>NC_090326.1:34694776-35299653 GCF_035084215.1 Heptranchias perlo | reverse complement strand
CCTCGCCAGCGACACCTACATCCCATAAACGAATAAAAAAAAAATCTAGAAAAAAAGATAGTTGCACTCAATCCTCTGAATGGCGATTAAAGGGGTTTTGATAAAACATTCAAAAAGCAGTCACTATGAATTCAGAAGTTAACTACAGTCTACTCAACATTACATAATTTGAATTATCTGTTAATTTGAAATTAAATTGTGCATAAACACCATGGGCAGTTTATTAAAACTGCTCAGTTCACACTACTGGATAATTCAATTTCCTTTCAATTAACAGAAGTAGATTGTCGTGCACAATTCACTCACTTAGTATTTTTTTTGGACTTCAACCTTTCAGAACACAAGTAAATTGAGAATACATGTTACTGCTATAGCAATTTAGATGCTATTGCAACAAACTCCACTGTATCAAAATTTGGTGAATGCTTCAGCTCCCAGATGACATTTCAGTTTCTATTCAACATGTGATGTTATGGAGTGATCAGAGCTTACAGATATATATATATAGATAGATAGATAGCTAGCTTTGTTCAAGACTACTTATAGATGCAATTGGCATGCTGATAGTCCTCTATTTCTGAATAGGAATGCCATAGCTAATAAAAGAAAAACCACTCTATTATGATGCAAATCTTTTTCCTCTCTCCAGTTGATCAAGGTGAAATCTCAGTGTTTACAGGTGCATAAATAGGTAACTGAAGGGCTGATTCCTCCATCAGGCACTCGCATCACAGAATGGTGCCTGTAAGGAGCAGTAGTCAGGAAATCACAGGCCCAGGGCCAATTATTCTCTGGAAAATCTCAGGCTGCAGGGGAAATCCATTAAATTTTCTGCATGCTCAGTCTACTTTAATTGCAGTTGAACACTGATAAGTATCTGAGTTATTGATATAGCAGGTTAGTGATTATAGACTCCTTGGAAATTATTAAAAACAGACAAAATGTGAAATACACAGACATACAAATTAAACTGTAAACTATAAAAGGATCTGATTCCACTTTTACAGGTCTTTGGATTTATTTCAATACATAGGTATTCATTTTCAGTTTGCCTGGATGGAAAAGGGATCCAAAAGAAATGAAATAATTTAACTCCCATATAAACATCTATTTTTCATGGGTCTTAATATGTAGTTAGAGAAATTATGATCCAGTTTTCATCTTTTGTTTTTTTTGGGTAATATGCTGGCCCAATGCCTTGAAGCTCCAATATACTGTGTCACATGGACAGTACTCAGGTCACACCAGTGAGCCTCCACAAGCTGTGTTCAGATTATAACTACGCCATCACAAGAAGCTACTGAGCAGAGATTGGGTGCTTGTCCACACAATGGGAGAAAAGGAGAAAGAACCCCCCCCCCCACTACATACGGACCAACTTTGTGCAACTCCCAGCAGCAGGTTTCATAATTTGAGTAGCCTGGAGTAGACGTAATAAGGGAAGGTACAGCAAAGATGAGAAAATACTTTGGGAGTGAAAAAAATGCAGATGTAGATAATTATTATTTTTAATTTTTGAAGAAAATAGCTAGCACTGACACTTGTTTGTTGGCGAGAAGTTACTGTACCAAATCAACTATACTCAGCATATTAATATAATTGACTGTACATGTCAATTTAGTCACTGCACATGGTTGGGCTCATATATTATATAGAAACAGAGAGAGATAGAGATATAAATTAACTAAAGCAAGTATAGGAAGGCATATATGTACTCAAAGCAGGTGCAATCATTAGATAGGAACATTACAGAAACCCTGGAACTGCAAAGTTAAAAGAAAAGCAAAAAAATGTTTGAATGGGAAAAAAATTACAGTAAATATCAAAAATAGAAAATATCAGCCAAAGACACAGAGTGGAGCAGAATACGAGAGGAATAAAGGGGCAGCAGGCTGAGCATAGGTAAAGTGTTTACATATTAAAATTACATGACATTGGGTTTTAACTTTTATTTCATAGCTAACCTTTTACCATCACAGTTATGAAGTTATTCATAATGTTTCAGTAGCTGTATCACCATGATATATTATTCTCAGTGTCAGAGTGCTTGGGAAACAGTCTTGAACCTCACAGCAATCTAAGTAAGGGTTGAAATGATCTTATCTAGGCAGTTAAAAGGCATATACTGTAAATATAGCAGAGGAACTGCGAGATCTAGAGGTGTAGATACATAAATCTTTAAATACAAGATTGCAGCTAGAAAAGGCCATAAAAAAGCAAATAGGATTGAGTTTTATCACAGAGGCACTGAATATAAAAGCAAGGAAGTCCTGTTGAGTTTGCACAAGACATTGGCAAGTCACAACCAGAGTATTGCAGGTAGTTCTGGGAAAACCACTGTAGAAAGGATTATCAAACATTGAAATGGTACAGCAGATTCAATAGAATGGTGCCAGAATGAGAGGTTACAGTAATGACGAAAGGCTTGAAAAACTGGGGCTTTTCCACTGGATCAGAGATTAAAGGGGAGAGGGGGAAATCCACTGGCAGTTTTCAAAATTGTCAAAGGTTTTAAGAGGGTAAAAAGCAAAAGATTGTTTCCATTGGTTGGCAAATCGGTAACAAGGGGGCATAAAACAAAATCACTGGAAGAATGAAGGGGACATTTTTCATACAAAGAGTTATTAGAACATAGAATGCTTTACCACAAGTAGCTACTGAGGCAGAATCGATATCATTCAGAAAGGGAATGGGATAAACATTTGAAAAGGATGAATATAAAAGCTTAAAAGAAAAGAACAGGGCATTGGGATTATAGTAGATTGCTTCAGTTGAAGAGCTATCACCGGCATAGATGGGATGGGTTGAAAGGCCTTAAATTTAAATCCCCTGGACCTGATGGCTTACATCCTAGGATTTTAAAAGAGGTGGCTGCAGAGATAGTGGATGCATTGGTTGTGATCTTCCAAAATTACCTAGATTCTAGAACAATCCCAGTGGATTGGAAGGTAGCAAATATAACACTGCTATTCAAGAAAGGAGGGAGAAAACAGGGAACTACAGGCCTGTTAGCCTGACATCAGTCGTAGGGAAAATTCTGGAAACCATTACTAAGGACATGGCAACGGGGCACTTGGGAAATTATAATATGATTCGGCAGAGTCATAATGGTTTTATGAAAGGGAAATAGTGTTTGACAAATCTACTGGAGTTTTTTGAGGATGTAATTAATAAGGTAGGTAAAGGGAAAACAGTGGATGTCATATATTTGGATTTTCAAAAGGCATTCAATAAGGTGCCACACAAAAGGTTGTTACACAAGATAAGGGCTCATGGGGTTGGGGATAATATTAGCATGGATTGGGGATTGGTTAACGGACAGAAAACAGAGAGTAGGAATAAACGGGTTATTCTCGGGTTGGCAGGCTGTAACTAGTGGGGTGCCGCAAGGATCAGTGCATGGGCCTCAGCTAATTACAATCTATATTAATGACTTACATGAAGGGACCAAACGTAATGTATCCAAGTTTGCTGACATTACAAAGCTAGGTGGGAAAGTAAGCTGTGAGAAGAACATTAAAGTCTGCAAAGGGATATATACAGGTTAAGTGAGTGGGCAAGAAGCTGGCAGATGAAGTATAATGTGGGAAAATGTGAGGTTATTCACATTGGTAGGAAGAATAGAAAAATGGAATATTTTTTAAATAGTGAGAAATTATTAACTGTTGGTGTTCAGAGGGATTTGGGTGTCCTTGTACACAAAACCCAGAAAGTTAACATGCAGGTACAGCAAGCAATTAGGAAGGCAAATGGTATGTTGGCTTTTATTGCAAGGGAGTTGGAGTACAAGGAAGTCTTGCTGCAATTGTATAGGGCTTTGGTGAGACCACACCTGAAGTACTGTGTACAGTTTTGGTCTCCTTGCCTAAGGAAGGATATACTTGCCTTAGAGGCGATGCAACAAAGGTTCACTAGATTGATTCCTGGTTAAAAGGATTGTCCGATGAGGAGAGATTGAGTAGAATGGGCCTATACTCTCAGGAGTTAAGAACGAGAGGTGATCCCATTGAAACATAAAATTCTGAGAGGGCTTGACAGGGTAGATGCCAAGAGGCTGTTTCCCCTGGCTGCAGAGTCTAGAACTAAGGGGCATCGTCTCAGGAAAAGTGGTCGACCATTTAGGACTGAGATAAGGAGCAATTTCTTCACTCAGAGGGTTGTGAATCTTTGGAATTCTCTACCCCGGATGGCTGTGGATGCTAAGTTGTTGAGTATATTCAAGAATGAGATCAATAGATTTTTGGATGCTCAGGGAATCAAGGGATATGAGGATCAGGTGGGAAAGTGGAGTTGAGATTGAAGATCAGCCATGATCTCATTGAATGGCGGATCAGACTTGAGGGGCCACATGGCCTACTCCCGCTCCTACTTCTGATGCCTCCTTCTGTGTTGTAATTCCAATGGTTCTATACTATGAATGTTTCCATTGGAACATTAAAGCCTAAATTAAAATTGTCAGCACTCATGCTCTTAACATTCTCCAATAATTTTGAACACCACTAAAGAAAATCGACCAACTACAGTTGGCAAGATATCCAACAGCCAGACCAGCTTTATAAACCTGCTACCAGCCTGCACTACCCTCAGTGGTCAGTTTATCACAGAAATCTCTGAACTTTAAAAAAGCCTGTAACACAAAAAGCTATAACTTAAAAAAACACTCCCATTTAGTTTTTTTTTTAAAAAGCAGTATTACTAATTGCAGGAAATGAGTTTTTAAAACACAAGCATATCTTTATTTTAAGAACATTTCAACATGAAATGTCCACAGTTTTTTATTTTGAAGGCTCACACGCTTTATGTGGATGAAAATGCCAGGAACAAGACTTAGCAATGAAAAACACAGCTAGCAAACATTATAAAGACTATATGGAAAGGATGCAATTTTAGCACTGAGTTTAACTAATAATGAGAATGTCACCATTATATGTTCTCCAAATCCACTGTTTAAATTACAAGCCTGTAAAACTCCACAGTATCCTATGTTGCTTACAAAATGCACAGTGTCACATCTCAATTAGCAAGTAAGAATGTCTTTTCCAGTGTACCATACCATTGGGGCGGAAACAAAAACAGAAAACACTGGAGACACTCAGCAGGTCAGGCAGCTTCCATCGGGAAAACATGAGACAGTTGATGTTTCACTTGTGTTTTCTCGACAGATGCTGACTGACATGCCGAGTGTCTCCAGTGTTTTCTGTTTTTGTTTGATTTCCAGCATCTGCAGTATTTTGCATTTTGTATCACTGGGGCTGCCTTACTTGTTGAATTTTGGTCGCCATGTCCTTGTATGTAACTTCCATACTGGAGTTCATGATTCTCAGCAGTGCAGCTACCACAACCTCTGATTGCTTAGTGCTGAAGCCTGTGAGAAAAACAACAGCAAAACATTGTAACAGTAAAGCCTATTAGAACAAAGGTACTAGTGTAAAAATTGATAATAGTGAAAAGAGCAGATAGATTAATAAAAAAAACTCCCAGAAATAAAACTGACAGTAACCCTCCATAAAATAATCCCAACCTCAATTATACCCAAAAATCCACACTCCTTACATAAGATGAGGGTCAATATTACAATCCAAAATTCTTACATCAGCTGGTATCCACAAATACTTTTTCTTTCTGTTCTATCTCATTTCAACCAGAGCTTTTCTATCAGCTGCTGCAACATTTTCTCTTATCGCCATGACATTTAAATAGCAACTGTCCTCTCTAACTTTAGCCACACAGCTAGTTTTAAATCTCCTATCCATCTACCCGGCTGAGCTGTCTTCAACTTTAAAACCAGACATGGGAATTACACTTCATGAGGTGGCAAACCCAAACGGCACAAACTACCGCCTCCACTGAGTCTCACTTTGCTTCTCTCTGGAGGCCGACTCTGCACTTATACTACAACTTTGCTTGGCACTAACTCTAAACATAAGTAACAGGAGCAGGAGTAGGCCATACGGCCCCTTGAACCTGCTCTGCCATTCAATAAGATCATGGCTGATCTTTGACCTCAACTCCACTTTCCCACCTAATCCCCATATCCCTTGATTTCCCTAGAGTCCAAAAATCTATCTATCGCAGCATTGAATATACTCAACGACTTAGCATCCACAGCCCTTTGGGGTAGAGAATTCCAACCCTCAGTGAAGAAATGCCTCCTCATCTCAGTCTTAAATAGCCGACCCCTTATACTGAGACTATGCCCCCTAGTTCTAGACTCTCCAGCCAGGGTAAACAGCCTCTCCACATCTACCCTGTCAAGCCCCCTAATAATCTTATATATTTCAATGAGATCATCCCTCATTCTTCTAAACTCCAGAGAGTATAAGCCCATTCTACTCAAACTCTCCTCATAGGACAACCCTCTCAGCCCAGGAAAGTTGTAGCGTAAAAGCACTCCAAATGAAGTCTTCCACCATTAGCTCACACTTTACAACCTTTTTCATGCTCGCTTGCATCGTTCTTTCATTTCTGTTATATTTTGACATGCTGTTCAAGTCCCAATACTTCCATTCAGGCTCTATCACACTGCTTTATTTCCCCCCAAACTGTCTCTAATGCATAGACCCCTTCATAGCTTGTAATCTACTTTCACACTGTACAATATCAGAGAGAAGCTGTTCTACCAACTACAATATTTAGTCCAACTTAATGTATTTTTGTAATTTTTCAAGTACTTAAAAAAAAAATACAACAAATAAAAATTTTTGCTGCATAATAGAGTTTAGTGGTTTACAAAGGAAAATACACTTAATTGGCCAGCAAAATCCACTTCGAACTCAGCCTCATTAATTACGTGGCCCAACATTATCTTGATTCAATCTTGAGTAATAGTATCGACTGAATATAAATTAATCGGGCCACACACTGGGTAGAAAAAAGGCCCCAATTACCAGGACTAGTGGCAGGACATCCAGCATTCTGATCATTTAAAAAAAAAGTATACTCAGAAAACCAAGCAGGTTAATTAATAAAAATATGACCAATATATTCAGACCAACAATTGTGTTTATATAAATAAATCATTAGATGTTACCGAGGAGAGAAAAAAAAGCCAACATTAGGGTAATGAACTCATAGAATATTGGGTCTTGGATACTTCAAGCACTTGTCTCCTCCAACATTAATTTCTTAGTCTGAAATTTCAGTACTGAGAGCCTTGAGGTAAATCAGAGCCACACCAGTAACTACTTGCAGTTGTTGTATTATTCTTCGCAGATGTCATAAAACCCTCAAAAGAAAAAAAAAGTCTAATTAATTATGTTTAAGAGCACGGCAAGCAATCATGATTGGGGGATGGGCAAAACTAATGCTATTGAAAAGTAAGTCCCACCAAACTGACATCCTAAAACAGCTTTGGAAATGCATGTTGACTGGTAGTCCCAGTGTTATATTCTGGAATTATGCACTGTAAATAAATAGTTACCAAATACATAATCTAGCCACATACAAGCATCAACAGCGAAGTTCTCCTTTTCAGTTGGCAGTGAGCAAATTGCAAGTGACTGAGCACTTCTTTGATGTTTACGGTTGTACACAGTTTCTTCCATCATTGGAAAATGTGTGATTGAGTCTTTAGGTTCAATCTTCATGCATCCTCAGTGCATTGTCTTGTTGCAGAGACAATTGTTTAAATCACATGAAATATGATGCGATGAGCATTTGTACAACTCAACAACAACTTGCATTTATATATCGCTTTTAATGTAGAAAAGTGACCCACAGTGTTTCAGAGGCATGAGGTAAAAAAACAAAGTATGTTCTGTGATGTGAAACATTCTGGTTTGGATTATGCTAGAGGTGTTAAAATACTGCTTTTTTGCGCTGGGGATAACTTGTCCTTTGTCAGAAAAAGCCATGTGTACATTAAAATGGCTGAATATCACCAGTTCTTACTACTGAAGGTGGTGGTAACAATAAGTCTATAATACTTACAGCAAGTAAAATATTGGTGCAGTGGTAATGACTAGACAGTTTTTAAAAAGAGTGGCAATTGATCACACAATTAATCCCTTGAATTTAACTCTGATCAGAGCACCAATATAGTGGTTTCTCCCTCACTTGACGCCCATGGTGCACAAAGAAGCAACAGGGTGGAAAATGTGCTGCTTGACAGCTATTACTTTTAGATTTCTAATAAGAAATTACATCAGCGAGGGATCTAACCTCTAAGAAACTGATCAGTCCAAAATCATTGGACTTTGGCAACCTTGGCTCAGTGATAGCACTCTTGCCCCTGAGTCAGCAGGTCATGGGTTCATGCCCCATTCCACAGACTTGAACACATAATCCAGTGCAGTACTGAGGGAGTGCTGCAGTGTTGGAGGTGCCTTCTTTCGGATGAGATGTTAAACCAAGGCCCTGACTACTCTTGGATGGACGAGAGAGGCACTATTGGAAGAAGAGCTGAGGAGTTCTCCCGGAGTCCTGGCCAATATTTATCCCTCAACCAACATCACAAACAGATTACCTGGTCATGTATCTCACTGCCGTTTATGGGACTTGAGTGCAAATTGGCTGCCGCGTTTCCCTACATTGCAACAGTGACTACACTTAAAAAAAAAGTACTTCATTGGCTGTAAAGCGCTTTGGGATGTCCTGAAGTCATGAAAGACTCTATATAAATGCAAGTCCTTTCCTTTATGAGCCAGTAACACTGCTTATTGGGTCATCCATTTAGTCTTATAACTAAGTCCAACAGCTGAAAATAGTTTGCTATTTCACATGTGATTTAGATCATTTATCTCTTCCAATTCTTATATTTTGACTATATACAGGCTATTCAAATTATTGGACAATTCATTTTTTGTATAAATTCATTCTGGATTATCAGAAGTGGACTGTGTTTGGAGGCAGAAGATATGATTTTGTAAAAAAAAATCCTAACAGACCTCTGATATGCAATTATTTAAATCACATGTACTATGATAGAATCCCTATGGAAGCAAACCACCAGTTGAGTTTCAGACACGGAGGCACTTTAGTTACTAGACTGAACCCATTACAGTGGCTAGTCAAATGCCTTTAAATATTAACTTCTGTACAGCCATTATTTTCAACAAACCCTCAGTTTATGCCTACATTTTATTCATCTTAGGTTGAACACATAATTTCTAGTTGGGTCCACAGCGTAGCTCCACCCTCCCTCTTAAATGGACATGTATTCAAATTCCAAGACTGCCTGTCACTCATGCTTACCCATCAAAGTTTGAGAGTTTGCTTGGTTTCTATCTTTACAGTAAATCTTGGGTCACTCAGACCATTTCATTCTTCCAGAACATCCCTTGATTTAGGAAACGCAGTGGTAAAATTGAAAATAAAAACAAGACAACTTTTCAGTAGGAATACACTCACAGCAAAATGATATTTACCATATTCTTCCAGTTGCCGCACCACCGCATGAGTATCGAAATAGAACTTTTGACCTTCCAACGGCGGTAGTTCCACTTTTTTCAAATTATACTGCAAAGATGCTGACAGCGTGCTTAGTTCTGAAATAAAATCGACACAAGCTTTAGAGAAAGCAAATCAGGCACTGACTTTTTAAGGTGTGGGGGTAGAGGACAGGAGGAGAGGAGGGGTGGGGGTGGGAAGGAACCCCCCCCCCGCCAAAAGAAGCTATTTCACCAGTGAAAACAAATCATTTCATAAAATCAGGTCCTCTAACTGGCTATTCTGTCTGTTTACTAAAAACAGTTTTAGTAAACCCAACAGCAGGTGGCAGCAGATATTATAAATACACCAACAGGGGAAGAGAAAAGTAGTTTTCAACAATGTACTTCCTAATTTTATACTGGAAAAAGTTACAGAAATTTGGTTAGACTTTAGGCCAGGCCTCCATCTTCAATAAGCACTAGAGGCATCTCATATAGTTCCATAAAAAACAACTTCAGATCAGCCCAAGTCAATCCAAAGCCACAGAACCCTGGCAACCTTGTTAGCAGTTGGATATTCAGCCTCTTCAACTGGGAATGTGGTTTTTACTCGGGTGTCATAGCTCCAGTTAAGCTCTTGGGCCACTTTGAAGTTGCAGTCCCCATTTTTTTTCTATGTATCAGGATTTACCCCACTGATAACACTGTGCCACAGCCAAGCAGAGGAAAAAAAAAACTGAGTTTTAAATTTTTTCAAATAAATCTGTATAAAATCAAGGAGCATTTTATTAATGTACTGCCTTAAACTTACTTTCCTCCTTTTAAACATTAGGTCAGCTTGGCTCAGTTAGTAGCACTCACCTCGAGTACAAAGGTTGCGGGTTCAAGCCGCATTGCAGACTTGAGGATATTATCTAGGCAGACGCTTCAGTGCAGTACCGAGGGACTGCTGCATTGTCAGATGTGCTGTCATTTGGATAAGACATTAAAACAAGGCCCTGTCTGCCTGCTCTGGTGGATGTAAAAGAGCAAAATATTTTCCTGGTGACCCGGTCAACATTCCTTTCCCAATCAACCATCAAAAACAGATCAACTAGTTATTCATTCATGTGCTATGGACCTTGCTGTGTGCAAATTGGCTGTCATGTTTATCCATATAACTAGTGACTGCACTTCTAACATAACCCATTTGTTGTAAAACGTTTTGGGACATGCTAAGCATGTGATAACGATTATATAAATGCAAAGTCTCTCTTTTTAACATTCTTCCTCATTTGATCAACTGCCACACAGTTGATAAACTGCCCTCCACAGGCAGAGAGAATCAATGTTGGATGTGGCTTCTTCTTAAAAAAAGGTTGATTGTAGAATCATTCTAATGAGGCAATCTTCACTCATTCAGTTGTAAGGCAATATTCTGTATTGCACTCAATCTTCAACAGCATGAGCTGCTGTTTATTCATGTCATTCAGCAATGTCTACATTTTTAAACTAGTGCAGTTTAATTTAGTATCGATCAAAATTTTCATATCAAAACCTGTCAACCTCAGTCAATGTGTACAACACTTATTTTCAACTCAGTATCAGTCCATCAAGACCTGCCTTCAGCAGATCTATTTCAGCATTGCATTTGAGCCCAGTTAATACCAGATCCTGATTTCAAGACGCATATCAAAAGTCATGATCATTTGCAATGATCAGTATAGTGCTTACGCTGTGTCTCAATGTTGCACAACTTCCAGGAGTGCGAGATCTGCTCCAGATTCAGTATGAACATTTTACAAAGAATTAGAAAGAATGCACAGCACAAAAACCGGCCATTCAGCCCAACAGGTCCATGCCAGTGTTTATGCTTCACCTGAGTCTCCTCCCTTCCTTCTTTAGCTATCCCTATCAACATACCTTTCTATTCCCTTCTCCCTCATATGTTTATCTAACTTCCCCTCCAATGCACCTATGCTAGTCGACTCAACTACTCCATGTGATAAACATGTTCCACATTCTAACCACTCTCTGGGTGAAGAATTTTCTCCTGAATTCCCTATTGGGTTTGTTAGTGACTACCTTACATTTATGGCCTCCAGTTCTGGTCTCCCCCCGCATCATCTCTATATCTACCCTATCAAACCCTTTCATAACCCTAAAGACCTCTAGCAGGTCACCTCTCAGTCTTTTTTTGAGAGAAAAGAGCCCCAGCCTGTTCAATCTTTCCTGATAGGTTTAACCTCTAATTTCTGGGATCACCTTAGTAAATCTTTTTTGCACCTTCTCCATTGCCTGTATATCCTTCTTATAGCGTGGAGACCAGAACTGTTCACAGTACTCCAAATGTGGTCTAACCAAGGTTCTGTACAAGTTTAGCATAAGAACATCAGAAATAGGTGCAGAGGTAGGCCACACGGCCCCTCAAGTCTGCTCTGCCATTCAATAATATCATGTCTCAACTTCAATCTCAACTTCACTTTCCCGCTGAATCCCCATATCCCTTGATTTCCCTAGAGTCCAAAAATCTATCCATCTCAGCCTTGGATACATTCAATGATTCAACATTCAGTCCTCTGGGGTAGAGAATTCCAAAGATTCACAACCCTCTGCGTGAAGAAATTCCTCCTCATCTCAGTTTTGAATGGCCGACCTCTTATCCTGCGACTATGCCCCCTAGTTCTAGACTCTGCAGCCAGGGGAAACTATCTCTCAGCATCTATCCTGTCAAGCCCCCTCATAATCTTATATGTTTCAATGAGATCATCTCTCATTCTTCTAAACTCCAGAGAGTATAGGCCCATTCTACTCAATCTCTCCTCATAGGACAACCTTCTCATCCCAGGAATTAACCTAGTGAACCTTCATTGCACCGCCTCTAAGACGAGTACATCCTTCCTTAGATAAGGAGACCAAAAATGTAAGCAGTACTCCAGGTTAGGTCTCACTAAAGCCCTGTAAAACTGTAGTAAGACTTCCCTACTCTTGTACTCCAAACCCCTTGCAATAAAGGACAACATGCCATTTGCTTTCCTAATTGCCTGCTATACTTGCACACTAACTTTTTGTGCTTCTTTTATGAGGACACCCAAATCTCTCTGAACAACATTTAATGGTCTCTCACCATTTAAAAAATATTCTGTTTTTCTATTCTTCCTGCCAAAGTGAATAGCCTCACATTTCCCCACATTATACTCCATCTGCCACCTTCTTGCCCACTCACTTAACCTGTCTATATCCTTTTGCAGAATCTGTGTGTCCTCCTCACAGCTTACTTTCCCATCTAGCTTTGTATCGTCAGCAAACTTGGATAACTTCACTGCATTTCAATTCTGTCCCTCTAGAAATGAACCCAGTGCTTGGTTTTACGGCCTAATTAACCTGCATCACCACTTTTAGTGATTTGTGTATCTGCTCCTCTACCCCGTTTAGGCTCTTATTTTCCAAGGAGTATGTGGCCTCATTATTCCTACCAAAATGTACCATCTCACACGTATCTATATTGAAATTCATTTGCCAATTCCACACCCATTCTGCAAGTTTATTAATGTCATCTTGTATTTTGTTACAGTCCTCCTCAGTATTAACTATACTCCCCAATTTGGCATCGTCCACAAATTTTGAAATTGTACTTCGGATTCCCGAGTCTAAATCATTTATGTATATATGGTGAACAACCGTGGTCCCAGCACTGATCTTTGTGGAACACCACTTCCCACCTTTTGCCAATTTGAATAACTACCTTTAACTCTTCCGCTATGTTTTCTGTTATGTAGCTAGTATTCACCGAATTCTCTTCTTCCAAGCGGGTGGAGAGACTTTGAGCTGCTTTTTCCAATAAGCATGCCTGCAGCACAAAGGAAACTGCACCATCAAAAATGATATCCACTATCTCACATTTCTTCTTCTAAAAGGAAGTATACCTTGTTGATGGGCACAGTGCTTTATCTTTCTAAGTAGACAGAACTAAGGCATATTTGCCAAATGGCTTGTGGGCTACATACAGTCCAAGCCTTACCAATCCAATCCAATCCACAAAGCCTAGGCAACTCAATCCTATTTGCATTACTCAATGATTTGTTCTGTGAATTTATTGGGCCTGGTGGTCAGGAAGGACCGTTCTTAGAGTATGTGGCCCAAGTCTCATTAGTATGTGCAGCTTACAATATATACAAATTAATGGGACTATTTAATCTTTGTATGTGACCCCCGAAGGCTCTGTGGTACCCAACAAGGTTGCCCACAAAGGCAAAGTAGTTTGTACTCCTACTTCAGAGAAATTAATCACTAAACAATGATTAACACATTGGATGGGAGAGTACAGTTGTGTGTTAGTCAGGAGCAACAGGGAAAGTTCAAGCTCATTTTAACTATTTCTGACCTCTTCACAGGACGACATGCAAAGGATGTCTCTCAATGCATTTACATGGAAAAACTCCCAAACATTCACTTATCATTGCCTTGCTCAGGATAAGAAATTCTTCAGTACAGCTGTGGTTCAAGCTGGCTTCAACATTTTCACCACTGGTTTTTTACTACTTTTGTACAATCCTTTTCGCATTTGTGGAAGCTTAATTACATTCAAGAATGAAAAAAAAAATTCCCGTGGCACTATTCGAACATCTAGTAATGTCCATCTCCTTTAAAAAATACTGAAATACACAACACTATCTATCACAATGCGGCCAGTGCTGAAAATCCCTGCCTCCCTCTCAGCATCCTGAAGCAGAAAGGGTGGCAGCCCTGATTATACTGTCTTCCACTCTACACAGGGGCGTGATTATCTTTCAAAGGGTCAAGGTCCCAAAACCACTAACCTGCCTTTTCTCTTCACAGATGCGACAGACCTGCTGGTTGTTTGCAGCATTTCTATTTTTGCTTTGGCTGACTGGCGAATAAAATGGCCAGCTATCACAGCAGTTTGAGCCTCCAAGTTCAGCTGGAGGAGTAATAAACTTTTTTTTTAAAAAAGGGGGGGAACTATTGACCAAGAGGTGGGTGCTTTTAACTGGAAGGGGAAGGGGAACCGAACAGGTCGGGGACAGCGCAGTCCGTGCCCTCAATGCGCGGCACCAGCAGGCAATACTGACAGGGCCAGCGGCGGGCAGACATGCCCAGCACCGCCTTCACACGCACCAACTCACCTCTCACGACCTGACCGTGGCCCCTGTCAGCAGTGGTGGGACGAGCCGGCTGTCGGCGGCTGGACGGTAACGGTAACGGAACCGGGCCCAGACCCGCTGCCCGAGGCCCGGCGGTGACGGTAGCGATGGTGACGGCAATGACGCCGCCGCTCCCCCGCGCGGCCCGCAGACCCCCTCTCACGTGCAGCTCCCCAGCCCTGACCGCTGACATCACTGCCCCGACCTTCCCGCCGCCGCCGCGTCTGACGTCATCTCCCAGCACGCCGCGCTTACGCGAGACCGTAACAAAAGGCTGCATAAACTGATGACGCAACGCGCACGTTCGGACTGCAGGCGCCGCGCGCTGATGGTCCTGAAGGGATTATTTTTTTTTGAATGAGAGCGGGCAGTCTGGGCGTGCGGCTGGTTCTTGCTGGGCAGGGACATGATATCGGTCCCAGAAAGCAATGGCGAGTTCACCTCGCCTGGTGCGTTTCAAGAAAAAAACAGCAATTTGTGGGGAGGAAGAGATGCTCCGTGAATTGCGAATCCATCAAATTGCTGGACGATATGAGCGGCCCCGCTAAATATCACAGCCGTGCTGCAGACTTCACACTATCTATAAGCAATGCCACAGGAGATCCGCTAGTACAAATAGAAGGAATCTTACAACACCAGGTTATAGTCCAACAGTTTTATTTTAAAATCACAAGCTTTCGGAGATTATCTGACGAAGGAGATAATCTCCGAAAGCTTGTGATTTTAAAATAAAATTGTTGGACTATAACCTGGTGTTGTAAGATTCCTTACATTTGTCCACCCCAGTCCATCACCACTGGCATCTCCACATCATCAGTACAAATAGAGTGCTTAGCTTTTTTATATATGAATACCCATTGGTGGCTCTTGGCACAAGTAGATTTCCAATCCCTATTTGGCATTAAGATTTTTAAAATATATACATTACATTAAAATCTTTTTTAAAGTACTCTTAAACTTCTCTTTAGCCACAACCAGTAAGATATTATTGGGGAATAACATTTAAAGAAATTAAACCTATATTCTCCTTTATTGGCTCATCTGCTGTTAAAAAAATAGAATTTTAAAGATTCTCCGGTGAATTCAACACTCCCACTCCCACAGTTAAATCATGTTTGAAGGGTACAACACTGTAGGCTTAATTTTTTCACTACACACCCTTTGCCATTGCTGAATGTGAGGAGTGCTGAATTTACCCTCCGATATTTTAACATCTTATACTTATTTTGAAAGAATTCACTGAAGACAAGTGGAAGGTTCACTGTTGGTCTGCACTGGTGGTTTTTCTTATTTCCCTGGGTTCAGTGGGTAGCACTCTCGCCTCTGAGTCAGAAAGTCGTGGGTTCAAGCCCCACTCCACAGACTTGAGCACATAATCTAGGCTGGCACTTCAGTGCAGTACTGAGGGAGTGCTGCACTGTTGGAGGTGCCGTCTTTCGAATGAGATGTAAAAGATCTCATAACGCTATGCAATGAAGAGTGGGTGGGGGGTTCTTCAGATGTTCTGGTTAACATTTATTCCCCAAAACCATCATAACAGATTATTTGGTCATCATTGCTGTTTGTACGACTATGCTGTGTGTAAATTGGCTGCCGCATTTCCGTACATTACAACAGTGACTACACTCCAAAAATACATCATTGGCTGTAAAGCGCTTTGGGGCGTCCTGAGATTATGAAAGGTGCTATATAAATGAGAGTTCTTTCTGTTTTTTGATTTCTTTATTTCTATTTAATTTCACATTTTTATTTTCTCTTTCAACAATCCAGAAGCTGTGCCTTTTCAGTAATCTGCCCTTGCACAGCCCACATCTTCATTAATTTACGCAGGTTAGCTGCCTTCCACTGATGTGAAACCTATTCCTCAGCTCCAACAGCTAACGAATATCATGTTCCATAGAGTATTTGATTATCCTATCTGTATTTATTCCTATAGTGCAGAATACTGTTCTTAACCAGATATTTATTGAGCTTTTTTTTTGAAAAATTTAATGATCACAGCTTTAGACTCTAGTTCAGCTTACTCCTGTCCCACCAAATTAATTTCCCTCTTATCTAAGATTTATCCTAGTCCCCCTTGTCCAGTTCCTATCCACCATCCATGGCTCCTTTGATGCCTTCTGCAATTTTAATGGCTTCAGATTCTCCAGCCCCAATCATCTCACTTTCACCCAGGACATCCATTATTTCTTCACCTCCATCCCTCACCAGGACGGTCTCCAGCTGGTCTGTTTCTTCCTTGTGCAGCAGCCCAACCAGTCCCTGTTCACCACCACCCTCCTGTGTCTAGTTGAACTTGCTCTCTTTTTGAACAACTTCTCCTAATTTCATTCACTTCCCCCAGAGAAAAGGTATCTCCACTCAAACCTGCATAGGTCCCAGTTTTGCTCGACTTTTTGCAGGATATCTAGAACACTCTTTGTTCCAATCCTATTCCATCCCTGACCTCGAGAGAATTTCAATTACTTTGCTTTGAATTTCCACCCATGTGTTTCATCTCTGACTCTACCCTTCCCTTTCTGGACTTTATTCTCTTCATCTGTAGCAATGGTCTTTCTATTACAAGCCCACTCACTCCCACAACTACTTTTGATTATGCTTCCTGTCCACCAATCTGACTTCCAGTTGTCAAGATTTTATGATCACTCTTTTATGCCAACATTCACCATTGTAAATTGTTATGTCAACAATTGCCATTCAATGTTGCAACTGTCACAATGTAAACTCTGGCCATTAAGTGGCTCTGTGGAGTGAATTTTTGAAGTCTCTCTCCCAACCCCATTGCCATTGTGTATATTAAAGAAATAACTTACACTTATTAACTGATTGTGGGCAACGTCACAAGCAGTTTACTAGCATGAAATGTAACACAATAAGTAGAGTCCTTTTAATTATTCTTCTGAAGAAATGTACTCATTTATGTTTGAAAAGCAAAGTCCTTGTTACTGGTAAGGTTAATTCTAACCTTTTGTACCATCTTCGGCGTCAGTGTGTCATTGGAATTGAAATGTGATTACACAGTATAAACTTCACATTACAAAGTTCGTTTCCTGATCAATTCCCAGAATTTAGAATCAACTGCTGAATTGTGGCAAGTTACAATGTTTAACCTGTTGGGGTATCAAAGCTAATGGTTTTGGGAAATCTCAAAAACAAGAAATTCCCAGAAAAAAGCAAGTATTGACTCATCCAATCCAATTGGCACATAAGATACTTATAATTTGCCGGAACATAGAAACAGTATTTGATTATGGTTTCTCTTCCCACTCCCTCACCGTTACATCTGGAGTCCCCCAAGGATTTATCCTTGGCCCCCACCTATTTCTCATCTATTATACTGCCCCTCGGCGACATCATCTGAAAACACGGCGTCAAATTCCACATGTACGCTGACAACACTCAGCTATACCTCACAACCACCTCCCTCGACCCCTCCACTATCTCCCATTTGTCACATTGCTTGTCCAACATACAGTGCTGGATGAGCAAAAATTTCCTCCAACTAAATATCGGGAAGACTGGAGCCATTGTCTTTGGTCCCCGCTGCAAACTCTGTTCCCAAGCCACCGACTCCATCCCTCTCCCTGGCCATTGTCTGAGGCTGAACCAGACCGTTCGCAACCTTGGCGTCCTATTTGACCCTGAGATGAGCTTCCGACCACATATCTACTTCCACCTCCGTAACATCACCCATCTCTGCTCCTGCCTCAGCTTATCTGCTGC
Organism: Heptranchias perlo; assembly: GCF_035084215.1. Taxonomy (NCBI): domain Eukaryota; kingdom Metazoa; phylum Chordata; class Chondrichthyes; order Hexanchiformes; family Hexanchidae; genus Heptranchias; species Heptranchias perlo. Next base: position 35,281,418 of record NC_090326.1, on the reverse strand, counting down.
TGACACCCTCATCCATGCCTTTGTTACCTCCAGACTGGACTACTCCAATGGTCTCCTGGAAGAGTCTCCCAGCCCAACATCCCTCCGAGATCTCTGTATTCCTCCAATTCTTGCCTCTTGCACATCCTCGGTTTTAATTGCTCTACCATTGGTGGCTATGCATTCAGCTGCCAAGGCCCTAAGCTCTGGAATTCCCTCCCTAAACCTCTATGCTTCTCTATCCTCCTTTAAGACGCTCCTTAAAACCTACCTCTTTGACCAAGCTGTTGGTCATCTGTCCTAATACCTCCTTATGTGGCTCGGTGTGAAATTTTGTTTGATAACGCTCCTGCGAAGCGCCTTGGAACGTTTTACTATGTGAAAGGCACTATATAAATGCAAGTTGTTGTTATTGTTGTTGATTATATTTACACTTTAAAAATACAAAAGCCACAACTTTAATATATAGATAAGCAACTCTTGCTTGCCAGGTTTCTAGACAATAACAATTAGCTCATTCAGTAGACAGGAAATTCTGCTGTTTACAACTATGCATCATTAGAGTTCAAAACAGTGACCATCTGACCCTTCCTTTAAACTATGAACAAGATCTACGCATGTATGACAGTCTCCCGCTCGCATGGAAGCCTTGTGGAGCAGCCAACAGAAGTGCAGAATCTTCCCACGGCCTGGCAGCAGAGTGTTTTCTGTTCCATGAATGCTATGTCCTTGTTGGCTTTAGGTGGTTACCCTGGTCACTGTCTGTTTCCAACATTTCTATAGCTTAGGAGTGGATTTAGTGGAGCTGGGTAGAGATGAGATATGAAGGGCAGTGCCAGAGTGAGAATGATTGATGCAGTTTGAAAACATCTGCGTAATATGGGCACAGGGCTTTATTCATATAAGTCAACTATTTTACAAACTTATGCTGGCAAGTTGGTTAAGAAAGCATTGTGAAGTGTTTTCAAACCACTTTTGGTGTAAAGTGAGATTGTTTTTGAAAATAATGTATTTCACACTTACCAGATTGCTGAGTGTCTTGTAGGTCAAAGCTTTTGATTAATTCCTCTTTTGAAGTCACTAAAAACCATTTCTTATAATCCTGTGGCATTTATGGAATTTTTGACTTTCTTAGCTAATATTTTCATTTTTGTCTCATCACATCAAAACATCCCAAACGCTTCACACAAAATTACCTTTTGAAGCAGAGTAATCGTTAAATAACAAAATCTGTGCCCTTGCTCACCCCTCTGTGGTGGTAGTTTTGATTTTGTGTCGAAGAAAGCATATCAGAAATTGTTTAACTAAACAGTGCTGCTTCCATAATTTTTAATTTATTCTTTGTTTCAATTTTGTAAGTTTGATGCTACTTGCATATAATATCATATTCAATTGCATTCTTTAACATACATAAAATGTTTCATCCTTACTTATAGAAGTGATATCTTTGAATGATTGTAACTCAACTTCTGATTGGGTGTTATTGGCTGCAGTTGATGCAAAACAGTTTGGGTTCGTATTGACACGTAAATGGCATTATAACTTGGTAGGCAAACCCCTGTCTGACTCCAAACACACTAAAACCATACAGTGTGAGATTCCTTCCAGACTCCAGCTTTCTCAGACTGCTTGGGCTTGGCACCACAGGTAGTATAACTCTAGTCCCATGTGTTGCCGGCTTAAAAAAATGTTCAAGTGCCTGCTGGATCTCTTGGGCACTTTATAAACTTAGTATTGATGTCACGAGGACGAAAACACTGCAACTAGCTCTCTCCTAACATTAAAAAATAGCCTGCCCATAAGCACACAAGCACAGAGCTCTCTCCTGGTAGGCAGTGTGCAATTGCAACCCACCATATAATTCAGGCCTTGCTGGCCTGCTTCACCTTCTACAGATATCCAGTCTTAAAGAAGAATGAAGTTGTAATTATCACATCCTCAGGACATCCCAAAGCACTTTGCAACCAATGAGTTTTTTGCATGCAGTCACTGTTGTTATGGGTGCAAATACAGCAACCAATTTGCACATAAGCAGCAAATGAATGAATGACCTGACAATCTGTTTTTGTGGTGTTGGTTGAGGGAGGAACATTGGCCAGGACACTAGGTGAACTACTTGTCAAATAGTTCCATGGGATCTTTTACATCCACCTGAACAGGCAGATAGAGAGTCAATTTAAAATCTCATCTGAAAGACAGCGGACTTGACAACACAGCACTTCCTCAGTACTGCAGTGAAGTTCAGTTTAGATTATGTGTGCAAGTCCATAATGGGGCTTGAACACAGAACCTATTAACTCAAAAGAGAGCGTAATAGCAACTGAGCTAAACTGACACTTAGTCCTGACAGTGGGTTAAGTTGCTTTGCATCAGAGTTTGCAATGTTTTGCCTGCAAGGTAAGTTAAGGCATTTGCTGATGGACAGCTATCTAAAGTGCCTAAATGCCCTAGTTAGACTATCCGCCCCCACAATCTGCAGTGCACTTCAACCAAATGAGACACAGTCTCGATTCTCAAACAATTTAATAAGGAAATAGATGAGGCTCTGATTATAGTGTTTTAAGGAGCTCCATAAATACAGTGGGCATACCGAATTACTGGAGGACAAACGTCTTATTTTTATATGCAAAATGGAAGATACCTAATCAGGAAACTAGTTAATCAGTCTTCAATAACAGAAAAAATGATTGAGGCACTTTTATGGGAGCAGATTTTGAGGCCTCCTGCCTGACGGAAATGGAGGGGTAGCAGCCCAAAGGTGTTGGGGAATTACTTACTGCCCTGTTCCCACGGTAATCCTAACCCAGACCTAAGCTGGGCGGCCAGAGCTATGATGTACATAGGACCCCGATTGACATTTTAGGAGAGTACTTGGGCAGAGCGTGCACCACACTCGCTCCATCCAGTATCGGCTGCTGGTCCAGCCAAAGAGGATTCCACAGGTAAGTCTGTATTAATTTTTGTGGGGCCGGGAGGAGCAGGAGCTTGACCCGCTGCCACTCCAGGTTTCGCGCCCCCCCCCCATTTCCGACCTAACTTCTCCCGGCTCAATATTGCTGCGGCCCAGAGCCAGGAGGCTGCCTCGGGCACACAATTTCCAACCCAGCCCGCTGGCCTGATGCTGAGGCCCGGCCCTCAAAATCATTGGCTCTCCACCGGAAGCCTACCCGATAGCATCCATGGGGGTAGATTTTAACTATCAGTGTTCATCCGAGGAGCAGGCAGACCATGAGGAGGATGGATTGGAAAGTTAAAACTCAGGTCTCAAAAATCTACTGGAGTTCTTTGAGGAAATGCTAAAATTAGTGGACAATGTCTATGGATATAATTAACATGGACTTTTAGAAGGGATTGGATAGCAAGCTTTTTTTCTAGTTATCTCCCCTTTTCTTGCTTCCTCTTCTGATGGTGCGATCTCATGCTGGGCTATAGTTCCCTGGATACTGGAACGTTCTGGTATCTCACCCAAGTGCCCATTCCTGATATATGTGAGGCCAGATAGTCAGTGTTGGGAGCTATTTGACCATGTGACCAATGCAGTTGGGACCAATCCTGTACTAAGGGGCAATTTTACAACTTTAGAATATCAGAAATCCCACGCATCATTTCCTACCAATAAAATTAAAGGGTGTTGATATCCACACATAAAAAGCATCCCTGGATAGTGATCAGAAGGGGGATCCACACTGATTTTCCATTCCCTATCTCAGGGGCTCTCAGGCCAACTATAGCATCTTTACTAGTGAGATCAACTAATTTAACACAGGATCAAGGAGCTAGGGGAAATTACACAATTGTGGTTAGACTTTAACTGTATATTAAACACTTTCTCCTGTTTTTTCCCATTATTTTTGCTGATCTTATATACTTTCCTGAATGATATGTACTAAGCACTGCTTCTGAATTTTGATCAGAGGGTAAACTGTTTTGCTTCTCTCTCACATTTTCTCTCTTGCTTCACTCTCATCTTTTTTAGGGGTAAAAATGAACAATAGTCGCCAAATGTAGAAGCCAATGGCTTTCATACAGGGAGGGACAGTTATTCCAGGCCACTTTTTGACATCCACAGGTGGCCATTTCAGAGAGGCCTTGCATTGTGCTGGAAGCAGATCACCCATTGACCATCTCCATTGAGAATGGCACACAGAGCCACAGTGTCAGAAAGGGAAAAAAAAGTAACTTAAAATTAAATATGGGGTTGATTTTTAAAGGATGTGAAAATCGGACAGTTTCTATAATGGGCGGCCAATCCGCAATGCCAGTTTTACGCCCAGGTGGCAAGTTAAACATCTAACCCATGGAATTTTACTCCAAATAAAGATGGCAAGAATATAATACCTGAAATAAACATTCTCACTCTGTGTCATCATACCGGCCTCACAGACTTAGTGTAACAGATAACAAGCCTCTTTGTAAATCAGTGACTAATCACTAAAACAGACTTTGATGGTGATTTGTTTTCAAAGAATATTTTAGTGATTACTGGTGTGTTTTTTTTACAAACACAAAATATTCTGGAAAATTAAGCTTTTGGAAAATAAAGACCAGACTACATAGCCCGCGAGAGTACTGCTTACCTGTGATAATGTAGCCAAATTTACTACATTTTATCTTTGTTGTTCTTGGATGAAGCTGTTTGAATTCATTGTTTCAGTGGTGTGTAGTTAGTATTGCCATGTGATAAATGTAAGTGAGAAATACAGGAGCAAGAGCCTTCAGGTTCAGATTTTGTATTTTGTTTCACTTTGGTTTAGGTAAGTCCTCTCTTCTGAAAGTGTTAATTCATGCTGCGATCCAGTCTCACATGCACCAGCAGCAAGCTGCTACCTTGCCCAAGTGGCTATTCTTCCTGTGTAAACACTGACAGTGAGTTTTGGCAGGCTATTCTATCATGGGAGGATCACAGGCATGCTCGATCTTGTCCTCACCAGATGTCCAGACAAGTGCATTTCCAGCAGGGATCACCGCATATTGATCAGAAGCAGGAACCGTGGCTGATTTTTTTTCCACTTCATAGCCTGGAGATATTGAGACAAAAAGAGTATTGCCCTCCACCACTGCACAGGCTGAGATCAGTTAATTCAGCACAGACCAGGGACGGACCCTAAGGGTACATTTTTTTATTTTGCACTCCTGCGCAGAGCTTCACGTTACAGGAGCGTATATCAACAATTTGGGTGTGAAGGTTAGTGCACCCAATTCACGGCCCACAGTTTTCTGCTCATTAATTTCTGCAACCGAATTCCCAATATGCACTCTTGTCACACATCATGTGCTACAAGCGCTAAGATTGTAACATCTACCCTCTGGAATCTTCTTAGTCTGCAATGGTGTGTATCACACCACACAGTGTGTTTACCCATTAAGCTAATGCGGGTGTTATGGCCTGAATAGAAGATCTCTCCCTTTATCATATAATGATACAGCACAGAAGGGGGCCATTCAGCCCATCATGCCAGTGCTGGCTCTTTGAAAGAGTTACCAATTAGTCCCACTCTCTCCCCATAGTTCTGCAAATGTTTCCTTTTCCAATAAACATCCAATACTATCGAATCTGCTTCCACCACCCTTTCAGGCAGTGCATTCCAGAAGGTAACAACTCTCTGTGTAAATTTTTTATAAGACATTATTATAAGACATGATAAATAGATCAGGTAAAGTTTAGGATTTAATATTTACAATACAGAAGTGATGTTTACAAAGGAAGCTCCATGTGGAATCATTCCTTTAGTCCTATTCTACTTCATGGATATTTTTAAACACTTTAAAACCCAAGCTGGGCTTTGTCCTAATGCAATCTACTCCCTTTAATTCAAATCAAATCATCTGATAATTTGATTTTTAAGCTTTAAATTTCCACTTTGCTGCGCAATATACGTTGCTTAATTTAAATTGTTAATTAATGCAAAAAATGAGTGATTATCACATGCATTCAAAAATAATCAAAAATCCCACGAACCTGTCATACCTTTTAAAACGATACAAACACTTCTTCAGCATGTAAATTCATTTCGGATAATTATTAATCCCCTCGTGCGAATAATTGATCAACACTTTAAAAAAAAATCCGCCCCTCCCCAAACAGACTTGTATTTTTAAATTTCCTTTTACCATTTTCCTGCAGAAAACTAGAAATACAAAATGTAAATGTAACCCTCTTGTATTGTTATTTGTACTGTTATAAGTTTAAATTGTACTCAGCTGTTAATGAAATGTAACTCATCACATTCAACCTTATACAAGGGGAGAAGCAATCGCTGCTTCTATTGCCCTACACAGGTTGCAGTTTTGCTTTTTTTTTTGGCAAATACACATGAAGAAAACTTTTTTCTTTTAAAAAAAAAAGAAACTCTGCCGTGTTTATCAAGTCTCCAGCTCCACTGCTGGGCATCTAACAAACAGTTGGAGTTTTGGCTTTTCCTTCGGTGAATTGCAGGCAGTGGGACCGACCCCTGCAGCTTTCCTGAGTTTCCACCGATCGGTGGGGCAGACCGATCATGCAAGCTTCACGACACACACCGACAACACGACGGCAATCAGGGCCACCGTGCAAAGCAGCATGGACATAAGACACCTGTCGCGGTCGCAGCACCGCCTGCCCTGCACCTCCTCCTCCCCCGACAGCAGGGCCACCGAGGAGGTGTCGTTGCTGAGCACCGAATGGTACGCGTCTCCCTTGGCTTCCACCGTCCACCTGAGGACGTTGACCTTCATCTCCATGTTCTCCACCATCCTGTCCACCTTCTCGATCTGCTCCTCCAGCTGCTCCTGCTCCAGGTTCTCCGCGCTCGGCGCCGTGCCGTGGATTATGTCCTGGACGCTCAGAGCCCGGGCTGCCACCTCCGAGGTCCCTCCGGACAACCCGGTCTGGATCAGGGGTCGCTCGGTCCCCGAGAGGGGGAAGTTCTGCACCAGCTCCAACACTTTGCACATGTCCACCTGGAAGGTCTCCAGGTTGGAGGAGAAGAGGACCCAGAGGCGCTCCATCTCCACTCGCTCCTCTCTGCTCAGGTTCTTGTCCCGCAGCACCGCCGTCAGTTTGTTCCTGATGAGCACCGCCAGGTCCTGGGTCTTCTCTCTGGTTCTCCTCAGCTCATCCCTCAGGTCGGTGGAGTCCGACGAGCCGCCCACGCCGCTGGCCAGGTGCTTGTAGCATCCCGTCACCTTGTTGAGAGAGCCCACCAGAGCCCTGCAGTCCTCCCTCGCCTTCGCCGAGTTTGCAGTCCCTTCATCTGCCACCTTGGTGCTTTGGATCGGCATAGGGGGGTCTCGGCTCGGTCACCAACTCCGCTGGAAACCCGAGCGGACGCTGAAGGCGCCGGAACATAAAAGAGACATCGACCTTCTGGGTGCAGCCTCCGGTCCCAGCTCTGCCCGCAGAGAGAGGCAGAGGGAGGGAGGGAGAGGGAGAGGGAGAGGGAGATTCTCACTAAATCAGACCGTGTCCAGCCTGCAAAGTGGGGGCGGAATCCCGAGTTACAACCTGGAAACCCAGCCAACAAAACAAAACAAAAAAAGTTCTCAGTGCAGCAGACCAGAATTTCCTTGCAGCTCAAGGGTCGCCCAGCGTGGTTTCGGTCTTTGCTTCCCCGCGGGTCGCTCGGAGCTCCAGTTAAATGTTGCCAGCCTCTTGTAACAGATATTGCCCCCGGAGTGGCTGCGTGTTAGTCAGTGTTCAAACCCATCGCTGAAGATTACAGCGCATCCAGTGACGCAGGAGGCGCGAACGGTGCCGCGACCTTTCCCTGCACATGGATGTCTCCCATGTGGCTGGTTTGTGTGTAAAGCCTTGTCCCTCTGCAGGCAGCCTGTTATGTACCCGCTCCATAGCGCTCATCACAAGGGCTCACTGCTTCACTCTCCCGCCACCGCCACACGCCCATCCCCAACACGTGAGCCGGTGCAAAGTCACACACTTTGTATCTCTGTACTTTTAATCCTCCCTGAGGTGACCTGAAACCACCTTCCAATTGCAATACATTCAGGAATGTAAATAAGCACAAAGGATAAAATAAGTTTTTTTTTTAACCCCCGTCTAAAACAATGATAATTAAACTTTAAATTGCATTTACAAAATTGCCAGCAACCTGTTATATTTACTCTGTAAATGTAAATTATTACATAAAGGGCAAATGTACAGTCCAGACGCCCGAAACACGTTGAATTCAACTTCGCTGCGCCTGTTTTACGAGCGGAAATCGGGCGCGACGATCGCCAATTTAGTGGCGGGACGGCCCGTGCCTGATTGGCGCTGGGCCTCTTTATAAGCAGCCGCGGCGGCCGCCTGAAATGAGCCCTGAGAGGGACCGCTGGAGGCCGCGGAAGAAAATTGAAGGGCCCGGACCGGCGAGCTGAGCCCGAATGCGGCGCTCGGCGCAATTATGATAATAAGGCCCATGGACAAATTTAATATGGCCCTCGGGCCTCTCCGTTCTGGCGCACCTTGGCTGCTGGATGACGGATCATGCCCAGTTTCGGGCACTCATGAATTTAGGCCCTATTGAGGGATTGGAATTGAATCATCAGCCACCAGACCAGGGCTGAAGTACCAAGTTACCAGCTCAGCCCCAGGTGGAACTCACCCCTGACTGAGTAATAATTTACTACATATGTAAATTTGACATTATTAACCATTGTTTAAAGTTTTCCTCTTATTGCCACTTAACAGGGACAGGCGACTTGCTTCTACAATCATAGAGCACAGAAAGGGGCCATTCAGCCCATCGTGCCTGTGCTGGATCATGTGATGTGAGCATCTGTGAGACTGGCATTAATTTCACTGGAAATATCATAGTTTGGATATATATTTAATCTATACTGGTAAATTGCATGTGGTGTTGCTCATGGTTAGTTGGTGAACATAAGTTATTTTATATATAGGATAGCAATGGGAGAGAGACTTCAGAAATTCACCTCATAAAGCCACCTTGTGTCCAGCACCTGCAACTACATCATGACATTGTAAAATTGAATGGGAAATGTTGACATAGCAATTTACAATGGTAAGTGTTGACACAAAAGTGTGACCAAAAGTTGTGACAACACAAAATAAGATCTGTGAGCAGGAAGTGTGCACCCTAAGCAAGATTGTTAATAATATATAAATTATATTTGTCTTTTATCTTGGCACTGACTTGTTGCTGCAGTATGGCTCTACAGGCAGATGTCTGGCACCCTGCTATAAATGTTAAAGTTTTCACCTATAGGAAAGTGTAGGCAGGTTGGTCAGCTCTTTCCTAACATTAACAATGTGCTGTCTGTTGGAGAGCAGAGCTTTGTACATGCATTTATGTACAAATGAGCAGAGCTCTGCTTTTCCCAATTGGAGATCAGTATAAGTAGACACTATAGGGGTCATTTTACATGTTCTTGCTCTCAGCATGGAGCCTTGCCCATTGGGAGTACATATTGGGAATTGGGGCATGCACCCTCCATGATTTCCAACTATTAATTTTAATGAATGGAAAATCAGGGAGAGCTCACACCCAAATTCCCAATATGTGCTCTGCACTGAGAGCACAAATTCATAAGCTTACCCTTCTAATTGCACCACTCCCTAAATGACACAGGTGTCAAAGCAGTACACAAACCATAGGTGTACTGTAAAACAGCTACTGGTATATTAATTAGGAAGGAGTGATTCATTCTCAGTTCACTCATTCAGTTTGATTAGATCTGAATCAGCTCAAGCACATGGAAGACAGAACCAGAACTCAATTAAAATAACTATCTCCTCAGTAGGAATCAATTAGGCAAGTTATAGGATCATTTCAAACTATTGTGGCAAACAACTACAGGAAATTGGTGTCTGCCTGCCCTGTGCTATACGTTATTACATTTATTACCTTACTACTTATTGTTTCTACTACAACAACTTGCAATGATATTGCGCCTTTAACGTAGTAAAACGTCCCAAGGCTCTTCACAGGAGCGATTAACAAACAAAATTTGACATAGAGCCACATAAGGAGCTATTAGGACAGGTGACCAAAAGCTTGATCAAAGAGGTAGGTTTTAAAGAGCATCTTAAAGGAGGAGAGCGAGATGAGAGGCAGAGGGGCTTAGGGAAGGAATTCCACAACTTAGGGCCTAGGCAGCTGAAGGCACGACTGCCGATGGTGGGCTGATGGAAATCGGGGATGCAATAGATGCCAGAATTGGAGAAGCGCAGAGATCTCGGATTCTTGTAGGGCTGGAGGAGGTTACAGAGGTGGGAAGGGAGGAGGCCATGGAGGGATTTGAATACAAGGATGAGAATTTTAGATTTGAGGTATTGCCGGACCGGAAGCCATTGTAGGTCAACGAGCACAGGGGTGATGGGAGAACGGGACTTGGTGTGGGTTAAGATACGGGCAGCAGAGTTTTGGATGAGCTGAAGTTTATGGAGGGTGGAAGGTGGCAGGCAGGCCAAGAGATCATTGGAATAGTCGAATCTGGAGGTAACAAAGGCAGGGATGAGGGTTTCAGCAGACAATGGGTTGAGGCAGAGCCAGAGAAGGGTGATGTTACAGTGGAAGTAGGCAGTTTGGTGATGGAGAGGATATGGGGTCGAAAGCTCAGCTCAGCGTCAGATAGGACGCAGAGGATGCAAACAGTCTGGTTCAGCCTCAGACAGTGGCCAGGGAGGGGGATGGAGTCAGTGGCTAGGGAACGGAGTTTGTGGAGGGGCCTGAAGACAATGACTTCGATCTTCCCAATATTTAATTGGACAAAATTTCTGCACATCCAATTCTGGATTTTGGACAAGCAGCGTGACAAATCAGAGGCAGTGGAGGGGTCGAGAGAGGTGGTGGTGAGGTAGAGCTGGGTGTCGTCAGTGTACATGTGGAATCTGACGTTGTGTTTTCGGATGATGTTGTTGAGGGACAGCATGTAGATGAGAAATAGAAGGAGGCCAAGAATAGATCCTTGGGGGACTCCAGAGGTAACGGTGTGGGAGCAGGAAGAGAAGCCATTGCAGGAGATTTTCTGGCTACATCTGGACAAATAGGAATGGAACCAAGTGAGGGCAGTCCCACCCAGCTGGACAACAGAGGAGAGATGTTGGAGGAGGATGGTGTGGTCAACCGTGTCAAAGGCTGCAGACAGGTTGAGAAGGATGAGGAGGGATTGTGCACCATGGTCACAGTCACATTGGGTGTCATTTGTAATTTTAATAAGGGCCGTTTCAGTTCTGTAGCAGGGGACTAGTCATTATCATTCTCTTCTTCGCAGACTTAAGAGACCGTCCATGTAAAAAGATTATCTATAATATTAAAGGTCTTGCATATTATGACACATAGATTAGTGGCATAGTAAGTAGTGTAGACGGAAGTATAAAATTACAAAGAGACATTGATAGATTAAGTGAGCAGGCAAAACTGTGGCAGATAGATTTCAGTGCAGGTAAGTGTGAAGTCATCCATTTTGGACCAAAAAAAATAGATCCGAGTATTTTTTAAATGGTGAAAAGCTAGGAACAGTGGCAGTCTAAAGAGAATTAGGGGTCCATGTACACAGATTACTAAAATGTAGTGGTCAGGTGCAAAAAATAATCAAAAAGGCTAATGGAATGTTAGCCTTTATATCTAGAGGACTATAATATAAAGGGGAGGAAGTTTTGCTACAGCTGTACAAAGCCCTGGTTAGACCACATCTGGAGTACTGTGTACAGTTCTGGGCACTGCACCTTAGTAAGGACATATTGGCCTTGGAAGGGGCGCAGCGCAGATTCACCAGAATGTCACCAGGGCTCCAAAGGTTAAATTATGAGGAGCGATTAAATAAACTAGGCTTATAGTCCCTGGAATGTAGAAGGTTGTGGGGTGATTTGATTTGAGGTTTTTAGGATTTTGAAAGGAATTGATGGGGTAAATAGAGAGAAACTTTTCTTGCTGGTGGTGGAGTCCAGGAGAAGGGCACATAACCTTTAAAATCAGAGCCAGGCCACTCAGGAGAGGAGTTAGGAAACCCTTCTTCACGCCAAGGGTGGTAGAAGTGTGGAACTCTCTCCCACAAAAAGCAGTAGATGCTAACTCAATTAATAATTTTAAATCTGAGGTCGATAGATTTTTGCTTGCTAAAGGTATTAAGGGATATGGAGCTAAGGCAGGTGAATGGAGTTAGGATACAGATCAGGTATCATCTCATTGAATGGCAGAACATCTCGAGGGGTTGAATGGCCTATTCCTGTTCCTACGTTCATATAGCACATACTTCCTGTAAGTACATAATTATTATAAACCAGCATATCCTCCAACTCATCTTGAGTAATGCCACAGGAGATTTGGTAGTGTAAAATAATTTGTGTCTGTTAATATGTTTCTGCAGGAAATAAGTCGTCGTCACACCCAGTGTCCTGCTGCTACCTGATTGACACCTCCAATGCTTTTCGAACTGGCTTTCAGTAGTGAGAGGAATTCAGGACCTGCAGCTGTTTGGAATACTGCCAAACGTTAATCAGCACAGGGAAACTAGCCAATTGCATCCCTTTATTCCCTATTCCAAGACACTTTTTTAGTCTGTTCAGAACATTCAAAACATAGACTGACCTCATGGGCAGTGGCACATGTGCATGACACACACAAATGCATCTGATCTATATGGAAAATTCATTAATGGAGTAACTTCTAATTGTGATGCTCTTTTTACCTCACTCTCTGATCAAAGAATGGTGATGCTCAGAGCCCAATTGTGCAAGTAGTACCACTTGGCTATGGTGGTACAGTACTTTACCACAATAGAATACCTCATATCACTATTGTAAAAATACCAGAATGAAAGGTCAGAGCATGCTTGTAAGCAGAATGGTCATTGATTTCTGTTTGTGGTGGGTAATCTGTAGAACTTGATTATGTGCACAACAGTTTTAATTTAGGGTGCATTCATTCCACAAGTTTAGTGTCAGTGCAAAGCAGTTCCAGTTTTTCACCAGTGCTAAAATTGTAGAGGCCTGAATCGACTCTGAAGTGAAGCGAAGTAAGACAAGCTGCCCCCAGGGATTGTCACTCTGCTTTTTTCCAATTTCAGGTCTGGCCCTGACTCCAGATTCAGGCTGCTTCACACCAATGTTGTGCAAATGCATGCTCAGTCAGTCATAACCACTTTTATGAACAGCTTATATATAGCCTGTTAGTAGCATTGTCTAAAGCATTCGTCCTGAGTGCACCATTAAAACTAAAACCAACAAGCAGTAACATTCAAAACTGCCAATTTCCACCAGACTGATGGTTTGAATATTTCCAGCCCACATAGCAGCAGATTGCAAGATGTTACCATTAGATTTTTTAAAATCAGAATTATTATTAGACTATACACTGCTTAGACAAATAACAACAGTCTATGCTTTATATTTGTGGATTTCAGCAATTGAACTGGGAACTATTGTGCAGCCAACGTTCCTCAGCATTAATTACTGCCATTCATTTGTGCTGGAGATACCCAGAGGGACACTTATAATTCTCTGATTCATTCATTTTACATTTATAAAAAATATGCACAGTGTAAGAGGTCATTTTAAAAAGGCCTAGCACAGTACTGAATTGAAATGAACTACAGTCAGATTCCTTTTAGAGGCTTTTCGCTAAAAACAAAATCAGTGAAACATACATGACAAAGTAATGATACAAAGATAGCAAGGAACAGCCAAGTAAATGTTTAGCTTCAAGCTACCATTTCTTTAGTCAGGTGGTGTTGTAATATCAATTTTTCTTAAGTAATTTTTTTAAAATGCCAAAAGCCATATAATCAGTACAATGCACCCCAATGCCTTGCTTTTCAACAAAAGCTCTGACATTGTGAGGCCTTTTGAAATTATTTGCATCTGGTTTGACAAAGCAAAATCCATTTGCTGTGAAACATATTCTTCCGAACATAACAAGAGCGCTGCTGAATGACATTAACCTCATCATTGCTTCTTTCTGTTACTCAAATCATTGCGATCAGTTCTGATATGCTTTGATCAGTGTAGTCTTTGGAGATATAAGCATTTTTGCCAGTGGGGAACCGGGCAAGTGGGTGGTGGAAAGTCACAGGTTACAGAACACACTGGCTCCCTGTCTGTTTGCACCGTAAACAAGATTCCTGCCTTCAGTGTCTTCAGTGTTGTCTCCTGAATGGAATCTGCATGCATTTTATTAGGTAGCCAAATTTTATTCAAATGATGGCATAATGAGGCAGTCCTGTTTTCAATCGTTGTTCCTGTCCAGCGCTGAATTTTGCCATTTAATATGGGCAGCACAGGCCAGCAGGGAAATTCAAAAGATTCTTCTCTGGGAGGATGTCCTTGATCAACAACCAGTGCAAGTCTCCTTTGCCTCAATATATGCAGCATCTGTAATTGTGGCCATGTGGGGCCTGGAACTCTCCACTGCACTGCAATAGTGCACAACTTCAATCCCTTTCCCTTCTGTTTATTTCAGATAGATGTCCTTTAAAAGTCTGCAGCAGTACTTTGACCAGCTGCAGCACCTCCTTAAAATTCCAGTTCAGTGGGTAAAATCTTCCATTGTGTGGGAGGAGAGCTCAAAAGGAAAATTTATGAATTTCTGGCGAGAACAGCCATGTGCTAAAAGTCAGTGATATCTCTCACTTTGTACCATTCCCACCAGAATTGTACACAAGTAGGAATTTTACCCAATTTGTGCACAGCCAGGTCCCATAAGCAGCGATGTGATGATGACCAGCACATCTGTTTTAGTGATGTTGGTTGAGGGGTAAATATTGGCCAGGACACTGGGGAGATCTCCTCTGCTCTTCTTTGAAAAGTGCCGTGGGATCTTTTAAGTCCACCTGAGAGGGCAGACAGGGCCTTGGTTTAATGTCTCATCTGTGCTGGAGTGTCAGCCTAGGTTTTGTGCTCAAGTCTCTGGAATGGGACTTTGCTGGAGAGGGGTCAATGGTGATAGCAGCAGACTGAGTGATGGTAATTTAGTAAAATTATTATCCCTGTTAGTGTGATGGAGATGGATTCATGATGGTTTTGGATCTGTTTAATCTCTAGTTGTCCAACATGTACATCTTATTCAGGATGTTCTAATAAAGAGGAAAGGAGATGTCTATATTATCTATTATGCAAAGTTATACAATGACATATCTTAGGAGCATGGCTAATAACAGTAGCATTTTGATTAATATCCTGATGCAATATTAAAAAGCAAGGGACAAAATTTCTCACTCGTCCAAGGCCAAATCCATCAGTTCAGATTGACCCCGATACTCATCCTTGATATGTAGTCATAATTTCCAGTGCACTTGTATTTTTCCTGAACTTATTATCAATATGAATGATACACCATGTAGTGATAATGGTTTATGATATACGAATAGAAAAATATATTGTATTGTTACTGGGAGCACAGTCTAGGCCTCATTCATTCAAAGCTAAGAAGATGCAAGGTCCCTGATAATGATTAGGTTGGAAACAAAAATAGCATGGACATGATGCCATTTTTATTCTGGAAGTCTACACTAGTGTCATGATGACAGTGTTCCATTCTTGTAAAAGTAAACGTTTATTATATAAACTTTTCAATTAGAAAATTCAGTACGCTATTCTGTGGGTGTTCGTTGCTCCAATTGTTATATGCCATTTTCAAACTTCCCACAGTGGGCCGGATTTTGCTGTGAGCGGCAAATGAACGGTGCCAGCCATTTGTCAGACTTGCCCTTGCCCATATACTTCCTATGGGGCTTTGCACAGCAAGTTACTGTAAATTAGAGATCCAAATGGCGCGGCGTCCTCTACAGGACATCTGGGAGCTGTGTGAACAGGGCAAGCAACTGTGTATCTCCTTAGCCAATCAGATTGAAGAATCGTTATGCGCAGCGCAGAGTCTAAACCAGGATGTGTAAGTTAGAATAGTGAATTCAGGGTTAAATCAGGTACAGAAAACGAAATAAACAGAGGGAAAGAAAGATTGGATTAAGAGAGAGATGAAAGAGACAGAAAGAAAAAGTTAAAAAAAATTATTAAAATTTTTTTTAAAATCTCCAACAATAACTAAAAGCTGAAATAATGAGACTCCACAGTTGTAAAAGTTAATTTTCAGTGCCAGAGAGGTTGTTTGGCAGTAATTAAACCTTACCATGCAGTTAAAAGGGTACTACACTGGAATGGACAAGCCCTAACTTTTTGTGGCGAGTTTAGTCTGTATCTACGACGTCAGTACAGGAACTTCACGCCATTCAATACATTTGAATGGGGAGCAAGACAGCAAGATGCCATTTTCGCACAGCTTAAGGAAAGGCAGCGCATTTTGGACAGCAACTTCTGAATTTTCGCGTTTAACTATGCATGTGCGCTCGCCGGAAGTTGCTGTCCGATTTGCGCATAAATAACGGTGAGTGCTGTTAGACTCACCGTTATTTTCACAGCAAAATCCGGACCGTTGTTTTCCTGCAGGCTGGAGGGCAGCACAATCATGGTAATCTCCATGGCAACCTGAGGTAATTGCATTGTCAACATGAACCCGCTCCATCTCGTGACCCAGTCACGAACAAGCAATGCAAAACATTTCGGGATAATTTAATGTGAATGTCAGTAAAGGCTGTGATTCAAACCCAAGTCCACAGTACTCCATCTGAAGGGAAGGGACAATTTGTGTGAGACCTATCCTGGCCAACAAAGGACATCTTTCAATTGATTTAAAGCTGTGGAGAATTTAATAACTAAACAGAACTGTCCTCCTGTATGTTGACAGCATGGAAGCTGAGAGGCTGGACGTGGGGTACAACATTAGGAAATAATAGTTAAATAAAAATGAGATATAGAGGATTTATGAAATGTCAGGTAAAAATATGAAAATAGAATGTAGAGAATCCAAAGCAATCTAAATCTTGACCTTGAAACTTTCTAATTGTAAACTAATAACTTCATATAGTTTCAGCACTGTTACGTTAAAAGCAGAGGTATTGATAAACATTACCTTATGGAACAGACTTAAGTCAATGGCCATATGTTGTACTGTACAGTAAGTAGAAATACTGAAAATTATCGTCAGATCACTGAGAAATTTTTGCATATCTACTCATTGTTCAATTGAAGGGCATTCTCTCCGGTGTCCTGGCCAATATTAATCCCTCAATCAACATCACTAAAACAAATTATCTGGTCATTATCACATTGCTGTTTGTGGGACCTTGCTGTGCGCAACTTGGCGGCTGCATTTCCCTACATTACAATAGTGATTACACTTCAAAAGTACTTCATTTGCTGTAAAGCGCTTTCGGATGTCTTGAGGTTCTTCTTCTTCTTCTTTGAGTTTGATGTTTTCTTCGTAGGGACACTACTGAAGCCCCAGCACAAGAATAATCAGAGGTCAAAGCAGACCTGACCTATCTAACTTTCAGGGTAATTTCTTAGAATTCTATGCTGTAACAAAATGTAAACGCAATACTGGTACATTTCATGCAGGACTCCACTTAGAGGCAATGTGACATGAATGGTCATTAGACTCCCTGACACACTCCCATCTATGGATCAGAGACTTTATTTAGTGAGTAGCTGAGCCATATAGATCAGGAAGCCCCCCAGTTTAGTCACTGGTTTGTGCTAAATTAATTCATTCGCATAAGCAATGCTATGATTGGCCTCAGTGCCCCTGGGTTATGGTGAGGGAATAAGTCAGCCAGAGTATGTGTGTGGGTGTCGGTTGAGGACAGGATTGGGCCCAGCTGTGATGGATTCATCGTCAAGTAACCTGCCAACACTCACTGCCAAGGTTTCCACATGGATAATGGCCACTTGAGTGAGGTATTGGAAGGCAGCTTGCACCCGTGGACCCGTACCCCAGCATGGAGTCAACACCTTTGAGAAAGGAGGGATGGAGATAAAATTGACAAGAGACAAAAGAGTCACTGAAATATCTGTGCTGCTTTACTCACCACCTCAAAAGTGTTCTGAATGGCATTCATTACATTCACTGTATACAACAAACAGAAAATTGCACATTCCTGCAGACTAATTTACACATACAGAACACAGCAGTTGACACGTGTATGATATATGCATCCATGCTATGTTCAGTGATGCAGGAACACATAGTTGTATGTACAAATAGCTCTGGGATTAACCCAGTGGAGAGGCAACCCACTAATTGAAGCAACTACCACACAATACAACAATGCAGATTCAAATAATAAGCCTGAAAGTGTATTAATAAGTCTGGTTGTCAATTTGGGAACAGTACATGATACGGGATGAACCTGATTAAGGTCAGCAGGTTATTATTAAAATCCTTGACAGGCGTCTTAAGCCATTGGTAATGAATGGATTGGAGGGGAAAATCAGCTGAAGCCTGTGTCAAATGTAGTTCCAGCATGCTTAATGTAAATAGTATCTGACATATTTAGGTGTGGAGGATGTTAGGTTGCAGGTTGGTGCCTTGTAAGTACTCATGTAATTATTAAGGACTTATTAATTATTAATATGTGGCATATGTGAGAAACAATTTGACCAAATCAGCTGCACTTTCACTGAAACTGGGGTAGACTCAGAATATACACATTGGTATCAAACTGAAATAGTTTGATGAATTTGCAGTCTCTCATCTACTGTATTTTTATTTCCAGAAAAAAAAATCTTTCTGACTAACATTTCATTTCATTGGCAATCTGTATGCAGATTTCTTTAAATAGAAAGCACAAAATAGTCCATAGAGTGAAAATGAGTTGTAGAGTCACAAGTCAAATGGGTAAATGAATACTGTAGTCCTATTCACAAGCAAATTATTTTGCTGATTCCATTGATCCAATTATTTATTGTACTTTTACCAACTGTGCAACTGTGGGACGGATACAATGTTAAAATTTTAACTATCTTTGACATGAAATGATAAATTGGATGGGACTCAGTGCTGCGCATGTGCTTCCTGTTGCTAAATTAGAGGTGCTGTATAAATGGAAGTTATTGTTGTTGCATACTTGCATTTCTTGGATGTTGCCCATTGATGCCTAATGGTGCCAGTGGTGCATGGATTGCAGTCTGATGATGTCAGAAAAAAAGGTTTTCACTGAATAATATGAAATGAAAAATTTCTGTTTGCAGGAATCGTCAAATGTAAAATTATAAGGAAAATAATAACTTGCACAAATAACAGTTCAGGAAGATTTTTTTCCTGCTGTTTGCTCTTTTTTTTAATGGAATAAACAATACTAGCACCTGTCTGTTTTTGAAGGTATCTTTGCCTCTGTTCACCAAACGTAGATGATAACTGCCAGTTGTTAAATTAAAAGCAATATTTTTACACAACATGGTGACATGTAAGAACAAAGGCTGCAACTTTCAATGAAAATAGGGGGAAATTCCTTGGTGCGGAGGTGAAGCATTTTTGAAGATATATGTACTAACTTGTAAGGATAGTATCATTTGTTTTCCCTCTTGGTAATTCATTGCCAGCCGTAAGTTGCTCCTTATGTATGTACACGACTGGGAAAGTCCATCTGGCTGGTCTAGGAAATATCATGTCCCACAATACCTCTCATACTCCTCGAATCAAATTGTTCATTAGGTACTTATCCAGTGCTCTCTCGAATTTGCTGATACAATCAGCCTCCACTACTCCCCTTGACAGCTGTTCTATACATTCACCACCCTCTGCATAAAGTAGTTAAATCTAAACTTTTCATCTTCCCTGTTCTATAGTTGAGGCTATGCCATCTTGCTGTAGCATGAGTGACCATGTTAACCATTTTGATGTTTATCTTGTCTATAACCTTTAGGATCTTGAATACTTATGCTATCCAATGGTAATGACTAGAAATGACCTTAACCTTGGCGTCTGTAATAACTCAGCTTAGTTTCTGCTGGCACATCTCCAAAATGCCAGGCTAAACTAACCAAGAAGCCACATTTCAGGGAGACAGGTTAAAATCTCTGTAAGAGAACTTATCAAGAAATGGGATGCTATGTCTGGAGGGAATTAGTCAAAAAAAAAGTAAAATAAAACATTCTGTTCAACCAAGGAAAAAGAAGAATGTAAGAAGAGGTTTGATGAAATTGAAAAGGTATAGTGGATCAAGGTAGTGCCCAATAAATTGAGGAGCAAAACCTGAAAAATAAGAAACTGATGGCATTACAGAGGAGGCTGGCTCTCACCTCCTATAAACAAAGGAAGATTCCAAATCCACACTCTGATTCTGGCAACAAAGGGAAGGAAAGTCCAAGGGGGAGATTGTTGTTTCAAGTATTTATTCAATGTCTACCTAAAACACATAGAATTGTGAAAACATAGAATTTTAACTTAAAGAAAAACTATCAAGTTTCCCACCTCAAAGGAGCTGACTTCCACAATGCTCTGATAGTCCCTGATCTGGTTTCCCCTCAGAAACTAAGCAGCGTTAGGCTTGAATGGGAGACTGCCTGGGAATACCAGGTGCAGTAGGCTAAGTGCTTGCTTCGGCAGCAGATATACTAAAATTGGAATGATACAGAGAAGATTAGCATGGCCCCTGTGCAAGGATGAGATGCAAATTTGTGAAGCATTCCATATTTTTGGCCACCCGGTTCAGAGGGGGTCGGGTAAGTCGGAGGACCTTCTGGTGGGTCTGTTCCAGGGTCTGGCGAAGACTACGATTTACAGATCCAGGATAGGCGCAGGCCATTGGGGTGGTCCCCCTGGCTGCCTACATCTCTTCCATGTTATTCAACCGTGCCCGGGTGGCCTTGGAGAGGGAGCATGCGGCGTCTGCCGGAATGCTTGAGGCCTTTCGCGACTGGTGGGCACCACAGGGTACAGGGTGTCTTATGGACACACTGATAACAACATTCTGATTTAGTTGGGAAGGTTCCCTTTGCTTTTGTTGGGACTTTTTTGCTAATGTTGAACTTCTTTTAATTTGATTGGACCATTGATGGTGAGAAGCTAGCTGAATCCCAGAGTGGATTCATTCATTTTAAATGGGGACACCAGCTTCCAGGAACCGAACCAGAGCCGTCCAATCCCGGAGAACTAAGTTGCTGGCTGGTTGGCTGCATACCTTGCTGATAGTATGTGTTCTCATCATAAGACGTCATCATCCTCAGACATTGTCAGGGTGACCTGAAGCGAGGGAGACCCAAAACGGCGGGTTCCTGTTGGGACAGGGCTGTTGACTTTTTTAAAAATTTCCAATATTTTTAGACTTCTTTATCCACATAGACATTGTACAGAAAGTTCTCCCCTAGATTATCCTTCCTCTTTAATTTACAATAAATATATAATAGGAGTAATTTTCTGACTTTGTTGGGGTGGAATTGAACCCCACCATGTCTATTTTTTGGGCACAGAACAGGGGCAAAAAGTACCAATTTCTACGACCTGTGCCTGAACGGCTCCTGATGTACATCCGACACAATATTGACCGGGGCAATATATAGGCGTCTCTGAGGGCGCTTTGAACAGGTGGTAAGTTCCTTGTAAATGCTAATGAGGGGCCTGCCACCTGTTTCATGATCCTGAGCTGAAATCTGGCAGGATTTACTGCTAAGTAGCTGCATTGTTTTAAATGTTGACTGCAGACCCTTGAGGGGTGATGATACGTGCAATTTCATCCCCTCCCGCACTTTGGTGAACATCCAGAACCGGGTCCGATATGGGTTGGGATTTTGTTTTACATGGTGAATTGGGGCTGACCTTGGGAAGTCCCACAAGTTTAACCCAATGAGATGTCAGCTCATGCTAAGCCTAGTTTCCTCCAGTTTTGCCACTTCAATGCCAGGACTGGAAAATTGGCCCTATTGGTGCACGTGTTCAATGCATTCTCCTACACGCAAGCCCAAACTTGTCATCACCTTACATCCATCCACGTGCCCTGTCCAGAAAGTGTCACTGAACCGTGATTAGGAGCAGGAAAACTGGGCAATATTCTCTCTTTCTCCTCTGTCCTTGGATAGGAGGGCAATTGTAATAGCTCCCTCTGATTGAAATCAACTAATTCTACAATGACCAGTGATCAAACTTGGGATCTTCCTGGGATTACTAAGTATCACATCATGTGTGCAGTTATCTGATGAACTATCGGGAAGCTTGCACTGCTTTTGTGAGTAAATGTTAAGCAAACTTTTTTGTTATTATTTAGAAACAAGATTTCAATTCCGCAAGTCGCATTGAATGCATCATTGCATTATGTACACATGACATCAGCACAAAGAAAATGACACACTCCTGCTCTTAACGAACCCTTTGTCATGAAAGCTGGCCTCTTTAATTTCCAGTGTTTCAATTTTAAATGTTTCACTGCGAGATGACAAAGCCAGATACAAATGAAAAATGTTAAATTATAGTGAGTGCCTTTGAAGTCATTTTACACAAGGTCCCTGGAAGTGCAAAAGTTTTTACCATGTGTCTTTGTATTGCAAATTTAATCAAAATAAAAATAAGTAGGTTCTGTTCTATTCAGCAATCTAAGGGTAATATTAGGATGTAGAAGAAACTGAAGAGCAGCTGATGCAACTTGAGGTCTCTGTCAGAAATTGTTGGAGATATAGTACATGATTCCTTACGATTTAAAGGGTGATTCCATGATCTAGCGCATCCAGCTGAGAGTGACACTTTAAGGGGGTAATTTTAACCTAACCCGCCCATCGGGAAACTGACGGGATCAGTTTAATGCTGGTCTTACACCTTGCTCAATATTACTCTGCATTGACTTCAGTGGAGCGTAAAATTGGGCGAGGTGTAAAACCAGCCTTGCACCTGATCACTGTCAATTTCCCGATGGGCAGGCTAGGTTAAAATTACCCCCTGCATCCCAGGAACTCATGGATGGAGCCCATGACTTTCTATCCTGAAAATCATCTGCATGATCAATTAATGTTGGTGAACAGACAATTTCTGCACGGCCCATATGCACTGTTTCACGAAAGCACCATTAGATAAGGCCCTTGCTGCCTTTGCTATCATGTCTGCCACTACCAACCCTCTCCTTAAATCTCTCTCCCGTACCCCATCCACCCTCACCTCCAACAACAAGTGCGAGGAGCTAATGGACTTCTTCATCACTAAGATTGAGACCATCCATTCAGCTGCCTCTGCCGCATCCCTCCCTTCCCCATATCCACTGAGCCAAGGATCCCCCCTGCCTTAGCGCTGATCTTTCTCTCATTTCTCTCCTATCTCCCCCCATGCCCTCTGCAACTTCATCCCTCCCATGAGACCCACTTCCTGCTCTCTCGCCCCTATTCCCACTAAACTGCTGACCATCCAAATTCCCTTCCTGGCCCTCATGCAAGCTTATATTATAAACGGTTCCCTCTCCTCAGGTACTGTTTCCCCCCCCCCCCCCCTTCAAATCTGCCATCATTACCCCACTCTGCAAAAAAACACCCTTGAACCCTCTGTCTTTGCAAACTATCGCCTCAATTCATCCTCCTTTTCCTCTCCAGTCCTTGAACATGTTGTTACTTCCCAAATCCGTGACCATCTTTCCCACAACTCCATGTTTGAACCTTTCTAATCAGGTGTCCGCCCTTTCCACAGCACTGAAACAGCCCTAATCAAAGCCACAAATGACATCCTCTGTGACTTTGGTAACTATCCCTCCTCATCCTTCTTGACCTCTCTGCAGCCTTTGAAAAGGTTGACTACACCATCCTCCTCCAATGGCTCTCCTCCGTTGTCCAGCTGAGTGGGACCTCCTCGCCTGGTCCCACTCTTACCTATCCAGTCGAAGCCAGAAAATCTCCTGCAATGGCTTCTCTTCTTGCCCCCACACTGTTACCTTTGGAGTCTTTCAAGGATCGTTCCTTGGCCCCCTCCTATTTTTCATCTACATGATGCCCCTTGGCGACATCATACGAAGACATAACGCCAGATTCCCCATGTACGCTGATAACACTCAGCTCTACCTCACCACCACCTCTCTCAGCCCCTCTACTGCCTATGTTGGTAGACTGCTTGTCGACATCCACACCTGGATGAGCCACAGTTTCCTCCAATTAAACATTGGGAAGACAGAAGCCATTGTCTTCAGCTCCCGCCACAAACTCCATTCCCTCACCACTAATTCCATCCCCCTCACTGACCACTGTCTCAGGCTGAACCAAACTGTTTGCAACCTCAATGCCCTATTTGATCCTGAGCTGAGCTTCCAATCCCATATCCTCTCCATCACAAAGACCGCCTATTTCCACTTCTGTAACATCGCCCATCTCTGTCCCTGCCTCAGATTATCTGCTGTTGAAACCCTCATCCATGTTTTTGTTACCTTCAGACTCGACTATTCCAATGATCTCCTGGCCGGCCTCCCACCTTCCACCCCCCCTGTAAACTTGAGCTTAGCCAAAACTCTGCTGCTCGTATTCTAACCCGCATCAGGTCCTGCTCACCCATCACCCATGTGCTTGCTGACCTACATTGACTCCCAGTCCACCAATGCCTCAGATTTAAAATTCTGATTCTTGTGTTCAAATCCCTCCATTGCCTCACCCCTCCCTATCTCTGTGGCCTCCTCCAGCTCTACAACTCTCCAAGGTTTCTGCGTTTCTCCAACTCTGGACTCTTGTGCAACCCCCAATCCCTTTGCCCCACCAATGGTGGCAGAACCTGCAGCCATCCAGGTCCTAAGCTCCAGAATTCCCTCCCTAAATATCTCTGTCTCTCCACCTCTCTCTCCTCCCATGAGACAGTCCTTAAAACCTACCTCTTTGACCAAGTCACCTGTCCTAATATCTCCTTCTTTGGCTCAGTGTCAACTTTTGTCTTATTATGCTACTGTGAAGCGCCTGGGGACGTTACAGACACTATATAAATTTAAGTTGTTGTTGTTGTTGTCATCGTCGTCGCAACTAAACAGGCCAGGACCATGTCCTCCGTATCACTTTTAGCTTGCTGGAAAACATGGCACTGCAGTCAACTCATTGGCTTTCTCTCTGTGCAAATCTCCCTCAAATTCACCAAATTTTGCTTTGTGTTTGGTCTCATAGTGCAGTCACAACTTTTACTTTTTTAACATTGACCAGTTCACAACATGTGATATGAATACCTTCGCTGCTGTCTTCCACAAAAGGGTAACAATCTGACCACCTGCCATGAAAAGTCCGACCCTCAATCTATTTTCCTTCTTCTTATGGAGTCCCTGTCAGCCATTTATACCTTGCAAGATAGCTTAAAAAAACAGAATTATGATCTAGGGATTTATTAGTAAAATAACACCATTTCTCCGTTCATTGCAGAGAGATTTAGTGTTTCGGTGAATAACCCTGTAATTCACATTTACTGCTGTGCAACACAGTGCCATTGGCTTCAGAGATTGTCTGGAAGCTTTGAGTATAAAGGAAAATCTGGTGCTTGCAGAAAAGTTAAGGACATTTTCTGGTCAAGGAAATTTTTGCAGGAAGGTTGGGGTTCATTTGAATCATTTGAGGCCTAAAAGGATGGCCCTGAATGCAAAAAGAGTCTTTGTTGAGACAAGAGCTAATAAAGTTCATATGGACCTGCTAAATGTAGGTCAGTTGAGATTAATAATAAAAACTTAATTTATTAAGTTAATTTATTTAATTAATTTATTAATAATTAATTCTAATTTCAGGGAACAATTTAATTTACTCGGGGCAAACCATACAAAACATGTTAGGAATTCCTTAAAATGTTTTTACACTGATTCCAAGAAGCATTAGAAATAAAATGTTCGATTTGCAGGCATGTGTTTTCGTGGAGAATGTATATATTATAAGTACCTTTGAAATTTGGGTGATAGCAACGTATCTAAGGTGCAGCTGAAGTGGTACAACAAATTTCAAAGGGATAGAATAAGTCACAAAGAAAGTTGTAGCTTTATTTGTGCTGGAGAATATAATTCCAATAGAGCGGGAGGATGTTGGTCAGCAGGAGGGAGTTGAAATGGTTTGGGTGCAATTGGACTAGAGTTGGGCCAAGTTGTTCTTGCCACCTGTTATAGGCCTCCAGGCCAGCAGGTGGAGCAAGACAGGGAACTCTGATAAATTTAGAAGGGCAACAGAACAGGGTAGTGTTGTTGTCATGGGGCATTTTAATTATTCATTCATTAATGGCCTAGTTCAGATAGAGACAAATTGGAATTATTTGATTCTGCCAATGATTCTTTTCTTATCCAACATGTTAGGGAGAGTGTTACAGAGGATTATTTATTGGATTTAATCCTTAGCAGAGATTCCGGGAAGATATCCGATCTCCTTGTGAACAACATGGGGATCGGATATCATCTCAGCATCTGGGCATCAGTGAGTATTAGATTTCATTTGGTTAGGCAAATTAATGCTGCTGAATATTAATATTAATATTTAATTTCAAGAGGGCCAAATTTTCACTTATGAGAGAAGGTTTGGGGAAGGTATATTGAGATATGCTGCTCGGCACAACCAACATCCTATACTGAAGAAATACGGGTTTTATTTAAGTCCATGCTGATAGACGAGCAAACCTTGTATATGCTTAGGATTAAAAGGAGCGTCAAAACGAGGCCTAAACAGCTAACCAGGGAAGCTTGTAGAGAAATGAAAGAGAAATACTTTTATTTACAAAGTAGAAAAGGAATAATTGCCAATAGAGTAGGAAAAGTATAAAAAACAGCTGAGGGCAACCTAAGCTAGTATTAGAAATGCTAAAAAGGGATAGTGGACAATTATAGCAATGATGGCAAAGCATTTTTCAGTTGTGGAATTAATCGGAAAACAAAGATCACATAGGTCCTTTGAGGGATTTATCAGGACAGGCTAGGTTTGATGATAAAGATATGGTTGATGATCTGAATAGATACTTTGCATCAGTTTTTACTTCTGAAGATGATACTACTGTCTTGGTAGAATAGGATAGGTATGCAGTTAGAATTGCTTCAATAGAAGTAACTGCAGAAATAGTCTTAGCTAGGATTAGTTGAGGAACTTAAAGCTGCCTTGCTGCTGGACCTGATTCTATTTACTCCAGAGTACTTAAGGAACTAGAGCAGTTCATAAGTGAGCCATTGGCTCGTATGTTCAAGAACTCATTGCTGCCTGGGCTGATTCCAGTAGGTCAAAGGGAGCACACATGTGGTCCCATTATTTAAGAAATGGGAATTAAAGGTCTGTCAGTTTGATGTCGGTGTAGGGAGGTTGCTGGAAGGCATTATCATGGATGTGATTGATGATCAGTTGGAGCAATTGGTGGTTATTAGGGATTCCCAGCATAGCTTCACGAAACAGAGGTTCCTGCCGTAACAACCTGATTGAGTCCTTTGGGGAAGTGACCAGGGTAGTGGTGATAGCAGTCCTGTTGATGTTGTATACCTAGATTTCTAAGAAGCCTTTGACAAAGTGCCTCATAGAAGATTATTGGAAAAGATTATATTACATGGCTTTATAGGACAGCTATTGGAACATCGATGAGTCAGTGCATGCCTATTATGGAACCTGCCTCTCCCATCACCCCCGTGCTCACTGACCTACAATGGCTCCCAGTCCGGGAACATCTCGATTTTAAAAATTCTCATCCTTGTTTTCAAATCCCTCCATGGCCTCGCCCCTCCCTATCTCTGTAACCTCCTCCAGCCCTACAACCCTCCTAGATCTCTGCGCTCCTCCATTTCTTGCCTCCTGGGCATCCCCGATTTTAATCCCTCCACCATTGGTGACCATGCCTTTTGCTGCCTAGGCCCTAAGCTCTGGAACTCCCTCTCTACCTCTCTCTCCTCCTTTAAGACGCTCCTTAAAACCTACTTGTTTGACCAAGCTTTTGGTCACCTGTCCTAATACCTCATAATGTGGCTTGGTGTCAAATTTTGTTTGATAGCGCTCCCATGAAGCTCCTTCGGACGTTTTACTACGTTAAAGGTGCGATATAAATGCAAATTATTGCTGTTGTTAATTTAAATGGAGGGATGTTGGGCGGGTTCCTTTACAAGTGGGACTCTAACCTGCCTGATTTTCCAGTGTTCGCTGTGCCCAGGCAATCCAATGCGTATGGGTCCAGACCCAGGAAACTCTCCCTTTATTACATTATTTTGGATTCATTCACAATAAGAACTATTACTTACTTTATCATAAAAGCGGGGCAGTGCATGCCCAAATTTCTGATTTGCACTACTGGTGGGCGAGGCTGCCTGCTAGCAGGATAATCCTACATGTGTTCTGTTTTGTTTACCTTTGGATAACTGTTCATTTTCCGCACAGTGGAAAGATGATAGGGTCCAAGATAGATTTTGTGAGAGGTTGTGCCGCTGGCCAGTCCTTGCAATCTAGAAGCACAAATAGGATAATCATGGGCACAGTACCTGAGATTTTCAATTCAATGTCCTTTAAGGTTAATCAGTTTTACTCAATTTTGCAATACTAATGGGATACATATTTAGTGTGTTTTGCTGATGCTTTTCCCCCTTGTTCATAATTAATTTCTGCATGCTGGTTGTTGGTATGTCCTACTACTACAGGCTCCCCTAGTTGAAGGAGTAGCACTGGTGATTGTCTGGTTAGCTAACTGTCCGGATGCGGAGAATTCAGAAAGACCACTAAATCAACACCAGCAAAATCAGATTAACTAGTCATTCAACTCATTTACTTTTTGTGGGATCTTGCTTGCCACAAAATGGCTACCGCCTACAGTGACTGCGCTTCACAAGTAATTAATTGAATGTGAATTGCTTTGGGACACTGTGAGGATGTTTAAGCTCCTATATAAATGCAACCGCTTTTTTTACCTGTATGTGTAATTGGTCCTAATGTACCTGCATCAGTACCATGGGTCTCCTTTGCTGTGGCCTCTGAAGTGGCATCAACTATTACTCATGCAGGGCTACATGGTGGTCAATAACTACCACTTACATGAGTGGCAACCAACTGCTCCTGCACTAAGTCATGCATGCCACTGCTGCAGAGGCCTGAGCACATAATCCAGGCTGACACTTCAGTGCAGTACTGAGGGACTGCTGCACTGTTGGGGGTGCCTTCTTTTGGATGCAACATTAGACCATGGCCCTGTCTTCCCTTTTAGTTGGACGTAAAAGATTGCATGGCACTATTTTGAAGAAGAGCAGGGGAGTTCTCCCCGGTGTCCTGGCCAATATTTATCCCCAACCAACATCACTAAATCTCATCATTATCACATTGCTGTTTGTGGGACCTTGCTGTGCACAATTTGGCTGCCACGTTTCCAACATTACAACAGTGACTACACTTCAAATGTACTTTATTGGCTGTAAAGTGCTTTGGGACGTCCTGAGGTTGTGAAAGGCGCTATATAAATGCAAATCAATCTTTCTTTACCTTTACATGGCTCAATGATCTGTGTGAGCACAGAATCCTGGACATCTATGAGATCTCTGAATCCCTCCCGAATGGTTGCCTGTAACCATTCTCCAAGTGCGTTGAAGCCAGCCATGACTCCTTCTTGGAGTTTAGGCAATAGGCAATGATTTTGACTGAACAGTGGGGGAGCACGGTTGAGATATGCTGCACATGTGTGGAGGCCTGGTTTACTGGTGGTGGTCATGTGGATATTAACTTCCCATGCTCTGGGGATTTAGGGGAGTGGGAAATTTTAAGCCATTGGTTTAACTGCATATGTGGACAAATGGGCCACTGGTGCAAGTTCCAGGCCTGGGAGGGACAGTGTTAAATTGAAAGTGATGCAGTTCTGATTATGCAGAAGACAAATGCTCAATGTACTTTGTTTCTCAGATGAAATAGCATTCAGGAATTATGCAGAGTACCTGTTGCCAGGCAACTATTCGAAGCACCGTGAAGTACAAAGTTATTATCCATCCAATTCAATTCCATCTGATTTACTGACTGGGAAGAAAAAGATTAACTTTGGAGCTCAAACTAGAAGACTACCCGCATACACACGATCCAGCACCAGTGCAGACGCTGCTAATATTATTACACATCGCAAGGGAAGATTCAGCAAAAATACAATACCCGACTGTGACACAAATCCTTATAAAATTTATTTCTTTTCCAAATGGAGGTGCTTGAAACAAGTTTCTTTTTCAACTAAAAAGAGAGGGAATCGACAAGATCCAAATCATCGGTGTAATAACAACAAAAAGTGAGGGTAGATTTCTGTTCACTTCATTGTTAAGTTCACGGTGCAGTTATTTTGATTAGGCCGTGCATTATTAGCATGTACCTTAGCTAATTTAGTGGAGTTGGCTTCATTTTAATAGTGTGGCCCATATCGTGGAACTTGTCAGGGGAGGGCAGAAGTCACATGCAAGCAGTCCTCAAAGACCTGCTTACCTAGCATGATGGCTAATTTTAAAGGGATGTTGCCATTTAAAGGTAAGTGACTGCCTATGGGAATAAAAAAATGTTGGTACCCTTTACAAAGGCTGTTAATAATTTTAATGGTATATTTTAACCTTTGCAAAATTTGTTTGGGTAACAAAAATCTCTGGCCAAACCTAAAGGCTTTACAATGAATGGGAAGGCAAGAAACCACGTGTGAGACCAAGTGATGGAGCGATGCAATACTTCAACCCTCTGATGGCTGGCCAAGCGGCGGTGGTGCAGAGTGAGGTGGTAGTGAGGAGGGTGACCCTGCTTTCCAGTTCAGGGCATCTTCTCCAGAGGGACAGCACTGCAGCATACCTGGCAGGAGGCAGAGGAAGAAGACTTGAAGGCACAGCTGACTGTTACTGCCACTGACAGCACCAGCCCTGTGGTGCATGTTAGGTGCAGGCGTCCCTGAAGCAGTTGGGCGTCTGATGAGCCAGTGCCATCAGTCCTGTATAACCATTGCCAGGTGGGTGCACCTCTGCCTGTAAATATGGGTGGGAGGGTAGCAACAGGTGGGTAGAGTTTGCCCAATGCCTCAATTCAAATTCTCATCCTTATGTTTAAATCATTTCATGGCCTTGTCCCTCTATCTCTGTAAACTCCTACAGACCTACAACGTCCACCCACCTACCCACCCCGCCTCTCCCCTATAGAGCAGAATTATTTTATTTTATATCATGCCCTGTTTGGTTGTTTCATGTTTTAAGGTAAACCATTCCTGCCCTCAATAAGGAAGCTGCGCACACACAGATAGTGTAGGTTACAGCAGTGTTTCCCAAACTGTGGGGTGCGCCCCCAAGGTTCCAAAGGGGGACGCAAAGTGGTCGGAAAAATAAAATATTTTCAGAAAAAATTATGTTGAGGTGTGTCTCAAAGTGAACACTTTTGCCGTGCTCCCTACACCCTACACGTGTCGCGGTTTGGGACACTGCCTTAGATCACGATAATCCACTCACGTGACTGGGGAAGTCCCATAAAATGGCAATGACACCACTCCGGCAAATGACCAATGGGCTGTGTGGGAGGCAAAGTAACTTACCACATCATTTAAAAAAAAAGGGATAAAAAAGTTACTTGGACACAAAAGGGCTGCTTTTTGCAAGTGTGAATCAGAGAATCGGATGTGGGGGTCATTTCACCTGCTTTATGGTGCTCCTGGTTTTCTCTGTCAGATTCTCCATTTGTGCCCCTGCTGACTAGGGGCATAATTTCAGGCCGGGGTGGGGGTGGTGGAATTCCTGATGGGGAAACCCGATTTTGACATACGGACTTGTTTTTTTTCTTTCTTGCCAGTTGACAGATTGACGGGCTGGCCTGTCGGGCGGGAGATTGGGAGTGGGGGGTGGATTATCGGGGGAGGGGGGTGCAGGGGAGTATTGGGAGTCACTGAGGGGGGGCGTTAGTCATCAGGGGGTCAGTCATCGGGGGGGGGGGTTTGGGAGTCACCTGGGGGGGTCAGGGTCATTGGGGGGGACTGTCAGTCATTGAGGGGGTTTCAGTCATCTGGGGCCCGGAGATCAATGGGGTGGGGGGATCGGGTGTCATGGGGATCGGGATCACCGGGGGGGGCTGTCAGTTATGGGGGGTCTGTTAGTCATCGGAGAAGGTCAGTCATCGAGGGGGGTGTCGGGGTCGGGGTCATCGTAGGGTCAGAGATGGTAGGAAGGTCGGAGATCGTGCGGAGATCGGTGACCGTGGGGGTGGTCACTGCAGGTGGGGTTTTTAGGCCTGGGGGAAGCACTCCAGCTCCTCTGGACCCACAAGCTGTGATATAAAGGCACTTCCCTGCTGTTTCGGGCCTTCTCGCCTCCTCTCTCGTGGCGTGAAGGAGAAGGCCCGGTAATCACGGCCCCCAGGGGCTAAAATCAAAAAAGCTTTGAAAATGGAGGCCCACAGACGCCTTAAAAGCCTGACCTGCCTCCTGAGAGCGGGTTGGTCGCCGGCCCCTCATCCCACCCCCGTGAAAACCGGAAATGGGTGGGTCGGGGGCTGGTTTTAGATTTTTGCAATTGTTATTGCCCCCCCCGCTCCCAACCCACCCACTTTTCCAGGCTAAAATCATGCCCCAGGGCTCTGCACTGGGAGTGGAACCTCAACAAAATCAGCCCTAAATTTCCTCCCACAGGAAAATAAATATTTAAAATAAATTAGGTTAAATGTGGAACTCTATTAAACATAGCAGCAAACTTTTACCACATCAATCCACTAAGCTCCAAGAAACTGACCTTTGCAAAAGAAAAGGAAAAGCAGCAATAGCAAAACATTGACACCAGCTGAAGTGGGGAATCCTCTGAAGCAGTGGAGCTGTGCTGGAGGAGCAGGGCACCTAATGATCAGAGATCAGGCCTTGTTCTCTTCCCACCACTCATTGTTAAATCCGTGCCAAGCTGCATGATTTATTAATTCATTCTTAGGATGTAGGCATCGCTGGCATCTCTAGTTCCCCTGAGAAGGTTGTGGTGGGTCACCTTCTTGATACAACTGAGTGGCTCGCTAGACCACTTCAGAGGGTCAACCACGTTGGAGTGAAACTGGAGTCACACGTAGGCCAGACCGGGTAGGGACGACAGTTTTCCTTCCCTAGTGGACATTAGTGGATCAGTTGGGTTTTTACAATAATCTGGCAGTTTCATACCAGTTTGTATTTCCAGATTTTTAAAACTGAATTCAAATTCTCAAATTGAATCCCAGGAACAATCCCTGCACCAGAACGAGTAGGCCCGATGCACACTCAATATTGGGCGTAATTTAGTTTAGACCAGCAAGCTGCAGACACCTGTTGCGTAACCCCAGGCATGGATAGAAAACCTTGGCAGGGGCATTGCTGCAGCACCGATAGAGGCGGAAAGGGACCTTAGAGGGGCAGAGGTGCCCTGAAGATGACATCAAGGATCCCACAGGAGGCCTTGGCCAAGACCCAGTGCTGGGCCCAACTTTGAGGAAAAGGAGGTTGCTACAAGGCCTTCTCCCTCCATTGGAGGAACTCTGGACCTTTAGCATCGCCTCCTGGGGCCTACCATCACCCTCCACATGGTGGCCCGGGTAGTTGCGGTAAGTATGAAGGACAGGAGGGAAATCACCTGGGAATCCGGGCCTCGCATCCCGTTACCATTTGTATGTGTGTGGACTGGGAGGGAGCGGCAGCAGCAGCTCCAGTGGGAGGGGAAAGAAGTCCCGGTCAGGGCGGTGGGGCAGCGGTAGGCCTTACAGCCTGGATTTTCCCTCATTCTCCACCACAATCCCACCTAATTTGGTCGAGATCATGGAGGAGAAATCTTCCCCATAATGTTTTCACTTGTGAGACTGCAGATCTCTTACAACAGATTCTAAACTCTGAAGGGAGTCAATGGGGAATTTAGATTACATTTTGGCAGCAAAGACATGATTTTCCAATTTAACTGCTAAAATGTTATCACTTATGGCATAAATTCGACTCATTCCCATGCCGTTGATCTGAGCTGCAAGTTGGCATCTGTCTAAATGATTCAGGGATAGGGCTGTCTGTCAGGTACTGTGACACATCTAATATATTACCTAACTTCAAGTAACATGGGACAAAACCCGTATGTTGTTTCACTTAGCACTGCTGTCTCACTACATCATAAAGTGATATATTAAAACTGTTCTATGATTGTATTCAATATCCAAAGCATTTTGTCACCTCACTTGACTGCCATGTGATAGGCTCATTTTAGAAACATTGAGCAAATTGTCTTAAAAGGACAAAAGAAATGGGCTTGGAATCAGCGATTTTGACTTTGACTAAAAATCTTTGAGTTTATAGCGTATATGCAATTTTACATTTAGATAATATTTTCAAACAATGACAAAATCAACTTTTTGCAAAGTAAAAAAATGCATTTTAAAAAAACAGCGTAGCTTTAAATATTTAATTTCTGACTGAAAGTGGGGAATGTGATTGTGGCTGAATTGAAAGCAGAAGTGGAAAAATTGGAAGACATGCCTTATTACCAGAGGTTCCCTGAGGCCTCAATAATGGAACCTTGTACTCCAGCTAAGTATATCCTTGGGGGACACATCTTCAGTGGAAAGCTTTAACAGGTTGAATGCACCAGATTCTGGGGTTGATGAGGACAAGATAAGTAAACACAGTGTGAAGATTGATGTTGAAAATGAAGAGAAAGTAACTGAAGCAAATTAAGTGGTGACATGGAAATGAACTGATATAGATAGAATATAGTTAGGTGAGTTATTGTAATATGGGACTCTATATTGAAATGCATGGATAGTGGGTTTATACGAGGGATAATAATAGGGCCTGTTTGTTTCTGAGTTAGAATGTTGAGGCTTCAAGGCCCATTTCGGGGCTTGAGCATGTAATCTAGTGCAGTACTAAGGGAGTGCTGTATCATAGAGGTGTCATGATTTGGATGAAACATTATACTGAGGCTATGCCTGCCTGTTCTGGTGGACATAATAGATCCCACTGCACTATCCAAAGAAGGACAGGGACTTCTAGTGTCCTGGTCAACATTTCTTCTTGAACCAACACCACCAAAAACAGATTACCTGGTCATTCATCTCATTTGTCATTTAAAGGGCCTTGTTGTGTGCAAAGTGACCGACACATTAGCCTACATAGCAACAGTAACTATTTTTGAAAAGGAAATCATTGGCTGTTAAGTGCTTTGGGACATCTTGGGTACTGTCTAAATGCAACTTCTTTATTTCTTTCATGAATGTAATAGAGGAGCAAGAGGAAGGCACCCAAGGGCAGCAAGGCAATCAGACAGGTGATCAGCAACGGAACATGAAGAGGATGCCAACCAGTCGTTGGCATCAAGATAAATTCATGTTAGTCTCATATCGGAGACCCTCTTTTGTTGTCCTATTCTGCCTACTGCATGAACAGACCTGTCAATGTTTCACCCGTCCCACCATAGTGATGCAGCCATGTACTGACATTTCTCCGTTAGCACCAAATCAAATTACTACCGTTCTAGTGAGCTACCAGAACCACTTCTCGTATTAACCAAAGACAATATCTGCAGACACAAGGCTGGATCTTCCACCCTTCTTTGATTGGAGCGCATCTCTGGAGGGGGGAAGTGGGACTTCTTCACGCCATGAGATGTGCCCTGACCCCAGCTGAACCTCCAGCCTCAAGGTCATTTACATTTTGGAGACAAGGCACCTTGCCTCCACTGGGCATTATGCCAGATGTGGGTGGAATTTTTCTGCAGCAGGTCTTGAAAGCCTCCATGCTACCAACAAAGGTCTAACATTTTATGGGCTCCCTTTCAGCCTGTGCAAGACAACACTGTATGGGTGGTTGCACAGACCCTTTCTGATTAAAATTTCTGGGCCCCAATCTGCCATCTTTGAAAGGATGAACACCTGGGCCCAACAGGTGTCTCTGCGTCCAGCTTTCAAATAACACAAATAGAAGGAAATATGTCGGAGGACATAATTTCCTCACTTGCATCTAATTTCAACAACACTGAACCTGGGATGGGAAGTTGGGGAGGTGGGGGGGGTTGGGATTGCAGCAAGAGGTGGCGATATGACATACCATATCCCCAACCAAATTTCCACCCTGCCCACTCCAGATCTGCCAAAATATTTGGTGGGGGATGGGTGGGAAATCTAGGCCATGATCTTTACTGCTACCATTTTTCATGCCGTTGACTTACGGATATACTCAGTTTTAGATCTTGGCTTAGAAATAGGATCGCGCCCAAAAACAGGCAGACGGGGCAGAGCGCGCACTAGACGCACCTACTCACCTGGGCTCAGGGACCATATGAAATTCGTGCTGGGACCTAATTATCATGTGTCCTCTGTTCAGTCAGCGCTACCTGCGCTGCTTCTTGGCCGCATGCCTGTTTAGGGGGGGGGGCAGGAAATCAGCCGTTTCTGAGGTGCACTGTGGCTGCAGGCAGCAGGAAAGATTCAGAAAGGTACAAAATGGCTGCAAGAGGCCCAGATGGGGCACCCAGATTCTCCGATGCAGCATTAGAGGCCCTGGTCCAGGCATTGGGCAGGAGGAGAGAGATCCTGTTTCACCTCGGGGGGGCAGAACACCTCCGCCGTCAGTGGGAAATGGTTACTGAGGAGGTCAATTCAAGGAGCTAAGCTTCCAGGACATGGATGTATTGAGAGAACTTTAATGACTTCACCAGAGTTGTCAAGGTAAGAATCCTACCTCTCACCTCAAGTACTCTCTGCTTACACCTGCACCACCTGCTGCCTCACTACTCACAATATTCCCCTCGCCCGCTTCCCCTCTCCTACACTCACTGCACCACACTTCACTCCACCTCCTGCTCCTCCTATTCACACACTCTGCACCTCCTACTCACATACTCTGCACCTCCTACTCACACCACTATTACAACCCTCACTTCCCCACATCTCATAACTTGCACACAACATCTGCACTATTCGAACATGACAGGCACATTCTCAAAACAGCTCACAAGGCTGTCACTAATACACACCTTTCTTGCAGGAGAAGGTCGGCCACAATGTGAGGCAGCAGACAGTAGACGGAGAAGCCAGAGGCCGCCTGCACACCCTTCCCCCGCTCATGTTGCCCATCACGGGCAGGGGCAGAATCCTGGCCGTGGCGTCTGGCATCGCTGGAGTAGACGCCACCGCAGGGTTTCTTCGCACCGGACCTTCTTTTTCCCTTCTCACTTCACTATTATCCTACACATTCTACACGACAAACTGGAGCTCCTTTCACCAGCCACTCATCTCTCTCTGCTCTCCCTTCACGCAAAAAGCTAATCCTTGTCCTTCTCTTTCATTTCAAGTCCTGAAAATGTCAGTGCAAGAAGTGCAGTGGGAGAACCTTCACCACACGGACTGCAGCGGTTCAAGAAGGCGGCTCACCACCACCTTCTCAAGGGCAATTAGGGACGGACAATAAATGCTGGCCTTGCCAGCGACGTCCACATCCCATGAATGAATTTTTAAAAAAAGGAAGAGGAGGGCAGCCTTCCTGAAGATGCAGCATCACTTGATCTGACCCTAGCAAGCACCAGCTCAGAGACTGGCACCACACGTACCTTAGAGGGTAGGTTAGAGAAGGGGGGGTCTTCACATGGTGAATCATCGTATGCAGGGGCTAGAGTGGGGGAATGGAATGCTACAGGTGCCAGCACACTGAGGGCGAGATCACATACTAGCTCTACTGCAGTGGACTCAGATGCTGACTTCAAGCATCCAGGCTACGGAAGAAGGCTGATGGGTATATACCGGGAAATGCCAAGCAGCCTGCCAGCGAGCTTGCGCACAGTGGCTGAGGGTATGAAGGAGTCCCAGAATTCTGGGTACCCTATTATAGGAAGATTATTGGAGCCATGGAATGATACTGGGAATAGAGCCAGACAAGAGGAGGATATAATTGAAGTTTTCAAAATTAATAAAGTTTTGAGAAGATACATAGTGTTAGATTGTTTCCATTGATTGATGAATCAGTAACAAGGGGCATAGACTCAGGATTATCGCTAGACGAATGAAGAAGGAAGTTAGAAGAATTTTTTTACACAGAGTGTGATTAGAACATGGAGGGGTAGAACCTCCATGGGGCTTCTCCCAATCGTCCACTGAAACTGTAGTGGAAGATTGGGGGAGCCCTGGAGAAACAGCGAAAATTTTACCCCGGAGTGTTTTACCACAAGTGTCTATTGAGGCAGAGACCATAACATCATTTAAAAGGGAATAGGATAATTATTTGAAAAGGAAGAACTGCATTTTCAGAATAGTTACTTGCTGTGCACATATGGAAGGAGAAATTATACGTAGACTAATGTTTAACTCCGATAAAGTTAGCAACAAAAAGAGAGTAACCTGCTACTTCCACCTATTGTTGAGGTGATTACCCCCTCAAAGGTGGAACCGGGTGAACAGGTCCACCAAAGGGGAACAAACAAGAACAGACCATACTCTAGGGATGGGATCAACCGACCTCTAATGTCCTATCTAGGCCCAACGGAGCAGCAATGTTTTAGAAATCTAGCATCATTCTCTGCTCTCTATACTTCAACAACGGAGTTCATATCAGGAGAAATTTTAGCTTATTCAAAGAAGAAAGAAACAACTTGCATTTATAGAGTGCCTATCCATCCTCAGGACATCTGAAAGCACTTCACGGCAAATAAATTACTTTTGAAGTGCAGTCACTGTTGTTATCTAGGCAGACGTGGTAGCCAATTTGTGCATAGCAAGATTCCAAGTAACAGCAAATGAATGGATGAACAGTTAATCTGTTTTTGATGGTGTTGGTTGATGGAAGAATGTTGGCAGGACACCAGGAGAACTCACTGCGTAGTGCCATGGGATCTTTTTAGGTTTACCTGAACAGGCAGACGGGACCTCGGTATAACGTCGCATCTGAAAGATGGTGCTTCTGACAGTGCAGCACTCCCTCACACTACTCCACTGAAGTGTCCACCTAGATTATATGTTCAAGACCACATTGGGACTTAGACCCACAACCTGATCAAACTTCTGAAAGGTAGCTGTGGAAATGTGCACCAGGAGCATTTATAAAACGTGCAGCAATAAGGAATAGAAAATTTACCATAAAAAAGCTAACTCCATCCAGCAGTGACCAATGGAACAACAACCAACGAGCCATGCCCTTCTGGAACTGCAGATTTTGACTGATGTGGATGTTAAAACTGCATTCAGTATATTGAAATAGAAAGGAAGTCTTTATTACTGAGAGGGCACGGCAGGACTGAATCAATAGCTTTTGCCTAATTATAGTTGATGGCTTATGGCGCAGTGTAGTTGATTTTATGCTCAGACAAGAAGGCCATACTGCTTGATACTGACCACAATATCAGGTAGGAAAACCAGTGGTCTGGAGATACAAGTCCTGATTTTGTATTTTTGGCCTATCCGTAGTGCAGCGAACTTGTGCCAGGAACAAGGATGGCCGGCCTCACTGGATTTTGGGAGACTAGCACCTTCCCCTCATTATAATAGGCTGCATGCAGATAGGAAAATGGGACATAAGGAGGCTGGCCGGTGACACGACTGGCTGTTAACACAAAGTCTGGCCAGGCAGCAGCTCTGAAAGGGCAGGGAAGGTTTTTTTGAGTGGCTGAAGTTCCTTCTTCCAGGAGCAGAACAATGAGGTGCTGGAGCAGCATCGATCCTGAACTGTGTGAAATTTCCTCATTTACCGAGGATGCCTTTGAGGTCCAGCTGCAGGAGGTGCAGCAAAGGAGGCAGGTGCTGTTTGGAGCAGAAGACCACCATCCTACCAAAGCAGCGATCAAAGCTGCCTGGATGGTGGTTTCAGAGAGAGTGAGTGGAATCCACAGGACCGGGGAACAAATGAGGAAGTGGTTGAGTGGTGCCAGGATGACTGCCAATGTAAGTGTACCCAACTTCGCATGTATTATTTTACCATTGGGCATAGCTGGCATGGACCGAATTTATGAGGTACGGCGCCCTTGGGGAGGTGCATGCAGAGTACGGAGGCATCCTTTTCCACTTTTTCATGAGAGCAGGAATTCCCACCCACAGTATGCAGCAACCAGAATCACTTCATGTAGCAGCACCAGTCAGGTAGGAGAGTAATTAGAGGAGAGGCAAGATTGGGGGGAGGGGGGGGGGGCGGAGGCAGTGGAGAGAGGAAGCTGGATGGCTGGCGTGATGCTTTGGGAGGGAAGAGCGGAGAAGCTGAGACTGGTGCTTTGGGCAGAAAAAGGGGAGAAGCTGGGAACAGTGCTGGGTAGGGAGGGGAAGGAACAAGGAGAATTGCTTTTGGGGGGGGTGGGGGCGGGAGTGATGATCTGGTTGGTCTGTTGATAATCAAAATGTCACTTCGGTACTCCTTTTTTAGATTAAAAATCTATCTATTGTGAAATATAAAATACCCAGATTCCTGGGATGGCTGGACTGTCGTATAAGGAGAGATTGGGTCGACTCGGCCTGTATTCGCTCGAGTTTAGAAGAATGAGGGGGGATCTTATCGAAACGTATGATAGTCTCACAGGGCTAGACAGAGTGGATGCAGGGAGTCTAGAACGAGGGGTCACAGTCTCAGGATACGGGGTAGAACATTTAGGACTGAGATGAGGAGAAATTTCTTCACTCAGAGGGTGGTGAACCTGTGGAATTCTCTACCATAGAAGGCTGTTGAGGCCAAGTCACTGAACATATTTAAGAAAGAGCTAGATAGATTTCTAGACACAGAAGGCATCAAGGGGTATGCGGAGAGAGCGGGAATATGGTATTGAGATAGAGGATCAGCCATGATCATATTGAATGGCGGAGCAGGCTCGAAGGGCCGAATGGCCTACTCCTGCTCCTATTTTCTATGTTTCTAGAACTAGGCAGGGTGGCAGAGGGCTGCCAGCACATGTGGAATCAATACCATGGCATGTGCCAACACATACAGGACAGGAGGAGAGAAAAGCAGGTGGGAAACTGGTTACAATAACTTTGCCTCCGCCTTTGCTGTACAGACCTTCTTAATTCACAAATGAGTCAGTTATTTAGATCTTTTTCAAGAATAAAACAAAATCCAAATTGTAATGGTTGTCCTGAAGTGTTATTTTATATATCCGAGCAAAAATGACTCAAAAGCAATTAATCTACCTTTGCTTATTCATTTGCTTGTTTACACAATGCCCCCGATATTTATGGGGGGAGGCGGGGAAGGAGTCGGCGGGGGGGGGGGGGGGGGCGAGGTGGGGTGTGGCGGGGTTGTAGCGGCCGGTAAACCCGCAAATGCTGGAAAGGCGAAGGTCCTGCTGAATTTAATGGCAGAATCTTATTTGGATTCTTTTTCTCCATTTCCCGGCTGGCAGCTGACCAGATTGAGAGGCTGCCTGGCTCTCGGGCAGGAAGGCCTGTGCCAGAAGGCCGCCGCCGGGGACCAGAGAGAAGGGAGAGTAGGATGGAGGGAGGAAGAGATCACAGTTTGGGGGGGGTGGGGGGAGAGGTCGTGGTGGGGGCGGAGATCGCTGGGAATTTGAAGAGATCATGGGTCGGAGGGGAGAGATCACTGGGGGGGAAGAGATTGCGGATCGTGGGAAGGGAGGCCGATCACAGCAGGTTTGCTTGAGGGGCCGGGGAGAAGCACTCCTGCTCCTCGTGGTCCACAAGCAGTGCTGGAAAGGCATTTACCTGCTGGATCCTGCCGTTCTCACCTCCCTTCAGCTGCTGGGTTTCCTTAGCCCCAACAGACCCAGACCGCAGCCATTAGATGTAAAAGTCTGTTAAAATTCGAGGCACCCAGCCTCATTATCATATTTAAATAACCGACCCGCCTCTTGAGAGCAGGTTAATCGTCCACCTCCCCACCCCGCCCCCGTTAAAACCAGAAGTGGGCTCGTTGGAGGCGGGTTGGGGATGGGATTCAGATTTTTGAAATTTTAACCAATCCCCAACCTCCCCGCCCCCCGTCACTGTCCCGACCGTCGAGAGGGGTTAAATTTCCCCCAATATTACAAGTCCGTGCTGCCAGCAGAGACCTTTGCCAATTGGCAGTGCATATGGAAAAATTGGAGGCATGCTCTCTGGTTTTACATAACTACCCCCCTTCTGAAGTTTCCTTTCAATGAATAGCTAAATGCAGTGGAAGCCGACCTGTTACACCGTCTGAACACGCAGAGTTACCATTGTGGAGCATTTCAAGGCCCATGAGAGGAGCAGAGTCTCCTCAGTAAGCAGTCAGTGAAATCAGCTCCACAAACACAGTTAAGTTTCAGTGAGCAGGAACGACTGCCAAGATAAGTTGCTGTGCATTTAAATTTTAATGATTAGTCCCGTTACACTGTGTTGTGTAATCTTATAATGTGGAAAATGAGGAAAGATCATTTATAACCAGCACGCAAGAAGTTAAGAACATTCTCGTGAGTCACAGCTGCTATAAAACCTGTGATCTAATACCCAAGAGCAGTGGCGACAGGTCTATATAATTAATTTCAATGGGGTTCCAATTGAGCAACAGCTCATTTCCATATTTAGGAAATTTGTCTTGAAAGGCCATCTACTCTGATTGTAGCTTCAAATGTTGAAAGTAAATCCCAAGCACAAGGATTTTGAATTATCGCCCTGAAATTGCGACACTGCACTCCCGCTGTTGAGTCTCGCTCAATGGGAGCGTAGATCAGAGAATTGGATGCAGAGGCTGTTAACGGTCAGACAATTGGGCTGATTTCCACACCCGGCTGTTTGATCTGCGCTGCTGTTGTGCGAAACTCCACACTGGGAGATGAATCTCTCAATTTCAGGTCTTATTGGCTTTAAGGTGAAATATTGAAAAGATGAAATAAAATTCAAGTCTGCGCTATGCAAGAGACATAGGTGTAAATTTTTGTCTTCACTGCCTGGGCAGTAACCTGGTGGAATGGGCAGGCACTCCGCTCCACCAGATTGCCACCCAGGCAGCGAAGCTGAAAATTTACCCCATAGATACCAGACCCAGGCCACCATACGTCCCCACGTATCTCCTAATTATAGGTCAGGCTAGATCACTAGCCCCAGAACAAAGTAGGTGTTATAGTTCGATGACCTGTTCAATGAGGCAGCATGAGCACATCCCGAGCTTTACTAATTAACTAAATAACTAAATTGTATGGCTCAATTAATTATTTATTGTTATACCATAGCCTGGCTTGGGTCATATTCCTTTAAGAGTAAGGACTGTCTTTCTTCTAGCTTGCATCCACTCAAGTACAATTCACTGCCTTACAGCTACACA
The DNA here is from genome assembly GCF_035084215.1 of Heptranchias perlo. Classification (NCBI taxonomy): domain Eukaryota; kingdom Metazoa; phylum Chordata; class Chondrichthyes; order Hexanchiformes; family Hexanchidae; genus Heptranchias; species Heptranchias perlo. The sequence goes on along the minus strand of NC_090326.1, from coordinate 35,238,561 downwards.
ACCACCTGCTCCTGCCACTGTTTTAGAGTGCTAGTCTAATCCTTTGGGAGGTCTCTTTGTTTTCTGTCTTTTTTTCAAGTCTCTACAGATATATGCAAAGTTCCTCCTGTGGAACTTTATAACAGTTGTTTACCTGGCTATTGCGTGCTTTAAAAAGTAAACATTGAGAAATGATATATTCAAGTTAATGAAATGGAAGTAATCAAGCGATCCTTTAATTAGTAGCATTTCACAAACAGCAGTCTGTTAGATGACTTCCAACCATCTAACCCTGCACATTATTGGTGATTTAAAGGTGATTATTGTCTTCAAAGGTCATCATTTTAATCTTTTACAAATTATCTGTCTCTTTGAATGCTTTTTTTTTTAAAGAAACCCTACTCCTTGATGTATGTGAAGCAAATTGGATTGTTAAACATATAAAAATGTGGCTTGAGGTTTCTTGCCATTTTTCTCAGAGCGAGTTAACTTCCCCCCCACCGCTGTTCATATTCATAGAAAAGTATCAAGGGACGATTTTGTGATCCAGCACCCCTAGTGGGGAACAGCGGTCACAGGGAGGGCATCTTGGGAAATCACAGGCCTGTTTTCTCTCCATTTGTTTTAAAAACTGGAAAATCTTATGCTGCCCACTTGCATTTTCCTGAGATGTGTTCCTTGCGAGCGCCACTCCCTGCTGGAAGCTTTGAATCACAGAGTCGGGCCGTTAACCTCAACTGGCCCTAGAACTTTGGAATTTGCCACTATGGCAACAATCCTCTGCAGATTCAGCATCTAAGTAAAGTGGCACCTCCTGTACAGTGGTGTGGTTATACACGTCCATTCTGTGGCCTAGATTTTAACTGCCAGTGGGTTTCCAGTGGGAAACCATGCTGGCAATTTAAATTCCCACCCACCCACATCAGAATGAGGCCTGGCTGATTTTATCAGGAGGAGCAGGAGTGCTTCCTCCAGACCCCTCAAGAAAGCCTTCGGCCTCCCCCAACCTGAGCGCTATTCTCTTCCCACCCCACCCCCACCTCCACCTCCGATCTACAGCCACTTTCCCCCTTCTAATTGCTGACCTCCCCCCCCCCCAACCAATTGCCAACCCCCACCACCTCCCGATTACCAGGCAGTGGCCTCCTGCTGCTGGTATTTCCTCCCACCCGCCGACCCCAGGCTGTCCATGTGTCCAGCTGCCGTGCGGGAGGCGGAGCTACAAGACGTTAACGAGGTCCTGCCGTTAAGGTCGGCTGGGCCTCCACATCCCCGGCCTTGCCGGGTTCTTCGGCCGTTTACAGCCTCACCCGTACCCTCCCCGCCTCCCCGTAAATATCGGGGCCAATGACTCTGACATTAATTACTGTATTACAAAACAGTGAAAGGTTGCCACTGTTTGGCAAATCAGTAACAAGGGGGCATATACTCAGGGCTATCACTGGAAGAATGAAAGAGAATGTAAGGATGTCTTTTTTTTTCACACAGAGGGTTATTAGAAGATAGAATGCTTTACCAGAATGGGCAATTGAGACAGAGACTGTAACAAATAATTAAAAGGGAAATGGATAAGTATTTCAAAAGGAACAATATAAAAGAATAAGGGGAAAGGGCAGAAAAATGGGATTGGGGTAGGGAGCTCCAGTGAATTGCTGCACTAGCACAGGCTGAATAGGCCGATTGACCTTCTGTAAAATAATTTCTATGCTTTTTTTAAATGAAATGCTCATAAACAATAGAAGTAGATTCATAGAATGGTTACAGCACAGAAGGAGGCCATTTGTCCCATCAAGCCCGTGCCGGCTCTTTGTAAGTGCAATCCAGTTAGTCCCATTCCCCCTCTCTTTCCCCGTAATCCTGCAATTTTTTCCCTTCAAGTATTTATCCAATTCCTTTTTGAAAGCCATGATTGAATCTGCTTCCACCACCCTTTCAGGCAGCGCATTCCAGATCATAACTACTCGCTGCATAAAAAAGTCTTTCCTCATCTCGCCTTTGGTTCTTTTGTCAATCACCTTAAATCTATGTCCTCTGGTTCTCAACCTTTCCGCCATTGGGAACAGTTTCTCTCTATTTACTTTATCTAAACCCTTCATGATTTTGAACACTTCTATCAAATCTCCTCTCAACCTTCTCTGCTCTAAGGAGAACAACCCCAGCTTCTTCAATCTATTCACATAACTGAAGTCCTTCTAGTAAATCTTTTCTGCACCCTCTCTAAGGCTATCACATCCTTCCTAAAGTGCAGTGCCCAGAATTGGACACAATACTGCAGCTCTGGCCGAACCTGTGTTTTATAAAGGTTCAACATAACTTCCTTTTTTGTGCACTCTATGCTTCTATTTATAAAGCATAGGATCCCGTCTGCTTTTTTATCCACTTTCTCAACCTGTCCTGCCACCTTCAAAGATTTGTATGTTTGTCACATATACCCCCAGGTCTCTCTGTTCCTGCACCCCCTTTAGAATTGTACCATTTAGTTTATATTGCCTCTCCTCATTCTTCCTACCAAAATGTATCACTTCACACTTCTCTGCGTTAAATTTCATCTGCCACGTGTCCGCTCATTCCACCAGCCTGTCTATGTCCTCTTGAAGTCTATTACTATCCTCCTCACTTTTTACTACACTTCCAAGTTTTGTGTCATCTGCAAATTTTGAAATTGTGCCCTGTACACCCAAGTCCAAGTCATTAATATATATCAAGAAAAGCTGTGGCCCTAGTACCGACCCCTGGGGAACACCACTGTATACCTTCCTCCAGTCCGAAAAACAACTGTTCACCACTACTCTCTGTTTCCTGTCACTTAGCCACTTTTGTATCCATGCTGCCACTGCCCCTCTTATTCCATGGGCTTCAATTTTGCTGACAAGCCTATTATGTGGCACTTTATCAAACACCTTTTGAAAGTCCATATACACAATATCAACCGCATTGCCCTCATCAACTCTCTCTGTTACCTCATCAAAAATCACAATCAAGTTAGTTAAACACGATTTGCCTTTAACATATTCGTGCTGGCTTTCCTTTATTAATCCGCACTTGTTCAAGTGACTATTAATTTTATCCCGGATTATCGTTTCTAAAAGCTTCCCCACCACCGAGGTTAAACTGACTGGCCTGTAGTTGCTGGGTTTATCCTTACACCTTTTTTTGAATAAGGGTGTAACCTTTGCAATTCTCCAGTCCTCTGGCACCACCCCCATATCTAAGGAGGATTGGAAGATTATGGCCAGCACCTCTGCAATTTCCACCTTTACTTCCCTCAGCAACCTAGGATGCATCCCATCTGGACCGGGTGACTTATCTACTTTAAGCACAGCCTGTCTTTCTGGTACCTCCTCTTTATCAATACTTAGCCCATTCAGTATCTCAACTACCTCCTCTGTTACTGTGACTTTGGCAACATCTTCCTTGATAAAGACAGATGCAAAGTATTCATTTAATACCTCAGCCATGCCCTTTGCCTCCATATGTAGATCTCTTTTTTGGTCCCTAATTGGCCGCACCCCTTCTCTTACTACCTGTTTACTATTCATATGCCTAAAGAAAACTTTTGGATTCCTTTTTATGTTGGCCGCCAGTCTATTCTCATACTCTCTCTTTGCCCTTCTTATTTCCTTTTTCACTTCTCCTCTGTACTTTCTACACTCAGCCTGGTTCTCACTTGTGTTATCAACCTGACATCTGTCATACGCTCCTTTTTCTGCTTCATCTTTCTCTCTATCTCTTCTGTCATCCAGGGAGTTCTGGTTTTAGTTGTCCTACCTTTCCCCCTCATGGGAATGTATCTAGACTGTACTTGAACCATCTCCTCTTTAAAGGCCGCCTATTGCTCAATTACAGTTTTGCCTGCCAATCTTTGATTTCAATTTACCCGGGCCAGATTCGTTCTCAACCCACTGAAACTTGTGATAGTTACCCCATTCACCAGTTACCATTTGAAATTTGGTGTTAGCTTCACTGAAGTATCAAATCCAGACTCTAATGTTGCCATAAATTATAAATTATAAATTATGGGGGTGGACCTTCCCCTGGGCTTCTGGACGGCAAAATGTGCCAGTAGTCCTGTGGGAGGCCTGTTCAATTCTGAGGACTGGGCCTCAATTGCATTGGGTCGGCAGGCTGTGGCTCGAAACCAAGTGTAACAGGGCAATTCACGGGCTCTTGGTCGCCGCAATATTGGGCATCTCGGCTGGCCTCCTGACCGGCCGAAAATTAGTTCCTGGGTGGGTTGATCTCCGGGGCCGGGAGGGGGGGTTGCTGGAGCCGGAGTGGCAGCAACCAGGCTAGGTTTGTGGGGCCAGGAAGAGTAAGAGTTTTTCTCCTGAGCCAGATCAGGCCAAAAATGGCAATCAGGTACCTATTGATGTAATAGGATGCCGATCTCCATTTTAAATGGGCCTACCGCCTGACTACAGGAGCCGCTCCAGCTGCCCAATGGTGAACATTGCAGAATTATATAAGTAGTTCAGCAAGAACCCTGTTGGGTTAAGTTAGGTTAAAATACACTTTAGACGGTGACACAGCTGCAGCCAAGTGAGGGTGAGTGTGAAAATGGAACCTTAATTACACCTCAGTGCTGGGGAGTGTGACTAGAGAATAAGTCCCTTTTGTAAAGAGATAAGGATTTGAAGGTTACAGAAGCTAGTAATGAACACTCATGTGTGGGGAGTGCAATAAACAAGCTAAAAGACATTCATGAGCATGTGCAACAAATGATAGTAGTTAATCTACCCAAGCTTACGTATCAACAGCATGTACACAGGATGTACTGAGGTATTGGACGCAGTGGTTAACCATATAAGTACAGACTACACTGTTGCACTTTAGGAACTCAGTATAGTCTGACCTGGGACAACTGTGAGTGGTGGAGAGACACCAGCTGACCAGCTGTGATGCGTTCTTTGGTCATGAGTATAGTTGACGTCGATCTCATGGACACTGCATGTAATGGGTTGTATTAGTGTGTTTATTAATAAAAATTATTAATCGGACGTCTCTATATCTCCTGGTCCTCGAATCTGCATCGAGGTGAAGGATAGAGAGTATCCTAAACACCCAACATCAGTTGGCCACCTAAAACAAGCATTAAACCCCTTATATTCGTAAAGGAGGGACCTAATGTCTGTTTTAGGTCTCTTCGCTGAAAGGTGCAGCGCCTGCTCCACTTAGGATTCTTCAGTTGCAAAGAAGTACCATGAGGGAAGGCATGGTAACCACCAGACCCTTAAACACGCATGAGGAGGAAGCTCTTCAACTCTTTGGCAGACACACTGGGAAACGGTGCAAAATGGGGACGTTGGAAGAGAGTTGCCAGTAAAGGTTGATAACGGAGTCAATTGCCTACAGTTCCTTCGTAACTCCTCTAGATAAATCACTGATTGAAAATGACTGCTTTGAAGAGCAGCCTAGCAGCTCCAGAGCAACAACTGCTGCTACAGCCTCACTCACTCCATTGTGGTACCTTACTTATTCAAGCACCAGCCCAGATACACCCAATCAGAGGGTAAATAGTGAGTGAGAAGGTATAGCACATGATGAAGGCACCAATGGGCAGGAGGAACTGGGAGGGGAAAAGGAGAAGCCAACCATGTCTCCCTAGAGGGGACGAAACAACTGCCCTCGGCTGAGGAGCCTAGGGACCCAAATCTCAGGTACCTAGTTTCAAGAGATCAGGCCCAATTTTAACCATGTACGCCCGGTGGGAACAGGGTGGGTGGGTGATTAAAATGGCGGTCGCACGCTTCCTGTTGCATTCCCATCATGCTATCACCCACCGCTATTTTAACCTCCTAATTTTTGATTCGGTAAAGGCGCCCACCACAGGTAGGCGGGGCCTCATGAACACATTAAAATGGGGTCCTATGATGCAGTTAGGACCCCGATGTCATTTTAACTCAAATTCGTGGAGATTCTGCCCAGTGCCGGACCTGCCAGTAGTACCTGGCGGGACTGGTGTCTCAGAGCCACTGAAGATCTATATAAAGGGGCAATCAGCTGCAGGTCAGTGGATCAAAGGATGTTCTGGCTGTCTGGTTTGCCCGACGTATTCTTAATGCGCAGTCACTCATGTGACTCCCGGTGCCAGCCTTCCCGAGAACACCAAGCGCTAAGGAGCAGCGGAACGGAAGAGGGCCAATAAGGTAAGTCAGTTTTAATTTTTAACGATTTCCTTGTATGCCAAAACGAGCAGGAGTACTCATCCGGACCCCACAAGGAAACCTTGGGCCTCTCCTACCCCGGGATTCACCCCCAACCCCCAACAACTGTGATCGCGTCTGCCCCCCCACCCCCGACGCACTTACCTGGTTGTCGGAGACCGTTCCTGCGGGGTTCCCACCAGGTTCAGGCGGGTGTCACTCCTTCAGCATGATATTGAGGCCTGTGAGATAAAATGGCCTGGGCTTCATGCCGGTGAGTTGAGGCAAACCTGCCAATAATCTCGTCAGCCCCACGCTGACCTCTTGCTCCAGGTTAAAATCGGGCTCAAGTCTCTGCTGGTGTTTTACTCCATGTGATCCACAATCTAATCTCATTCTGCTGCTTGCTTCCCATGCCATTTAATATTTCTTTTTTCACAAAACTATCTCAATTCCTTTTAAAAGAACTCTGGTTCAATTACAGCTAGCTAAGAGATACTTTCAGAAATTCTATTGCTGAGACATTGGTCTAGAAATGTAATTATAAATACGACAACTTTATTCAGTCATGCTAGTTTGCATTGTGTAAAACTCTTCCCTTTTACCTTTTGCTACAATGCAGGGCCAATGCAAAGTAAGTGAACAGTGGGAGAGGGGAAGGGGAGAGCCTGGGCTGGCAGCGGCCTACAGTGTTTTCTGCTCCTCCCAGCCCCCCCAAAAAATAAAAATAAACTCAGACTTACCTGTGGGATCCTCTATTGCCCAGTGGTTGGCCCAGAGGTGATTTGTTACGGTAACAGCTATGGCAGGTAAGTCATTCCCCTCCATTTTCAGGACTCTATTGCCTCAAAATTGTGCTCCAAAGTCTCTTACAATTCAATAACAGGTGTTAAATCATACACATCAACAATAGAATGTTTTAAAGTGTCATAGTTGGTATCGTCCACTGGATCAACATGAGAAGACATAGTGAGTTCTTTACCACTTAGTGAAGTTACAAGACAACTGACCCGTTTGACAGGCTAATAATTCAAATGCCCGAATACACCTATCAATGTTAACCCCTCCTTTGAAATTTGGAATCAAATTTAATTTGACAAAATTATGAATTAACAATTCTGTAACCCCACTTCCCGCACTCACTGTCGTTGCACATTTCTCTGCCAGTTCGAGAGTCTGATGATGCTCCTTTTCCTTCTCCTTCTCCGCCTCATGTTGACACAGACTCTCCTTCTCCGCCTCATGTTGACACAGTCTCTCCCCCACCGTCTCATGTTGACACAGTCTCTCCTTCTCCGCCTCATGTTGACACAGTCTCTCCTCCTCTGTCTCATGTTGACACAGACTCTCCTCCTCCGTCTCATGTTGACACAGTCTCTCCTCCTCCGTCTCATGTTGACACAGTCTCTCCTCCTCCGTCTCATGTCGACACAGTCTCTCCTCCCCCACCGCCTCATGTTGACACAGTCTCTCCTCCTCCGTCTCATGTTGACACAGTCTCTCCTCCTCCGTCTCATGTTGACACAGTCTCTCCTCCTCCGTCTCATGTTGACACAGTCTCTCCTCCTCCGTCTCATGTTGAACCAGTCTCTCCTCCTCCGTCTCATATTGACACAGTCTCTCCTCCCCCACCGTCTCATGTTGACACAGTCTCTCCCCCACCGTCTCATGTTGACACAGTCTCTCCTCCTCCGTCTCATGTTGACACAGTCTCTCCTCCTCCGTCTCATGTTGACACAGTCTCTCCTCCTCCGTCTCATGTTGACACAGTCTCTCCTCCTCCGTCTCATGTTGACACACTCTCTCCTCCTCCGCCTCATGTTGACACAGTCTCTCCCCCACCGCCTCATGTTGACACAGTCTCTCCTCCTCCGTCTCATGTTGACACAGTCTCTCCTCCTCCGTCTCATGTTGACACAGTCTCTCCTCCTCCGTCTCATGTTGACACAGTCTCTCCTCCTCCGTCTCATGTTGACACAGTCTCTCCCCCACCGCCTCATGTTGACACAGTCTCTCCTCCTCCCCCACCGTCTCTTGTTGACACAGTCTCTCCTCCTCCGTCTCATGTTGACACAGTCTCTCCTCCTCCGTGTCATGTTGACACAGTCTCTCCTCCTCCGTCTCATGTTGACACAATCTCTCCTCCTCCGTCTCATGTTGACACAGTCTCTCCTCCTCCGTCTCATATTGACACAGTCTCTCCTCCTCCGTCTCATGTTGACACAGTCTCTCCTCCTCTGTCTCATGTTGACACAGTCTCTCCTCCTCCGTCTCATGTTGACACAATCTCTCCTCCTCCGTCTCATGTTGACACAGTCTCTCCTCCTCTGTCTCATGTTGACACAGTCTCTCCTCCTCCGTCTCATGTTGACACAATCTCTCCTCCTCCGTCTCATGTTGACACAGTCTCTCCTCCTCCGTCTCATATTGACACAGTCTCTCCTCCTCCGTCTCATGTTGACACAGTCTCTCCTCCTCTGTCTCATGTTGACACAGTCTCTCCCCCTCCATCTCATGTCGACACAGTCTCTCCCCCTCCATCTCATGTCGACACAGTTTCTCCTCCTCCCCCACCATCTCACCTCCTCCCCCACTGTCTCATGTTGATACAGTCTCTCCTCCCCCACTGTTTCATTTGTCATAGTCTGTCCTTCTCCATAAGACCATAAGAGATAGGAGCAGGAGTAGGCCATTTGGCCCTTCAAGCCTGCTCTGCCATTTAATGAGATCATGGCTGATCTGATTTTTACCTCAATTCCACTTTCCCGCCTTTTCCCCATATCCTTTGACTCCCTTGCTGATCAAAAATTTGTCTAACTCAGCTTTGAATGTATTCAATGACTCAGCCTCCACCGCTCTTTGGGGCAAACAATTCCAAAGATTCACGAAGAAATTCCTCCTCCATTCCATCTTAAACAGGCGACCTCTTATTCTGAGACTATGCCCTCTAGTTTTAGAATCCCCCATGAGGGGTAACATCCTCTCAGCATCTACCCTATCGAGTCCCCTCAGAATCTTATATGTTTCAATAAGATCTACTCTCATTCTTCTGAACGCCAATGAGTATAGACCCAACCTGTTCAATCTTGCCTCATAAGACAACCCTTCCATACCCGGAATCAACCTAATGAACCTTCTCTGAACTGCCTCCAATGCAAGTATGTCCTTCCTTAAATAAGGGCACCAGAACTGTACGCAGTACTCCAGGTGTGGTCTCACCAGCACCCTGTACAGTTGTAGCATGATTTCCCTGCTTTTATACTCCATCCCCCTAGAAATAAAGGCCAATATTCCATTTGCCTTCCGGATTACCTGCTGCACCTGTATGTTGACTTTTTGGCCCTGATATTACCGGAGAGGTGGGATGGCAGTGGGAGGGGGGGGGGTGATTGGGCAGGTGGGTAACCCGCCCAATAAAAAATATCGTGTCCCACGCGATCGCGGGTCAATTGGAGCCACTTAACGAGGCTTCCGGGTTTGCTGTCAGAAAGCTGCACAGCGGGCGGACTGCGCACCCGCATCACAGACTGTCAGCTGGAGGAGCTCTATTTAAGGGGGCAGTCCTCTAATGGCTGCTCCTGGAGCAAACACCCACTCACCACAATGGAGCAGCACAGGGGAAAGGCTGCTCCTAGATTTAGCAATGCCTCACTCCAGGTGCTACTGGATGGGGTGAGGAGGAGGTGGGATGTCTTCTACCCACGGACGGGAGGAAGTGGCCTGCCTCTGCCGCCAAGAAGGCCTGGCTCGAGGTGACAGAGGAGGTCACCAGCAGCAACAACATCTCCCGCACCTGGATCCAGTGCAGGAAGCACTTCAATGACCTAACTAGGTCAGCCAAAGTGAGTACACTTACTCATTCTCCTACATTCCATCTTCCACATCACCGCCCCCACCCCCAACTCATTCTGCACTGCCATACTACTCTATCACATCACTCCTCACACCCACTTAAGGTTCATCCTCAACTTACCTGCACTTCCTCATCGCTTCCTCACCTCCCCATTAGACAACCCACCACTCAACCCAATCCTCATACAATGGTCATGGATCTGTCTCATACTCACCCTCTGATGCATCTCTTTCACGGTCAGCCGCACCCAAACCAATGCATTCATCGGTTGGCCACGTCACCATCACTCACTCACGCGTCTGTACTTTCTCCCCTTATAGGAGAAGAGAGCCCAAAATGCACGGGAGAGGGCGAAGATCGGAAAGGGGCCGCAACAAACTGTCGTCCGAGCAGGAGGCGCTGGAGCTGAGCCACACCCTCAGGTGCCTGTCCATCGGGGACACTGAGACTGGCACCCGACAAACGTCTGGTGACAGAACTTTAACATTCAGCACACACAATATGATTTGATGTTAACATGCCTTTGGCATCTTCAGCACTTCAGTATGCTCATCGCAACTTGACACATCTGTGATCACGATTAATATTGCCTTCTGTTCTCTTGCAGGGCCTTCAGCGACCGCTGTGACGGCAGAGGGCAATTTCTCAGAGGACCTGCTGGCCTCTGAGGGTTCACTGTCACATCTGTGTGAGCCATCCACCAGCACAGATACTCACACCTCGGTGGGTCCCAGTCCACAGTTGGTTGGGGTCGCACATGGTGAGTTACCATACACATGAGTACGAGCAGACACTGGTGGCAGGGGCAGCTGTGGAGAGTCCGCATCGGTCGGAGCACTCTTCTCCAGGCTCTGCTCAGCCTGGACACAGATGCTGAACCCTGGGGGCCATCCTTTAAAAGGAGAATGATCGAGGGGCAGCAGCACATTTGCGAGATGCTGGAACAGGTGCCACGTGCAGAGGATGGAGGAATCCAACTCCTGGATGAGTGGAATGGTGGCACAGGTACGGGAGGGAATCTCTGAGATACTGTCACAGGGATGTGAGGGCATCGCTGAGATACTGTCGTGGGTAAGTGTGGGAATGTCTGCGATGTAGAGAAGGCTAGCCTCCATTGAGCTTCAAGCACGGCTCACAAATGAGTCCATTCAGGCCCTGACAACGGACTCACAGTGAACAACAGGCAGGCAGATACACTAGCACTGGCCTTACAAGGCTTCACACATGTCCTCCAAACTGTTGTCCAGCAGAATGGTAGGAGTGGTGTGCGCCTGGCCCAAGGGCGGGATGATGGCAAAAGGGGACGTGGAAGTGGGGACACCACTCAAAGCGCTCCCACGTCTCACCCGTTGCCCCCTCTCAACCAGTACCCACAATGCTGCCTCGTCTCCAGGTGGCTGAGTCTGCCCCTGCGCAGGTGCAGGTGGAGCAGTCTTTGGAGGGGCGCTCACGGGCCCCAAAACCCAGAGGGCATAGGCCCAAAGCATCTAATCGGTCAGGGCATGAGCAAGAACAACTTGCCACTACCTCTGTTGCAGTCACAGGGGATGCAGCACGTAGAAGTAGTCGGAAGCGAAAGGCAAAGGTTTTGTAAGCACGAAGAGCATGCACAAGGGTGTTTGACGGTTGGTCATGTTTTTTATTTAATTTTAAAATATTATTATTGTCACCACTACTGCCATGTCTTGGCCATTCTTGACTGGCTTCTGTAATAAGGCCCTTTCATGAGGTTCACCATGAACGGCGACACTTGATGCCACCCATTGGGTCACTCTACAGTGGGTGTATGTGTATTTACATGACTGTTTTGTGCAGGGAGGGTTGGTGGGGGGTGGGTGGGCTGGTGTGGGCGCTGCTCTATCCAGGTGGTGTGAGGACTGGACTTTTTTTTTTATTCGTTCATGGGATGTGGGCGTTGCTGGCAAGGCCGGCATTTATTGCCCATCCTTAATTGCCCTTGAGAAGGTGGTGGTGAGCCGCCTTCTTGAACCGCTGCAGTCCGTGTGGTGAAGGTTCTGCCACTCTTCACACTGTCTGACGTTAGGAGAACCGTTCACATAACAGTGACTCCCTGGCCTCACGAGCAGCCAGGTGAGCTGCTGCTCTGCCCATGGGTTGCTCCTGCTCCTCCTCCTCTGCATCCTCCTCCTCCTCAATGTGGGTAGCAGATGTGGATGGGGCCTCCTCCAGTGGCACCCCTCTCTGTTGTGCCGTGTTCACACGACTATAATGAATCTCACTTTGTTTGGAGTGTATTGAAGCCCTCCCTCAGAACGATCAAGGCACCTGAAGCGCATCTTGAGCAGCCCTATAGCATGCTCAATTGTAGACCTGGTAGTGACATGGCTGTCGTTACATCGACGCTGTTACTCGGTGATGGGGTTCCTCAGAGGTGTCATGAGCCACGTGTGCAGGGGGTATCCCTTGTCCCCGAGGAGCCAGCCCTTAAGGGTGTTCGGTGCGTGGAAGAGGGGTGGGATGTTGGAGTCCCAGAAGATGAAGGAATCGTGGCAGCTGCCAGGGAATCTGGCGCACACATGAAGGAATCCTTTGCGGTGGTCACAAACGAGCTGAGTGTTGATGGAGTGATACCCCTTTCTGTTGATGAACAGTGCTGGCTCGTGTGGAGGTGCTTGTATTGCTGTATGGATGCAATCGATTACACCCTGCACCCGTGGGAAGCCAGCCACAGAGTGGAATCCCACTGCTGTCTCCGTCTGGCTGAGGTCGTCCATGGGGAAGTTGACGTAGTGCGAGGCCCTGCGAAACAAGCCGTAGGAGACCTGCCTTATGCACTTGTGTGCAGACGACTGAGAGACCCTGGTGATGTCCCTGGTGGCTCCCTGGAATGATCCGGAGGCGAAGAGGTTGAGGGCAGTGGTGACTTTGACAGCGACAGGTAAGGAGATGCTGCTCAGCCCAGCCGGGAGCAGCTCGGCATGAAGGAGGCTGCAGATGTCTGCAACTACCTGGAGACTGACTCTGAGCCTCCGTATGCACTGCTCCTCAGAGAGGTCCAGGAAGCTTAGCCTCGGTCTGTAGACCCTGTGGCGAGGGTAGTGCCTCCTGTGACATCTCTCTCTGTTGTTGCCCTTTGTGTTCTTGTGCAGGTGCCTGTGGTGCAGCACTGTGTTGTGGAGCTCCACATGGCAGAGGTGGACGCCGTGCCTGGCGAGGCTGGTGATGTTGCTCGTCCTTGGATGTAGTGGTCAATGCAGCCATGGCGCCCCCCACCCCATCCTGACGTTGTGAGTTTGAGGGGGTTCACAAAGTAGTTAACTATGTTTGAACAGCAGAGTTTTGGGTGGAAAGTAAGAATTTTGAGTGAAAACACAAAGGTCTTGCAGCCAAAACTTTGTCTGAAGTGACAGAGTGCCCTGCTGCAATAAATGACGTTTTCTCCCCATCTGTCAAATAAGCATTTGCATCTCCCACTGGCTGCTGGCTGAAACACGACTGTTGCAACAGGGAGTGTTTCCCACAGCACGGGAAACACACTGAGGATGCTTCAAAATCGCACTCCTGCCAAAATGTCGAGACAATTAAGTACTTCAAGTACTTCAACTAGCTGACAAACTATGCAAATTATCATCCCGCAGGCTTTAATTGCCGTGGGACTTCCGCATTCAGGGGGTGCACATGCACCCGGACGTGTCACTGGGGAACCCGGAAGTCGCCGGGTTGGAGCCGGGCTCCGAGCCCGCTTGGGATTTCAGCGATTTTCGGAGACCGCCCCCATCCCCAACACATCAGCTACTTCACCCGAAAATTGAGCCCAATGTGTTTCATGTACGAGGACACCCAGATCTCTCTGTACTGCAGCATTTTGTAGTATTTCTCCATTCAAATAATATTTTGATTTTTTATTTTTCCTCCCAAAGTGGATGATTTCTCATTTTCCCACATTATATTCCATCTGCCAAATTTTTGCCAATTTTGTCAATATCCCTTTACAGACACTGTGTCCTCGCAACTTGCTTTTCCACCTATTTTTGTATCATCAGCAAACTTGGCCACAAGATACTCTGTTCCTTCATCCAAGTTATTGATATATATTGTAAATAGTTGAGGTCCCAGCACTGAGCCCTGAGGCACCCCACTAGTTACAGATTGCCATTTTGAAAATGACCCTTTTATCCCGACTCTTTGTTTTCTGTTAGTTAGCCAATCCTCTATCCATGCCAGTATATTACCCCCAACACCATGAGCTCTTACCTTGTGCAGTAATCTTTTATGTGGCACCTTATTGAATGCCTTTTGGAAATCCAAATATACTGCATCCATTGGTTCCCCTTTATCCACCCTGCCCTTTACTTCCTCAAAGAACTCTAATGAATTTGTCAGACACGATTTCCTCTTCATAAAACCATGTTGACTCTCCTTGATTGTATTATGAGTCTCCAAATGTCCTGCTACTACTTCCTTAATAATGGATTCTAGCATTTTGCCAATGACAGATGTTAGGCTAACTGGTCTATAGCTACCTGCTTTCTGTCTCACTCTCTTCTTGAATGGTTAGCTTTGCAATTTTCCAATCCGCTGGGACCTTTCCAGAATCTAGTGAATTCTGGAAGATTACAACCAATGCATCCACTATCTCCGTAGCGACTTCCTTTAAGACCCTCGGATGCAAGCCGTCAGGTCCAGGGGACTTGTCAGCCTTTAGACCCATTAGTTTACCTAGTACTTTTTCTCTAGTGATTGTTTTTAGTTCCTCCCTCCCCTTTGCCCCTTGATTATCTACTATTATTGGTATGTTATTAGTGTAACTAATCTCATGTTGACACAGTCTCTCCTTTTCCTCAGCCTGATGCTGCTGCTGTCTCTCCTCCTATTTGATGTCACTTCCATGGCAGTGCAGCAACATTGACAAGGATTGGCTACTGACTCCAGAGGGTCTGAGATCCACCTAAAGAGGAGTTTTTTTTACTGGCATCTCTGGAGCTAGTCCCATTCTTAAAAGCTATAGAAACAATGCTGCCAGAGACACAGTCAGCCATCTTGTCTGGCCTTGACTGTCCGTCTGCACAGGCCAATGGTTTGCACTCACTAGTCTTTACAGATCTTTCCCAGCCATTGGAGAAGGTACAGTGGCAGAAGCAAAGTCTTGTGCCACAGCCTTAAAAAGTTCGCATGTACAGCGACTTTTCTGTTGTTTGTGTGTGGAAACCATCCGACAACATGAACATGGTGAATTCCACTGCGCCCGGACCCTTCAGGATTCTTGAAGTGGTTCTGCCACATAAGTACAGGGTCAGTATTGGTACCTGACAGAGGGGGAGCAGTGCGCAACACATCCTTGTGATATAGTGATGCACGCATTGCTGCCATGGTTGGTTGATTTCATGAAGCCTATTACTCTTGTGCTATGATATGGGCTCATTATGATGGTTCAAAGAAAACATTTAAACATGCTTTGCATAGGCCAATTAATGTTATGTAAAAAAAGTGAACCACTCACATTCATTGAACACGTCTTTGTGGAGTTTTGTTTTGTTTTGGCAGCATAGAAGAGAGATTAAAGAGTCTAGACTCATACAACTTACTTTTTAAATGTTTATTATTCTTCTACACTCAGCCTGAGCTGAACTCACACAGATTTACAGTGACAGACACATACATCAGCACCATATGTATTTAACATGTATATTTAGATATAGCTTTTTTTAGTGGCTAGACCTGGTTTGCCCTGGTTAGTGATGGACAGACACAGTTAGCAGGCCTATAAATATTGCTGTGTTTGTACAAGATTTGTATTTTACTTTTGTGTGTCCCCCCCACCCCGCCATTTTTTTTAACTGTGATTTGCTCTCCTCCTTTTCCCCTCCCCGATACACCATAATCCGACCATTGAGTCTGGAAGACAAACTGTTGGGCAAGAGACTAGGAGGTGCAGACAAGCAGTGTGGGATGATTTGCTCCTTCCTCCCAATGGAGAAGTGCTCAGCCGAAACTACCACCTCGCCCTGGGGCAGTGCTGAGCAGAGGAATTTAGTGGCTGGGGAATTCGCTCGAATGAACTGACATCCATGCACTTTGCGATAGGGCAAGTTGTGCTGCACCACTGCACGTTGTAGCTACTTATGTACATTTAGAAAAGAATTATCACAGAGGAAGGCTTGTTTGCAGACCAGTGCAGCCTAACTCTGACTATAGTGATTCATTGTTACCATGGGAACCCATTGCTAATTTAACCCTATCCCTATTGAAACAGTTCTTTACATGTTAGGGGAAGTCCAACATTGGAACTGGATCACTGGAATTGGATCTCAAATCACCTTAGGAGTAATGTCAGACCTACAACCAACACAAATCATGCATAACATAGCTTCCCAGAACATTGATAATACATGTATCTGTTTCCATATCACATGTCACTGGTCAGTGTCGACACCTTTTTTTTGGGCAAGAGGTTCACTTTTCTATTATTTTTAGCTATTTCCATTGAACCCAGGTCAGGAGCTCAGTCTTTACCCCAGTGTGCAGATTGACTAAACTTTTAACCCAGCTGACCACATTCTGTTGAACTGTACACACCAATGTACCAGAATTAATTGGATGAGTAGTGTTCTCTTATCCACCGGCTGCTGCACTGAATGAAACTTTATTTGTGTCTAATACAGCAGCAGCCATCAGTCTCTTGCTACCAAATAGGTGATCAGTTCTTGGATGAATTTATTTCTTGTTCAGTCTATAAACAAAATATTTTTTCCACAGAAATAAAAATATATGTGAATATTCAAATAGTATGAGGCAGTCAATATTTTTTTGTTAAATACTTTAAAAAGAACAATCCCAAGACAAAGACTAGCTTATAATTTCACCTCTCAACATAGTTCTAACCGGCAGTAGTCTTGCAAATGAAAGGAAAGCAGTTAGTACAAGTATTACTCTCCTACGCCTGGGCCTTTGCTCTTTAGAGTGCTGATGATGCTGACTGGTGTATTACTCTGTTAGATGCCTAGATGGGCCACTGTAGTGCATACATATAACAAAATCAGGAGTGATTTGTTCAACACTCTCATGACACTATACCACGGATGGAACTCTGGCAGGTCCCAGCACTGACACCACCTGAGTTTGAGGGGTCAGTGCGAGGCACCTTATGAGCATGGGGCAGGTCTGCACAAGTGTCACGGCGGGCGCATCTCTGGCACTTGTCTGTCCCATTGCTGTGGGGGGCTCGAGCCTTGTTCCATCTTGAGGGTGAAGTGGGAACTCCAGCAAGTGTCCTATCAGTCGCCTGAACGAGGGGGCCGATCTGAAAGAATGTGAAAAATTCACCAGAGGTCCAGGCCATTTAGCTGTGCTGGACCCAACCAGTAGGGCCCACATGCACCCAGATGGACGCAGATATTCCTCACCTCACTGGGTGTACTGGCCTCGTTCCTGGCCCGTCATTTACCTGTTAGGG
Organism: Heptranchias perlo; assembly: GCF_035084215.1. Classification (NCBI taxonomy): domain Eukaryota; kingdom Metazoa; phylum Chordata; class Chondrichthyes; order Hexanchiformes; family Hexanchidae; genus Heptranchias; species Heptranchias perlo. The sequence goes on along the minus strand of NC_090326.1, from coordinate 35,221,172 downwards.
TGAATGGAAGATCCACCTCTTACAAGGCACGGTGAAAAGAGCCGGAAATGATGAAGACCCAGAATAATGACATCTTCCGGAGGGTGGGGGGGGGGGGGGGGCTCCTGGTCTGCTGTTGGAGTTACAGAAGATCAGTGAAAACCCAGGAAAAATGGCAATTAACAGCCATACGATCTTTCTCCAAGGTTTCCACTGGCCTCCTGCCGAAGTTACGATGGGATATTGGGAGAAACCCCGGGGATGTGTCCAACCTTCACAATGTGCATGTCTACAATTTCCAACAATGTGCGTCCCTCCAATCTCCCACAATGTGCGTCCCTCCAATCTCCCACAATGTGTATCTCTCCAATCTCCCACAATGTGCGTCTCTCCAATCTCCAACAATGTGCGTCCCGCCAATCTCCCACAATGTGCGTCTCTCCAATCTCCAACAATGTGCGTCCCGCCAATCTCCCACAATGTGCATCTCTCCAATCTCCCACAATGTGCGTCCATCCAATCTCCCACAATGTGCATCTCTCCAATCTCCCACAATGTGTATCTCTCCAATCTCCCACAATGTGCGTCCTTCCAATCTCCCACAATGTGCATCTCTCCAATCTCCCACAATGTGTATCTCTCCAATCTCCCACAATGTGCGTCCTTCCAATCTCCCACAATGTGTATCTCTCCAATCTCCCACAATGTGCGTCCCTCCAATCTCCCACAATGTGCGTCCCTCCAATCTCCCACAATGTGCGTCCCTCCAATCTCCCACAATGTGCGTCTCTCCAACCTCCCACAATGTGCGTCCCTCCAATCTCCCACAATGTGCGTCTCTCCAATCTACCACAATGTATATCCCTCCAAACACCATAATGTGTATCTCCCCAAATACCCACAATGTGTATCTCTCCAATCTCCCACAATGCGTATCTCTCCAATCTCCCACAATATGTATCTGTCCAATCTTCCACAATATGTATCTCTCCAATCTCCCACAATGCGTATCTCTCCAATCTCCCACAATATGTATCTGTCCAATCTTCCACAATATGTATCTCTCCAATCTCCCACAATGTGTATCTCTCCAATCTCCCACAATGTGTATCTTTCCAATCTCCCACAATGTGCATCCTTGCAATTGCCCATAGTGTGTATCTCTCCAATCTCCCACAATGCGTATCTCTACAATCTTTCACTATGTGTGTCCCTAAAATCTCCCACATGTATCTCTCCAATCTCCCACAATGTGTATCTCTCCAATCTCCCACTATATATATCTCTCCAATTTCCCACAGTGTGTATGTCTCTAATCTCCACAATATGTATCTCTCCAATCTCCCAAAATATGCATCCCTCCAATCTCCCACAATGTGTAACTCTATAATCTCCCACAATGTGTTTCTCTCCAATCTCCTAAAATATGTATCTCTACAATCTTCCATGCTGTATATCTCTCCAATCTCCCACGATATGTATCTCTCCAATCTCCAACAATGTGCATCTCTCCAAATTCCCACAATGTGTATCTCTAATTTCCACAATATGTATCTCTCCAATCTCCCACATTACGTAGGTCTCCAATCTCCCACAATGTGTATCTTGCCAATCTCCCACAATGCGTATCTCTCCAATCTTCCACAATGCGTATCTCTCCAATCTCCCACAATGCGCATCTCTCCAATCTCCCACAATGCGTATCTCTCCAATCTCCCAGTGTGTATCTCTCCAATCTCCCACAATGCGCATCTCTCCAATCTCCCACAATGCGTATCTCTCCAATCTCCCACAATGCGTATCTCTCCAATCTCCCACAATGCGCATCTCTCCAATCTCCCACAATGCGTATCTCTCCAATCTCTCACAATGCGTATCTCTCCAATCTCCCACAATGCGCATCTCTCCAATCTCCCACAATGCGTATCTCTCCAATCTCCCACAGTGTGTATCTCTCCAATCTCCCACATTGCGTATCTCTCCAATCTCCCACAATGCGCATCTCTCCAATCTCCCACAGTGTGTATCTCTCCAATCTCCCACAATGCGTATCTCTCCAATCTCCCACAATGCGTATCTCTCCAATCTCCCACAACGTGCATCTCTCCAATCTCCCAGTGTGTATCTCTCCAATCTCCCACAATGTGTGTCCCTACAATCTCCCACAATGTGTGTCCCTACAATCTCCCACAATGTGTATCTCTGCAATCTCCCACAATGCGTATCTCTGCAATCTCCCACAATGTGTGTCTCTCCAATCTCCCACAATGTGTGTCTCTGCATCTCCCACAATGTATGTCTCTCCAATCTCCCACAATGCGTATCTCTCCAATCTCCCACAATGCGCATCTCTCCAATCTCCCACAATGCGTATCTCTCCAATCTCCCACAATGCGTATCTCTCCAATCTCCCACAATGCGTATCTCTCCAATCTCCCACAATGCGCATCTCTCCAATCTCCCACAATGTGCATCTCTCCAATCTCCCAGTGTGTATCTCTCCAATCTCCCACAATGCGTATCTCTCCAATCTCCCACAATGCGTATCTCTCCAATCTCCCACAATGCGCATCTCTCCAATCTCCCACAATGCGTATCTCTCCAATCTCCCACAGTGTGTATCTCTCCAATCTCCCACATTGCGTATCTCTCCAATCTCCCACAATGCGCATCTCTCCAATCTCCCACAGTGTGTATCTCTCCAATCTCCCACAATGCGTATCTCTCCAATCTCCCACAATGCGTATCTCTCCAATCTCCCACAACGTGCATCTCTCCAATCTCCCAGTGTGTATCTCTCCAATCTCCCACAATGTGTGTCCCTACAATCTCCCACAATGTGTGTCCCTACAATCTCCCACAATGTGTATCTCTGCAATCTCCCACAATGCGTATCTCTGCAATCTCCCACAATGTGTGTCTCTCCAATCTCCCACAATGTGTGTCTCTGCATCTCCCACAATGTATGTCTCTCCAATCTCCCACAATGCGTATCTCTCCAATCTCCCACAATGCGCATCTCTCCAATCTCCCACAATGCGTATCTCTCCAATCTCCCACAATGCGTATCTCTCCAATCTCCCACAATGCGTATCTCTCCAATCTCCCACAATGCGCATCTCTCCAATCTCCCACAATGTGCATCTCTCCAATCTCCCAGTGTGTATCTCTCCAATCTCCCACAATGCGTATCTCTCCAATCTCCCACAATGCGTATCTCTCCAATCTCCCACAATGCGCATCTCTCCAATCTCCCACAATGCGTATCTCTCCAATCTCCCACAATGCGCATCTCTCCAATCTCCCACAATGCGTATCTCTCCAATCTCCCACAATGCGTATCTCTCCAATCTCCCACAATGTGCATCTCTCCAATCTCCCAGTGTGTATCTCTCCAATCTCCCACAATGTGTGTCCTTACAATCTCCCACAATGTGTGTCTCTGCAATCTCCCACAATGTGTATCTCTCCAATCTCCCACAATATGTATCTGTCCAATCTTCCACAATATGTATCTCTCCAATCTCCCACAATGCGTATCTCTCCAATCTCCCACAATATGTATCTGTCCAATCTTCCACAATATGTATCTCTCCAATCTCCCACAATGTGTATCTCTCCAATCTCCCACAATGTGTATCTTTCCAATCTCCCACAATGTGCATCCTTGCAATTGCCCATAGTGTGTATCTCTCCAATCTCCCACAATGCGTATCTCTACAATCTTTCACTATGTGTGTCCCTAAAATCTCCCACATGTATCTCTCCAATCTCCCACAATGTGTATCTCTCCAATCTCCCACTATATATATCTCTCCAATTTCCCACAGTGTGTATGTCTCTAATCTCCACAATATGTATCTCTCCAATCTCCCAAAATATGCATCCCTCCAATCTCCCACAATGTGTAACTCTATAATCTCCCACAATGTGTTTCTCTCCAATCTCCTAAAATATGTATCTCTACAATCTTCCATGCTGTATATCTCTCCAATCTCCCACGATATGTATCTCTCCAATCTCCAACAATGTGCATCTCTCCAAATTCCCACAATGTGTATCTCTAATTTCCACAATATGTATCTCTCCAATCTCCCACATTACGTAGGTCTCCAATCTCCCACAATGTGTATCTTGCCAATCTCCCACAATGCGTATCTCTCCAATCTTCCACAATGCGTATCTCTCCAATCTCCCACAATGCGCATCTCTCCAATCTCCCACAATGCGTATCTCTCCAATCTCCCACAATGCGTATCTCTCCAATCTCCCAGTGTGTATCTCTCCAATCTCCCACAATGCGCATCTCTCCAATCTCCCACAATGCGTATCTCTCCAATCTCCCACAATGCGTATCTCTCCAATCTCCCACAATGCGCATCTCTCCAATCTCCCACAATGCGTATCTCTCCAATCTCTCACAATGCGTATCTCTCCAATCTCCCACAATGCGCATCTCTCCAATCTCCCACAATGCGTATCTCTCCAATCTCCCACAGTGTGTATCTCTCCAATCTCCCACATTGCGTATCTCTCCAATCTCCCACAATGCGCATCTCTCCAATCTCCCACAGTGTGTATCTCTCCAATCTCCCACAATGCGTATCTCTCCAATCTCCCACAATGCGTATCTCTCCAATCTCCCACAATGTGCATCTCTCCAATCTCCCAGTGTGTATCTCTCCAATCTCCCACAATGTGTGTCCCTACAATCTCCCACAATGTGTGTCCCTACAATCTCCCACAATGTGTATCTCTGCAATCTCCCACAATGCGTATCTCTGCAATCTCCCACAATGTGTGTCTCTCCAATCTCCCACAATGTGTGTCTCTCCAATCTCCCACAATGTGTGTCTCTGCATCTCCCACAATGTATGTCTCTCCAATCTCCCACAATGCGTATCTCTCCAATCTCCCACAATGCGCATCTCTCCAATCTCCCACAATGCGTATCTCTCCAATCTCCCACAATGCGTATCTCTCCAATCTCCCACAATGCGTATCTCTCCAATCTCCCACAATGCGTATCTCTCCAATCTCCCACAATGCGCATCTCTCCAATCTCCCACAATGTGCATCTCTCCAATCTCCCAGTGTGTATCTCTCCAATCTCCCACAATGCGTATCTCTCCAATCTCCCACAATGCGTATCTCTCCAATCTCCCACAATGCGTATCTCTCCAATCTCCCACAATGCGTATCTCTCCAATCTCCCACAATGTGCATCTCTCCAATCTCCCAGTGTGTATCTCTCCAATCTCCCACAATGTGTGTCCTTACAATCTCCCACAATGTGTGTCTCTGCAATCTCCCACAATGTGTATCTCTGCAATATCCCACAATGCGTATCTCTGCAATCTCCCACAATGTGTGTCTCTCCAATCTCCCACAATGTGTGTCTCTGCATCTCCCACAATGTATGTCTCTCCAATCTCCCACAATGCGTATTTCTCCAATCTCCCACAATGTGTATCTCTCCAATCTCCCACAATGTGTATCTCTCCAATCTCCCACAATGTGTATCTCTGCAATCTCCCACAATGTATGTCTCTTCGATCTCCCACAATGTGTATCTCTGCAATCACCCACAATGTGTATCTCTGCAATCTCCCACAATATGCATCTCTCCAATCTCCTACAACGTGTATCTCTCCAATCTCCTACAACGTGTATCTCTCCAATCTCCTACAATGTGTATCTCTCCAATCTCCTACAACGTGTATCTCTCCAATCTCCCACAATGTATCTCTCCAATCTCCTACAACGTGTATCTCTCCAATCTCCTACAACGTGTATCTCTCCAATCTCCCACAATGTGTATCTCTCCAATCTTTCACAATCTGTATCTCTGCAATCTCCCACAATGAATATCTCTCCAATATCCCACAATGCGTATCTCTCCAATCTCCCACAATGTGTATCTCGCCAATCTCCCACAATGTGTGTCTCTGCAATCTCTTACAATGTGTCTCTGCAATCTCCCACAATGTGTATCTCTGCAATCTCTCCCAATGTGTATCTCTGCAATCTCCCAATGTGTATCTCTGCAATCTCCCACAATGTGTGTCTCTCCAATCTCCCACAATGTGTATCTCTGCATGTCCCACAATGTATGTCTCTCCAATCTCCCACAATGTGTATTTCTCCAATCTCCCACAATGTGTATCTCTCCAATCTCCCACAATGTGTATCTCTGCAATCTCCCACAATGTATGTCTCTTCAATCTCCCACAATGTGTATCTCTGCAATCACCCACAATGTGTATCTCTGCAATCTCCCACAATATGCATCTCTCCAATCTCCTACAACGTGTATCTCTCCAATCTCCTACAACGTGTATCTCTCCAATCTCCTACAACGTGTATCTCTCCAATCTCCCACAATGTGTATCATTAATCTACACAAAATGCACCTCTCCAATCTCCTACAACATATATCTCTCCAATCTCCCACAATGTGTATCTCTCCAATCTCTCACAATCTGTATCTCTGCATCTCCCACAATGCATATCTCTCCAATATCCCACAATGCGTATCTCTCCAATCTTCCACAATGTGTATCTCTCCAATCTCCCACAATGTGCATCTCTCCAATCTCCCACAATGTGTATCTTTAATCTCCACAATATGCAGCTCTCCAATATCCCACAATGCGTATCTCTCCAATCTCCCACAATGTGTACTCTCCAATATCCCACAATGCGTATCTCTCCAATCTCCCACAATGTGTATCTCTCCAATTTCCCACAATGTGAATCTCTCCAATCTCCCACAATGTGCATCTTTAATCTCCACAATATGCAGCTCTCCAATCTCCCACAATGTGTATCTCTCCAATCTCCCACAATGTGTATCTCTCCAATCTCCCACAACTTGTATCTCTCCAATCTCCCACATGTATCTCTCCAATCTCCCACAATGTGTATCTCTCCAATCTCCCACAATGTGTATCTCTCCAATCTCCCACAACTTGTATCTCTCCAATCTCCCACCATGTGTATCTCTCCAATCTCCCACATTGTGCATCTCTCCAATCTCCCACAATGTGCATCTTTAATCTCCACAATATGCAGCACTCCAATCTCCCACAATGTGTATCTCTCCAATCTCCCACAATGTGTATCTCTCCAATCTCCCACAACGTGTATCTCTCCAATCTCCCACAACGTGTATCCCTCCAATCTCTGTTGTGCTTATTGGAACTGATGTACTCACAGACATGTATCTGTCAGTCCTACTTTGGAGCATTATTTTTAAAGCTCAATGTCAGCTTCTTTGATAGCAGTGTTGGAATATTCATCCTTGAATCCAAAATTGACTGATAATATTGTTATCTTTCCAGGAGTAATACCCTGCTCAGTGTCATGTAACGGCCCACCAGTCATAAGTACAGATCCATTTTCAATTCTACTGCAGTCTGCACACTAAGATTCCTGTCTCTTATTTTCTGCACTCTATGTATATGTTACAGTGTTAGTGATTACCCTCACACAACAGCATTTCCCACTTCCATTAAGATGTCAGATTAGTGCTTTCGTGGAACCTTGTTCAACTCATTCTTTCTCAATCTCTATACAGCGGAGTCCTACAAAATGCACAACTCATTTGCCAAAGCACTTTATACTATACATTAATCATTTGATCAGGAATTCTATCAGATAATATAGAGCACTAGATTAGATGGGCCTTTATCAGGACCCCATAAACTGATTAGATTTAAAGAGCTATTAAATCCTGATTTCTATCTTGACAATATTTTCTTCCATAATAATTAGTGTGATTTATTTTCCCCAGTGCTTTTCAAATTGTGACTTTATTCACTTTGGATAAACTAATGTGCAATAAGAATATATCGCACAACAGGGAACACAACCATCACTGTATCGAAACAATTCTCTACTGGAAGTATAGTCTCCCCGGACACACGATGGAAAAATTACACTGTTCACAACCCAGAGTTAATACAAGACACAAAACCTGAATTCCTAAGACCAAAATCTGCTACTGTAAGTTCATACTTACTTTTAGATTTTGTTTTCATGAAGATATACAATCCAAAAACTCATGACATAAACATTGACAGAAACCATAGACCATAAGTATAACAAGACTGGAGGGAACCAGACTGACAAATATGATCCCCAGTGTGACCTTCTGAATCACTAGCAGGTAAACACCAAGTGGCAAAGAGCTGAAGTACAAGAGTCCCAGTAGCCAGACTAGGATCCTGCCTATTGTATGGCAGAGCAGGGGAGTGCAATTCCAAACTGACCACTGCCGAGACATTGAGGCAATCGAATCAAAACTGGAGTTGTACAATTCCATGACTGACGCTGAACTCTGAGACTGTGGGGAATCCCTTTGAACTTCCACAATGGTGATGACCAGACAGTTTGAGGAGCTATGGGAGGGGCTTGCAAAGGAGGCTAACCTTTTTGGAGTCAGCAGAAGCTCGGATGGGTTGTCCAAGGTGAACCTTCTATTCTTCTCCTTGCATGTAAGGGCAGCAAGGACATTACTGTCATCTGGAAGTCCACCGAATTCATCATCTAGTATGCTCGTCTCATACCTGCAGAAAGGACAGCTAACGATACCTTGTGAGGAGTCCCCAAGGTCTACAATTTTATTCAGGCATTTGGCACACACCCTGTGAAAGCATTCTAACACCTTGGGTCTCCTGTTCTTCAGATTGTAAGGGTTGTAACAGATTTTGCATTCCAGCTCCTCAGAAGAAAATATCTGTTTTTCTGTAGAATCCTCTGTAGTCTGGCAATTCATAGCGACTGTTCAACCGCAGCGGTAATGGTTTTTGTTCAGAAGGTAGTTTGTGATTGCTCTTTGAACGTCACGTAAAGTGTTTTAACCAGTCAGGAGGCAGTGCTGCAGATGGACAATCTTTCACCTGCCCCCACTATGTCCCTGAGAGTAGGCAGACTGCATTTGATGATGGCAGCCCCATGCGAGTAAGCTGTCAGGCTATCTGTAGGGAGAGAAATAAGTCACGCATTGTTCATTGTACTGAAGCTTTAAACCCTGCCCAGAAGAACAAAAGTTTTAATTGTTATTATTCAGCAACTGGATCTTTCTCGACTGGATGTTTGGACTCTCTGTGTAATTCTATCCAATGAATTTGCTCTAAAGGGTTTATTCAGCAAACCTGCAATGCCAGCATTGAGCCACGATGGGAACACAGGTTGGAGAACACTACAGTATTTTAGCCCCATCTATGACCTGCATTCCTATCTGGCGAGGTTCTGTACCCGGCGTGCAAGATTGTTCAATTTACTCTTGTATTTGCAGCTATGGCAATGCAGCTCAAAACTGATTAGTTTCACTGGTGCTTGTTGACGTATTCACTGTTTGATTCATGAAGAAGGCAATTAAGGTGGGACTTCTTCCGGATACCTAAAATATTAAATGGTACAGGTAAGGTAACTTACAATAATTAAGTCAGAAAAGTAGAACCAAAGGAGGGAAATAAAAATGAGTGAAAAGTCCATTTAAAACAGTTATCAGCAAGAGCTTCCATACTTAAAGACGGATAAATGTTTGGAACAATCTGCAATCTAACACAGGAAGAAATATTTGAGACATTCAGCATGCAAGTGGATGCTATAATGTAAGGATGTCCAAGATTTTGTTTTTGTGAACCCATAGGTGCATACCATGGAGATGTGGGGGCCGCATCTAAAGTTTAAATCCATGTTCCCATTAATTTGCATATATCTAAAGTTTCTGATACTAACAGACCTTGGTGGCCCCACAAAATCTTGCAGGGGGCTGAGGGCCACATCTCGGCGTATGGGCAAGGTGTGCCTATCTGGGACCACCACAGATGATCCCACCAAAGGTTGCAGGGTTTGGGGGAGTTTTGTTGTGTTGCCTGGCAATGGCTTGCACCTGTACCACTAGGGGGCCCTACATTAAAGAGATGCAGGAATGTCTTGTAGATGTGGTCCAGCTGGGGGAGGATGTAAGGGTTCTCCCGGGCCAAAAAAGGAGATATTTGGAGAGGTGACCCAAAGCTTGTTCAAAGAGGTGAGTTTTAAGTAGGGTCTGAAAGAGGAGGAGGTGGAGAGGCAGAGGGGTTCAGGGAGGGAATTCCAGAGTGTGGGACCCAGACAGCTGAAGGCATGGCCACCAGTGGAGGGGCAAAGGGAAAGGGAAATGCACAAGAGGCCAGAGTCAGAAAAATGGAGCGTTTGGGTGGGGGTGGGGTGGGGTTGTAGGGCTGCAGGAGGTTACGTAGATAGGGAGGAGCAAAGCCATGAACACAAGAATCAGAATTTTAAATTAAAGAAGTTTTGGGGAATTGGGAACCAGTGTACGTCAGCAAGGATAGGAGTGATGGGTAAGTGGGACTTGGTGGGGGATAGAATATGGGCAGCAGATTTTTGGATGAGCTGAGGTTGACAGAGAATGGAAGATGGGAGGTCAGCAAGGAGAGCATAGTCAAGTCTTGTGTGACAAAGGCATGGAGGAGAGCTTCAGCAGCAGATGGGTTGACGCCAAGGTGGAGACGAGCGATGCTACAGAGGTGGAAGTATGCGGTCTTTGTGATGGAGAGAATTTGGGGTCGGAGTCTCAGCTCGGCGTCGAATAGATGCCAAGGTTGCGAACAGTCTAGTTCAATCAAAGACAGTGGCCAGGGAGGAGGATGGAATCAGTAGCAATGGTACAGAGTTTGTGGCAGGGGCTGAGGACGATGGCATTGGTCTTCCTGATATTAAATTGCGGCTGATCCAAGATAAGTTAGGACTGAGCTGCCTGGGTTACAAGGATCAGATTGCCAGTGTTCAGGGCCACATGTGACCCTAGGGCATTAATGGGAGAGTTGGAGGATGAGCCTTCCTGGGGCAAATGGCCATTTCTCATCCTTGACCTTTCCTACTTATGTTGTTATTCAGAATGTCGCATTTTGTACAAAAAGGCCTCCTATGCTATGGTTCTACCATGTGACCTACAATCAGTCACTGTATCAGGTTTCAGAGATGGCAGCATTTCATTTTAAAGTGCACAGTGTAGGGTAAATTTTGCAAACTCTACTCCCTGTGCAGAGCCTCTCTCACTAGGACCATAGATTGGAGAATTGGGCACAGAGGTCAGCACTCCTGATTTTCCTGTGGTTAATTTTCCCATTGAGTGAGGCTCTGAGCCAGGAATGGAGACTCATAATATATATTTCACAATTCACATGTAAAACATTTAACACCATTTTGCATAGAGAAGAGCTGGTAAATTATCAGTTTGAATGGCAAGTCTATTATTAGAATTTCCACCCAAACAAGGGCTCCCTGGGGATGAGAGGTAGAAAGAAAGAACTCGCATTAATACAGCACTTTATCACATCTCTCTCAGAACACCCTAAAGCACTTTACATACAATTAATTACTTTGAAGTTCAGTCACTGTTGCTTTGTACACAGTAAGATCCCTCAAACAGCAGTGAGCTGAATGAGTTGTTAATCTATTTTGGTTGTATTGTTTGAGGATCTTATAAAATCGCTCATTTGTCTGTGGGTTGTCTCTAATGAAGCATGCTCGTGTGGATGGAGGAGGGGTGCTGGTTTGAAATGAAATAAAGAGAAAGTTACCAAAAGTAAAAATCGTAATGTAAAGTTGCTGTCTCTAAGTTAAAAATTTATATTAAGATTTTTCAAATAATTTTGTATTTTCTTTTCTTACACTGGATTCACAGCCATTGCCTACTTTTTGCTCTGGGCAGAAGGCCGCAGTCTACCATTGATCATTTGCCAAACTTTGCACTTAGGAATACTTAAAGTTTGTTAAAACAGAGATCGCTGCTGCTGTGACCCTGAAGGTGAAAGGTCAGCCGAAGGAAAATATCGTGTCCAGTTTGCAATGCTATAAATGTAGCAGGAACGGGTTATGTAGCAGGCACAGGTTAATCAAGGACAGTCAGCATGGACTTGTTAATGGAAGGTCATGTCTGACTAACTTGATTGAATTTTTTGAGCAGGTAACAAGGAGGGTTGATGAGGGTAACACGTTTGGTGTAGTGTACATGTATCTTAGCAAGGCTTTTGACAAGGCCCCACATGACAGACTGGTCAAAAGAGTAAAAGCCCATGGCATCCAAGGGAAAGTGGCTAGTTGGATCCAAAATTGGCTCAGTGGCAGGAAGCAACGGGTAATGGTTGACAGGTGTTTTTGTGACTAGAAGGCTATTTCCTGTGGGGTTCCACAAGGCTCAGTACTAGGTCCCTTGCTTTTTGTGGTGTATATTAATGATTTGGACTTGAATGTGGGGGAGCTTGATCAAGAAATTTGCAAATGATACAAAAATTGGCTGTGTGGTTGATAGTGAGGAGGAAAACTGTAGACTACAGGAAGATGTCAAGGGACTGGTCAGGTGGACAGAAAAGTGGCAAATGGAATTCAATCCAGAGAGGTGTGAGGTAATGCATTTGGGGAGGGCAAACAAGGAAAGGAGTACACAATAAATGGGAGGTGTAGAGGAACAAAGGGACCTTGGAGTGCATGTCCACAGATCCCTGAAGGTAGCAGGACAGGTAGATAAGATGGTTAAAAAGGCATATGGGATACTTTCCTTTGTTAGCCAAGGCATAGAATATAAGAGCAGGGAGATTATGCTAGAACTGTATAAAACTTTGGTTAGGCCATAGCTTGAGTACTGCGTACAGTTCTGGTCACCACATTACAGGAAAGATGTGATTGCACTAGAAAGGGTACAGAGGAGATTTTCGAGGATGTTGCCAGAGCTGGAGAATTTTAGCTACGAGAGAAGATTGGATAGGCTGGGGTTGTTTCCTTTGAACAAAGGAGCCTGAGGGGAGATTTAATTGAGGTATATAAAATTATGACAGGACTAGATAGAGTGGTTAGGGAGGACCTAGTTCCCTTAGCAGAGGGGTCAGTGACCAGGGGGCATAGATTTAAAGTAATTGGTAGAAAGATTAGAGGGGAGCTGAGGAGAAATTTTTTCACCTAGAGGGTGGTGGGGGTCTGGAACTCACTGCCTGAAAGGGTGGTAGAGGCAGAAACCCTCAACTCATCTAAAAAGTACTTGGATGTGCACTTGAAGTGCCGTGACCTACAGGGCTACAGACCAAGTGCTGGAAAGTGGGACTAAGCTGGATAGCTCTTTTTCAGCCGGGAAGGACACGATGGGCCGAATGGCCTCCTTCTGTGCTGTAACTTTCTATGATTCTATGATTTATCGTGCCTCTGCCTCATTTTTTGCAGTACATGGGCGTAATCCTGCCCTGCTTAGGACAGGGCTTTACATGTGTCCAAAAGGGGATTGGGCATTAAAATGATGAAGTTGTGTAGAAATAATGCCAATCTGTAAATCCCTGCCAGCACCAGGTTGAAGAAGCTACAACCTCCATTACATTTATTGCCTATCATAAAATCCAAGACCATGAGTCCAGTACAATATATTCCAATTCATTATATCTATTTTTAATTTACTGATTTATTAATCACTTGTGCCTTCTCATCACTTACTATATCAATAAAATAGTTTCAAACCGCACCATGCATTCCATGGTACATTTGCTTTTCTCTGCAGTCGATGATGCAGAGTTGTCCCACATTATCAGCAGTTTTGTGTTTGGGACAAAGACAATTGGCATCTCGTCAGTCCAGGTTAGTTGAGATCTAGGCCCAGAGGTGAAAGGACAATGTTCAAACCCACTCCAATCCAGTCTCTTATCCTTAATGCCCTTCTAGTATTTTCTTTAATTATTTTATATGTCACATATTATTGACCCGTTGGTTATGGTTTTCTTCTTCCAACTTTGCTTTTTTTGTGCTAACATTTGGAAGACAAGAAAGATTTCTAAATTAAAACTTTGAGAGATCCAAGATCTTCAGTTTTGGGGGGTGTATAACAGGCGGCCGATCCACTACTACCTGTTTTGCACCCCTACTGAAGTAGAATTTTACCCCCCACCCTCATCCAGAAACAAGCAATTACCTCCCCCAACCCTACCCTCACAGGCAGCTCAATTAGATATGTGACCAATACACATCATGGTGTGCATGCCTCTCAGCACATATCGTTCATTTAACCTTCATGGCTAAGTTTATATTCATGGTTTGTTGAATCAAGTCTATCTACTTTTATAATACTTCGTAAGAGTGCTTTGGTCAGGCACCTTTGGACTACTGTGTACAGTTCTAGTTCCTGCATCATAAGGGGTTATCCAGGCCCTAGAGGCAGCGCAGAGGAGAGCAACAAGGCTGATACTCAGTAATAGGGGGAAGAATGATGAGGAACAATATAATAAACTAGTGCTCTTTATCCTTGAAAAGAATCTCTCTCAGGATCTTATAGAGGTAAATGATATACTTAACGGGATTCTGAAAGTAAACCATGAACAAACATTTCAGATGCACCTGGGCAACAGGACAAGAGATCAAATTTAATACGGAAGCATTGCCACAGTTGGGGGTGTTCAATAGCTGGGATGGGTTTCCAGGAAGGGTTGGTTGGGCCAAGGACACTGAACTTATTAAAGGAACAACTAGGAGCTGCTAGGGTTGGTATTCTGGAAAGGATGAGTCAAATAGACCTAGATTCTTCTTCATCCCAACCCATCTTGTAAAATTTTATTGGCTGGAGTCATGCACATGCACATTTTCCCAAATTAACTTCCAAATCCACATGCTCACTGTTTTCTAATGCCCTTCCAGAGCTCCAAAGAAACTAAATTTGTGTCCGTCCTATTTTGGAAAAGGAGGTTGTATATCTCAAAACATCTTTATTCTACTTCAAAGAGGAAAGCTCAGTCAGTTCTTGCACCATCTTCTCCATTTCAATGGGGCTAGTTTACCAGTTTTAAGGCCCAACTTTCTGAGTACGCACTGCTGGCAGAAAACCCAAGCCATATATCAGAAAATCACGGGCAATGTGCCGCGACTTCCAATATATGTGACTGGTGGGGAGTCTCCTCACGAAAAATCACCCTTTTGGTCTGAGGGATTGTTTCAGGGTAGAAAACATGTAGAAAAAACTAAAAAATAGATTTAACTTTAGCTTCAGTTCCTTAAATATTGTTAATATCGTCTTTCCATTGTAACTAGTTGGGATATTCTCCAGAAGGATCGTGGGGTCACTTTCACCTGTCAGAGAGTTTAAAGCAAAAATATATTTTTATTAATTTTCAAAGTGCAAAAACACAAACCAAAAATATTTCTTAAACGTCAGTACAACCATTCATACAAAAATGCAGAGATATTAATGTTTGAAGCATAATCTGTAACAAAGGGAGCAACCTATGTGGCATCATGGGAAGAGCAAGGAAACTTAATAGACAATCAATGCCTGGAAAGAATGGGCTAGAAATTGGGCCGTGTAGCGCCTGTTGTTTCGGGCTACGCGGCCTCCCGAAGTGACAAGATGGCATCTTGGCTGTGCACGCACGTTTCCAGCATGGTGTGCGCCAGATGCCATCTTGATATAGGTATTAGTGCATGCGCAAATACCGAACGCCGGCAGAGTGTAAAGTAGGGAGAAAATGCGTACAATCAGTGTGCAACGCTGATTTAAAGTGTTAGACACCATTTTGAACCTTAATGCTCAACTCAACGCTCAGCCTTAACCATGCACACCTGAAAGTGTCTTAGAGTGCTTGGCCCCACCAGCGCTATTTAAAGGGACCATGCAGGTGTTGCAGGTTAGTTTCTGGATTGTTGCTTCTGGCTGCTGGTGGAATAGGAAGTGTTTTTTGAAGCTCCCTATACTTACTGAGAGTTCCTAGAGTACATTTGAGAGTGATTTGACAGGTACTGCCTTACGATTCGAAAAGTTACAGCTGTGGTTGAACAACATTCCTGGCAACCATGGGTGGTCTGCTAGGGCTCCCACTGGGCATTAAGCACAACAGGTCAAGCTGCGAGGAGAGGGAGGAGGAGGAGGCGCAGGAAGCTATATCCAATGAGGGCCTTCCGGGACCAATTCTCTTACCTCAAATGAGCATTGCAACCGACGGCTGAGGTTCACCAAGGAGGTCGTAACGGAGATCTCTCAACTGGTGCGGCCACAACTGCAGCCTTAGAGCAGGGCAAGGACAGCTTTGCCTGTGACTGTGAAGGTAACCGTGGCACTGGACTTCTATGGCTCAGGATCATTTCAGGCCTCTGCAGGAGACATGTGCAACATCTGGCAATATACAGTGCGCTGCTGCATAAGGGAGGTCATAGACGCACTGTACAAGATGAGGAACAGGTTCATCACCTTCCCTCTTGACAGGCAGAATGAGCGAGCACGTGGGTTCGCTCGCATTGCTGGCTTCCCCATAGTGCAGGGTGCCATTGGCTACATGCATATTGCCCTGCAACTCAGCCATCTTCATCAACCGACAGGGCTTCCACTCCCTGAACGTGCAGCTGGTGTCTGACCACACACATCGAATCATGGAGGTCGATGCCCGCTACCCTGGGAGCAGTCACGACGCCTTCGTCATGCGGCAGTCCAACGTGCCAGATATCTTTCATCTGGCTCGGCAAGGAAAAGGCAGGCTATTGGGCGACAAGGGCTATCCCCTCACACCCATGACTCCAGTCAGGAACCCACGCACACGTGCAAAGCAGGACTATAATGAGAGCCACGCTGCCACACACAGTGTCGTGGAGCACACCATAGGCCTCCTCAAACAACGCTTCCGCTGCCTGGACCGGTCTGGAGGAGCCCTGCAGTACTGCCCTGAGTGGGAGGGAAGATTCGTGGTGGTATGCTGCATGCTGCACAACCTCGTCATCATGAGGGACCAGCCTTTGCCATCGATGATCGGAGAAGACCCTAAGCCAGAGGTGGAGGTGGAGGAGGTGGAGGAGGAAAAGGCTGAGGTGGAAGAGGCTGAGGAGGAAGAGGAAGAAGCCGAGGAAAAGGAGGGGGAGGAGCCGGAGGACCAAGTGGAGGAAGACGCAAGGGTACAACAGGGAACACGCGCCTTGTCTGCAAGGGCTCTGCGTGCTCGCCTGATCAGTGTCCACTATCAATAATGCCAAATACATCCCCGAACTCACCAACAGTCCTACACTCCCCACCTGTCCACTCCCACATGACCATCAAATCGCCCTCCATCTGATTACACATTGTTTTCCCCCTCAGCTCATCGCACAAATAAAAACCACCACCAAATGCAAATTCAAAATCACATTATTTTTTAACAAATCAAATTATGGAAGCAGAACAGAACTACTCACCCTTGTGCATTGCCTTAGTTCCTGCCGTTCGTGTACCTTTACCTATCCTAGTGCTCCTACGAGATGCATCCCCAGTGGCTGGAACACAGGTAATGGGAGGCTGCTGGCCTTCGATGGAGCGTGCAGATGGCCTTGGAGGACGACCTCGAGCAGCTCTGGGCCGGGAGCGCCCGGCTTCAGACTGCACCGTTTCAACATGGGCTGCAGCAGTCTGGCCTGGCTGGCCGATAGGCAACAACAGGGACACTGGCGGAGTGGCAGGGGAGGGAGCAGGAATGCTATCGTCCTGAGAGAGGACAGCAGGTTTGACTGCCATGGCTCCAATGCCACTCTCCCGGGACGGCACCTCAGCAATCCTGGTGATCAGTTGGAGAACGGATTGCTGGAGTGCTGTGACGCCCTGGAAGCCCCATTCCACATTGGTCCCCAAAGCCACGATAGCAGCAGTCTGAGCTTCCATTGCAACTGTGGCTTGCAGACCTTTGATGACATCGGTCGGTGCTGCAATGGAAGCTGCGACATCGGCCATCAAGCATTGCGTCATGGTGGGTTCCACTGGTGTGCTGATGGAGGTGAACACCCACGTGGGAAAGAATGGGCTCCAAGTACTGCACAAAGCCCTGTGCCAAGCTGGAGCTGGACTTCTCCATGACCCTTGACATTGTGCGCAGGCTTTCTGGCAGGCTTTCCAGTGCCCCGAGCATTTGGTGATGTACGCCCACCAGCCGCCTTCTGTAGCCTGGCCCATTGAAGTCCGCATCTGACTCCTTTGTAGCAGAACTAGTGAGTGATCTCGCCCTCTGGCGAGCTGGCACCTGTGGTATCTGTTCCCCCCACCCTGGCTCCTGCGCACTTGTGCTCGGTGTCTCACCACGTGCAGATCCCTCCTCTAACCTAACCTCTAAAGGATGCGCAGTGTCAGTCTCTGAGCTGGTGGATGCGAGTGTCAGATCGGGTGATGGTGTGCCTGCAGCGTCCTCCTCCTCCTCCTCCTCCTCTTCCTTCGGACGGTGCTGCCACGTGTTCTTGGGTATCTGCAATGACAAAGAGAAACAGGTTGAATTGTGGAGTGGAGAGAGGAGCAAGTAAGATGTGTGAGCCGACAGCATCTACAGGAAGTGAGTCAGAAAAGATTATGGGAGGAGTGTTAGATATGCAGAGACCCCTTTCACCGGGACATGTGGTCATGGCTGCAGCGAAGGCCCGCCCAATGATCTTAAGCACCGTCTCCTCTAGGGGAGTAAGGACGTGTAAACGTCCCCGACCACCCTCAGGTCTCTCCTGCTGCCAGCTGTTATGCGCCACCTTCTCCTGCAAGACAGTGGACAGTGTGTCAGTGAGTATCCTGCAAGGTGTGTGGGTGATATGCCTGTCATGGTCGAATAGCTGCCAGTGCGTGTGACCTGTGAGTGGTGGTAGTGTGGCCTGCAAGTGTGGTACTATGTGCGGGTGAGATGCAGCATGCCAAGTGCAGCATTGCGTATGGATGGGCAGTGTTTATTGGTGGGTGGGTGATGGGGAGTGTGATCCATGGACCAGTGGTGCAGTTGGTTGGATGTGCCACTTGACACTTGCATTCACTCACCTTGACCACTCGTGTCAAATCATTGAACTTCTTTCGGCACTGCACCCACATGCGTGGTGCAATGCTCCTGCCATTCACTTCATGGGCCACAGCCTACCTATGCCTGCGGAGCTGGAGTTTGGAGGGTCTCCTGCCACCCTGCAGGTTCATGTTGGCCCTCCTTTTGTCCACTCCCTCCATCAGGGCCTCCAGTGCATCATCGGTGAAGCTCTCACGCCGGCTCTGCCATTCTTCCGGCCATCTTTCCCTCCTCCTAGTGGACTGTGCATGTCCCATTCAAAATGTGCACCTGCACCTTTAAGAGGTGCAGGCTGCCAATGACGTGCGCTGAGCACGTCCCATTTCGGGCTTCCTCATTCTGCACTGGCTGCACTGAGCTATCATGCTCATTAGCAGGCCGCTTGAAATTCACGTGCTGCCTGCGTAGGGGCCATCGGGCGCAGGTTAATAACGGATCGCGCTACCCGCACCCGATAATAGGCCTTATCCAATTTTTTTTTCCCTCCCCAATAACTTTTAAACTCTGAGTCTTTGTGAATATATAATAATCCTCTTATACATAATTGCATCTTTTATCTCAATTGAAACACCTGAAACCTAATTATTCTAATGTCCCTTTAGTTCATCAAAAGACTGTATATGGTTAAATAAGCCTTAATACTAGGGAGGCATGGTTTTCAGTATACAGAGTGTAGGAGATTGATATAGACAGTGTGCTTTAATGTAAAACATATATCATAATATGTTTTAAATATGATAGCATTGTGATTTAACACATCGAAAGATCTTTAAAAATATCCTAGGTTTGTTTTTAAGGTATTATCAACACATATTTAACTCTTTTTGGTGTCTTAGGAAGATAGGAACAGGATTAGACCATTCAGCCCCTCGAATCTGTTCCACCATCAATTAGATCGTGGGTGATTTGTATCTTAACTCCATCTTGGTTCCATATCCCTTAATACCCTTGCTTAACAAAAATCTATCAATCTCAGTTTTTAAATTTTCAATTGACCTCACCTCAACAGCTTTTTGGGGGAGAGAGTTCCAGATTTATACTACCCTTTGTGTGAAGAAGTGCTTCCTGATTTCACTCCTGAACAGCCTAGCTCTAATTTTAAGGTTATCTGCCTTGTTCTGGACTCCCCATCAGAGGAAATAGTTTCTCTCTATCCTATCAACTCCTTTAATCATCTCAAACATATCAGTCAGATCATCCTTTAATCTTCTATACTCAAGGGGATACAAGCTTAGTTTATGCAACCTGTCCTCATTATTTAACCCTTTTAGCTTCGGTATCATTCTGATGAATCTGGACTGCACTCCCTCCAAGGCCAATATATCCTTCCTGAGGTACAGTGCCCAGATTTGAATGCAGTATTCTAAATGGGGTCTAACTAGAGTGTATAGTCTTGATATACTGCCTGCACTAAGTGAATCCATCCAAAGCAAAAATTGATGTAATCATGCAAATCAATAAGAACATTAACCTTTGTTAATGAGTCTGTGATTACTTTTGGCAGCAACATGGAGCGGAAATTATTTACAAAACATCTTGAAGGTGGAAGCCTCAGCTTACAGGCTTTGAGGAAGATAATTTAGTAAAACTGGTTATAACAACCAGGACCATTAAATAAAGAACTTTTTACATCAAATTACATCGAAAATACAGCACAGAAACAGGCCTTTTTTTTTATTCGTTCATGGGATGTGGGCGTCGCTGGCAAGCCAGCATTTATTGCCCATCCCTAATTGCCCTTGAGAAGATGGTGGTGAGCCGCTGCAGTCCGTGTGGTGAAGGTTCTCAACTGGTCTATGTCAGCATTTATCTTCCACATGAGCCTCCACTCTCCCCACTTCATCTAACCCTATAGCATACCCTTCTATTCCTTTCTCCCTCATGTGCTTGTCTAGCTTCCCCTTAAATGTATCAATGCTATTTGTCTCAACTACTCCTTGTGGTAGCATATTCCGCATTCTTACCATTCTTTGGGTAAAGAAGTTTCTCCTGAATTCCCTATTGAAACATAGCAACATAGAAACTAGGAGCAGGAGTAGACCATTCGGCCCTTCGAGCCTGTTCCACCATTCAATATGATCATGGCTGATCCTCTATCTCAATACCATATTCCCACTCTCTCCCCATATCTCTTGATGTCTTCTGTTTTCGAGAAATCTATCTAGCTCCATCTTAAATATATTCAGTGACTTGGCCTCCACAGCCTTCTGTGGTGGAGAATTCCGCAGGTTCACCAACCTCTGAGTGAAGAAATTTCTCCTCATCTCAGTCCTAAATGTTCTACCCCGTATCCTGAGTCTGTGATCCCTCGTTCTAGACCCCCCAGCCAGGGGAAACATCCTCCCTGCATCCAGTCTGTCTAGCCCTGTCAGAATTTTATACGTTTCAATGAGATCCCCTCTCATTCTTCCAAACTCAAGTGAATACAGGTCTAGTCGACCCAATCTCTCCTCATACGACAGTCCTGCCATTCCAGGAATCAGTCTGGTGAACCTTTGCTGCACTCCCTCTGTGGCAAGTATATCCTTTCTTAGGTAAGGAGACCAAAACTGCACACAATACTCCAGGTGTGGTCTCACCAAGGCCCTGTATAACTGCAGTAAGACATCCTTTCTCCTGTACTCAAATCCTCTTGCAATGAAGGCCAACATACCATTTGCCTTCCTAACTGCTTGCTGCACATGCATGTTTCTTTTCAGTGACTGGTGTACAAGGACAACCAGGTCCCTTTGTACATCAACATTTCCCAATTTAAATAATACTCTGCCTTTCTGTTTTTTCTTCCAAAGTGGATAACTTCACATTTATCCACATTATACTGCATCTGCCATGTATTTGCCCACTCACTCAACTTGTCTAAATCGCCTTGAAGCCTCTTTGCATCCTCCTTACAACTCACGATCCCACCTAGTTTTGTGTCGTCAGCAAACTTGGAAATATTACATTTAGTTCCCTCATCCAAATCATTGATATATATTGTGAATAGCTGGGGCCCAAGCACTGATCCCTGCGGTACCCCACTAGTCACTGCCTGCCACCCCGAAAAAGACCCATTTATTCCTCCTCTCTGTTTCCTGTCTGTTAACCAATTTTCAATCCATGCCAGTATATTACCCCCAATCCCATGTGCTTTAATTTTGCACACAAACCTCTTATGTGGGACTTTATCAAAAGCCTTCTGAAAATCCAAATAAACCACATCCACTGGTTCTCCCTTATCTATTCTACCAGTTACATCCTCAAAAAACTCCAGTGGTTTGTCAAACACGATTTCCCTATCATAAATCCGTGGATTTATTAGCAACTATTTTATATTTATAACTTCTGTTTTGTATTCTCCCACAAGTGGACATTTTCTCCACGTCTACCCTATCAAACCCTATCATTATCTTAAAGACCTCTATCAGGTCACCCCTCAGCCTTCTCTTTTCTAGAGAAAAGAGTCCCAGCTTGTTCAGCCTTTTCTGATAAGAACATCCTCTCAGTTCTGGTATCATCATTGTGAATCTTTTTTGCACCTTCTCCAATGCCTCTATATCCTTTTTATAATATGGAGACCAGAACTGTTCACAATACTCCAAGTGTGGCCGAACCAAGGTCCTGTACATGTTTAACATAACTTCTCTGCTTTTAAATTCTATCCCTCTAGAAATGAACTGCAGAGCTTGATTTGCTTTTTTTTATGGCCTTATTAACCTGCGTCATTACTTATAGTGATTTGTGTATCTGTACCCCTCGATCCCTTTGCGCCTCTATCCCGTGTATGTGTTTATATGGTGCCTTTCACCTCCAAAAGATATCTCAAAGCACTTCGCGGTTCATAAATTACTTTTGAAATAAAGAACCTTTTGTTATGAAAGCAATCACAGAAGCCACTTTTCCACACCAATATACCACAAATCACAAAATAAATGTACCACAAATTTCAAATGACCAGTTAGTCTGTTTTCGTTAAGGGGTAGACGCCAAGAGAATTCAATACTCTTCTTCAAATAGCGCCATGGGATCTTTTACATTTCATTAAGCAAGCTGATAGGGCCTCGGTTTAACATCTGATCTGAAAGATGACACCTCTCACAATGCAGCACTCCATCAGTACTACACTAAAGTGCCAGCCTAGATTATGTGCTCGAGTCCGGGAGTGCAGTTAGTATGCATGGCTTTTTGACTCAGAGGTGAGAATGCTACAAATTGAGCCAAGCTAACACTGGTTTATCATGACTGAATAATTTAAATTCTGTGTTTATTACATGGAATGCTGAGATTTTTAACATTCCGCTCTGACCGACTGCAATAATTAAATTGCAGGCAGCGAGGACATCCACCCAAAGCTGGCAAAGTCCTCTTTAAATATGCAGATTGGGCTCCATTGACATCATCGGACCTGATCTGCCATTTTAACCCGAGACCTGAACAAGGAGCAGGGGTGGTTTCCCCGCCAGGCCAAACCTGCCAGGAACAGCAGCCAAGGCCAGAAGAGGTCCAGTAAGATAAAGTATTTTTTAAAGCTTTCTTGTGGGCCAGGAAGAGCAGGAGCGCTTCTCCGAGCTCCATAAGGAAACCTTGGGCCTTCCCTGCTCCAGGATTGCCACCCACCCACTTGCCTATCCACTTAACCTTAGTGCCGGGGATGGTTCTCTCTTCCCTGGTGGCTGCCTCTGACCAACACGGTTTTAATGGTTGGGCAGCTACATCCCGCCGACTTCCCGGCTATTTTGGTTGGGAAGCCGGCAAGCAGCATGTAAATGAGACCTGGCCATTAAAATCAGACGAGTCTCCAAGCTGCCGCTCCCGGACAGGCACGCTACTCGCTTTGCTGTGTTCCCGCCTGGGAGTAAAAATCGTGGCCAATGTGTTCACGAAACGCAGTGACCCCAGATGCCAAAATTATACAGCAGGGGTTTGATTATGGATAAAATGATAAGCATAGACAATAGCTCTGAAATTTCAAGCCTCTGCTCCGTGCACGGAGTCTCCCTCAATGGGAGTGCAGAGAGGCTAATCAGACACGGATCTTAGCACACCCAATTCATGGCATCTCCCAATTTTAAAATCAACGGCCTCAAAATCAGGAGCGCCATGAATCGAGCACAATGATGTCCCTGCCCATTTCTCGAATCTGTACTTCCTTTAATTGAGATACATACCAGGAACAGAGTTTTGCAATTTCAGGGCTAATGAGTCAGTTCCAATCTGACTATTCTATCAGAGTGCAAAAGAGGTATAAATAAATTAATGTTACTAGAATCTCTGAACATTTCTCTCTCCCTTTGGGATTTACCTAGCCTTGGCCTTTTTCATCCAAATACTCAGGTCTGGATTTCCTTCTCTGCCAATCTTTTGCAGCTGGCTGCCTAAACTGGCAAGGACTTAAGAACAGTAGCATATGCCTACTTTTATATCTACTGCTGTGACGTTAACGTAGTCCTGAGGAACATTTTACTACATTAAACATTCACTCCCTTCACCACCGGCGCACCGTGGCTGCAGTGCGTACCATCCACAGGATGCACTGCAGCAACTCGCCAAGGCTTCTTCGACACCACCTCCCAAACCCACAACCTCTACCACCTAGAAGGACAAGAGCAGCAGGTACATGGGAACAACACCACCTGCACGTTCCCCTCCAAGTCACGCACCATCCCGACTTGGAAATATATCGCTGTTCCTTCATCGTCGCTGGGTCAAAATCCTGGAACTCCCTTCCTAACAGCACTGTGGGAGAACCTTCGCAACACAGACTGCAGCGATTCAAGAAGGTGGCTCACCACCACCTTCTCAAGGGCAATTAGGGATGGGCAATAAATGCTGGCCTTACCAGCGACCCCCACATCCCATGAACGAATAAAAAAAGAAGAAGCTATATAAATGGAGTTATTGTGATTGGAGGGGAGAGAATGGAGTCTCTTACCACTGTGGGTTATGTGAAACCTTTAACAAGCTTCTGGTAGGAATTCTTCTACTGTATTGTTAATGGCTCATTGGACATTCCACCTGGCTGGGATGTATCCATTCTTTCTCAGACTCCATTTATGATTTACGATTTCAGGTGTGGATCCTTCATCACAATTAGAAAAAAATTACAGATGAATAGCGTTCAAAAAGGAATATAACAAAGAGAAAGGGGAGGGAAAAACACACACAAACGCTCAAGAGGAAGTAGATGACCTCTAAAGTGCTTGAATGAAAAACGGAAAAGGTTCAATGGCGGGAGTGATATAATGTGGGACAATAGGAAGAAGCAGAATGAAAGAAACATTCAAGAGACACACAGTTAATGTGTGAATAGCTGAAGCAGTTGGGGGCAGGGGAAGACAGTTCATAAGTAGAAACAGAATCCAGTGGCCTAGAGGAAGGAAAAGGCAAACCAACAGCAAAGGTGCAGACTGCCCCACCAACACAGTGTCCCAACATAGGATCCCCACCCCAAGCACCAACCCACTTCCCCGCACCCCCAAAATGCTGCCCCACCATTCAATATTGCCAGCATCTCCTGCCATAAAGTGTGAGCTAAAGTTAAGGTCTGAACTGATTAACGTCATTGTTAAGGCCAGAGGGCTGCACAGTGCCTAATGGAAAGATAAGCTGCTGTTCCGCAAGTTGTGTTGAGCTTCATTGAAACTGTGTAGATGGCCAAAGGTGAAGAGGTTAGAATGGGAGTGAGACAGGGAATTGAAGTGGTACCTGTCAGAGATACCTGGTTTCCTAGGAAGCTTGACAATGGGAGCCTGCTACACCTGTACTAACTGCAACAACAACAACTTGCATTTATATAGCTCCTTTAACTTAGTAAAACGTCCCAAGATGCTTCATTGAGTCATTAGGACAGGTGGCCAAAAGTTTGGTCAAAAAGGTAGGTTTTAAGGAGCGTCTTAAAGGAGGGGAGAGGTGTAGAGAGGCTGAGAGGTTTACGGAGCAAATTCCAGAGCTTAGGGCCTAGGCAGCTGAAGGTACGGAGTGCCAATGGTAGAGCCATTAAAATCGGGGATGCGCAAGAGGCCAGAATTGGAGGAGTGCAGAGATCTCGGAGGGTTGTAGGGTCGGAGGAGGTTAAAGAGATAGGGAGGGGCGAGGCCATGGAGGGATTTGTAAACAAGGATGAGAATTTTAAAATCAAGATGTTGCCGGACTGGGAGCCAATGTAGATCAGTGAGCA
This sequence comes from Heptranchias perlo, assembly GCF_035084215.1. Lineage (NCBI taxonomy): Eukaryota > Metazoa > Chordata > Chondrichthyes > Hexanchiformes > Hexanchidae > Heptranchias > Heptranchias perlo. Next base: position 35,195,237 of record NC_090326.1, on the reverse strand, counting down.
CAGGGGTGATGGGTGAACGGGACTTGGTGCAAATTAGAATACGGGCAGCTGAGTTTTGGATGAGCTCAAGTTTACTAAGAGTGGAAGATTGGAGGCCAGCCAGGAGACCATTGGAATAGTCGAGTCTAGAGGTAACAAAGGCATGGATGAGGGTTTCAGCAGCAGATGAGCTGAGGCGGGGTAGAGACCGGCGATGTTATGGAGGTGGAAGGAGGTGGTCTTAGTGGTCAGGGTCAAATACGATGCCAAGGTTGCGAATGGTCTGGTTCAGCCTCAGACACTGGCCAGGGAGAGGGATGGAGCTGGTGGCTAGGGAATGGAGTTTGTGGCGGGGACCGAAGACAATGGATTTGGTCTTCCCAATATTTAGTTGGAGGAAATTTCTGCTCATCCAATGTCAGACAAGCAGTGTGGTAAATCAGATACATAACAAAAAGTTTGAGCAAAAATTGTCAATTAAATCTGCAGGTGCCAGGGATATCATAGACAGGGTCTAGAAGCCACCAACAAGTTTCCTTGCTGGCAGAGTATCTTCTGGATTTTGAAACTGGTCTTTAAGTGTCAGCTGAGGCTGAGTGGTAGCGCTCTCGTTTCTGAGTCAGAGACACGAGCACAAAACCTAGGCTGACGCTCCAGTGCTTCCACTGGACAGGTGGCCAAAAGTTTGGTCAAAGAGGTAGGTTTTAAGGAGCGTCTTAAAGGAGGAGAGAGGTGTAGAGAGGCTCAGAGGTTTATGGAGCAAATTCCAGAGCTTAGGGCCTAGGCAGCTGAAGGTACGGAGTGCTTCACTGTTGGAGGTGCCGTCTTTCGGATGAGATGTTAAACCGAGGCCTCGTACAAGCCTAGGTTTTGTGCTCAAGTCTCTGGAGTGGAGCTTGAACCCACAATCTTCTGACTCAGAGGCAAGAGCGCTACCAACTGAGCCAAGGCTGCGCCAGTCTGTGCCACACAGTTGAGATGAATAAAATTTGAGATGACTCATCCTCTGCTGTGTCCTGGGAATAGTTTTGCAATGAAGCAGATTAGGGTGGTTAGAGAGAAATGCTGCTGTATTCAGATATCCTCGTGGTTGGGCTCAGCATGCTAGGAACGAGGCTTTATTTGGCCGATGTACTAAACCCGTGTTTAAATGATTGTTGTGCTTTGGTTATTCATTGAGTTAAGTGATAGTGTTTTCTATGAGAGATTGCCTTATTGTGCTGGCTGATTGGCTACTCCTTTGATTGGACATGTCTTCTGGCTCTTGGCCAGGGTCATCGTTAGTGAATGGTTAATACTCTTGTGTCCTCCCCAGCCTGCTCGAAGGTAAGGTCCTTTTGCAGGTGATGTTATGTAATACACAACAGGTTACAATAATTTTGGACATCTTTGTCGGGCTATACTGCATCACTGTCCCGATTGGTCCTGGCATCTGAACTTTGTTGCTGAAGTGGCCTGGCTGCAGGATTATGCAAAGTCCAGTGAAGGCCTCTTTGGGGAAGCGTAGTGTTTGCATACAGGTTTCATCCGACATGTCTAGCTATGGATGTCTGAGGCTATATACCCAGCTCATGGTGTAAGGGGAGGTCTTTACTGATCTCCTGAGGTGCAAAATTCCTGCATGGCATGGCTCTTGTGATTTGTTTCCTCCTCTTCCTCCTCCTCCTCCAGAGCCTGCAGACAAAGAGGTATGCACAAAGGGATACCCATGGCTGATCTCAAAGCTGTACACGGTGTTGTTCCCTATGAAACTAGGCACAGATAAGAGATACAATGCAGCTTCAAAAACCTGTCAGAATGGCTCCAAAAAGTATTGCTAACTTCCTTTCTCCCACAACAGCAATAACATCATGAAGCAGCGAATGATAAAGAGCTATGCAGAAATCTGGAAAACAACAATATACCTTTAACAGCAAGAACCTAAATGAAAGGGAGAGGGATCTCGATCAGCAACTTTAAATGGGCACTGAGTATCTGGAGTGTTCACACACCTCAAATGCATCATGGTAACATCTTCTAATAATATAAAATTGAGCCTTAATGAATATAGCACGCAACAAGTGAGCAGACTCTAAGCATAACAAGCAATTCAGGGTTGCGTTGTAATGTACAGTGCTTATTGGGCACTGAGGGTCGCAGGCCTTAACGCCCCATAATGTGAGGAGCCAACACCGATGCCCAGCAACGCTATGGGCACCAAAAAGGTGCAGCTAAATTTCAGACCTTGGTTGACTGTTAGTATCCCTGCATGTACCAGCCCTAAGCTGCATGGTAGCTGCAGGTGTTCTTGCAGTAGATGGCACTGCTCTGCATTTGCCTCTACTGGCCCAGATGCTAAGAAGGTTGGTCCCCCCATGGTGATTGCCAGGTAGATGTACTAGAGCTTGCAGAAATGGTTGTTGACATCTTGATGGGTCAGCCAATGAAAAAACTCGATTCGTGGGGGAGTCAAGAACAAGGGGACATAATATTAAAATTAAAGCTAGGTCATTCAGGAGTGAAATCAGCAAGCATTTTTTCACACAAAGCTTAGTAGAAATCTGGAACTCTCTCCTCCAAAAGGCAGTGGATGCTGGGTCAATTGAAGCTTTCAAGACTGAGATTGGTAGATTTTTATTAGGTGAGGGTATCAAGGGGTATGGAACTTAGACAGGTAAATGGAGTTGAGGTGCAGATCAGCCATGATCTAATTGAATGATAGAGCTGGCTCAAGGGGCTGATTGGCTTACTCCAGTTCCTATGTTTCTATATTCATACCCTGGTATGTTTTCTTTCATACAATACCATGTGAAATATGATATGCTGTGATTGGGGTCTTCTGAAGAACCATCCAGCAAAACATTTCATCAGGCGTGCACATATCACAATACAATCAGGGGTCTGCTAGCACAGCTTTCTTTGGGAAGAGGAGCCTCCAACAGCACAGTGTGTGCCAAAGTTAGGTCATTTCACCCGGGTATCTGCAGATGTATGAGTGCGGGTGATTGCTTGAGAGCACGGAGCATCTCTTGGACAGCCTGAGCTGCCTGGCGTCCTTCCATAAGCTCTCGTCTTCTTCCAAACGTGTCAGCGAAACCAATAGGTGTCAGGAGTGGTGGTGGGAGTAAAAAAATTATAAGAACAACTGGCACAAAGAATCCTAAGTGCCAGCAGAAAGATTGCAGAAATGGCCTAGAAACACAACTTTATAATGCTGTGACCTCCCACCTCAAAGCTCCACCCCAATAAGCCTGGATGCCAGGTTTCCTGGTTGTAGTTTGGAATTCCCATCAGCTGGGAAGTTGTGTGAAAGATTTCCTTGCACCCTTTTACATATTTTAATGAATTTCCTACCTGCTTTGGAGAGGACCTTCCTGATCCAGACCCAACTGGAAGTTTGAGTGCGATTGAAAATAAGTGAAGTTAGGTAGAACTGCTTTCTGTCTAATTTAGAACTTCATTACATCCCACCTGCACTCATTTTCAGGGCATAAGAGAGACATAAATTACCGCACTGTCTTGCGGAAGACAATACTACCTAGTTTAATAAATACTGACTCATTCGAGGCACTCAGAAGGGCATTGGATTGATTCCTCATTTGGAAGGTAGTGGAGGGATATGGGTTTGGGGTCGGAAAAAGATTTTATAAACAGACAGATCAAGTTGTAAACTAAGCCCTGGAGGACAGGACAAGCTGGATAGGCTGAATGTTTTGTTTTATTCCTGCAATTCTGGTTCTATTCAACCTTGGTGGTGTTAAGACCAAGTTGAAGTTAACCTTAATATGGTCATGAAAGTATATGTCTCACAGCTACAAACCAACTGAGGAAAACTCTAATGCAGCACAAGCTGCAGAGAGGAGGAGGGTGCACCCATGTACACTAGACTTGTGAAATCTCAACTATTTACTGCAATGCAGTCAGACCACTGGGAAAGATGTCACCTGTTTCTATGCAGCTGATGTAAAAAATGCCCAGTTTCATTCCTCTCGATGATCATAGAGGGTATGTGATAAATATTTTAAAAGTCCTCTTGTTGGCATTTGTCTGTCCTTTTAAAAAGGTGGAATTGGTGATGATTGCCAAGGATAGCCTTAATTTATAACACCCAAATGCGAAATGCTCATAATCACACTTTTCCATGTTGATCTTATGGAGGTTGCGGGAAAAGACTCCTTTTCTATTTAGATGTAGTGACTTTCTGTCTTCAATGGGGGTGGTAAAAGTACTATCCCTTCTTTGTCCAAGAACATGACGATGCACTTGTGGCTGTTTCCTGCTGTATGTTCTGCAAATGTCCTTGCGTCACCTGTGTGGAACGACATGGACAACTTTGTTTAGGAATCATGAGGATGCTTATTGTATTATGAATTAGCATGCTTATAAATAATAAGACTACATTTAAACAAAAGTTCTGCACGAACATCATGCATTAGTTCTCTGATGTAAGACTAGAGCATTTCAGGTCATGGTTCAATATGAATAAATATCTACTTTACAATGGAATAAATGCTGCCAACTTTAATGAGGCACATGCCTTTAAAATGGGAGACTTACCACAATCAGTAGACTCGTTGGAGCTGGTCCGATCTTCCTTCTCCATGCCTAAGAACACCTCTTCCCGCCTGTAGACAACATCCTAATGGAGGCTGACCACCGTGTCCCCAGCATCCCTTTCTTGTCATTAGGTCTTCTCTGCAGTACTCGGCTTCCTAATGCTTGCACTAACTTTGTTTATGGGACACGTTGAGCACCACTTGGAGGAAGCAGTGAGGGTAGCAAGGGCACAGAATCTACTCTGGGTGGGGGACTTCAATGTCCATCACCAAGAGTGGCTCGGTAGCACCACTACTGACCGAGCTGGCCAGACTGGGCCTGCGGCAGGTGGTGAGCGAACCAACATGAGGGAAAAACCTACTTGACCTCGTTCTCACCAATCTACCTGTCGCAGATGCATCTGTCCATGACAGTATTGGTAGGAGTGACCACCGCACAGTCCTCGTGGAGACGAAGTCCCGTCTTCGCACTGAGGACACTATCCAATGTGTTGTGTGGCACTATCACCGTGCTAAATGGGATAGATTCAGAACAGATCTAGGAGTTCAAAACTGGGCATCCATGAGGCGCTGTGCGCCATCAGCAGCAGCAGAATTGTATTCCAGCACAATCTGTAACCTCATGGCCCGGCATATTCCTCATTCTACCATTACCAACAAGCCAGGGGATCAACCCTGGTTCAATGAGGGGTGTAGAAGAGCATGTCAGGAGCAGCACCGAAAAATGAGGTGCCAACCTGGTGAAGCTACAACTCAGGACTACATGCATGCTAAACAGCGGAAGCAACATGCTATAGACAGAGCTAAGCGATCCCACAACCAACGGATCAGATCAAAGCTCTGCAGTCCTGCCACATCCAGTCGTGAATGATGGTGGAAAATTAAACAACTAACGGGAGGAGGAGGCTCTGTAAACATTCCCATCCTCAATGATGGCGGAGTCCAGCACGTGAGTGCAAAAGACAAGGTTGAAGCATTTGCAACCATCTTCAGCCAGAAGTGCTGAGTGGATGATCCATCTTGGCCTCCTCCCGATATCCACACCATCACAGAAGCCAGTCTTCAGCCAATTCGATTCACTCCACACGATACAAGAAACGGCTGAGTGCACTGGATACAGCAAAGGCTATGGGCCCTGACAACATCCCGGCTGGAGTGCTGAAGACTTATCATAAAATCATAGAAGTTTACAACATGGAAACAGGCCCTTCGGCCCAACATGTCCATGTCGCCCAGTTTATACCACTAAGCTAGTCCCAATTGCCTGCACTTGGCCCATATCCCCCTATACCCATGTAACTGTCCAAATGCTTTTTAAAAGACAAAATTGTACCCGCCTCTACTACTGCCTCTGGCAGCTCGTTCCAGACACTCACCACCCTTTGAGTGAAAAAATTGCCCCTCTGGACCCTTTTGTATCTCTCCCCTCTCACCTTAAATCTATGCCCCCTCGTTATAGACTCCCCTACCTTTGGGAAAAGATTTTGACTATCTACCTTATCTATGCCCCTCATTATTTTATAGACTTCTATAAGATCACCCCTAAACCTCCTACTCTCCAGGGAAAAAAGTCCCAGTCTGTCTAACCTCTCCCTATAAGTCAAACCATCAAGTCCCGGTAGCATCCTAGTAAATCTTTGCTGCACTCTTTCTAGTTTAATAATATCCTTTCTATAGTAGTAAACAATTTTACAACACCAAGTTATAGTCCAGCAATTTTATTTTAAATTCACAAGCTTTCGGAGGCTTCCTCCTTCCTCAGGTGAACGATGTCGAAATGGACTTTCTATAGTAGGGTGACCAGAACTGTACACAGTATTCCAAGTGTGGCCTTACTAATGTCTTGTACAACTTCAACAAGACATCCCAACTCCTGTATTCAATGTTCTGACCAATGAAACCAAGCATGCTGAATGCCTTCTTCACCACCCTATCCACCTGTGACTCCACTTTCAAGGAGCTATGAACCTGTACTCCTAGATCTCTTTGTTCTATAACTCTCCCCAACGCCCTACCATTAACGGAGTAGGTCCTGGTCTGATTCAATCTGCCAAAATGCATCACCTCACATTTATCGAAATTAAACTCCATCTGCCATTCATCGGCCCACTGGCCCAATTTATCAAGATCCCGTTGCAATCCTAGATAACCTTCTTCACTGTCCACAATGCCACCAATCTTGGTGTCATCTGCAAACTTACTAACCATGCCTCCTAAATTCTCATCCAAATCATTAATATAAATAACAAGTAACAGCGGACCCAGCACCGATCCCTGAGGCACACCGCTGGTCACAGGCCTCCAGTCTGAAAAACAACCCTCTACAACCACCCTCTGTCTTCTGTCGTCAAGCCAATTTTGTATCCAATTGGCTACCTCACCTTGGATCCCGTGAGATTTAACCTGATGTAACAACCTACCATGCGGTACCTTGTCAAAGGCTTTGCTAAAGTCCATGTAGACCACGTCTACTGCACAGCCCTCATCTATCTTCTTGGTTACCCCTTCAAAAAACTCAATCAAATTCGTGAGACATGATTTTCCTCTCACAAAACCATGCTGACTGTTCCTAATCAGTCCCTGCCTCTCCAAATGCCTGTAAATCCTGTCTCTCAGAATACCCTCTAACAACTTACCCACTACAGATGTCAGGCTCACCGGTCTGTAGTTCCCAGGCTTTTCCCTGCACAACAAAGGCACAACATTTGCTACCCTCCAATCTTCAGGCACCTCACCTGTAGCTGTCGATGATTCAAATATCTCTGCTAGGGGACCCGCAATTTCCTCCCTAACCTCCCATAACGTCCTGGGATACATTTCATCAGGTCCCGGAGATTTATCTACCTTGATGCGCGTTAAGACTTCCAGCACCTCCCTCTCTGTAATATGTGCACTCCTCAAGACATCACTGTTTATTTCCCCAAGTTCCCTAACATCCACGCCTTTCTCAACCATAAATACCGATGTGAAATATTCATTCAGGATCTCACCCATCTCTTGTGGTTCCGCACATAGATGACCTTGTTAATCCTTAAGAGGCCCTACTCTCTCCCTAGTTACTCTTTTGCCCTTTATGTACTTGTAGAAGCTATTGTGCTCCAGAACTAGCTGCGCCTCTAGCCAAGCTGTTCCAGTACAGCTACAACACTGGCATCCACCCGACAATGTGGAAAATTGCCCAGGCATGTCCTGTCCACAAAAAGCAGGACAAATCCAATCCGGCCAATTACTACCCATCAGTCTACTCTCAATCATCAGCAAAGTGATGGAAGGTGTCGTCGACAGTGCTATCAAGCGGCACTTACTCACCAATAACCTGCTCACCAATGCTCAGTTTGGGTTCAGCCAGGACCACTCGGCTCCAGACCTCATTACAGCCTTGTTCCAAACATGGACAAAAGAGTTGAATTCCAGAGGTGAGGTGAGAGTAACTGCCCTTGACATGAAGGCAGCATTTGACCGAGTGTGGCATCAAGGAGCCCTAGTAAAATTGAAGTCAGGGGGAAAACTCTCCAGTGGCTGGAGTCATAACTAGCTCAAAGGAAAATGGTAGTGGTTGTTGGAGGCCAATCATCTCAGCCCCAGGACATTGCTGCAGGAGTTCCTCAGGATAGTGTCCTAGGCCCAACCATCTTCAGCTGCTTCATCAATGACCTTCCCTCCATCATAAAGTCAGAAATAGGGATGTTCGCTAATGATTGCACAGTGTTCAGTTTCATTTGCAACCCCTCAGATAATGAAGCAGTTCGTGTCTGCATGCAGCAAGACCTGGGCAACATCCAGGCTTGGGCTGATAAGTGGTAAGTAACATTCGCGCCAGACAAGTGCCAGGCAATGACCATCTCCAACAAGAGAGTGTCTAACCACCTCCCCTTGACATTCAACGGCATTACCATCGCCGAATCCCCCACCATCAACATCCTGGGGGTCACCATTGACCAGAAACTTAACTGGACCAGCCACAGAAATACTGTGGCTTCAAGAGCAGGCCAGGGGCTGGGTATTCTGTGGTGAGTGACTCACCTCCTGACTCCCCAAAGCCTTTCCACCATCTACAAGGCACAAGTCAGGAGTGTGATGGAATACTCTCCACTTGCCTGGATGAGTGCAGCTCCAACAACACTCAAGAAGCTTGACACTATCCAGGACAAAGCAGCCTTGATTGGCATCCCATTCTGTGGGAATTCTCTACCACAGATGGTTGTGGAGGCAAAGTCACTGAATATATTTAAGAAGGAGATAGATAGATTTCTAGACATAGAGGGCACCAAGGGGTATGGGGAGAGAGCGGGAATATGGAATTGAGATATAGGATCAACCATGATCATATTGAATGGCGGAGCAGGCTCGAAGGGCCGAATGGCCTACTCCTGCTTCTATTTTCTATGTTTCTATCCACCACCTTAAACATTCACTCCCTCCACCACCGGTGCACCGTGGCTGCAGTGTGTACCATCTACAAGATGCACTGCAGCAACTCGCCAGGCTTCTTTGACAGCATCTCCCAAACCCGCGATCTCTACCACCTAGAAGGACAAGGGCGGCAGGCACATGGGAACACCACCACCTGCACGTTCCCCTCCAAGTCACACACCATCCCGACTTGGAAATATATCGCCGTTCCTTCATCTTTGCTGGGTCAAAATCCTGGAACTCCCTACCTAACAGCACTGTGGGAGAACCTTCACCACACGGACTGCAGCAGCAGTTCAAAAAGGCGGCTCACCACCACCTTCTCAAGGGCAATTAGGGATGGGCAATAAATGCTGGCCTCGCCAGTGATGTCCACATCCCATGAATGAATAAAAGAAAAATTAACAGAAGTGATGTCAAATCCATTGGGAAAGTGCAAGAAGCTTATTTCCGGGTACGTGATTAAATTTGGTTAGCTTAATTTACTGCTAATGGTATTACTTTTAGAGTGAAAACAGTAAACACAATGTTAATACAGTGAATTTACTGCTGAAAAGTCATTAAAGTCAACCAAGTGAAGGATCCAGCTGCAGAAATGTCAGGCCTGTTGTGGTCTGACTCACACTGCAAGAATTAAAACTCTTAGGTTATCAGTGGGAAAGATACCGTCATATCTGTGACCTTCTGTTGTTAGAACTATAGGAATTTACAGCACAGAAGGAGGCCATTCAGCCCATCGAGTCTGTGCCAGATTTTCATTAGAGCAATCAAAAACTAATCCCACTGCACTCCCCACTCCCCATATTCCTGTATCTTCCTCTGCTTCAAGTATTTATCCACTTTTCTCTTAAAATATACCATGATCTATGCCTCAAACACTCCTTGTGACAATAGCATTCGGCGCTTCGAAATTCTTTGTGTAAAGAAATTTCTTCTAACCCCTCTCCTCACTCTTTTAGTGACAATTTTAAATTGATGATTCTTCATCATTGATTCACTAACTAATGGAAATAGTCTTCCCCTATTGACCCTATCAAAACCTTTCAAAATGTAAAAAAAAACTATTATATCTCCTCTTAGCCTTCTGTGCTGCAGTGACAATGGTCCCAGTATCTCAAGTCTCTCCTCAAAACTATAGATTCCCATTGCTGGCATCAGTCATTTTCTAATGCTATTGAAGTTAAAATTAATGGCCTGGATTTTGCGTAGAGCGGCGTATGAACGGTGGCCGCTGCTGGTTAGATTTAAATATACCCACAAACTATCCATGGGCCTTTGCGTGCCAATTTCCTGCAATGGGGAGCTGAAGAAAATGCAGCATCTTCTCCCGGGCATCTGTGAGCTGTGTGCGGTGCAAGGAACTGTCTGTCCCCTCAACTAATTAGATTGAAGTATCATTAACAAGCTGCCCGCAGACACAGAACCAGGAAGTCTTAGTTAGAATAGTATATTCAATGTAAAATCAGTTACAGAAAGCAAAATAAAGAGAGGATAAGAAATATTGAATTAAAAGACAGAGATAAAAGAGACAGAAACAATAAGTTAAAAAAAAAGAATTTTTTTTTTGAAAATGTGCAATAACAACTAAAATGGGAAGGAATGAGACTCCACACTTGTAAAAGTAAATTTTCAGTACCAGAAAGGTTGTTTGGCAGTCATTAAGGCTTACCACACCGTTAACATTTTGGTTAGACTAAAAAAAAATGGACGTACCTTTTTCTGCCAAAAATAATTTGTTTCCAGCTGGGTAGTGTAGGAACTTCGCACTGGTCCGTTCATTCCAACGGTGAGTCAGCTGCCAATCTGTCCTTACCCCACAGCTTTTGGAGGAGCAGGGCATCTGGTAGCACAACTTCCGGATTTCCACGTTTGACTGCGCACGGTTGCTCTGAAATAACGGTGAGCCCTGTTAGCCTCGCCATTATTTTTAGGGCAAATCCTGGGCCATTATTTTATAAATGCCGTCAAAAAATAAAAATATAAAAGCAAATACAAGATCTCAATAAATGCCACTTTAATGTAATTGGTATTTAATGGCAAAAATGTTGCTGCAGCCTTAATAGAGTTAATTATTCAGGTATATGTGTTCTGCTCACAATGCAATTGCCCTGAGCTGGCACTCGCTTTCTTACTGCTTCGGAATTTCCAAGGCACCATTTACCCACAGGAACTTTATCATTTAGAGACGAGACCTCAAACACAAATAGCATACATCAACCTGTCATGATCAGTTTAGTTGATTGGGTGAAATTTAGAGTATAATTCAGGCGTGGGTGGATTTGCTTGGTTATCAGTGGGGGTGATGAGAGTTCAATTTAACTGCAGTGGAAGGAGCTTGCAGAGTGCTACAATCAAATCATAGGCTCACTGCACGTATGAAAAAACTGCTGTTTCATTATCTCATTTTTGAATGAGGGGCAATCTCTGCCTTCTGCTTTGGAACGTACCAATCCTCTGTTGCTAAGGATTGGAAAGGACAAAGTTCTATTTCCCAATTGCTTTTGCAACAGTTCTGCCCAGGACAAAGATATCTGCAAGAGGCACGGGGGTGGGGTGGGGGGGGGTTAGAAATTGGTTGCAGCCCATTTTCGGGTGCATAACCAACGGTGCGCACCCCAACCAGGAAGCCCAAGGCTCACCCAAAATTTGGTGCCACGGGCCACATTTCAAACATTTAAGCGAGCTGCCTGTCGCGCCTCAAGAGGCAGCCCACCCATTTCAAACTGATCAATGACGAGCCGCTTGTCTCGCTGGCAGTGGGTCTCAGGTATGTCTTGTGGGGGGAAGGGGAATGGGAGGGGGGGGCTGATCCCAAGCTGGCAGCAGCCCTTAGGTGTACTGTGGAGCCAGGAAGAGCAGAAGTGCTCCTCCTGGTTCCACAGCAAGCCTTAAAAAAAAATGTTACTTACCTTTTTGGTGGTGGCCGGTCACTAGGTCTCATCCCTGCCAGGAAAACTCCGCTCAGGGCAGCCCAACTTTCCAGAGGGGTCCTAAAACAGGTGTCAAGCCACTCATTAACATGGGGAAGGGGCCTAACGCCTTTTTTGGGCTGCTGCCAGGGATTTCTTAATAAATGCCCTGGCGAATTTAGCAGTTGCCTGAACATATGTGCAAATCGGGCGTGGGCCATCGCACTGCTAAATTCTTCAGGGTTGCACCCATTTTTGGGCGTAAAACGGGTGCAACACTTACCAATTTCTACCCCACGGGGTCAATTTGAAAAAGGTTAGGATCAAAAATGATGGATGTGTTGTCTTTTTCAGTGCAATATATATTTTTTACGAAAAGAAGAGAAATGACATTTGTACCTGCAGGTCATTAGCTTTTTACAGTCGTTCCAAGCCTGTAGGGTGGATTAGTACAAAGAAGCACACAAAGCTACTCATAAAATACTGACACGGCTATTGGTTCCTTTTTTATTTTACCGTGTTCAACAGGCAGATAAATTGCACAAGAAGAAAAAAAATCTGTTTTTACATTTTTTATTAATTGTGTTGTTTTTAATATTACTTTATCATACCTCCCCCCTCCCACCCAACCATCATGGCTAATTCCAGCTTGAGACGATTTTAAAAGTAGACATTTTGTTTTGTAGTAATTTGCCAATTTCACAACTAATGGATTTTTTTGATTAGACTGCTATTGCTGAGCACTTTCACTATTACTGATATTAGCCCTTCTTTGGAATATGAATGTGCCAAACACTTGCTTCAGGGTGAATGTGATATGCATGGCAATAAGCACAAAGATGCACAATAAAATGCCAAGTTCCCCTTGGACAGTGCTATTCTCGAAAATCATTAAGACAGAGTATTAGGGGCTGGATAGAACTGTTTACAGTGATTGGGATCAAAGCATTTGTAAACCCATGAATTGGAAAGAGGTTTCCCTTTGCAGTCGAATACCCTTGTAATTTTCTGTCTAGTACACGCGCATTGTATTTTTTTGAATGAGCAGTGCAATGTCTGTGGTCTGTTTCAGAAAAGAGAGATCGTGCTGGCAACTGTTCTTTAGAGCTAGTCACATGGAATTCTAACATGAATCAGATAGGTGGAAGAGATATAAATGTTTTTGACAGTCATTCTTCTCTATCTTTTGTTTTGCTCTGGTGTTATCTTCTTTTCTTGCTCCCCATGCGTGATTGATCAGCTTTTGATTAGAGCAGATTCTGGTGGCCTACATTCCAGCTGAAAACTTTAGAAGACTGTCTCAAATGACACCATACGTGAAAGATTTTTTTATATAACTAGCCAGAGGACTGCTCTGCAATGAGTAGCTGCCTTGCACGTGTTTAGTTATTGACTCTTTAAATTCCGACAGTCCTTTTAAGCTTTCTAAAAAAAAGCACTTTATTTTCCTCTAAAAAAAAGTACGTTCTGTGAATTTAGTGTTATAAAACATTCAGACGCACGGAACACTTCGTCAGTCATTCTTCATACTTGGAAGGGACAACTGTGCGGTAGCCTTCCTATAGCTTTGATCTTGCTTGAGAAACGATAAATTAACATGCAGTCTACTTTTGCAATCCTATATCCCCTTTGTGCTTCCTCCCCCCCCCTCCCCAACCTGTGGCTTTCTAACATTCATAGCCCAGTACTATGGGCACCCCAATTTGAAGATATGAATTGACCTTGATTGACCTTGCACCGATCTTGTTACTTAAACAGCTTTTAAGATGCTTTCAACAAATGCACAAGCACCAAATGCTGAAATCCAGCGTCACTGACCAGACAGAACTCTTGTGTGTTTGCAGATTCTAATCAAATAGGATTCATTTTATGAAATGCATGTGTAACATCTTACAACATACCCCATTGTTCTATTTTTTTTAACATGCTCTAAATCTTTCAAATATTACACCAACATCATTTCATGTTAGGTGCCTGCCAGTATTTTGAGGCAATAATGACAGAAAAATACAAGTCCTCCATCAAGGCTTGTTTACCAAAGGTCGCACTGATATTTGTAGAAGGTCTGATCTGTATGAAATAAACTGACTGCTGTCTTGTTACAGATTCTTCCAGGGAACATTATGACTTGTATCATCTAACCATCTTTAAAGGTAAGACCAGACTGCTACTGCTCAGTTTTATCTTTTTTTTGGGGTGAGTTTGCTCTGAAAGTGATTTATATTTTTAATGTTCACATTAAGTCTAATAAGAAAAAAACATTTTTACCTGATATACTGCAGTTTTATGGAACGGTGCACTCCTCCATCATCAGAACTGTGTAATCTGCCTTTGTTGCTTCAGTGAGGGGCTGATCATCCCTGTCACCTTGGTAACAGTGTGAATCAAAGAAATAATGAATAAAGCTCAAAACATCGAGAGCCCTGCCCATGACTTGCCGTTTTTCTCTCTAGGAAACAAATGACTAAAGGCAAACTGCAGCACGATAACGGTCAAAGAGTAACTGGTGGTGGTAGTAGGGGAGGTTTGAATGAGACTGCTTCAGGCTGCAGACAGTTCACGCCCAGCCTAACTGGTGGCATAATGTTAGTTTATAATACAAACCATAGACAGAGTGGAACCTATGGCTGATCGCAAGTCAGAAAAGGAAACCAGCTACCAGAGGAGAGTAATATGACTCTACACAGTACTCAGGTGGACGAGTATACATCACCTCACAGGTGCACTATCTACAGAGACTGCGGCAGCGGCTTCTGTCTGAACAGGGCTATTTATAACACAGAACCCAGTTTCTCAACCATAGACTGTAGCAGAATGCGGAGGGAACAAGATAATTTTGTAGACTGATTTATTTTACAGTATTATTCAATTTAAGTAGATGAAAGTATTTTGCAATATATAATATATTTGAAGAGGCAAAGTCAAACTCAAATACCCAATGTGCCAAACATTATACCAGTTTATTCAGCTAAAACATTTCTTTCTATGTTCGCTAACTCAGTAAGTTCAACACACTGTTTGATCATGTAAAAATACAATTTTGCTAATTATTTTGTTTATTATTTTTATGGTGCTTATTTTACAGCCAAAAACCAGGGTTAACTTTTTAATACTGTACCATATATGTAGAACTTAGAGAAAACCTGAAGCCCACATCAGGGCAGTCTCTGAGACCTGGATTTAGTTCCCATTAAACATAGCCTAGGTCTGCTCATTAGTTGTAATGGGAAACTAGATCTTCCCAGAGTCAAGTGATGCAGAGGCGCAAAGATTCACACTTGGGGCAGTATGCTTAACTCTGCTATCCACCAATCTAATTTAATAACCATGTCACGTTCTTCTTTTGATGCCTCTTAATACTTATACAAAGTGACACTTGTCACTTACGTTTAATTTAAAATCAACCTATGGAGTCTGCTCAAAAGGACATAATGGTGTTATAGTCAATGGAGCCTGTCTCCATCTGTGGGTAATTATTGTCCAAGCCCCACAGGCAAAATCAAAATATTACCAACCAGGTAATTTGACTGCTCAGTGCAAGTTATACCTTGTTATGTTTTATGTTTTTACTGCACTTTATTCATTCCAGTAAGTAAAATGAGAACTATTAAAAGCTTAGTGGGGATTATTGAAGAACAGGAGGGATGTGGAAATCAGGAGGAGCCATTTGTAATCTAGTAAAGTAATGAACAGATTTAGCACTGAAATTCTCCTTGGCCGTACAGTCATAGTTGGATGGATTTACAATTAATGAGAAAATTGGGCTTTCAGCTTTCGGTGGAATTATGAGCTGTTCTTGTTTATTCGTCATTATTAACACCTGACAGTGTCGGTAAGCACCGCTGGACAGTGTCAGTAACCACTGCCAGACGGTGCCAGTAACCACCGCCAGACAGTGTCAGTAACCACCGCCAGACGGTGCCAGTAACCACCGCCAGACGGTGTCAGTAAGCACCGCCTGACAGTGCCAGTAATCACTGCCAGATAGTGCCAGTAACCAATGCCAGACACTGTCGGTAAGCACCGCCAGACAGCGTCGGTAACCGCCGCTAGACAGCGTCACTAACCACCACAAGACAGTGACGATAAGCACCGCTAGACGGCGTCGCTAACCACCTCCAGACCATGTCGGTAAGCACCATCAGACAGCGTCGCTAACCACTGCCAGACAGTGACGATAAGCACGCCAAACAATGTCGGTAACCACTGCCTGACCGTGTCAGTAAGCACTGCCAGACAGCATTGCTAACCACCCTGAGACCGCGTGACTAACCACCACCAGACAGTATTGCTAACCACTACCAGACAGTGATGCTAACCACTGCTAGACAGTGTTGGTAACCACCGCTAGACTGTGGTGATAACCACCAATAAAATGAGATGACAACCACCACAGACAGTGACGATAACCACCACTAGACAGTGTTGACAACTACCGCCAGACAGTGTCAGTAACCACCGATAGACAGTGTCGGTAATGACTGCTAGACAGTGACAATAATCACCACCAGACACTGACGGTAACCACCGCTACACAGCGATGATAACTACCACTAGACAGTGTTGATAACCACCATCAGTGATGATAAGTAACATCAATGATAATAAGTACTAGGGCGTCATTTTAGCACCTGCTATCGGGTGCATTCCTGGCGAGGGGGCTCCGAAAATCGGAGAATCCCGGCGCGGGACCGGAGCCCGCCTCGAACCCGCGCACTTCCGGGTTCCCCGCTGACGCGCTGGCGTGCGCGCGCAGCCCCCGCTGGTGGGAATCCCGCAGGCAATTAAAGCCAGCAGGATGCCACTTGAGAGTATTTACCTTGGTATTTCAGGTCATTAACAGACCTGATTAAGGGATTATGTGAGGAAGGGTGGGATTTTAGAGCAAACTGGGACTGTTTCCCACACTGGGGGAAACACTCCCAGGTCAAATGGACGTGTTGCAGCCATCAGCCTGTGGCAGCTGCAAAGGTCCATTTGACAGGTGGGAGGGTGGGGGGGAGACCTTCACCCATTGCAGGAGGCCACTCTGTCACTTGGGACAAAGTTTGGCCTCCACCACCCTCCTCCTGACAGTCAAAGTCACCAACCTGCACACTTACCCCGGGGTCCGGAGACATGTACCTACCTTGCGGACCCCCTCAGATGTACATCTTGCGGATGGGGGCTGCCGTAGCTGCAGTCATGACCTCCTCGGAGGGCAAACAGCATCACCAGCCTCGCCGGCCACGCTGTCCACCTCTGACACGTGGAGCTCCACAACAGAGTGCTGTGACACATCCACCTGCACAGCAGGAGGGAGGGCAACCGCAGAGAGAGATGCGTCGCAGAGGGCACTACCCTCGCCACAGGGTCCACAGACCGAGGCTCAGCCTCCTGGACCTCTCTGAGCAGCAGTGCACACGGAGGCTCAGAGTCACTCGACATGTAGTCGTGGACATCTGCAGCCTCTTTCATGCCGAGCTGCTCCTGGCTGGCCCGAGCACCATCTTCTTACCTGTCGCTGTCAAAGTCACCACTGCCCTCAACAACTTCTCCTCCGCATCCTTCCAGGGTGCAACCGGGGACATCGCCGATGTCTCTCAGTCGTCTGCGCAAAAGAGCCCTGCAAATACACCTACACCCACTCTGCAGTGACACAATGGGTGGCATCAGTTGTGGGTCCTCATAGTGATCCTCAGGAGAGGGCATTATTGCACAAACCAGACAGGATTCGCGAAGACATGGCAGTAGTGGTGCCAATATAAGATGTAATGTGAGTTGGTCAGAAATTCAATATAAGTAACAACCGTGACAAACCCTCAAACACCCTTGTGCATCCCCTTCATGCTCACGACACGTAAGCCTTACGCTGCCTACTGCACATATGTGATGCATGCCCTGTGGCTGCAGCACAGGTAGTGGCAGGTTGAGTGAGGCTGGCCATGAAAGAGATGCACAAGAGGGTGAGTATGAGATAGAGCCATGAGATTGTATGAGGATTGGGTTGAGTGGTAGTGGCGGGATGAGTACTGGCGAGGTGAGTAGGTGCAGGTAAGATGAGGATGAGGTTTGAGTGGGTATGAGGGGTGATGTGACAGAGTAGTGTTGGCAGTGCAGAAGGAGATGTGGGGTGGAGGCAGTGATGTGGCAGACGGAGTGTAGGGGAAAGACTACGTGTACTCACTTTGGCTGACCTACTGAGGTCATTGGAGCGCCTCCTGCACTGTATGCAGGTGGGCGATATGTTGGTTGCGCTGGTGACCTCCTCTGCCACCTCGAGCCAGGCCTTCCTGGTGGCAGAGGCAGGCCGCTTCCTCCCGCACGCTGGGAGGAAGATCTCTGTCCTCCCCCTCCTCCTCACCCCATGTATGATACCTGGAGTGAGGTATCATTAAACTGGGAGCAGCCTTCCCCCTGGGCTGCTCCATGTTGTAATTTTTGATATTTGTTGCAGTATCTGTCAGTGGAGGACTGCCCCTTTAAATAGAGCGCCTCCAGCTGACAGATCTTACTGCGCATGCGCAGCCCGCCCGACGCGCAGATCAGCAGTGGGGAACCCGGAGGAGCAGGTAAGTGGATCCAATTAGTGGATTGTCTGCTACAATCGCACGGGAAGCTGACTAATTTCACCGGGCGCGTTACCCACGCGCCCGATAGCCCCCCCCGCCGAGAACCCGCAGCCCTGCTAACATCGGGCCCATATGTCAGTGATGCTAAGCATCATTTGTCAGTGATGACAACCACCATAAATGATTATAACCACCATTAAACTGTGATGATAAGTGCCATTTTCCAGTAATGATAACTACCATTAGACGATGATGAGAACCACCATTTGTCAGTGATGATAATGGGGATAAGTCGGGTAATTGGAATTAGGTCCCCAATCAGCCATGATCTCATTGAATGGCGGAACAGGTTTGAGGGGCTAAATGGCCTACTCCCGTTCCTATCTTCCTATGTTCCTCTCAACACTTGTCAGTGATCATAAGCGACATTTGTCAGTGATGGTGAGCACCATTTTCAGTGATTATAAGTACCTTTTGTCAGTGATGATAACCAGTATTAGACAGTGATGATAGCCACCATTTGTTAGTGATGATAACCGATATTTGTTAGTGATGATAACCGATATTTGTTAGTGATGATAGCCATCACTGGACAGTGACAGTAACCACTATTGACACAGAGGAAATGTAGCTACCTTTTCTTTATCAAAGATCATTTACAATACAGCTGATACCAGGTGATGGGGAACATTACATGGGGAAATTTCACAAGCACTATTTGATTGCCATTATACTGAATGCAAATCAATATTGATGAGTTTCCCTTAACTTTTTTTTTGATCCCGGACAACATTTATTGTCCATCCCTTGTTGCCCTGAGAAGGTGATGGTGGGTTTTCTTCCGGAAGCAACTGTGCTACAGCTGGGGCTTGTCATGACATGGGGCTGGAGTCGAGTGTAGGCCAGACCAGCTAGGAGCGCCAGGTTCCCTTTCCTGAAGGACATTAGTGAACCCATCGGGTTTTTAACAGCTTTCATGGTAATTTTCTAACACAACTTGCAGATTTATTAAATTCAATTTCATAACTTCCCATGGTGGGACTCGAACCACAAACCCTGGGCAACTCGTCCTGGACTATTACCACTGTACCTTGCTAGATTGGGATGGTGAACATACGTCTGCCTGGGTGTTATTTAAGTAAACAGGGGAAAATTTCCGCATTGTGCTAGAGGGTAAAGTACCGATCCTACACTCCCAGCTGGGACCCACGCTTAAAAATGGTTGAAGACGGTGCTACAACAATGTAGCTCCAATTCTCCCATCCATGCTCACCGTGAGCAAGGCTCACTGCTGGGGGCATGAGATTTTACTCTTGTGTACAAAGAATGGCCTTGAAAATCCACGTTGGAAGTTTGGAGAGTTACAGAATTTGAAGACTCATAATTGTCAGTGGTATTGATTCCTGTTATGGTTCTCAATCCCCTCAGTTAGAATGGAAGGACCCAGGAGCTATGCTTGCCCCTTCACTGACATACATGTACTAATGAGTTCTTTATGGGAATCAGTCAGAGTTCATAGGATGTGCTCTCCATTACAGGTCATTTCCAGTGGGGGAAGTTAGATGTATATGAATGAGGCACAGCCTTCTCGGCAGCTGACCCCGTCAGCAGAAGTGAATGTTTTAAAAGGTGCTTCCAACATTCTGAACTTTTGCCTGTTTCTCACATATGTCAACATCTTTGAAGAATCTGGCTTCCCAACAGCTTTACCTGCTGGGGCGCAATTGTGTTTTTGCATTGGGGGGCCACTGAGCTGTACTTGTAATGCAGAGTGAGGTTCTGTCTGGGTTACAGCCCATTTTTGACCCCCACCCACAGTAAGGGATCGACCAGAATGGGAAGTCCCAGTGGGGGTTCCCTGTTTGCTATTCTACTTGAGAAGGAAGAGGAGACCAGAAGGGAGAAAAGGGGAGTGAGGCAGCATCAAAGGAGGATGAAGCCAACCTGCAATTACAACAACCCCCCCCACCCCAACAATAAGTATATAGACCCCAAAGATCTTACGAAGGACTCAGTGAAGAGCTATGACATCAGCCACTTTGCTTCACTAATAAAATCCTGGATGAATGATAGAATCATAGAATGATACGGCACAGAAGGAGACCATTCAGCCCATCGTGCCTGTGCCGGCTCTTTGAAAGAGTTATCCAATTAGTCCCACACCCCTGCTCTTTCCCCATAGCCTTACAAATTTTTCGACTTCAAGTATTTATCCAATTCCGTTTTGAAAGTTATTATTCAATCTGCTTCCACCACCCTCTGAGGCAGTGCATTCCAGATTAGTACAAATTGCTGCATCAAAATTTGTTTCCTCATGTGGCTTCTGGTTCTTTTGCCAATTACCTTAAATCTGTGTCCTCTGGTTACCGATCCTTCTGCCACTGGAAACAGTTTCTCCTTACTTCCTCTATCAAAACCCTTCATGATTTTGAGCATCTTATTCAAGTCTCCCCTTAACCTTTACTGCTCTAAGGAGAACAACCCCACTTTCTCTAATCTCTCTGCGTAACCAAAGTCTTACATCCCTGGTACCATTCTAGTAAATCTCTTCTGCACCCTCTCTAAGGGCTTGAAAGCCTTCCTAAAGTGTGGTGCCTGGAATTGGACACAATACACGAGCTGAGGAATAACCAGTGTTTTAAAAATGTTTAACATAACTTCCTTGCTTTTGTACTCTATGCCTCTATTAATAAAGCCCAGGATCCCATATGCCTTTTTAACAGCCTTCTCAACTTGTCCTGCCACCTTCAAAGATTTGTGTACATACACCCCCAGGGCTCTCTATTCCTGCACCCCCTTTAAAATTGTACCGTTTAGTTTATATTGCCTCTCCTCATTCTTCCTGCCAAAATGTATCACTTCATACTTCTCAGCATTAAATTTCATCTGCCACGTGTCTGCTTATTTCAGACTATTCCTCTACACAATGATCTGCAGCCCCAATCATAGAATCATAGAAGTTTACAACATGGAAACAGGCCCTTCGGCCCAACATGTCCATGTCGCCCAGTTTATACCACTAAGCTAGTCCCAATTGCCTGCACTTGGCCCATATCCCTCTATACCCATCTTACCCATGTAACTGTCCAAATGCTTTTTAAAAGACAAAATTGTACCCGCCTCCACTACTGCCTCTGGCAGCTCGTTCCAGACACTCACCACCCTTTGAGTGAAAAAATTGCCCCTCTGGACCCTTTTGTATCTCTCCCCTCTCACCTTAAATCTATGCCCCCTCGTTATAGGCTCCCCTACCTTTGGGAAAAGATTTTGACTATCTACCTTATCTATGCCCCTCATTATTTTATAGGCTTCTATAAGATCACCCCTAAACCTCCTACTCTCCAGGGAAAAAAGTCTCAGTCTATCCAACCTCTCCCTATAAGTCAAACCATCAAGTCCCGGTAGCATCCTAGTAAATCTTTTCTGCACTCTTTCTAGTTTAATAATATCCTTTCTATAATAGGGTGACCAGAACTGTACACAGTATTCCAAGTGTGGCCTTACTAATGTCTTGTACAACTTCAACAAGACATCCCAACTCCTGTATTCAATGTTCTGACCAATGAAACCAAGCATGCTGAATGCCTTCTTCACCACCCTATCCACCTGTGACTCCACTTTCAAGGAGCTATGAACCTGTACTCCTAGATCTCTTTGTTCTATAACTCTCCCCAACGCCCTACCATTAATGGAGTAGGTCCTGGTCTGATTCGATCTACCAAAATGCATCACCTCACATTTATCTAAATTAAACTCCATCTGCCATTCATCGGCCCACTGGCCCAATTTATCAAGATCCCGTTGCAATCCTTGATAATCTTCTTCACTGTCCACAATGCCACCAATCTTGGTGTCATCTGCAAACTTACTAACCATGCCTCCTAAATTCTCATCCAAATCATTAATATAAATAACAAATAACAGCGGACCCAGCACCGATCCCTGAGGCACACCACTGCTCACAGGCCTCCAGTTTGAAAAACAACCCTCTACAACCACCCTCTGTCTTCTGTCGTCAAGCCAATTTTGTATCCAATTGGCTACCTCACCTTGGATCCCGTGAGATTTAACCTTATGCAACAACCTACCATGCGGTACCTTGTCAAAGGCTTTGCTGAAGTCCATGTAGACCACGTCTACTGCACAGCCCTCATCTATCTTCTTGGTTACCCCTTCAAAAAACTCAATCAAATTCGTGAGACATGATTTTCCTCTCACAAAACCATGCTGACTGTTCCTAATCAGTCCCTGCCTCTCCAAATGCCTGTAGATCCTGTCTCTCAGAATACCCTCTAACAACTTACCCACTACAGATGTCAGGCTCACCGGTCTGTAGTTCCCAGGCTTTTCCCTGCCGCCCTTCTTAAACAAAGGCACAACATTTGCTACCCTCCAAACTTCAGGCACCTCACCTGTAGCGGTGGATGATTCAAATATCTCTGCTAGGGGACCCGCAATTTCCTCCCTAACCTCCCATAACGTCCTGGGATACATTTCATCAGGTCCCGGAGAATTATCTACCTTGATGCGCATTAAGACTTCCAGCACCTCCCTCTCTGTAATATGTACACTCCTCAAGACATCACTATTTATTTCCCCAAGTTCCCTAACATCCATGCCTTTCTCAACCGTAAATACCGATGTGAAATATTCATTCAGGATCTCACCCATCTCTTGTGGTTCCGCACATAGATGACCTTGTTGATCCTTAAGAGGCCCTACTCTCTCCCTAGTTACTCTTTTGCCCTTTATGTATTTGTAGAAGCTCTTTGGATTCTCCTTTGCCTTATCTGCCAAAGCAATCTCATGTCCCCTTTCTGCCCTCCTGATTTCTCTCTTAACTCTACTCCGGCAATCTCTATACTCTTCAAGGGATCCACTTGATCCCGGCTGCCTATGCATGTCATATGCCTCCTTCTTCTTTTTGACTAGGGCCACAATCTCCCGAGTCATCCAAGGTTCCCTACTTCTACCAGCCTTGCCCTTCACTTTATAAGGAATGTGCTTACTCTGAACCCTGGTTAACACAGTTTTGAAAGCCTCCCACTTACCAGACGTCCCTTTGCCTGCCAACAGACTCTCCCAATCAACTTCTGAAAGTTCCTGTCTAATACCATCAAAATTGGCCTTTCCCCAATTTAGAATTTTAACTTTTGGGCCAGACCAATCATTCTCCATAGCTATCTTAAAACTAATGGAATTATGATCACTGGTCCCAAAGTGATCTCTCACTAACACTTCTGTCACCTGTCCTTCCTTATTTCCCAAGAGGAGGTCAAGTTTTGCCCCCTCTCTAGTCGGGCCATCCACATACTGAATGAGAAATTCCTCCTGAATACACTCAACAAATTTCTCTCCATCCAAGCCCCTAATGCTATGGCTGTCCCAGTCAATGTTGGGAAAGTTAAAGTCCCCTACTATTACCACCCTATTTTTCTTGCAGCTGTCTGTAATCTTACATATTTGCTCCTCAATTTCCCATTGACTATTTGGGGGTCTGTAGTACAATCCTATCAAAGCGATCTCTCCCTTCTTATTTTTCAGTTCTACCCATATAGACTCAGTGGGCGAACCCTCGGATATATCCCCTCTCACTACTGCTGTGATGTTCTCCCTAATCAAGAACGCAACTCCCCCTCCTCTCTTACCTCCTGCTCTATCTTTCCTATAGCATCTGTACCCTGGAACATTGAGCTGCCAGTCCTGCCCCTCCCTTAGCCATGTTTCAGTAATAGCTATAACATCCCAGTCCCATGTACCCATCCATGCCCTGAGTTCATCTGCCTTGCCCATCAGACTTCTTGCATTGAAATAAATGCAGTTTAATCCAGACTTCCCTTGGTCTTTGCCCTGCTTTCTCAGACCATCTGTCCGGTCATGTTTTGTACACTCTCCCTTACTGCCTTTTGTTTCTGTCACCACTTTACTTCCCACTGACTTCCTGCATCGGTTCCCATCCCCCTGCCACATTAGTTTAAACCCTCCCCAACCGCACTGGCAAACACTCCCCCTAGGACATTGGTTCCAGTCCTGCCCAGATGCAGACCGTCCAATTTGTACTGGTCCCACCTCCCCCAGAACCGGTTCCAATGGCCCAGGAATTTGAATCCCTCCCTCTTGCACCATCTCTCAAGCCACGTATTCATCCTAGCTATCCTGTCATTCCTACTCTGACTAGCCCGTGGCACTGGTAGCAATCTTGAGATTACTACCTTTGAGGTCCTACATTTTAGTTTAACTCCTAACTCCCTAAATTCAGCTTGTAGGACCTCATCCCGTTTTTTACCTATATCGTTGGTACCTATATGCACCACGACAACTGGCTGTTCACCCTCCCCCTCCAGAATGTCCTGCAGCCGCTCCGAGACATCCCTGACCCTTGCACCAGGGAGGCAACATACCATCCTGGAGTCTCGGTTGCGTCCGCAGAAATGCCTGTCTATTCCCCTTACAATCGAGTCCCCTATTACTATAGCTCTGCCAGTCTTTTTCCTGCTCTCCTGTGCAGCAGAGCCAGCCACGGTGCCATGAACCTGGCCGCTGTCACCTTCCCCTGGTGAGCCATCTCCCCCAACAGCATCCAAAATGGTATACCTGTTTGAGAGGGGGATGGCCACAGGGGACCCCTGCACTACCTGCCTGCACCTCTTACTCTGCCTGGTGGTCACCCATTCACTTCCTGCCTGTACACCCTTTACCAGCGGTGTGACCAACTCGCTAAACGTGCTATCCACGAGTTTCTCTGCATCGCGGATGCTCCACAGTGAATCCACCCGCAGCTCCAGCTCCGAGATACGATCGGTCAGTAGCTGCAGGTGGACACACTTCCCGCACACATGGTCGGCAGGGACACTGGTAGTGTCCATGACTTCCCACATCTTGCAGGAGGGGCATATCACGGGTGCGAGGTCTGCTGCCATGACTTGCCTTTGCTTAGTTACCCCTTTTAAATTATGTTGAAATTAGAAAATGTTAACTATACTAGGGACCTAGGTTCACTAAAAAAAAACACGACCTGCTATAAAACCTGCAGACCTTAAGTTTAGTTAATTAGTTAATTATAAATGTGGTTATGTTACCTGGTTTTATTGTAACTTAGCCCACAGTTCTAAGAAAAAGAAATACTCACCACCAACCACCCACCTGCTTTACCTGTGACGTCACTCTTTGATTTTTTTGATCAAATAACGAAACAGTTTTGTCCGTGACGGTCAAAGTCAGCACAGTTCTAAATGTCAGTGCTACGTGGATCTTCTAAGCTGCTACTGGGACTTATGCAGCATCAGCCGGGGCTGCCATGCAGTCCTACATATGACAGGCTGCCTCATCCACCGTCGAAACCAGCGGTGTTAAAATGGGGATTAAGCAGGAACAGAGTGGGAAATGGACACGCTCCATTTTAGCTGCTCATTTGCTGCTTTCCTGCCGTGGGAGAGGAGCGAGTGAGCAGCTAAAATGGAGCGTGTCCATTTCCCACTCTGTTCCTACTTAATCCCCATTTTAACGCCGCTGGTTTCGACGGTGGATGAGGCAGCCTGTCGTATGTAAGAGTAAACATTCTCCCACAATGTCCCATAGCGCTGGAGAAGTCACCCATTTTGTGATGACTCCTGGGCAGTAGCATGACAGGGCTATTCAGCTAAATGTTGCTGGTTTTTCTAAAGATCAGGGGGCAATAGTTGATACCGACATAACACTGCGAGCTCCTACTGTTGATCCGTTGAATTTCCTGAACGGAAAGGGATTCCGCTCCCCCAATCTCCAGAGAGTCTGTGATCAAATGCAATGAATCCTGTACGTCAGTGACAAATTTGCAGTGAGTTGTCACAACGTATTGCTCATGAGGAATTCCAGCCTCCCATCTCTATTCAAGGGAGGCAGTGGAGTGTCAGGATGGCTTCTGGGTGACAAGGTGTACGCCTTGCTTCTGTGGCTCATGACCCCCAATTGAAATGTCAAACTCACTAGCAGAAGATTGCTGCAACAAGGCCCATGCATTCACCTGAGTGGTTATTGAGAGGACTACAAGGATTCTGAAGACAAAGTTTCACTGCCTTGATAGGCATTGCTATATGCTCCTGAGTGGGCCTCGTGCATTGTGGTTGTTTGCTGTTCCCCTCGTAATCTCATCACTGAGGAAGAATTGGCGATGGAATGAGGATGCTAAGAAACCAGAAGGTCAGCATCAGGGCAACTCAGAGAACAACTTCCACGGCAGCTGCTCGTGATATTCGTCGGGAAATCATCAATAACACGTTCACCTCAAATTAAAGTATTACTCTTTACAGCATTCCATCACATCTCACCAGCCTTGTGCCAAATCCACTCATTCCAAATATATTTTAAATATGTGATATTTTGTCCCCTACCACCGAGAATGAAATGTCACCCCTAACAGACCTCATGAGACCTTATGATATAATGGGGCATCAAAACCAAATCAAAATACAGAATCATTTTAATTTGACGTTAGCTGTAACAACTTGAGTCTTGTCACCGTGTTTCCCCTGGAAACCCTAGTGTGCTTTTCTAATAACTATCCTGGTGCTGCGGCTTGATGCATACGAGGCCAGTGGACTAAATCGAGACCCCAGTCATCTGTCATGAGAGAGTGACTTTACTGCCTGCACATTGTTGTGATGTTTTCGAACAACCTTCCTTTCATGGCTGGGCCCCATGCGATCTGAGTCCACTGCCCTCCCAGACAAAAGAAGGGTTTCCTGCAGCCCCCACTCCTCATCCACTTTCCACTCTTTTGGCTGCCTTCTTCCTCATCTGATGCAAGATGCTCATTCCCACTATTTAGATTCCCCTGGGTGATGATGTCTGAGCTGCTGTGTGGGACAGAGAAGGGAAAGTGGTATAATTGATGGAGAGGGGGCAGGACTGGGATGGTCTTCAATATCATCAACTTATCTCCATCCATTTGGACTTCTTTCCTTGTCCTCATCATCATCAACATCATCATCCTTTTCCTCCTCTCCAGTCCCCCCGCGCCCTTTGATGTGCTGAAAAACAGGACGTGAAGTCAGTACATATGTGTGTAGCATAGACACGTGAACAAGATAATGGCAGCCTTCTGTTCAATGACAGCTTGCTCCTTTAAAGGGGAGTTGTAGTACCAAGTACTGCAGAGTGCCCATTCACCTGCAGCTGGTACTAGTCCACTGTCTTTGCCGTTGCCAAATTCCATTTGCCTCCCCTGCAATTCAGTGGCATTCTCCTCAAAGTCTACCTTACATCCGGGTTCCCTCTGAGGGTGGCCTGCCTCTCCTTCGCTTTGTGTGCCAACTTCCCCATGTATAATATTAACAGCGGAAGATGACGATGGGCATCGGAAGGGAATCACTCAGGTGGCAGCAGGCAAACCATGCAAAGGGAGTCATGCAAGAAGGGCTGGTGAGTGAAGCACCAAAATGCTTCCAGGTGGAGGAGTTATAGTTCCATTAGGCCACGGTGAATTCTGAATGAAGACTTGTCAATCTATTTAAGGAGTCAGTGTGATCAGTGAAGTCACAATGTACCAAAGTGAAAAAGGGAAGGTGGCAGTTCTCCTGCCTTGTTTGCCTTTGGTCAGGTTATTAAACTTCTTGCAGAATTGGCCTGCTGTCCTGGGGTGAGAGAAACGGCACTCAGCACCACTGCCACCCCCCCCACCACATGGCTCTGCGTGACCTCCTTCCCTGCGAGACCTGTCGCTGATCTCATCAAAGAGGATCGGCAGATCTGAAATCGAAAAATTCTGGGCTTGCCTCCTTCTGCGAGCACTTCCCTGACACCTTACCTTGTGAGCTGGCAGAAGGTGAGGTTGAAGCCATTATGAAGTCTTCTGGAAAGCAAAGAAATCCTTTGGATACCCTTCAAAGCATTTCCACAATCTGCAACAAGCAGCAGGAGAAAAGGCAAATCAAAACACACGCCACTTACCTGGTGTGCCTCCAAGAACCAATTTCCACCTTAAGGTGTTGCTGGTTTTAAAGCTAAAAGTTTCCTCCCCCCGCATGAACCACACTTGCATTACACAGGACTAGTGCCCCTGGCCTGCCAGTGCAGATTTAAAGAGCCCACGATTTCTAGTGGGGTCAGCAACACAAAGCATTGGGAAATGCAAGTGCTGAAAGTCAGCGTAATGGTGTGCTAATCACAACACGGATTTTTATGGTTTATGATTGTACTACGTGTAGCGTACAAAAGAAGTCTACCTTATACTATATATATTAAATAATTTAATGATAAATATTTTGAGAAAAGTCAAAAATGCATCTTTTAAAACTGAAGGTGTATGTATTTTGTGTGTGTATTTCTGGTAATATAACAGGGCTTTTGTCATTTCCTGGGGAGGCTGAGGGCTCTGCTACCTTCTGTCAATTTTGAGTGTTAGGCTGGGACATTCTGCCCACCACCAATTTTTCGATGGATTTGGTCAATAGAAAGGGAAATCGAGTGGGGTGTCTAATGCGTGGCTGATCTGCTACAGTTTTCCACTCATGCCCAAAGTGAAAATTACCCCCATGGAAAGGGGATGCAAATCCAGGAAATACATCCTCCGTCTTCAGAATACTGAACGCATGGGACACTTGTTATTTCCAGGCCTCCATCCTTCCAATAGTGACAGAGGTGGTTCCAAAACCTATGTAAAGCCCAGCAATTTATCATGCTCAGATAGCAATGTTCTTATAAAAACTGAGCCCCTGAGGTCTGGCTCCAGGTCCTCTTCAGCAGAGAATGGATGCGAGCTGACCCTCTGATGCCATCTCCATCTGCTCCTGCTCACTTGTGCTCCATGTATCACCCATTGCACTCCTTTCAAAGTCACTGTCCAAATCCCTTGGGGTGAATATTGCTGAGCTGGTCCTTGATCGGGGACGAATGAGTGATGGTGCATCTTGAGGTGGGCTGCCTGGTGCTATATCACTGTACCTCAGCTTAGAGCCATGTGAGAAGAAGCAGACGGACAAGAGTTAGGACGTAGGTTCGCTGGCAACAACATCCCAGTTCACTTTCTGCCCACTGACAGAGAAGGAATTGATATTCGCTTTTTGATTTGAGTACAGTGAGTGGGGCATTGAACAAAAACAAAGAAGGATCTGGAAAAGTTGACCATAAACCTTCAGGTGGGACCAGGTCTCTACCTCCCCATCGCTTGCTTCCTCCATATTGTCCCTGCCCTGGATTTCTTGGACTGCCTCCTTGAAAGGGAAGCTTGCGGGGGGCCTCCTCTTGTGTGGCTTTCCTCCCTCTTGTTAGAGGCAGTCTTGATCTGCTAGAATGGGTTAAATAATTGATGTTGGCAAGAGGGACGTCGGCCTTCACAATGTATCAGTTGGCTGGCCATAATGTACGTGACTACAGGCACAGCATTATGCTGATACTGTCGATGGATAGAGTTATCAGGGAAACAGCATTTCTGGATGTAAGGAAAAGCACAAGGGAAGTGCAGCAAGGTCTACACTGCTACATGATAAGCAAACATGGAAAGCTTCCAAAGTACTGGCAGACTGTGTGACGGTGAGTGCATAGGTCTTGCCCTTCACAGTTGAATCAATGAGAGATGTGTGCACAATTCCCTGCCTTGGCAGACCTGATAGGATCATTGAACTTTATGTGGCACTGCAGGCAGGTCCTTGGAACAATGTTGCTGGCAATCACATGGATGGCTACTTCCTGCCAAACATCTTGCCCAACTTGTGGTGGAATGTACGACAGTCTGCAGGTAAAAGGACCTCCGTTATCAACTTTACTTGCTGCATGATTTTTCTACAGCCCTGTCAGTAAAGCAAAACACCCTGCCACTCCCTTGACTGCTGCACGACAAGTCAAAACAGTTGTTCCTCTTTGGCCAGAAAAGGCAGAATATCCCTTCAAACATTGCGTGCTACGATTTCCCACCCCTAACGGGCGAGCTGCCAATCCCGGGCATTATTTCGCACCTGCAGCTCACTCACATTGTGTTAATTATGCTGTAGATGGAAACTGGGCTGAGTTCAGTACATGTGACCTTGGGTGGATGCAGGGCGCTGCATTTATATATTTAAAATGAAAAAAATTGCAGTCCTTTTCCACTCAGAACCAGGCCACAATCCAGGCCTGGAGCCACTGGTGGCCCCCACTTCTGCCAGTTGGCAGCATGGTATGTCTGGTCTCAGTAGGTGTACCTTTGCTGACCCTACAGGGAGTCCCTCTGAGATCTGTGAAAGTGGTAACTCCTGATGTAGAGAGCCCCTGCCCCCTCTTACACCAATGATCCTGTTTGGGGTGGGCAGGGACTTCATCCCCAACAGACCATGCTACACATTCACACATAAGGCTGGAATGCAGCGTATCTGGGTCCAGACTAATTTCCAGTTCTTCCAGCACACTCCTGCTGGAATTACAGCCGGAGTGTGCTGCAAGGGCCTCGGATTTTTGGCCCCACATGTTTTTAGACATCTTTAGTGCCCATGAATCAGTGAATATCTTTTTTACATAAGTTACGGTGGCAGAGCAGAAGCCCTGAGGAAATTCATTCCCTTATTTTTTTTTCACTTTTCACATTGATTCTGGTTTTTAGTAAATTAAATGAGACTCCTAAATTAGTTTGCCCTAGTCAGAGTAAGCTCAGACTGGCATTTCTGATGAACGGTCATTGACGTTAACTCTGTTTCTCTCTCCACAGATGCTGCCTGACCTGCTAAGCTTTTCCAGCATTTTCTGTTTTTATTTCAGATTTCCAGCATCTGCAGTATTTTGCTTTTGTTTTAATGGGGTAAATTTTAACTGAAACCCAGGAAGGGAGCGGGGCGAGGGGGAAGATTTCCGGGTGCTAAACCTGGAAGGTAAGTGGGTGGGTCGCGACCTTAATGAGGCCCATCAATTTCACTTCCTGGTTTCACACCCAACAGCCAGCCTGATTGACAGGCTGTTAGCCAGGAAGGCCCGCTGCAGCAGCCTGCAGCCAGGAATCGGAGGGAGGGAGGGAGGGATCGTGGGCTGAGGAGGAGATCGGGGGGTTGGGGGGCCCAGCAAGAGATCGGAGATTGCTGGAGGTCCGGTGCAGAGCTGGAGGTAGGTGGGTGTCCGCCATCGGTGGGGGGGGGAAGGGTGTCCGCCATCGGTGGGGGAGGGGGAAGGGTGTCCGCCATCGGTGGGGGGGGGAAGGGTGTCCGCCATCGGTCGGGGGGGAAGGGTGTCCGCCATCGGTGGGGGGGGAAGGGTGTCCGTCATCGGTGGGGGGGGGAAGGGTGTCCGTCATCGGTGGGGGGGGAAGGGTGTCCGTCATCGGTGGGGGGGGAAGGGTGTCCGTCATCGGTGGGGGGGAAGGGTGTCCGTCATCGGTGGGGGGGGGCAGGGTGTCCGTCATCGGTGGGGGGGGAAGGGTGTCCGTCATCGGTGGGGGGGGGAAGGGTGTCCGTCATCGGTGGGGGGGGGGAAGGGTGTCCGTCATCGGTGGGGGGGGGAAGGGTGTCCGTCATCGGTGGGGGGGGAAGGGTGTCCGTCATCGGTGGGGGGGGGAAGGGTGTCCGTCATCGGTGCGGGGGGAAGGGTGTCCGTCATCGGTGGGGGGGGAAGGGTGTCCGTCATCGGTGGGGGGGGAAGGGTGTCCGTCATCGGTGGGGGGGGAAGGGTGTCCGTCATCAGTGGAGGGGGGAAGGGTGTCCGTCATCGGTGGGGGGGGGGAGGGTTTCCGTCATCGGGTGGGGGGGAAGGGTGTCTGTCATCGGGGGGGGGGGGAGGGTGTCTGTCATCGGGGGGAGGGGGGAAGGGTGTCCGTCATCAGGGGCGGGGGAAGGGTGTCCATCATCAGGGGCGGGGGAAGGGTGTCCGTCATCGGGGGGGGGAAGGGTGTCCGTCATCGGGGGGGGGGGGAATGGTGTCTGTCATCGGGGGGGGGGGGAAGGGTGTCTGTCATCGGTGGGGGGGGGGGGAAGGGTGTCTGTCATCGGGGGGGGGGGGAAGGGTGTCTGTCATCGGGGGGGGGGGGGGGGAAGGGTGTCTGTCATCGGGGGGGGGGGGGGAAGGGTGTCCGTCATCGGGGGCGGGGGAAGGGTGTCCGTCATCGGGGGGGAAGGGTGTCCGTCATCGGGGGGGGGGAAGGGTGTCCGTCATCGGGGGGGGGGAAGGGTGTCCGTCATCGGGGGGGGGGAAGGGTGTCCGTCAACGGGGGGGGGGAAGGGTGTCCGTCATCGCCGTGGAAGGGTGTCCGTCATGGGGGGGGGAAGGGTGTCCGTCATGGAGGGGGGGGGAAGGGTGTCCGTCATGGGGGGGGGGAAGGGGTGTCCGACACGGGGAGGGGAGGGGGTCCGCCATCGGGCGGGGAGGGGGGGCGTCGGCCAATCACGGGGTTCTGTCAGCCAGGTGAGGTTGTTGGACCTCAATGAAGCACCCCTGCTCCTCCGGGCCCACAAGCAGTGCAATAAAGGCACTCACCTCATGGATCCGGTCCTTTCCACCTGCTTTCGCCTGACATGAATGGGAAGCGATGGGAAACTCAAACAGGTAAGGTTAAATTTGTTTTAATTGTCCAATACACAAAATATTAAGGGGGGAAAAATTGGTTAAGGGTCCGTTCTGGGCGATGGTAACGTGATGCGCTAACACCCCGCACCCGACGGACCCTGGGCAGGCAAGGCGCAAGTTTGGTCCCAAGGGAGCACTTACCTGCAATCGGCGTTCCTTTCCAGGCCTTGCACGTGGAATGAATGCAATTTGCACTTTCCACCACCAGAGGGAGCTCCATCTCTTAAAGGGAAGATGTTATATCGAAGTCTCTTAAAGGTAGCTGGTACCTGTTATTTGCTGAAAATAACAGTCTGCTGTCTGCATGGAGTCTGAACAGAGATCAGACATCGCACGCATAAAATACAGTTGCAGATCCCATCCTTATGTTTACACACTGATGAGTTATGTTAAAACTTTGCATAAAGGTTGCGCACTACTAAATCCCACATCCTCCAATCTGCACATCAGACCTCACCAATCTGCCGATCTGAGTTGGTACCAGGCCTGCGAGAGTGCGTGCACCAAGGTTCTCGGCTGATGCACTAGAGACCTTGGTGCAAGAGGTGGACAGAAGGAGGGACATCCTATATCCGCAGAAGGGGGATGGGGTGGAGGCAAAAGGCCCTCCAGCCGTATACTCAAAAGACAGTGGGAGATAACGGGGGACGAAGTTAATGCCAGGCGCACAGCCTCACGAGCATGGATGCAGTGCAGGAAGAAGTTCAATGCTTTGACACGAGTGGTCACGGTGAGTGAGGTCAACTGTCAAGTGGCGTCTCCTACCAACTGCACCACGCACTACACCCCCATCCCCCACATACCAATAAACTCTTTCCATCAGTACTCAACTCTTCCAATCAGATGCTTCCTCCCGCCCTTACACATTACCACTGTTTCAAGCCGCCCACCCACAACTCACAGGCCACACACACTGGCAGCTATTCAACCATGACAGGCACACGCCTCGCTTTCTTGCAGGAGAAGGTGGCGCATATCAAGAGGCAGCAAATGGCAGTGGCATTTATCCCCTCGAGCCTGTTCCACCATTCAATGAGATCATGGTGGACCTGTGACCTAACTCCATATACCCGCCTTAGCCCCATATCCCTTAATACCCTTGGTTCACAGAAATCTATCAATCTCGGATTTAACATTCATAAGTGAGCCAGCATCAACTGCCGTCTGTAGAAGAGCGTTCCAAACGTCTCCCACCCTTTGCATGTAGAAGCAGTTCCTAACTTCACTCCTGCACGTCCTGGCTCTAAATGTTAGGCTATGTCCCCGCTTCCTAGTATTGAAGTCTAGGAGACCTCCAAAAACAGTTACAAATGTCTCAGAAGCCAGAGGCAATAATCCAGCCACTAACCTGTAAATCCTGCATGGTCCCTTTAAATAGCGCCGGTGGGGGGTCCTTCTGGCACTCTAAGACACGTTCAGATGGTCGGGGTTAAGACTGTGGTTGAGTTGAGCGTTAAGTCCCAAAATGGTGTCTATCACTTTAAATCAGTATTGCACACTGATTGAAGCCATCTTCTCCCTACTTTACATGATTCCAGCGTTTCTTATCTGCTCCCCCTCCCCCACCCCACCTCTGTAAAGTACCTTGGGATGTCATTACATTGAAGGCACTAGAAAAATGCAAGCTGTTGTGGTTGAGGTAAAAATCAGCAATTAGGTATCTGACAATAGGGATTCTAATACTGACACCGATACAAATAACATGAGGAATGAAGTACTGGAGGTTAGAAATGGAATGAGAAGGTAAATATAATCAGCATAATGTTGGCCTACTTAAAGCTTGAAGGAGGACACAGCTTAATCTCCTATTTGGTAGGAATCTATTATAATGGAAAAATCTGTAGACTACAAAGCACTTGAGTATCAACAATCACAATATCATTAGACACGACCTTGTGCACCCACAGTGAGAGCTAATGATAATGTGCTAGATTTAAGCCAGTGAGAAAAGGAAGCAAGGTAAATTGGGAACTAAAACTAAAGGCAAAAATACTAAGCAAAAATTTAATATCTTTAAGATTAAACTGGAGAAAATTCAAATTAGATGTATGTGCATGTGTGTATGTATATATGTTTAAACACACATGACAATCGAGATGAATTTCCTCCGAGCTTTGCTACACTACTGTAACTTTGGTGGTACTCTAAAGGTGAAAGAAAGTGGACTTGATGATGAGTTGGGTGTGGGAAGGAAGCTGAATTCAAGGACCAGTAGAACATAAGAACTAGGAGCAGGAGTAGGCCACACGCCCCCTCGAGCCTGCTCCACCATTTAATAAGATCATAGCTGATCTTCGACCTCAACTCTGCTTTCCCGTCCAATCCCCAGATCCCTTGAAGTCCAAAAATCTATCGATCTCAGACTTGAATATACTCAACGACTGAGCAGCCACAGCCCTCTGGGGTAGAGAATTCCAAAAGATTCACCACCCTCTGAGTGAAGAAATTCCTCCTCATCTCAGTCTTAAATGGCCGACCCCTTATCCTGAGACTATGCCCCCTAGTTCTAGACTCTCCAGCCAGGGAAAACAACCTCTCAGCATCTACCCTGTCAAGCCCTCTCATAATCTTGTATGTTTCAATGAGATCACTTCTCATTCTTCTAGACTCCAGAAAATATAGGCACATTCTTCTCAATCTCTCCTCATAGGACAACCCTCTCATCCCAGGAATCAATCTGGTGAACCTTTGTTGCACCCCCTCTAAAGCAAGTATATCCTTCCTTAGGTAAGGAGACCAAAACTGTACACAGTACGCCAGGTGAGGTCTCACCAAAGCCCTGTACAATTGTAGCAAGACTTCCTTACTCTTGTACTCCAACCCCCTTGCAATAAAGGCCAACATACCATTTGCCTTCCTAATTGCTTGCTGCACCTGCATGTTAACTTTCTGTGTATTGTGGACAAGGACACTCAAATCCTTCTGAACACCAACATTTAATAGTTTCTCACCATTTAAAAAATATTCTATTTTTCTATTCTTCCTACCAAAGTGAATAGCCTCACATTTCTCCACATTATACTCCATCTGCCACCTTCTTGCCCACTCACTTAACCTGTCTATATCCCTTTACAGAGTCCTTGTGTCCTCCTCACAGCTTACTTTCCCACCTAGCTTTGTATCATCAGCAAACTTGGATACATTACACTTAGTCCCTTCATCTAAGTCATTAGTATAGATTGTAAATAGCTGAGGCCCAAGCACTGATCCTTGCGGCACCCCACTAGTTACAGCCTGCCAATCTGAAAATGACCCGTTTAATCCTACTCTCTGTTTTCTGTCCGCTAACCAATCCTCTATCCATGCTAATATATTACCCTCAACCCCATGAGCCCTTATCCTTTTATGTGGCACCTTATTGAATGCCTTTTGAAAATCCAAATATACTATATCCACTGGCTCCCCTTTATACCCTGCTAGTTACATCCTCAAAAAACTCCAGTAGATTTGTCAAACACGATTTCCCTTTCATAAAACCATGTTGACTCTGCCTAATCATATTATGATTTTCTAAGTGCCCTGTTACCACTTCCTTAATAATGGATTCCGGCATTCTCCTGACAATTGATGTCATTCTAACTGGCCTGTAGTTCCCTGTTTTCTCTCTCCCTCCCTTCTTGAATAGCGGGGTTACATTTGCTAATTTACAATCCACTGGGACCGATCTAGAATCTGGGGAATTTTGGAATATCACAACCAGGATACCAAGAATCTGTACATCAATTTTTTAAAAATCCATTGACTATTTTTTTCCCCCATAAACTAGGAGGCACCAATATAATGCACCACATTATCAAACTGGGTGTCACTTTAATGCTTTGCCTATGGCAAATATGACAATAAATCTCTTTTAATTTCCCTTAACACTCCTTGTGATATGGGGGTGAATTTGCTCAGGGCTGCTCCCACTCCACTTTGGTGGAGGATCGGCGGAAATTCAGTTTACTTTCCGCCAAAGTTGTGGCAGCAGAGCGGGAGAAGCCCTGAGGAAATTCACTCCCTTGGTTTTTTCACGTTTCAAGTTGATTACAGTGTCGAAACTTAATATTACTTATTACTATAAAAATGCATTAACACCCAAACAAGTAGTACAAAGAGAAACTTTATTGAACCTTAACTTGTATACAAGTGGAAGAGCACCTCAAAACAATGGTTGAGGGTACAACTTCGCCAAGTTAAAGAAACAGCTCACGTTTATACAATTCAGTAAACAACGCTCCACCTGTTACAGAATATGGGCACACACGTACATTCTTTATTGGCTCAGGTAGTTGGTCAATCAAATAGTGAACCCGCCCTCGAACACCCATAGCCATCTTGTTACCTTGCACGTAGGCCTGAGAAAGTGTTAGTCATCTGCTTTCTCCCCACATTCCTGTCTCTCATTATCAGTAGGGCTGTAGCTAGTCTCAAGGCTATATGGCCATTTATTCCTGTAGTTAGTTACATCCCTATCTCGGGAGAGGACAGGCTGCACAGGCTGTGCTAGGCGACTTGCTCAACTAAATTAATTATCAACGTGAGAAACTCAAAAGTAATTACACAATTGTGCTTCTATGTGTACTCGTGGCTAAGTCTATTATGTGAGTTAAGTGAATTAATATGGTCAAGTATCCCTTCATGCACTTCCACAATAGTTTTTAGCATTTCTTATTCCTTCAGGAAGGGAGAATCGAGCGGGGTGTATCACAGACGGCCAATCTGGTACTGCCAGTTTTACTGCCGTTGAAGTTGAACGTTCCGCTCTCTGGGGAGTAAATTTAACATAATTGCTCCCATTTCATGGGCCTAAAACTGGTGCAACGATGACCAATTTAGCAGTGCAGAGGTGCGTGCCGGATCTGCGCGGGTGTTTGGTCCACTGCTAAATTTGTTGCGGCCTTTAATTAGGCGGCTGCCAAGCACAGGCGTCATTTCAATATTAAAATGAGGCTCCAAAATTCATACGCCCTAGTCGGAGCTAGCGATGTGTAAGCATTTCCGGTTCTTGAGCACCTTAAAGGGATCGCTGGAGGCCACTCGAAAAAGGCCCAAAAACTTTTAGTATCTCGTGGAGTCGGAAGGAGCAGGCTCCACAAAACAATGGTGGGCTACAGCCGGCCTACCCTCATCCACGGACTGCAGCGGTTCAAGGAGGCGACTCATCACCATCTTCTCAAGGGCAATTAGGGATGGGCAATAAATGCTGGCCTTGCCACCGACGCCCACATCTTATGAACGAATAAAAAAAAACCACCACCAGCCCCGCACTCCCCCACACCCACCACCCCCTATCAATACCCCCGCCCCCCCCCACTTTCTGGGCCTCAGCACAGGATGAAATTTGTAATGCCTCGACAGGCGAGCTGCATCGGAGCACCTGATTGGTGCCCACAATTCCATGATTTATTCCAATGAGGCCCCAGGACGAATTTACTTCGATCCTCACGCCTCTGATGTTGGTACATCTGCTGGCCAATGATTGGCCCACAACATCCGAATCATGAGGGCTTTTCCCGTATAAGTAAAAGGTTACCACAACATTAAGTATCCATGTCATCATATCTTTCCAAGCCAACCCAAGAGTCCCCTGTTACATAAGGCAGTCTGTAATGCACACATATTGTCAGGGGCAAACTCAGTGGGGTTAGTGCTAGGTCAGTTGGGCTAGGCTAGATCAGAAAGCCTTTCCTGTCACAGTTCTGGCAGCAAAGCTACTGCTGAACGCAGGCTGAAGAAAATCTGGATATTCACTGTAAATCGTTGATGCAGATAATACATTGTGCGCTACATGGCCCAATGCCCCTACTGGTATAAAACAGAATATTCTCTGATTTGCCATGAGCTACTAAATATGAAAGATTTCATATGTTCCCATCACACTTCAGGTGTCATGCAGCAACACATGCATATTTCTGAGACATATTTAAATAAAAGTATATGAAATCAATCAATTCCAATGTGCAAAGAAGCTACCCCATCAACAGAAAATACTTTTGAATTGGCTACAGGAGTCACAAGTAAAAGAAAAAAGATACAAGAAAAAGAAAGCCACTCTGACCTCTAATTTGCCTGAGGATCTGCTTAAGTACAATTAGCCTCTAACCGATCTCAGGAAGGTACAGGAATTATAACTTGTTGCCCTAAAATTATATAGTTGAGCAGGGCAATGGGATTAGTTTCGGATTTCTCAAGCGAAGAGTGGCACAAGCACAATGGGCTGAATGGCCTCAGTCTGGGCTGTACACTTCTGGGACTGATAATATGTTTCTGTGCTCCAGTAGCACTGCTATGCTAAGGATGATAGCTCGCTCCTGTAGCTGGGGCAGAAGGCTGAAACCTGCTTTGCTCCCGTTGCACGCCGAATAGCACGATGCAATAGGGAAGTATTTGTGGTGCTGATGGCTTGCACAGCAGTTGTGAGCAAGCATCATTATGGCCTCAGGCTTCATGCAAACATTTAAAAGAGCACATAGTGCAGTATTTGGCCACCTTTGCTCTTTATTTCCTTCAGTGCCAATTTGGGAATGAGAGCAAGGAAAGCTCCATGGGAACAGACATTCTTAAGGTGACAAAAGGTTTGTGTTTTCCCCCCCAATATTTTCAGTACATTTTAGTGCATTATTTGTTAATAAAGGTCTTTGCCATATTTTTGATAAGTTAATCATGGATTAGGTGGTAAAAAATGAAAGAAGATATGGCAGAGATCATCAGGCTCCAAATTATACATGCAGAGCTTGGCACACGTACCTATCAATGACTGACGACAATTGCCTCAACTTCCTGTGGGTCAGCAGGTGCTGGTGCACAGCCTTGTCCTCTACAAGAAGCACATCTGTAGGCAAATTGCAATGTAGGGATGGCACTGACTTCAACTGCTATGTGGCTCATTACCAGCTGGCACTGCAATATCAGTTGATGTGCTGCTCACAGATCAAACAGTCAAGGCGATCAGTCATCATGGCCTGCATTTTTATCTCCTTTCCCACTAAATAGCATGACACAGCTACCCAATTTCATTGCAGTTCTCAAACCCATCGTAGGTGTTAGTAAATAAGCATATTTGTGTTAGAATGGTTTGATGTGCGAAGCCCTTGGAAGATTCAAGTGTGGCAAAGCTTTCCATTATAAGTTGCAGCTTGAATGTGTGCTCTACTGAAGTATGAATATGCACGAGATGCAATGAAAGAAACGTAAGATTGTACGAGGGCTTGGCATGGGCAAATGTGGAATACCCACCACCTTATGCAGCAGCTCCTCCACTTCGTTAGCCATCAAATGGGGGGACGGACAGACAATGTTCAAGGTCTGCATCACTCCCTTACTTGCCTGCAAACTTGGTTTCCTGCCTCGACATGTGGCTGCTGTTAGCCTACCACTAACTACCACCCCCCCCGCCCGATGTAGCTTGTCATGCTGACAAATGTTTTTAAAGTTATGATATTAAAAGCGAACATAGAAGATTGAAACAAATTGAAAGATTCCATCCGTTCTCCATCAATGTGGTCGTGCTACCTTTAAATGGCCACATCTCTTTACTTTTATCCGCCCCATTAATGCAGCCCCCTCTATATTGCGCTGCCAGCATGTCATGCACTAAGCATTGGAAGTGCACAGAATTTATTTATATTGCAAAGTCAGTGCTTTGCCCAGTGGGTGCAACCAGCACCCAATGTGCAGCGGCCCCAGAGCTGCTGCTCCAGGACCACATTATCAGCCCCTCGGAATTACACACAGCTGCACTTTGGCAACTGAATAATGCATTGTTATAAAGTTCCTGTCCTTATCCTCTGACCTACCATGAGCAGCATCTTGGGAGACCCACTAATTTTTAATAACAGCTATAATCATTCATGTCTATTTATGTCCTGTGCTACTTTCCTTTATCTCCATATGCACTGTGTCCTATTATTTTCCTTCGCGTCCATATATGTCCTGTGCCATTTTTCTTCACCTCCATATGTGTGCTTTGCTGCTACTTTACAGTAATATTCATGTCTTAACCATTTGCTGTTCTTTAACTTGTGTATTTCTTTTACATCATCCACAAAATCTTCCAAATCATTGACACTGCACTGATTCCTTCAGTCACACATTCTTATGCTCGTTGCCCCATTTTATATAGTTTTGGGCGATCCTCCCCAACCAAAAATCTGTTCATATTTCTCCACTATAGCATTCACCAGTGTGTCCGGGGCCTTGTGAGTAAAACAGACTTTTCAAGCTTGGCATTGAGCCATTTTGCACGCTCCATAGATGGATTAATGAAGTCTTTTTCATTTATAGTGTTTAAATAGCTTGTTAACGGCTTTGGACATATTAAAGGATCATTACTGTAGGTGCATTACTGTTAGATTTTTCTTTTGTTCCAGCTGATGTAATCCGATCCTTAGAAAATCCCATGATTTTGTTAGCATTTAATCAATCATGAAGAAAAATAGGGAAGGGAAATATTGTCTTAGAAGAGTTTCCTTGAACTTCAAAACAACAAACGCAGGGATTAAATTTTTAAAAATTACATGCCCAGCAATATTTTAATAAATTTTTAATGGAGATATTTTAAAGTTGCACCTCCCAATAATTTTTAGAACTTGAAATATTACAACTTCAGTACCCATCGCCACCAGTCACCGACACAATGAAAATAAATCCCCCTAACCACTTCAGTTCCTTCACAGTCTCTGAGTTTTAATATAATTCTGTTTATGGAGCCAATGAGTCACAGAGAGGACAAGAGGAGACAAGATTATTAAAATATGCTATTATCACAGCATTAAATGAATTTATTTTAAGCACAAAGTGAAATAGGAAATTAATCCCATTTCTCACTTTCCATGAATATATTATACAAATAGAAAATTATTCAATGACAAAAACGTACTCAACAATCTGCAGTACCACGTGAATGTTGAATAGGTATTTATATATTCAATGTATATTTTTTATGTACACCCTTTATGGCGATTCTTCCTCTCATGGGCTATTCTTGACAGTGCACCATAAGGGGGACAGGCAGACGACTGATACTGGTCTTGTTTGGCAGCTAAGCGGTATCTCAGACTTCGTGTCTCATTTTTCCTCTATCCTTGTAGAGAAACGCCTGAAATTGTGTATTCGGCAGTCTGGGGAATCAAATCCGCCCCAATCACCTGTGATATTCCACCACTGTGTAATCACGGTGCTTTAAAATCACATAGAATCATAGAAGTTTAAACATGGAAACAGGCCCTTCGGCCCAACATGTCCATGTCGCCCAGTTTATACCGCTAAGCTAGTCCCAATTGCCTGCACTTGGCCCATATCCCTCTATACCCATCTTACTCATGTAACTGTCCAAATGCTTTTTAAAAGAAAAAATTGTACCCGCCTCTACTACTGCCTCTGGCAGCTCGTTCCAGACACTCACCACCCTTTGAGTGAAAAAATTGCCCCTCTGGACCCTTTTGTATCTCTCCCCTCTCACCTTAAATCTATGCCCCCTCGTTATAGACTCCCCTACCTTTGGGAAAAGATTTTGACTATCTACCTTATCTATGCCCCTCATTATTTTATAGACTTCTATAAGATCACCCCTAAACCTCCTACTCTCCAGGGAAAAAAGTCCCAGTCTATCTAACCTCTCCCTATAAGTCAAACCATCAAGTCTCGGTAGCATCCTAGTAAATCTTTTCTGCACTCTTTCTAGTTTAATAATATCCTTTCTATAGTAGGGTGACCAGAACTGTACACAGTATTCCAAGTGTGGCCTTACTAATGTCTTGTACAACTTCAACAAGACATCCCAACTCCTGTATTCAATGTTCTGACCAATGAAACCAAGCATGCCGAATGCCTTCTTCACAACCCTATCCACTTGTGACTCCACTTTCAAGGAGCTATGAACCTGTACTCCTAGATCTCTTTGTTCTATAACTCTCCCCAACGCCCTACCATTAATGGAGTAGGTCCTGGTCTGATTCGATTTACCAAAATGCATCACCTCACATTTATCTAAATTAAACTCCATCTGCCATTCATCGGCCCACTGGCCCAATTTATCAAGATTCCGTTGCAATCCTTGATAACCTTCTTCACTGTCCACAATGCCACCAATCTTGGTGTCATCTGCAAACTTACTAACCATGCCTCCTAAATTCTCATCCAAATCATTAATATAAATAACAAATAACAGCGGACCCAGCACCGATCCCTGAGGCACACCACTGCTCACAGGCCTCCAGTTTGAAAAACAACCCTCTACAACCACCCTCTGTCTTCTGTCGTCAAGCCAATTTTGTATCCAATTGGCTACCTCACCTTGGATCCCGTGAGATTTAACCTTACGTAACAACCTACCATGCGATACCTTGTCAAAGGCTTTGCTAAAGTCCATGTAGACCACGTCTACTGCACAGCCCTCATCTATCTTCTTGGTTACCCCTTCAAAAAACTCAATCAAATTCGTGAGACATGATTTTCCTCTCACAAAACCATGCTGACTGTTCCTAATCAGTCCCTGCCTCTCCAAAATGCCTGTAAATCCTGTCTCTCAGAATACCCTCTAGCAACTTACCCACTACAGATGTCAGGCTCACCGGTCTGTAGTTCCCAGGCTTTTCCCTGCCGCCCTTCTTAAACAAAGGCACAACATTTGCTACCCTCCAATCTTCAGGCACCTCACCTGTAGCTGTCGATGATTCAAATATCTCTGCTAGGGGACCCGCAATTTCCTCCCTAACCTCCCATAACGTCCTGGGATACATTTCATCAGGTCCCGGAGATTTATCTACCTTTTTTTTTCTGAGCCGACTTCTCCCAGAATACCCCTCTGTCTCCTCTGCTGGATATTCAATGAGTTTATTTATTCACAGATTCTTCTATGAAATTTAGCGATATTTTATACGCAATATACTAACAATGTTAGCTCCGATATTAACCCTGCCTGC
Source organism: Heptranchias perlo (assembly GCF_035084215.1). Lineage (NCBI taxonomy): Eukaryota > Metazoa > Chordata > Chondrichthyes > Hexanchiformes > Hexanchidae > Heptranchias > Heptranchias perlo. Next base: position 35,151,450 of record NC_090326.1, on the reverse strand, counting down.
GGTGGGAACGGTGTGGGCAGGGAGGGTTAATATGTCAGCCAGGCACTACCCGTTGCATTCCCGCCACATTGGTCATCGTTAACCCCCCACCCCATTCCTCCCCTGCTGATCGGGTCAGAGGGAAGGAGCCCCATGTAGGCTGGCAAGTGCCTCATCAATATTCAACTTTTGAATATTGATGAGGCATCCAATTATATCATTCAGACCCCAATGTGATTTTAACAAAGGATCGCACTGAGTGCTGGAGCCACCAGCGAAACCTAGTGACAGGAAGGATCGGGGCCAGAAGAGGCCCAGGTAAGTTTGATTTTAAAATTTTTTTAAATGTTTCCTTGGGGGCCAGGAGGATTAGGCCAGGAAGTGCAGGCGTTATCCTCCTGGCCTCACAAGGAAACCTTAGCCCTCCCCTGCTCTGGGATTTCCCCCTCCCTGACTGCAAAGCCATCTCAATAAAGCAGGCCTGGCACAGTGCTGCCCCTTAGGTAATGTTTGCACCTATGCACGAATCTGCAGACCTCATCCAAAAACGTGAGGCCAGCTCACTCTGCCATTCACGGCACATAGCTCATGACATGCTCAGAGTGCAGGACAAAACTTTGGGTGCCAGTCAGGCAGCAAAGGGTGGTTGGCTGTTTGTGGAGTGAAGGCAGATTTTGCTGGGAGGGAAGGAGTAATGGAGGGGGGAGGGGTGAATGATCACTAAGGCAGAATTTTTTAATAGGGTCTATCCTTCAACATTCATTTCAAACCAGCACAGTGTTAGAGGAGCACTGCTCAGGTATTCCAGTCGGATTATGGGGAGGTCCCCTAATTTAAATAGTGTAATGAGCCTTGCCACTCTTTCATGCTGACCGGCTGCATTGAGCCTATTTGGTATGTTGAAGACCTCAGGCTATCGTGCTCAATAAAACAGACGCTTTAGTGCAGCAGGCACCCGCCATCATCTTATCTTCCTCACAGATTTGACTGTACAATGTTGCTGTACAAAGCATTTTCTCGGAAAAGGCCACTCCCTGCCTTGGCTCTTCCCAATTGGCTGCAATCTATGCCAATGATGGCAAGATCCTCTCCTGTCATTTTGGGTCCACCCATCGTCACCAGGAGAGGGGATGACATTGTGAAAGTGGATTCTAGCCACACCACTTGTGCTGCGTGCTGGATCTGACAGCCCATAAATTAGATTCTGCAAACCCCAAGAGATGGTGCCCGAAGTTCTCAGATTTCTATCGTTGTCTCCAAATTGTCCCCCCGAGGCCTGAAGGCCAGTGGTCAAGGCATCCACTTTGGTCTGGAAGGCCTGTGTCAGGAGCAATAGGAGTAGATGTTCGTGGTGCCACCACTTGCTCCAGATAGCGCTGCATTGTGTCGAATCCTTCTCGGATATTGCCACAGTGGATGGCATTAGACTCCACCGTGACCCCTGCCGTCTGTCTCAGGTCCTCCGAGATGGTCCTCACTGCCTCCGCGTGAGCATGATTCTCATCCAGCATCCCCCTGTTTAGAACAGGGCCCCAGAGATCTGAGTCCGCTGGCTCGGGAGCCAATGGCTAACTTCAGCGGAGCCTCCACCCCCCACTCGCAGATCCCACTTATTCCTCTGGCACTGAGCACAATGAATGAAGGACTGCCACCTGCTTCCCTGAAGGAAGGACATTAATGAACTAGTTGGGCTTTTATGACAATCCAGTAACTTTTCATGGTCATTTTTCTGCTACCGGCCCACAAATTAACAGTGTATTGAATTCAATTTCACAATTTAACATGGTGAGATTTGAGCTCGCAACCACTGGGCTGCTAGTTCAGCACCATAATCACTCACTACCGTACCCTACTCATTTTAAAGAATGGAAAATCTCAGTCTGTGAGCCACAATTTCTTGATCCTACACTGCCCACTGAGAGCACGTGGACTACGCCCTATAAAATGTTTTATTTCTAATTTAGGGGTGTTTTAAAATATATGTTTCAGTAGTCAAACAACCTTATTACAGCCTTAAAACTAATCCTAACATCCAAGTAGCATTATTATTGTAATATTAGGGTTTCTTTCAGCATTCTCACTTCTCTACTAATCAGTACTGTTTCGATCTCCCTGAAAAAATAGAATCTATTCTTCGGTCTATAATGCCTGCCTGGAGGTTCAATCTGTCTGGACGTCCCTCCTTTATTTAAGACAGTTGCATAATAATATCCATTGGTTGGTGGAGGATAAACACACGAGAGAGAACATTAGCTTACTTGGCATTTAATGTTTAAAACAAGTGGTGTCACCATCTTCATGTTTTGATTATAGTTTATTATTTATGGACCATACCCATCATTCCGCCCTACTTCCCTCTTTGGTTTGGAGTGCTACGTACATGATTAGATTAATTATTCCTTACTGTGCAGTTCTGTTCATCCTTCATTCAAAAAGAACTAGAGAGCATCAAACTTGATTGGTAGCAGGGACTGATCACATGATACTGCTTTGCAAATTTTTAGTCCATCGAGATGGGGGGGGGATGTCATTGCTTGGTTAATGGAACACTTTCAGTATTAGCATTGGACACTCGCAGGTCAGGTATTGCGTACCTAGATGTAGCATTAAGCTCCCTCTGTTCCATACCCCACCATTGCACCTCAGCCCAAATCTAAGAAAAGTACTTCCTATGGCACCACTGTAATGTTTTTACATTGCCCACAACAGCCATTTTATGGTTTTCATAAGAATTAGGGGCAGTTTTGTGCCACTAGCAACTGGATTGAGACTGCCAAGATTCAATTCCTGCAGACAAGAGATTTTCATCCTATCAGTTTGGAATTGAATTCAAGTCTCAGTGGTAAAAGGCCAATGTCTACTCCACTGTGCCATCCAGTCCCCTTGAAAGCTCCTCGAGACATCACAGATTAAAATTTGTGAAATCATAAAATTTACCCAATAGTCCTTGGTAATTCCTCCCTTTGAGTAACGGGCCAATCCTACAGATTGTGAAGGATAAACTGAATTCAACGAATGAGGGGCACCATACTAAATGTTGGAGAACTCGGTTTATATGTTCACTTAATTTTACGAAGTAGCATAAAACTTTGGATTACCTTTTGTGTCTTTCAAACCAGACCTGCAACACAAAAACAGTTCAAAACTAATTCACTTTAAAGTGGTGTGACATGACTGTGCAACACTGCCCTCTAGTGCAAACACATTAGACTGAACCATTCTGCTTGGTTACATCCAAAGAAACAATCAATGTGGATATTTCCTCTCTCCTCTTGGGTGCTGTCCCACAGATGAGCAATTCTGGCATAAAACTTTGCCTCAAAGTACATGACTTCCTGCAAATGTGCATTTGGTATTTATACTTACCAATAAGTATTCACAAAATAGTATCACATATGCCAATAAAAGTTGTTTACTGTCTCACTCCCCCTCCCATGTACAATAATAAACAGTAAGTATTCAGAAAATTCATCCATCTTCTAAATTAGGAAATGCCTCCGATTCTGGCCTTGTGCGCATCCCCGATTTTCATCGCTACACTATTGGCGGCCGTGCCTTCGGCTGCCTAGGCCCTAAGCTCTAGAATTCCCTCCCTAAATCGTTCCGCCTCTCTACTTCTCTCTCCTCTTTTAAGACACTCCTTAAAACCTACCTCTTTGACCAAGCTTTTGGTCACCTGTCCTAATATCTCCTTATGTGGCTCGGTGTCAAATTTTGTTTGATAACATTCCTGGGAAGCACCGTGGGACATTTTACTACGTTAAAGGTGCATAGTTAACTACGTTATAAATGCAAATACTTCAGGAGGTGTCCCCTGAAGATCTTCAGGCCACATTCAAGGAGATTGGATTATGTCAACGAGTGAAAGCTATGGCCACAACCTTAGAACTGCTGAAATTTTACTTGAAGAAACTTTATGTTCTAAATGTAGTGCCACTGAACGATTCGGGGGCAATGACTGGACGGCTGATATCACATAATGCAGACCCATTGCTTCCAACCTGGCAGATGACCCTGGATAGTTTATAATCCTATCCATTCAATTATCTTAGGAAGTCTGGATCAGCAAAAGGAGCAGCTAGAGATCCTGAAAAGAGTCAGAGAACAATTAGTTAACACGGACAGTTCAGTTTTCTTCCAAACATGCTGTCCTGATTGTAGAGTTCATTTCAGTGTTTGCTCCATAACCAGCTGCGCAACTTGCTCTTCGTATTCTTCAAAGGACTGGATGACCAAGACTCCAGCTCTTCCAGTGCAGCTGTTGTCCTCATGAAATCCACTATTAAAAGATGTGGCATTGGGCTTCAGGATCAGATCTCGGAGGTACTCGAAGTGCTGATGGTTCAGTTGCAGTCAATCTCTTACAAGGAGGTGAAACTTCTAATTTTATTTGGTACTGCTATACGGCTCCACACAGGATACCAACAGTTGTGTCCTGTATCCTCACCTATCCTGTTCCTTTGGACAAGTGCGTCAGTGACGTATGTATATCACTGGCAGAGGAGACAAAATTGGACACGAGTACTTTGAAAGAGCTGTTGGACAAAGTAAACAGTTACCGTTTGAGAAAAGGAAAATGTTCTCTGTTGGTGAGAACATGACGAGATTTGAATCTAGAGTCCCTGGCTGCTGGCTGCTTTGCATGAGATGATGTCCAAGCCCGACTCTGCAGAGGCGGTTTTGAAATTACACCATTGGTTGTTCAACAACCTGCTTGTCCATCTCAGCTCTTTCGTCAATCTTCGTCTGCCTAAAGATTTTGTTCCAAATTGAGCATTGAAGCAGAGACATACCTCAACCCAGGCTCAAACATCTAGAAGTAGAGACGGCAGTTTTTACAGTGTGGAGACAATAATGACCACGATGAGTCAAGCAAAGAATGAAAAAGTGGTAAATTTCATGATGAAAAAATGGAGGCTGGGACCAGTTGATGGACCTACATATGTACCACAAAAGGGTTATTCTGCTGGCCAGAGTAACGGGCAGATATGTCAGTCATAGTCTGACTAAGCGTAGAAAAGCTCGCAGATCTCATCCTTACTATACAAGTGTTAGAAGGTCACTGTGGCTGCCTTCTTTGGAGAGCTTTTAAAATCTCCACTGGCTTCACACCTACAGCTCAGACACCCTGATGAGCAGATTGCTTCAATGACTGCTTTATACCTCTCCGCTTGTCCAGTGTCACACTGTATATGAGGCTTGGGGAACATTACAATTGGATAGAAAAATATTTTCAGCAAGTGCTGTCTACAATTATTAGTCTGATGGGAACCATGGAGAACAACAAGGTGCTAACGTTTAAGGCACTGTTGTGCCTCTCTAACTATTTAAATCAGTTGGAAGCAAATACCATCAGACCCTTTCTAATCAAAATAGTCACCAAGATTTAAACTTTCTTTGAGGCTGAGCATGAATCTGATAAAGTGCAGCCTAAAGCATTTAGCATGTTGAGGAACTTAGCCAAGTGTGGAAATGGAGATTCCAAATCTTACTTTTTCCAACAGATTCACTTGTACATGGTTCGCTTATCGTTGCACCTGGATGAAAACAGCAAGGTCACTCGGCCTTGTAACTTAACATTTGATAACCCCACTTATTAGCTCAAATGAGGCATCCTCAGAACCATTTAGGGGAGCCCACTCTGAACTACAGGGAGTTCCTGAGAGACATTTCAATTTGTTAAAGACTTCCCTGATAGGATCAATTCGTACATCACAAACTGTATGTCCTTCTTCAATGACCTACAGGCTGAGCTCAGAGCAAATGGAGTCACTCTTTCAGGTTTCCTTTCCTAGCATCAAGAAGACTATTTCAGACCTGCCCAGAATGTCACTTGTAGAAACAGATGCAAATTCTACTGCTGTTGTAAACCATGAAGCCAATACAGGCACTGATCCTCCTCCACTCCTCTTGTTCTTGGGAGCAAATTGTTGGTTGTTTCAAAATTATATTTTATAATTTTTCTTTATTCTTAAATCAAAAATCCTGTTGTGACATTATAATCATTGGTCAATCTTCAAACCTACTGTTGTGCGATTGGGAATGAAATTTCCCAACAGACGCACACACAATCCTGACTCAGATCCCATCCCTCGGTCCATGAAATTCCTCACCGTATCATGATGCTATTTTGTTTATTAGAAACAGTCCCAGCTGAATAAGCAGAACCCCACCCTGTATTGGTGATTGGAACAATAAAGCTCTCTTTCCTTCCTGCTTATTTACAATGTGCACTGCTGATTTTCCTGGCCCTGCGCTGTACTTCTTTACAGCGAGCTGTGTCCCAATTTAGTGTACCGGAACATAAAAATGGTCCAGTCACACCCCGGTGCAGGTCCGCCACGTGGCAGAGCCTTGCACCCGCAAACGGAGGAGGCCTGCAGCTTCAGGCCTGGTCATGGGTCTCGCAGCAGCCAAAAGGCCCTAAGAGCCAAAGAGCTGGTGGGACTTGAAAATAAATTCTTATCTACCTTTAATTTCCTATTTGGCATACTGCTGTTTTCCCTTGCACCTTCCGTTCCGAAATGACTCCCAGCACAATTCCACCACCACTGGCATGGAGTCGCGGTTGGCTGCATATCTGCAGGGAGCTCCTGGGCAGCCCAGTCTTGCCTCCCATGTTCAACTGGCATAGAGTTCTGAAGGATAAGGTCAGAGTCATGCCATGTGATGCTAACCTGAGAGATGACAGAATCAGGGAGCCGATTTAGACCCCGGACGGACAGGGGGTGGAGTGAGTGTGAAACCTGCTGCAGAAAATTTCATGCTTGTGGTATTTCAACTCAAGGGCCTCACTTAAATCTGACTGGAAGGTTGCCCACCTAATTTGTGACTGAACTGGAAACCAGCCCATTTTTTTTAAAGCACAATTTCTGGCAGAGCCTACTTAAAGTGAGAATACACCATTTAAAAGGTTGCTTTCTCTTCTGGCTAGGAGGAGCGGGAAAAATTAGTTTCACTCAAGCCTCCAGATTCTCAGAGGCCTCCCTGGAGGTGCTGTTGGAAGAGGAGGGAAGTTCTCTATTGCGGCAGTAGAAGAAGGGTTCCCACACATGCAATGCGCCAGGCATGGAGAGTGGTGGCAGAGGTTGTAAGCTTCAACAGTGTAACGCCAGAGATACAAAAGATATTTTATGACTCGCAACAAAAATATATCCCTGTGAGGAGGAAAGACTCCACAAAAAGGGTGAACCAACCATGGCTAACTAAGGAAGTAAAGCATGGTATCAGGTTAAAAGAAAAAGCATACAACATGTCAAAGATTACTGGTAAGCCCGAAGATTGGGAAAACTTTAAAAACCAACAAAGGATGACTAAAAGAATAATAAAGAGGGAGAAAATAAATTATGAGAGTAAACTAGCAAGAAATATAAAAACTGACAGCAAAAGCTTCTACAAGTATATAAAAAAAAAGGGTAGCTAAAGTAAACATTGGTCCCTTAGAGGATGAGACTGGGGAAATAATAATGGAAAACAAGGAAATGGCAGAGGAATTGAACAGATATTTTATATTTGTCTTCACAGTAGAAGACACTAATAATATACCAATAATAGTAGAAAATCAAGGGGCAAAGGGGAGGGAGGAACTAAAAACAATCACTAGAGAAAAAGTACTAGGTAAACTAATGGGTCTAAAGGCTGACAAGTCCCCTGGACCTGATGGCTTGCATCCGAGGGTCTTAAAGGAAGTGGCTACAGAGATAGTGGATGCATTGGTTGTAATCTTCCAGAATTCACTAGATTCTGGAAAGGTGTCAGCGGATTGGAAAACCGCAAACGTAACACCCCTATTCAAGAAGGGAGTGAAACAGAAAGCAGATAACTATGGACCAGTTAGCCTAACATATGTCATTGGGAAAATGCTAGAATCCATTATTAAGGAAGTAGTAGCAGGACATTTAGAGACTCATAATACAATCAAGGAGAGTCAACATGGTTTTACGAAGGGGAAATCGTGTCTGACAAATTTATTAGAGTTCTTTGAGGAAGTAACGGGCAGGGTGGATAAAGGGGAATCAATGGATGCAGTATATTTGGATTTCCAAAAGGCATTCGATAAAGTGCCACATAAAAGATTATTGCACAAGGTAAGAGCTCATGGCGTTGGGTGTAATATACTGGCATGGATAGAGGATTGGCTAACTAACAGAAAACAAAGAGTCGGGATAAAAGGGTCATTTTCAAAATAGCAATCTGTAACTAGTGGGGGGTGCTGCAGGGCTCAGTGCTGGGGCCTCAACTATTTACAATATATATCAATGACTTGGATGAAGGAACAGAGTATCTTGTGGCCAAGTTTGCTGATGATACAAAAATAGGTGGAAAAGCAAGTTGCGATGAGGACACAAAGTGTCTGCAAAGGGATATTGACAGGTTAAGTAAATGGGCAAAAATCTGGCAGATGGAATATAATGTGGGAAAATGTGAAGTCATCCACTTTGGGAGGAAAAATAAAAAAGCAAACTATTATTTGAATGGAGAAATACTACAAAATGCTGCGGTACAGAGAGATCTGGGTGTCCTCGTACATGAAACACGAAGTCAACATACAGGTGCAGCAGGTAATCCGGAAGGCAAACGGAACATGGTCCTTTATTTCTAGGGGGATGGAGTATAAAAGCAGGGAAGTCATGCTACAACTGTACAGGGTGCTGGTGAGACCACACCTGGAGTACTGCGTACAGTTCTGGTGCCCTTATTTAAGGACATACTTGCATTGGAGGCAGTTCAGAGAAGGTTCACTAGGTTGATTCCGGATATGGAAGGGTTGTCTTGTGAGAAAAGATTGAACAGATTGGGTCTATACTCATTGGAGTTTAGAAGAATGAGAGGAGATCTTATTGAAACATACAAGATTCTTAGGGAACTCGATAGGGTAGATGCTGAGAGGATGTTACCCCTCATGGGGGAATCTAAAACTAGGGGGCATAGTCTCAGAATAAGAGGTTGCCCGTTTAAGATGGGAATGAGGAGGAATTTCTTCTCCCAGAGGATTGTGAATCTTTGGAATTCTTTACCCCAAAAAGCTGTGGAGGTTGAGTCATTGAATACATTCAAGGCTGAGTTAGACAAATTTTTGATCAGCAAGGGAGTCAAAGGATATGGGGAAAGGGGGGGAAAGTGGTGTTGAGGTAAAAATCAGATCAGCCATGATCTCATTGAATGGCGGAGCAGGCTCGAGGGGCCGAATGGCCTACTCCTGCTCCTTTCTCTTATGGTCTTATGGTCCACGATCTGGATACAGTGCAGGAAACACTTCAACAACCTCAAGAATAGCAAGGGTGAGTAAAGCTCTGCCTTTCTCCATCTCGCTCAAGAACACATGGCAGTGGTCCTTCATTCCCATCCCCCAGCGCTCTGATGTATTCCCTCCCCTCCATCACTTCCTCCTCCTTTCATCTCAAGGGCACATTATACCACCTCTCATTCCAAAAACACTGACCTCTTCCCTTGCCTCAATGACAGCATTCTGTTCTCACATGGTAACCTTTGCAGAATCAGCAACGTCTCCCATTACTCCTTCCTCGCTTCACACATCCATCCACTTGCTTTCCATTCAACACATCCCCAACCTGCTTGCATTTTGTTTCTTCTCCCTCTCAGTATGTGCAATGCAAGCAGAAGCCTCACACAGGTGCACTCTCCTTTGTAGGGAACACATTAACTTTGGCCCCCTCTCTCCATAGGGGAAAAACAGTGACCACCACCAGGGAGAGAAGCAAGACCACACAACCCGTTGGTCACATCAGAGGTGGAGCAGCAAGCTTTTGAAATAAGTGGCCCTGCAAGAGCTGTTCTATTAGGGAATTTCAAGGCTGAGAGTTTATCTGAACAGGGTCTCTAACTATTACATGTGCATCAAGCGGCACTGTAAGCTTCTTAATTGTTTAAATTTACCCACTTTGAATTAGTTTTATAACCAAAGTAGAACATTCCTTACCTGTCATTGTATAACATTGCATAATAAATATAGACATCATCTTTCCTCTTTCTTAAAACATCCTGAATAAGAAGTACATGTTGGACAACTAGAGATAAAACAGATCCATAAATATCATGAATCCATCTCCATCACACTAACAGGGACAATAATTTTACTAACTTACCATCACTCAGTCTACCGCGATCACCAAGAATTGACTCCTCTCCAGCGAAGTCCCACTCCAGAGACTTGGGCACAAAATCTAGGCTGACACTCGAGTGCAGTACAGATGAGACATTAAACAGAGGCCTCATTTGCCCTCTCAGGTGGACGTAAATGATCCCATGGCACTTTTCAAGGAAAAGCAGAGGAGATCTCCCCGGTGTCCTGGCCAATATTTATCCCTCAACCAACATTCACTAAAAACAGATTATCTTATCATTATCTCATTGCTGTTTGTGGGATCTTGCTGTGAGCAAATTCGCTGCTGCATTTCCTACATTACTGAGGTTGTGAAAGGCGCTGTCCAGATTCTCCTTCATTCTTTCTTTCTATGATATTGCAATGGCAGATGTGAGAGAACTGATTCCACTAACACGACTTTATTTAAACCAGCATCCAGGATTAAGATGATAATATTACATGAAACTAGGGACTGGGGCAGTGTGTTCGAATTTCCTTTTACCAATGGGAGCCAAGGTTCAAATCTATCCTGGTCGAAAATCTCCTCTGTCTGCCAAATGTAAGGCTACAATGTGAAACAAATTTGGAAAGTGCCAATGCTTCCCACAAGTTGGCATTTCACGGATTCTAGAAAAGTAGCCGGTGTGCAAAAATGGAAAGTTCACACTGGATAATTTATTTCAATTACATTTTTTGATTTGGTAGATTATCCCAGTGCAATATTGGCATCTAGCATTAACACCATCAAATAATGCTGCTTTAATGAAAAGCAAAATACTAGTTGCAACTGTGGTAAAGATTGGCCTGGGATGTGTCTGTTTTACTAAATTAATCATCTCAGCCCCAGGACATTGCTGCAGGAGTTCCTCAGGGCAGGGTCCTAGGCCCAACCATCTTCAGCTGCTTCATCAATGACCTTCCCCCTATCATAAGGTCAGAAATGGGGATGTTCGCTGATGAATGCACAGTGTTAAGTTCCATTTGCAGCCCCTCAGATAATGAAGCAGTCCGTGCCCGCATACAGCAAGACCTGGACAACATCCAGGCTTGGGCGGATAAGTGGCAAGTAACATTCACGCCAGACCATCTCCAACAAGAGAGAATCCAACCACCTCCACTTGACATTCAATGGCATTACCATCACCGAATCCCCCATCAACATCCTGGAAACTTAACTGGACCAGCCACATAAATACTGTGGCTACAAGAGCAGGTCAGAGGCTGGGTATTCTGCGACGAGTGACTCACCTAAGCCTTTCCACCATCTACAAGGCACAAGACAGGAGTGTGATGGAATACTCTCCACTTGCCTGGATGAGTGCAGCTCCAACAACACTCACGAAGCTTGACACCATCCAAGACAAAGCAGCCCATTGATTGGCACCCCATCCACTACCCTAACCTTTCACTTCCTTTACCACCAGTGCACCCTGGCTGCAGTGTGTATCATTCACAGGATGCACTGCAGCAACTTGCCAAGGCTTCTTCAACAGCACCTCCCAAACCCACAGCCTCTACCACCTAGAAGGACAAGGGCAGCAGGCACATGGGAACAACACCACCTGCATGTTCCCCTCCAAGTTACACACCACCCCGACTTGGAAATATATCACCGTTCCTTCATCGTCGCTGGGTCAAAATCCTGGAACTCCCTTCCTAACAGCACTGTGGGAGAACCTTCACCACACGGACTGCAGCGGTTCAAGAAGACAGCTCACCACCACCTTCTCAAGGGCAATTAGGGATGGGCAATAAATGCCGGCCTCGCCAGCGACGCCCACATCCCGTGAACGAATAAAAAAAAAATTGGGTTTGGGCCACTCCTACATAAAAATGACTCAAATACAAAAAAAACCACCAATAAATATTAAAATGTATTTGCAGCACGGACAAATGTCTAATTAATGGTCTTAGCTCACTTTAGATCAAACATGTCATAATATACTATATGTATTAAAGTAAACATATACACTTTATTAGAAATATTTACCACACAGCTTAAGCATTAGTTACATATAAATATATAAAAGCATAAGCTGATCACAAAGATCACATTTACACCAGAGCTGCAAATTGTTCTTGGATACTTTGAACCCTAGACTGACAAGAAATATACAAAGTTCCATTAATATTTAAACAGCTGGAGCTTTTTGTGCGTGCACCTAGGTCTTCCAGCATCCATTGTGGAAGGGACAAAATAGTTTAATGTTTTTCAGGGATATCTCTTTGCACAAAGGAAAGCTCCAGAAGTTTATGACCTCTTGAGGTATATTAAATGCTTTGTTTACTGGATTTTTGGCTGGGAACACCAAGAGGATAACTTTTTATTAATGCCATTAAAGGGGTATTAAGGTGGTCCCACGCTTCTTCGTAAAAATGTAGTAATTAAGCAATCTATTAAAAGTATCCAAGATCATATTGCCATGGATGATACAAAAAGAATGGAAACAACATGGCTTTGTGGCTGCGGAGGGTCCCATCAATATGTAGTTTGGTTTTCTGATTTTTCCAAGGTATCTTTGTCCTTACAGACCACTTTGAGCCATGGTTTGGGCACTCTGGGACTAACTCACAAGGAGAAGTAATTTTCAAGTATGGTTTTAGCCCATTCTTGTGGCACTGAGCAGTCAGTTTATCCTTTGGTGCATTATGCCAATTGAAATGGCTTTTGCAATTTTGGCTCCTATGCACAGACACAGATGTGGACACCATCTTCTTCTGAAGAGCGTTCAGTTGTCTTTTTTCTTGTCAGTGTAAAACGAGCTTGTTAAAAGGTTCAACTGAATTCTGACTCCCAAAAGGCACACATCAAAATGCTTTATTAAACTTGATCCACATGCATAAAGTGCAGTTTGGAATCTTTGTGCTCCTTTTCTTATATCTGAAATTACAGTGAATAAAATCAGATCGTGAGCATCTAGCTGATTGAAGAGAACAATTTTACTTTCTGAGTAATGAAGGTGGTAATGGAAATCTCCCCTTTTTTGGTTTCTCACACCTTTCACAAGGTTGCTTACCCCAAGTAAAAAGGCTTTTCCTGACACTCTTATCTGATGATAAAGAAAACTTAGCTCTTTGATGGTTTTGATCATCACTCTGTTACAATGAAACATTATTTTAACTGAGCGACTTAAGCATAGTCAAAACTACATTCTGATGCACTTGATCTTTTCTAATATTAACAAACTCATTCTTCACCCTGGTAAGAACCTCTGGATGTGCTCCAAACATCTGAGTGAAGAACATTGTAGGATTTCAAAATACCATACCAGTGAACATTAATATTAAAATAATTAGCACTGCAATTTGCATTAAACCATAATCATGATCACACAGGATAAAAACTCAAGATGTTTTTATTCATGCATCTTTTTGTTGCTGTTCCAAGATTTCAGAAAATAAAGGAAATAAATGTCATATACTACTTACCCTGGGATAGCATCGTGGAATAAATTAACATCCAACGATTATAACTGCCAGCACAACTATCAGCAGGATGCTATATAAACCTTGAAAGACACATTAAAAAGTTATGTTATATCTATTATCAAAATTAGACAAAATATGCCAACATATTCTTCTCTAAATTGATATAATCTTGATGAAATGATATACTACAGACATACATGGTACATTAGATTAACTGTTTACTGGGGTCCCAAATAGCAATGCAATTAGATCTTGTGACACTCTTAGATCCACTTTTCATGAAGTGGTTATTTATGTGAATCTATTGGCTAATGTAAACTTTTTAATTCTCTGGCTGAACCCTTTGATCCCTTCTCACCTACAAAACAATTCTCCACTTCAAAAGTATGATCACTGTGAGAAGCTCTCTGTGATGTTTCAATGGGAATGCAAGAATACTCAAAGTAAATGGATATGTGGAGACATTGGCTATTTGAGCAATTCCCTTTGTATATCCTCCAACTGTATACCTAACACATGTAAGAACTATCAAAGTACAATTGTGCCCAAATACTGTATTAGCAAATGCAAAACTTAAATCCAAATTACAACCAAAAACGCTGTTCACAAAGTTTCTATTTCAGTTTGGTTATAAAATTCTTTATAAGAACTGTATGGAAACCATTTTTTAAAAAAATGAAACTTTTAGTATTTTTTAGATGCAGTGATAGATCTGCAGAAAGTAGTTTCTGACTACAAGGCTATCATTTGTGAAGTGACAAGGAGCGTAGATTATCCTAATCTTCAAAACAAGTAAGCCAGAAGGAATTAGTGGGTTTCACTCTCTGAAGTATGTCCAAACATATACAAACAGAAAACTAAGCTATCATCTCACTACTGATGATGGAGATTGAGAGTTACATGCCTGTAATATGGGAATAGGCTAACTACAATGACACAATGGGTTGAATCCTTAAAAGCTATTCCTTATTCTGAAATGTTTCTACAAATCCCTATATTACAATGGGTTCCAGGTTCAATGTGTTCTTTGCATCCTCACGTAATGGCATGAATGGCATTATTTCATCATGTTGTCCGCTGCCACAAGGAGTGGGGACCATGTTAGCAACTGGTCGATGTTGAAATTATTTATGAAAATGGATATAAAATGTGTAAAGTACTAAAAGATTTCCCATAATGTTGCTCATAGTCAGTCACTGCTTATGGTGTTACAAGGGAGGAGGGATACAGATGTCCACCAAAAAAAATTTTAGGAATAAATTCGTAAGAAATTTTCACATTTTATAGAAATGTAGAAAATGTGCGACAGTAAAAGTCTGAAAACTGGCCCACAAATGTTGAAATATTGAACAGAAAACAGGCCCAAAATGAAATAGGGTTGGATTGCACAAGCATAGGCCTCAGGGTTAGAGATCACATGTGTGTGCTATCAATTGGAGCATGCACACACAATAGATCCTAAAGTCGATTGTATGGGATTAAGTTACTAAACATTTGGAGAAACACAAATTAATCAAGGCAAGTCAGCACAGATTTCTAAACGAAAGGTTGTGCTTGACCAACCGTATAGAATTCTTTAAAGAAATAGAGGATAAAGGAAATCATAGAATCATAGAAAGGTTACAGCATGGAAGGAGGCCATTCGGCCCATCGAGTCCACGCCGGCTCTATGCAAGAGCAATCCAGCTAGTCCCACTCCCCCGCCCTATCCCCGTAACCCTGATTTTTTTTTCCTTTCAAGTACTTATACAGTTCCCTTTTGAAGGCCATGATTGAATCTGCCTCCACCACCCCCTCAGGCAGTGCATTCCAGATCCTAACCACTCGCCGTATAAAAAAGTTTTTCCTCATGTCACCTTTGGTTCTTTTACCAATCACCTTAAATCTATGCCCTCTGGTTCTTGACCCTTCCGCCAATGGGAACAGTTTCTCTCTATCTACTCTGTCCAGACCTTTCATAATTTTGAATACCTCTATCAATTCTCTTCGCAACCATCTCTGTTCAAAGGAGAACCACCCCAGCTTCTCCAGTCTATCCACGTAACTAAAGTCCCTCATCCCTGGAATCATTCTAGTAAATCTCTTCTGCACCCTCTCTAATGCCTTCACATCTTTCCTAAAGTGCGGTGCCCAGAACTGGACACAATACTCCAGTTGTGGCCGAACCAGTGTTTTATAAAGGTTCATCATGACTTCCATACTTTTGTACTCTATGCCTCTATTTATATATGTAAGGAATCTTACAACACCAGGTTATAGTCCAACTGTTTTATTTGAAAATCACATTTGTCAACCCCAGTCCATCACCGGCATCTCCACATCATAGCTTCTATTTATATAGCCCTGGGTGCTTTTTTAACCGCTTTCTCAAATTGTCCTGCCACCTTCAACGATTTGTGCACATATACCCCCAGATCTCTCTGTTCCTGTACCCCTTTTAGAGTTGTGCCCTCTAGTTTATATTGCTTCGCCTCGTTCTTCCTACCAAAATGTATCATTTCGCATTTTTCTGGGTTAAATTTCATCTGCCACGTGTCCACCCATGCCACCAGCCTATCTATATCCTCTTGACGTCTATCAGTATCCTCCTCACTGTTTAATACCCTTCCAAGTTTTGTGTCATCTGCAAATTTTGAAATTGTGCCCTCTACACCCAAGTCCAAATCATTAATATATATCATGAAAAGCAGTGGTCCCAGTACTGACCCCTGGGGAACACCACTGTACACCTTTCTCCAGTCCGAGAAACAACCCTTCACCACTACTCCTCTGTTTCCTATCACTTAGCCAATTCTGTATCCGTGTTGCTACTGCTCCCTTTATTCCATGGGCCGCAATCTTGATAAGCCTACCATGCGGCACTTTATCAAACGTCTTTTGAAAATCTATGTACACATCAACTGCATTGCTCTCATCTACCCTCTCTGTCATCTTATCAAAAAACTCTTAACGGGTTAGTTAAACACAATTTGCCTTTAACAAATCCGTGCTGGCTTTCCCTAATCAATCCACACTCGTCCAAGTGACTGCCAACTCTGTCCTGGATTATTGTTTCTAAAAGTTTCCCCACCACTGAGGTTAAACTGAGTGGCCTATATATAGTTGTTGGGTTTATCCTTACACGCTTTTTTCAACAAGGGTGTAACATTTGCAATTCTCCAGTCCTCTGGCACCACCCCCGTAGCTATGGATGTTTGGAAGATTATGGCCAGTACCTCCGCAATTTCCACCCTTCCTTCCCTTAGCAACCTAGGATGCATCCCATCTGGACCAGGTGACTTATCTACTTTAAGTACAGCTAGCCTTTCTAGTACCTCTTCTTTATCAATTTTTAGTTCATCCAGTATCTTAACTATATCTTCCTTTACTGAGACGCTGGCAGCATCATCTTCTTTGGTAAAGACAGATGCAAAGTACTCATTTAGTACCTCTGCCTCCATGAGTAGATCTCCTTTATGGTCTCTAATCGGCCCCACTTTTCCTCTGACTACCTGTTTACATGCCTGTAGAAGACTTTTGGATTCCCTTTTCTGTTGGCCGCCAGTGTATTCTCATACTCTTTCTTTGCCCCTCTTATTTCCTTTTTCATTTCCCCTTTGAACGTTCTATATTCTGTTTGGTTCTCACTTGTGTTAACAACCTGACATCTGTCATACGCCCCTTTTTTTCCGCTTCATCTTACTCACTATCTCTTTTGTCATCCAGGGAGCTCTGGCTTTAGTTGCCCTACCTTTCTGCCTCGTGGGAATGTGTTTAGACTGTACCCGAACCATCACCTCTTTATAGGCTACCCACTGTTCAATTACAGTTTTGCCTGCCAATCTATGATTCCAATTTACCCAGGCCAGATCTGTTCTCATCCCATTGAAATTGGCCCTCCTCCAATTGAGTATTTTTATTTTAGAGTGGTCCATGTCCTTTTCCATAGCTATTCTAAACCGTATAATATTATGATCGCTGCTCCTCAAATGCACCCCCACTATCACTTGTTCTACTTGGCCCGCCTCATTCCCTAGAACCAAGTCCAGCAATGCCTCCTTCCTCGTTGGGCCGGAAACGTACTGGTTAAGAAAGTTATCCTGAACACATTTCAAAAATTTCACCCCCTCTTTGCCCCTTATATTATTGTTATCCCAGTCTATATTAGGATATTTGAAATCCTAAAATACAGTGGTTTAAGTGGATTTTCAGAAAGCACTTGTTAAAGTACCACATAAGAGACTTATGGTAAAGATAGTGCCAGATGCAGTGAAGGGGAAGGTGGGAACATAGATGGAGAGATGATTAGGAGGCAGAAAGCCATGGGTACGAGTAAAGAGAAATTTCTCAGATTGGAAAGGTGATTGGTGTTCCAGTGGTCTGTGTTGGGGCCCCTGTTATTTACATAATCTAGATTTAGGAATGGAGGGAACAAACCAAAATTTGCTGACACCAAATTGGTGAGTATGGCAAATTGTGACAAGACTGTGAAAGACTGGTAGGATAGGCAGAGAGGTGACAGATGCAGTTCAATGTACAGAAATGTGAAGTAATACATTTTGGAAGTAAAAATAGAGAAAATTAATAAGTGCACCCTAAATGGTAAGATTTTAAATGGAGTAGAGGAGCAGAGGGACCTTGACGTGCAGAACGCAGATCAGTAGAGGTGGTAACAGAAGTAGATAAAGCTATAAAAAGGGCAAATTGAACCCTTGGTTTTACATCTTAAGGCTTAGAATACAAAAGCAAGGAGGTAACACCACAAAGATGTTTTATGAATACATTAAGAGCAAGAGGATAACTAAGGAAAGAGTAGGGCCTACGGAAAATGGTAGCGGTTGTTGGACGCCAATCATCTTAGCCCCAGGACATTGGGGATGTTCGCTCGATTGCACAGTGTTCAGTTCCATTCGCAACCCCTCAGATAACGAAGCAGTCCCTTCCCGCATGCAGCAAGACCTGGACAACATCCAGGCTTGGGCTGATAAGTGGCAAGTAACATTGGCACCAGATAAGTGCCAGGCAATGACCATCTCCAACAAGAGAGAGTCTAACCACCACCCCATGACATTCAACGGCATTACCATCGCCGAATCCCCCACAATCAACATCCTGGGGTCACCACTGACCAGAAACTTAACTGGACCAGCCACAAAAATACTGTGGCTACAAGAGCAGGTCAGAGACTGGGTATTCTGTGGTGAGTGACTCACCTACTGGCTCCCCAAAGCCTTTCCACCATCTACAAGGTACAAGTCAGGAGTGTGATGGAACACTCTCCACTTGCCTGGATGAGTGCAGCTCCAACAACACTCAAGAAGCTCGAAACCATCCAGGACACCCCATTTACCACCCTAAATATTCACTCCCTTCATCACCGGCGCACCGTGGCTGCAGTGTGTACCATCAACAGGATGCACTGCAGCAACTTGTCAAGGCTTCTTCGACAGCACCTCCCAAACTCGCGATTTCTACCACCAAGGACAAGGGCAGCAGGCACATGGGAACACCACCACCTGCACGTTCCCCTCCAAGCCACACTCCATCCTGACTTGGAAATATATCGCCGTTCCTTCATCGTCGCTGGGTCAAAATCCTGGAACTCCCTTCCTAACAGCACTGTGGGAGAACCTTCACCATATGGACTGTAGCGGTTCAAGAAGGCAGCTCACCACCACCTTCTCAAGGGCAATTAGGGGTGGGCAATAAATGCTGGCCTTGCCAGCAATGCCCACATCCCATGAACGAATAAAAGAAAGACCAAAAAGGTAACCTATGTGTGGAGGCGGAAGATGTTGGTATGGTCCTTATCGAATACTTTGCGACTGTCTTCACAAAAGAGAGGGATGATGCAGACATTGTAGCTAAGGAGGAGGAGTGTGAAATATTGGATGGGATAAATTTAGTGAGAGAGGAAGTATTAAGGGGATTAGCATCTTTGAAAGTAGATAAATCACCAGGGCCGGATGAAATGTATCCCAAGCTGCTAAAAGAAGCAAGGGAGGAAATAGCGGAGGCTCTGACCATAATTTTCCAATCCTCACTGGATACAGGCGTGGTGCTAGAGGATTGGACGACTGCTAACGTTGCATCATTGATTAAAAAGGAAGCGAGGGATAGACCAAGTAATTACAGGCCAGTCAGTCTAACCTTGGTGGTGGACAAATTATTGGAATCAATTCTGAGGGACAGCATAAACCGACACTTCGAAAGCCACGGAGTAATCAAGGACAGTCAGCATAGATTTGTTAAGGGAAGGTCGTGTCTAACTAACTTGATTGAATTTTTTGAGGAGATAACAAGGAGGGTCGATGAGAGGAGTGCATTTGATGTAGTCTACATGGATTTTAGCAAGGCTTTTGACAAGGTCCCACATGGCAGATTGGTCAAAAAAGTACAAGTCCACGGGATCCAAGGGAGAGTGGCAAGTTGGATCCAAAATTGGCTCAGTGGCAGGATGCAAAGGGTAATGGTCGACTGTTGCTTTTGTAACTGGAAGGCTGTTTCCAGTGGGGTTCTGCAGGGCTCAGTACTAGGTCCCTTGCTTTTTGTGATACATATTAATGAAATGGACTTAAATGTAGGGGGCATGATTAAGAAGTTTGCAGATGATACAAAAATTGGCCGAGTGGTTGATAGTGAGGAGGAAAGCTGTAAACTGCAGGAAGATATCAATGGACTGGTCAGATGGGCAGAAAAGTGGCAAATGGAATTCAACTCGGAGAAGTGTGAGGTAATGCATTTGGGGAGGGCAAACAAGGCAGGGGAATACACAATAAATGGGAGGATTATGAAAGATATACAGGAGGTGAAGGACCTTGGACTGCATGTCCACAGATCCCTGATGGTAGCAGGACAGGTAGATAAGGTGATTAAGAAGCCATGTGGAATACTTCCTTTATTAGCCGAGGCATAGAATATAACAGCAGGGAGGTAATGCTGAAACTGTATAAAACACTGGTTAGGCCACAGCTTGAGTACTGTGTACAGTTCTGGTCACCACATTACAGGAAGGATGTAATTGCACTAGAGAGGGTACAGAGATTTACGAGGATGTTGCCAGGACTGGAGAATTTTAGCTATGAGGAAAGATTAGACAGGCTGGGATTGTTCTCTTTGGAACAGAGGAGGCTGAGGGGAGATTTAATTGAGGTATGTAAAATTATGAGATACCTAGATAGAGTGGATAGGAAGGACCTATTTCCCTTAGTAGAGGTCAATAACCAGGGGGCATAGATTTGAAGTGATTAGTAAAAGGATTAGAGGGGAGCTGAGGAAAATTTTTCTCACCTAGAGGGTGGTAGGGATCTGGAACTCACTGCCTGAAAGGGTGGTAGAGGCAGAAACCCTCATCGCATTTAAAAAGTACCTGGATATGCACCTGAAGTGCCATGACCTACAAGGCTACGGACCAAGTGCTGGAAAGTGGGATTAGGCTGGGTGGCTCATTTTCGGACGGCGTGGAGATGATGGGCCAAATGGCCTCCTTCTGTGCCGTAATTTTTTTATGATTCTATACTGGCACAAGACCTTAACTAGACTACAATTAGATTATTGCATGCGCCTTTGGGGACCCCATTATAAGAAGGATATAAAAGCAATAAAAAGGTGCAGTATAGATTCACTGGGATATTAACAGGAAGGAGGGGTTTCAGTTATGGAACAAGACTTGGTAAGTTCAGTAGAGCCAAGAATCCTAATGCAAGTCTTCAAGTTTATGGAGGGTTATGATAGGGTAAACAGTGATAGATTGTTTCCAGTGGTCTGAGAGATGGTAACGAGCAAGCACAATTTTAGGATAATTACAAAAAGAATGACATGAGAAGTTAGAAAAAATGTATAAGGTTGTTAGAATGTGGAATTCTCTGTTACCAAGAACAATGCTACAGCAGCAATTAAGTATTTTTGAAAGGGAATCAGATAATTGCGTGAAAAAGAGGAGTATAACAGGAGTCTGGGATTAGACTGGGTGGCTCAAGTGGAGAAAAGACTATTGCAGATTTGATGGGCCAAATGGCCCGTTTATGTCCTGTAAAATTCTATGATTCCATGAATCCACATTATTACTAAGGGCAGAAACTCAACAGTGCAGTGGACTGTGCTAAAAGCTGACTGGTCAAAACCACCAACATCTTGTGTGACCTGATCCCACTTCATTTTCACCCTCTCCCTGACCTTCCGTATGGTTCACCATCTCATCCCCTCCATTTTCACCGATTCACTCCCAACTGACCACACACAGCCAGCATGTATTCTGCAATGCCTTCTCCTCTCTCTGGCAGCCCCATTCTATTCCTCATATTTGGGCTGCTGCTCAGTAACATTATCTGTAAGCATGGGGTGAGCTTCCATATCTGTGCTGTTGACACCCAACATTACTCATCCACCATCACCCTCAACTCCACAATTGTTACTGTGCTGTCTGATTGCCTTTATGCCTATTTCCTTGCTTCTGTAAATGATATTGTAAATACATATTGAACAGTTACTTTAGCCTGTTTGAAGTGGGGTTAGGGCTCAAGAATTTCTGCCTTTTAGGCAGACAGTGAGAAAGAGACAGAAACAAAGTGTCCATTTTATCTGAATTCCAGGAAGCAATTTATTGTATCCTGGGTTCATTCTTAGACCCGGGCTACACTAACTCAATATAGTAGAGTGTTAAAGGTGCATGGTTCAGATTGTAAGGTACACAGTCTGCTTACATAAATGGCTTTTTGTATCAGAAAACTGTATTGGAAACACCAGGAAAAGTTCAAATCATAACAGCGCTATGCAATCTACTCAATTCGAAGCTGCTGAATTCAAATTATCTGGTTATTCAAATATTTTTGCACTTTGCCATGTTATTTATATTACTTAATGCAAATCATTAACTAATTCAACATTGTTTAGTGCAATTACCTTGAATTATCAGTAATTAAGTGCACGTTTTACTTAAAGCATTTCCAAGAAAGAAAGACTCCAATATGACAGGTAAAGTTTTACTGTAATTAAGCTGGTACATGAGAATTAATGTATCTGTATTGATGTATTTGTCCTTAAAAGGCAAAATTAATCAAATTTTACATAATGTGAACAGATATTAGTATTCATTAGTACTTCCCATGTTTTGTGCTATAAAACCACTATTCTAGTGAGTCTGAATAGATATATTGCACTGAGAATTTCCCCTGCTGCGACGTTACATATGGAGGAACGGGAGTCCAGCAGTCCGCAAGGTCAATACCCTGCCACTGGACTCAATATCCACCCCCTCCACCTCTAGCATCCTGTGGCTGCACTATGTTCTACCTGTGGGATGCTGTGCAGCAACTCAGCAAGCTTACTTCAACAGCACCTCACAATCCCATGACCTCTAACAAGGAGGACAACAGAAATATCATGGGAACACTGTCAACTCCCCAGTTACACACCATCCCGACTTGGACATATAATTGCAACTCCTTAATCATCGCTGGATCAAAATCCAGGATTCCGCTATCTAACACCATTGTGGGAGCACCACTACCACGAGGCCTGCAGCCATCCACCACCTTCTCAGGACAACTTGAGATGGGCAATACAGCCGTGCCGACATTGCATACATACCATGAACAAATAATAAATTCTGGGGCAGAAATGTTCCTTACACTTTCTACACAAAGTGGAGCTCCTCAGCTAGCAGTTGTACATACAGAAAACAGCAATTGAGTTCATAGAACGATAGAGCACAGGGGGCCATTCGACACATCGTGCCTGTGCCTGCTCTTTGAAAGAGCTATCCAATTATTTCCACTCCCCTGTTCTTTCCCCATAGCCCTGCAAATATTTCCCTTTCAAGTATTTATCCAATTCCCTTTTGAAAGTTACTATTGAATCTGCTTCCACCACCCTTTCAGGCAGTGCATTCCAGATCATAACAATTCACTGTGTAAATTTTTTCCCCTCATGTCGCCTCTTTTTTTTTTGCCAATTACCTTAAATCTGTGTCCTCTGGTTACCGACCCTTCTGCCACTGGAAACAGTTTCTCCTTATTTCCTCTATCAAAACCCTTCATGATTTTGAACACCTCTATTAAATCTCCCCTTAATCTTCTAAGGAGAGCAACCCCAGTTTCTCTAGTCTCTCCACATAACTCAAGTCTTTCAACGCTGCTACCATTCCAATAAATTTCCTCTGCACCCTCTCTAAGACCTTGGCATCCTTTCTAAAGTGTGGTGCCCAGAACAGGCCACAATCTCCAGCTGAGGCCTAATCAGTGTTTTATAAAAGGTTGAGCATAACTTCCTTGTTTTTGAACTCTATACCTCTATTTATAAAGCCACGGGTGCCATATGCCTTCTTAACAGCCTTCTCAACTTGTCCTGCCACCTTCAACTGTTGCACGTACACCCCTAGGATTCTCTGTTCCCGCACCCCTTTCAAAATTGTACCATTTAGTTTATATTGCTTCTTCTCACTCTTCCTACCAAAATGTATCACTTCTCTGCCTTAAATTTCATCTGCCACATGTCTACCTATTTCACCTGTCTATGTCCTCCACATTGCCTCCTACATTTCTGAGTTTCGTGTCATCTGCAAACTTTGAAATTATGCTTCGTATACCCAAGTCCAGGTCATTAATATATATATCAAAAAGAGTAGCGGTCCTGATACTGACTGACCCCTGGGGAACACCGCTGTACACCTCCCTCCAGTCAGAAAAACAACCGCTCTCTCATTTACTCTGTTTTCTATCCCGTAACCATTTCGTATCCACACAGCCACTGCCCATTTAATCCCATGGGCTTCAATTTTCTGCAAAACTACCCTGGTAACACCATTAGAAAAGTTCCTAGTTTGTGTTCTTTTGATAAATCCAAGTGCCTTGTGCTGGGTGATGCTTCCTTTTGGTACATCACTTACCTATGTGAAGATGGGGGTGACCTTTGTTCAGTGTAGGTCTGCCTTTTACTCCTGAAACAAAGGAAGTCTTTTACTGACTTGTTAATAAATTACTTAGTTTATAACACAAAATAAAATGTAAGTTAGACAATAAATCATAGTAGGATATTTTTTACAAATTTGCACTCCCAGCACAGAGTTGTGTCTGCTGGGTGTGCATACTGGGAATTCAGATGTAGAGTTAATGGGTGGGAAACCCTGTGCGGTCCGCTGACCTATGTATAAATTCCCAATATACATTCCCAATGGGCGAAGCTCCACACCGACACCGCAAATTTGTAAAATTACCCCAATTGGCAAAGTTTGATCAGATTGACAGCGAAATTTTTAAATGATCAGAAAAGCTCACTTACCATGAAAATAAATTCTTTTTTCCCAAAACTGTGAAAGAATTAAAATCTTGTTAATAACATCAGAGTTAGAGCTCACATATTTTCAGTGTACTTTGGTAACAGTATAAAACAACTACCCCCCCCACCAATCCAAACTGTTTTTCTGAACCTCAAAAGCACTTCCTTGGATAAACTCATCATGTCCGTGACTCCAGCTAGCCTGGAGGGAGAAGAGCCTAGCAATGCACCAGGACTACTCTAACAAAATACTTCAAATGTATACCCTGGAAAGAGATGGGAGAAAATTTATGATTTAGTCGCAGTGTATATCAGGAATTTTGGTGCAGAGGTCTGCATGATTTTCTGCCCATTCATTTTAATAGTCAGAAAATCATGCAGGCTGCAGATCAGGCACGCTGACCTCCACACTTGAATTCCTAACACGTGGAGCTCTGTGCTGGGAGAGCTAAAGCATAAAATTTACCTCCATGTACAACTAACCTTCATTCCCATTAACTATCTTTCAAAACAAAAAGTTAGATCATAAAATTCCTTTAAGCTCCTTTCGTCAAGACACCCCTGATTTGAATCTTTCGACAAAAGCCTTTGGTTTCACAAATCCCACTGACCTCACCGGTCTCCCGATTCAGGGAAAGCACGTGCGAACAGCGCCGTGTCCATACACTCAGCAGCTACTCTCAGCTCCTCTCTCTCTGACCCTCCATCGTCGTCTTTCCCTCTGCTTCTGATGGTGGAACTGCTTCTTTGAAGAGTTTTGCCTTTGGGGAGCGAAGATGGATGGACGTCCCAGGTTTCTCTGCTGCTCCGTAGAGTGATGGACAGGCCTGTGAGTCCAGGCTATCGGTCAGTCCTCACCGCTCAACCAGAAAACTGCAGTTTCGCTCCTACGCATAATGTGACCTGTTGTGTTTTCCTTCCCAAATGTTCTCAATCAGTTCTAAGACTTGCCTTTGGAAGCTTCAACATACCGGCACAACCTGTCATCACATTTCCCCTTTTTTTCCCCTGTGACTGCCCTACTGGCGGTGAGTAGAACTGAGCAACGCAGTTCATTACTGAAGTTAGTCTGCTCCAAGTGAGAGTGTTTAGAAATGAAACGGGTATTTAGACTGTTTAGTGAACAGAGTTGAACGCAGGTGTGTGGGAGGGGATTTCTTAGCATTGTTTCAACTGTTTAGGTGCAGATCATAATCTCAGCTGATTCTTCAAGATTGTTGGGAAAAACTGTCACAGTACATACGACCATTTTGAAAATAGGGACATCTGCAAAAAAAGACAGCTGATGCCAGTCCCTACATTGTCTGTAATTTACAGGTTTCGCTATATTTACGAAGGATATGAGCAGTCATACCATCCCCAGCCAGCAGCACTCACTGACATAACGGCCCCTTGTGCATCCCCAATTTCTTTCGCTCCACCATTGGCAGCCGTGCATTCAGCTAAGTGTTGAAATCCCCTGCCTAAACCTGGCTGCTTCCCTCACTTCCTTTAAGACACTCCTTAAAACCTACCTCTTTGAACAAGTTTTGGTCACCTATCTTATGTGGCTCGGTGTCAACATTTGTCTATCAACGCACCTGTGAAGCGCCGTGGGACGTTTTACGACATTAAAGTCGTTATATAAATGCAAGTTTTAGTAGTAGTAGTTGAATACCTTCAACACTACGTTAAATATAGCTGCAGAATTTATTTGTAAAAATGACTTCCCCAAGCATTTTACTTTGATAATGTAGGCAGCTGTATTAAAGGCTCCAGCAGATGCAAATAGCTGCTTTCCAATCACAGCAGCATCATTTGTCAATGCATGTGAAGTATCCAGCACATAGCCAAATGTATCATAAATGTTTCATTCAGCTTCAGATAGCTGTGTTAACAAGGTAACCTGAAATCCCCAGATTGGGATATGACACAGCATCATTGCAGAAAAAGCAAGAGTTTTTTTTAAACCATCAGAGCAGCCTTTTAATAATTTTCTTTTTAAGTTAGGCATTTAGCAAGCTGTATTAATCTATACACAATCAAATATATAAATTTAAAATTATGTCATACAAAACAAAAGCTTGATTTGCAATTAATTCTGCCATTATCACTGAATTAACCATTCAGAAATACAGCATGTCACAATCATTTGAGTTAGGCAGGGAGCACCCCAAACCTGTGATATCATTGTGTTCTTTACCAATAACAGCAATTATTGTCTATTTGGTAAATACCAATACAATAAAAGTACACTTACCGTATCACCGTCAACACAAGCGACAACCAGCTGCACGTCTGAACACTCATTGAGAGACAGCTCTCTGTCTGTCACATGCACACATGGTACACGGCAATGGAGTTTTGAATCAAATGCAACCAATGCTATTGATGTATTCTGAGGAGAAAAACAGAAAGGTACTTAGCTTAAGGCAAAGTTGAGTACACAAAGTATATGTAGAATTTAAATATTAAGGCAGTGCCCACAGTCAATTGGTGAAAACTGAATAGGAAATGTTAAAGTAGCAACTTACAACAGTAAATGTTGACAAAAATAGCATGACCAAAAATCATGACAACAGGGAGTAAGATGTGGACAGCATGTGTGCACACTGTACAATATATTGAAATAATTGACAGAGCAGTTCTGCAATTAGGATACTCTGCCACATTTTATTGCTGCTTATAGATGCTGAAGAAAAACATACCTCAGGTAATTTAGTCCATTCTTCTTCACAACTCTCACTGAAGTTGAAGCACAGAGGCACACGTACAACTACCGGATCATGTAAGGATAAATCACAGCTATAGGTTTCATTGTAGTTCTCAATGATGTGACCACTGGTAACTTTAAAAGAAAATAAAAGTGTTAATATTCCAATATTTATTAACAACTTTTAATAGTATGGGGTCTACATATACCACAGAAAATAAAAACCTTGTCTGTATAAGCATCACTGTCCTAATTTTTGTTTTAATGATGCACTTGCACAGCTTTTGATAATACGGCGTCAAATTCCACCAAAAATACAATTTTCAGCCACTCAGGAAAAGTTATTCAACCAACCATTACTGGCCTAATAATTACAAGTGCATGTCGTACCTTACATAAGCCTGTCACATTTCTGTATTTTTTACTATTTAATCCTGGGAGAACTTCTGGCTAATTTATATGAAAATGTTGCAATTAAGTTAAATTCAGCTCAGTGGAGGTTAAATCCGTAACATATGGCGACTGGGGATGCAGACTAAGGTTCAACAGGTAAGGAATTAGGCCCAGCAGAAGCATCCACCCAAGTTGTTACATCTCATATAACATATGGCTGTATCTACTGACACCACTGTGGTGCAAATAAAGGAAAAGCTTACTCTTTCACCACTAGGAAGTGGGAGGATAATACTCACCCAACACTTTGCTGGAATGTATAATTGGATCAGGCTGACTACAGAGTTCAGAGAAGGAACAATGCTAACACTACCATATAAAAACTGCAACCTGGTCCTTTTAATCTCCAGGTACTTTTTCCACCTATTTTCCTTCTAATTCTTTCCTTCACTATCCCCTTTAACCTCTCTTCCATCTCTCCTAGGGTTCATCTTTTCATAACCCCCTCCCCTTCAGTTTACCATTTTAGCTGAATTTTCTTCAATAAAAAAAAACTTACATTTCTATAGAATCCATATACAGAAATCATATACAAAAACACACCAGAAAGCAGTTTACAGGGCAAACATAAACAAATGAGGGGAAAAAAGGAAAACAGAAAGGTTAAAGGGGAGGGCAAAAGCATAGTTGAAGAGAAGGTTCTTTAGGAACCTTTTACAAACAAGGTGGTAAGTGCCAATACAGAAGGATTTAAGGAGGGAGCTCCAGAGTGCAAGGACTGAAAGTGAGGCCCCCGATGGTAACAACAAAGTATTGGGGAACAAGAAGTAATCCTGTGTTGGAGCAGAGGGTGTGTTGGGGATAAATGGCTGGAAATCACTAAGGCAGGGTGAGGTGAGGCGAGGCGAGGCAATGTATGATTTCCCCTCTGCCCCGGAATCTCTCTGTGGCATGAAACAGTAAACCTGCAAAGAACGTGCGAGTGGGAGCATTTGCTTTCTCCCTATATTTATGTTTAGAGGTGCTATATAAATGCAACTTGTTAAAAGTGAGGACAAGGATCTTAAAAGATAATTTGGAGAGGCATGGGAAACCGACAGAAATTAGAAAGGACATGGCTAATCAGAATGCAAGGCTTAGTGCTGGTGAGGATGTGGGCAATTGCATTCTTAATAAGCTGTAATTTGCAGAGTGCAGAGTTAGGGAGGATGGCTATGAAAGCACAAAGAACTCACATCTCAGAGATAAAGAAGTGGATTCGAATATCAGTAGTAGTTGGGAGAGATGGGGTGGAGGCAAATAATGTTATGGAGGTGAAAGAGAGGTCTTGATAATAGAACAACCTTTGCATCCCATTTGACTCCAAGCTGAGCATTTGATTTCATATCCAAACACAGTCTACTTCCACCTACGTAACATTGCCCACCTCCATCCTTGCCTCGACCCATCTGATGTTGAAACTCTCATCCATGCCTTCGCCACCTCCAGGCTCGACTATGCCAATGCTCTCCTGGCTGGCCTCCCATCCTCCACAAACTTCAGCTCATCCAAATCTCTGCTCTCCATATCCTAACCGGCATCAGGTTCTGCTCACCAATCACCCCCCTGTGCTTGCTGACCTACATTGGCTCGCATAAAACCTCCAATTTATAATCCTTTTTTTAATTCATTCATGGGAGGTGGACGTCGCTGGCAAGGCCGGCATTTATTAATCCCTAATTGCCTTTGAGAAGGTGGTGATGAGCCGCCTTCTTGAACCGCTGCTGTCCGTGTGGTGAAAGTTCTCCCACAGTGCTGTTAGGAAGGGAGTTCCAGGATTTTGACCCAGCGACGATGAAGGAACGGCGATATATTTCCAAGTCGGGATGGTGTGTGACTTGGAGGGGAACTTGCAGGTGGTGTTGTTCCCATGAGCCTGCTGCTCCTGTCCTTCTAGGTGGTAGAGGTCACGGGTTTGGGAGGTGTTGTCAAAGAAGCCTTGGTGAGTTGCTGCAGTGCATCCTGTGGATGGTGCATACTGCAGCCACAGTGCGCCGGTGGTGAAGGGAGTGAATGTTTAGGGTGGTGGATGGGGTACCAATCAAGCGGGCTGCTTTGTCTTGGATGGTGTCGAGCTTCTTGAGTGTTGTTGGAGCTGCACTCATCCAGGCAAGTGGAGAGTATTCCATCACACTCCTGACTTGTGCCTTGTAGATGGCGGAAAGGCTTTGGGGAGTCAGGAGGTGAGTCACTCGTCGCAGAATACCCAGCCTCTGACCTGTTCTTGTAGCCACAGTATGTGTGTGCCTGGTCCAGTTAAGTTTCTGGTCAATGGTGACCCCCAGGATGTTGATGGTGGGGTATTCAGCGATGGTAATGCCGTTGACTATCAAGGGGAGGTGGTTAGACTCTCTCTTCTTGGAGATGGTCATTGCCTGGCACTTGTCTGGCGTGAATGTTACTTGCCACTTATCAGCCCAAGCCTGGATGTTGTCCAGGTCTTGCTGCATGCGGGCTCGGACTGCTTCATTATTTGAGGGGTTGCGAATCGAACTGAACACTCTGCAATCATTAGCGCACATCCCCATTTCTGACCTTATGATGAAGGGAAGGTCATTGATGAAGCAGCTGAAGATGGTTGGGCCTAGGACACTGCCCTGAGGAGCTCCTGCAGCAATGCCCTGGGGCTGAGATGATTGGCCTCCAACAACCACTACCATCTTCCTTTGTGCTAGGTATGACTCCAGCCACTGGAGAGTTTTCCCCCTGATTCCCATTGACTTCAATTTTACTAGGGCTCCTTGGTGCCACACTCGGTCAAATGCTGCCTTGATATCAAGGGCAGTCACTCTCATCTCACCTCTGGAATTCA
Source organism: Heptranchias perlo (assembly GCF_035084215.1). Taxonomy (NCBI): domain Eukaryota; kingdom Metazoa; phylum Chordata; class Chondrichthyes; order Hexanchiformes; family Hexanchidae; genus Heptranchias; species Heptranchias perlo. Next base: position 35,120,748 of record NC_090326.1, on the reverse strand, counting down.
GCTCTTTTGTCCATGTTTGGACCAAGGCTGTAATGAGGTCTGGGGCCGAGTGGTCCTGGCAGAACCCAAACTGAGCATCGGTGAGCAGGTTATTGGTGAGTAAGTGCCGCTTGATAGCACTGTCGACGACACCTTCCATCACTTTGCTGATGATCGAGAGTAGACTGATGGGGCGGTAATTGGCCGGATTGGATTTGTCCTGCTTTTTGTGGACAGGACATACCTGGGCAATTTTCCACATTGTCGGGTGGATGCCAGTGTTGTAGCTGTACTGGAACAGCTTGGCAAGAGGCGCAGCTAGTTCTGGAGCACAAGTCTTCAGCACTACAGCCGGGATGTTGTCGGGGCCCATAGCCTTTGCTGTATCCAGTGCACTCCGCCATTTCTTGATATCACGTGGAGTGAATCGAATTGGCTTTAGACTGGCTTCTGTGATGGTGGGGATATCCTCTCCCTCGTGTTCAAATCCCTTCATGGCCTTGCCCCTCCCCATCTCCGTAACCTCCTCCAGCCCTATAGCCCTGAGAACTTTGTGTTCCTCTAATTCTGGCCTCATGCATCCTCCCATCATTGGCTGCCGTGCTTTCAGCCATCTAGGTCCTAAGCTCTGGAATTTCCTCCCTCAACCTCTCCGCCTCTCCCTCGTCCTTTAAGACCTTCCTTAAAGCCTACCTTTTTAACCAAGTTTTCAGTCACCGATCCTAAGGTCTCCTTTGCTCGAAGTTAAATTTTATCTGATTACACTTCTGTGAAAAGCTGTGGAGCCGTTTTTCTACTATATAAATGCAATTTGTTGTTGTTCTAGACTTGGAGGCAATGGCTTCAGTTTAAAAAGGAGTACGTGGGGGCAGGGGGGGGTGAGGAAGAGAAACACGCCTATACCTTTATTCCCCTTAATGCAGAAAGAGATCCTGCATGATGTACCTCACAAATGTACTTTACAATAAAGATAGCTGGAACTCCAACTTATTAAAAGGAATGTATACTGTATAATAAGACCCTAGTAGCGTTATTCTCTGCTATATCTGGAGTCCACACCGTTCACCTGAGGAAGGAGGAAGCCTCCGAAAGCTTGTGGAATTTAAAATAAATTTGTTGGACTATAACTTGGTGTTGTAAAATTGTTTACAATTGTCAACCCCAGTCCATCACCGGCATCTCCACATCATATCTGGAGGAAACACGCAATGTAACTGACAAAATACACACAAGTGAAAACATTTGGTTTTAATCTCGCCACAATCTAACTCGAGTGTGTTTATAAGGCAGTTCTCAGGGTTCGCGCAATCTTTTTTCCTCCTCCTTTTCACCCCCTCCAATAGAAGTTTCTAGAAGTGAAGTTTGGTCAGGGGGATTTCCCACCTTGCAAACCAACCTTTAAGAATGGCCATGATGTGGAGATGCCGGTGATGGACTGGGGTTGACAATTGTAAACAATTTTACAACACCAAGTTATAGTCCAACAAATTTATTTTAAATTCCACAAGCTTTCGGAGGCTTCCCCCTTCCTCAGGTGAACGGTGTGGGGAAAAAAATGGCAATTAACAATCGGTATAAATTAAATACAAGTGCATCAAAACGGGTCACTAATGATCGGTTTAAATACATGTTACAAAAAGCGACCAGAAAATTATTAGACAATTAACGGCAAAGCTGGCTTAATTACGCGAGAAAACATACAATACGGGTGAGCATACACATACAGCGAAAGGACATGCGAGCTTCTACACGAGTTCTGTTTCATGTCACGGAAATAAAAATCCCTGCCTCGTTTTATAAGAAGCATGAATTCAACTTTACATTTATTTAAAACCCAACGAGCAAGGTTTGTTGGTTTGTTTATTTATTTCCACCCCACAGCTGGTATACTTACCACAACAGAACAGCATGAAAACCCACTGCCGCCACTCCATCATCCCAGCGTAAAATGACACACCGAGCTTACACGGCGGCTGCGCGCAACCGCGGGCTGTGGCCCCGCCCCCCGGAACAAAGGGAAAATGTAACAAAAAATATTTCTGCAAATTGTAACAAATTACAACTGGCCACAGGACACTTTCCCCTTCGAGGAAACACTGCATCTTCTTTCATATAAAGACAATGGGGTGAAATTCGCCGTTAACATTGGATCTCTTGCTCGGTTTCATTTTCTCTCATCCCCGCGTTGCGCGCCGTGTAACAGGAAATGAACGGTTGGAGAGGGTGTAGGTAGTTTCGAAAGCGAGCTGTGACTTTCAGCGAGTCGGGCAGGAACCTTGCTTTTTTTCCCCCACATGCTACATTACACGTTGTCTCAGAGATGATGTTCCACCATCCGCAACATTGGTTTCTGGTTCTCCAAAGTAAGTGATTTATTCTGCTTCTCCAAAGTAAGTGATTTATTCTGCTTCTCCAAAGTAAGTACTGTGGTTTAGAAAATGGCTGCGCTTTTTGTTACTCCCGGCCTCGGTGAATGCGAGTCTGATGGTGCCATTGCTGATATATCTACTTTTAGTTATGTATATTCTATGTTTTTGAGTATCTACTCTATTTTTCGATGTCCAGTAGTGTTTGACTTTTAGTTTATACTAGTCATATATCTCCATCTTTGATATTCATTGTTTTGTAGGTCTGATGTTCGTGGGCGCGGACACTGCCTCGGACGTTTTTGTAAGATGTGGAGAAACAGCAAGGTTGCCCTGTAACGCTCGGTATAAATCTGGAATCCTGTACAGAGCCATCAGCTGGTACAAGGTAAAGATATGTTCTAGTGTCAAATTTTGTCTGATACGCTCCTGTGAAGCGCCTTTGGAACTTTTACTACGTTAGAGACGCTATATAAATGCAATTTGTTGTTTAAAATCGCATGGAAAAGAGCTTATAGCTAGGTGGAAATATAATTTAACAAAACAGGAAATACATATGGTGGTAAATTGGGGAATTTATCTGAGTTGCTGCCGCTCCGCTGCGGTAAATTTTACTGGGTTTTTGCCAAACGATAGGTCGGAGTGGGAGCAGCTCCCGGCCAAAGCCTTACTTGCTAATTCCCACTGTTCTCAGTACTGGCCCCTGGGCACACCACTAGTACATCTTGTCAATCTAAGAAACTCTCACTTATTCCTGCTCTCTGCTTTCCAACCTTCAGCTGTCCTTTATTCATGGGCTTCATAGAATTGCCAGTTACATTTTTTTTACTTTTCCAGGTAGTTGATGGAGGCGGTTTCTCAGGCATTGTTCGCAAGGATTTAAATCGCAACATAGACAGGAAGTATCTGGGTTTCAACGGATCGGTTGAGTTAGATTCTGACATTCCCTATTCCTTGATTATTCACAATATCTCCAGTGAAGACTTGGGAGCGTACAAGTGTTCCTTATGGGCACCTCTTGGGGAAAAAAATGAAGAGGCAGATGTGAGACTCCGAGAAATGGGTCAGTATATTAACGTTGCTGTGTTGTTAAATAGACCTGTCTTGACTTGTACTTTTCCCAACTTTTGCATTTATCATCAATTACTTGATCCTCGGGACATTGTAAAGATTTAGACAATAATATGTGATAAATTAAGATTTCAGAATAATCCACTATATTGCATATTTTGTTTTGTTCTTTGGACGTGGGTAGTGTTGACATTTATTGCCCAACCCTATTGCCCCGAGAAGATGATAGATCTTCTCCTTGTATCGCTGATGGTGCTCCCGCGAAGGTTTTAAAGGAAATTTACTGATTAATATCAACACTTTCATTATCTCTTCAAATTCAGTGACTTGGGGGTAGGGAGAAATGGAAAAATGTTCCTATAAACTGCTGGTTAGAAAGTAAAAGAATTTGCCGTTATATAGCGCCTTTCACGACCTCAAGGTGTCCCAAAGCGCTTTACAGCCAATAAAGTAGTTTTAAAGTGAAGCCACTGTTGTAATGTAGGATTCGCGGCAGCTAATTTGCGCACAGCAAGGTCTCACAAACAGTAATGTGAAACAGCAAACAATATGGTGACAGACATTTTGTACAGAACTGTTCCTGATGTGATGTCATGATGTTGCACTCCAGAGCCAAAGGCCAGAAATAACTGTTGAACAATAATGTCTGTGTTTGATATTAAAATAGTGGACAGAGGAATGTCAAATGAATGCATTAAGCATTTGTCCACTAATATCACTAACAATAATTTCTAGGCTAAATTGATTGGGAACATTTTTTTTAAAAAATGTCAGTTCCCAGGCTGCATCATATCAGCAGTTTTTAAAGAATTAACTTGTATTTATATAGCACCTTATATCCCAAGCACTTACAACCGATAGTTTTCTTTCTATAGGCAACCATGGTAACAAGTAGCAAATCCTGTAAAGTGCAAATGAGTTGAATTACCAGTTAATCCTTTTTTTTGGTGTTTCTGGTTGAGGGAGTGTTGTGGGAAAAATCACCACTCGGAGTCAGACTTAAAGATTCAACATGCAGTTTATTGGACAAAGTACTTTGGGAGAAGAACTGGACACTCCGTAGTGTACGCAGCTACCTTCTCAACTTCAAAATGGTTGTCATGCTTTTTTATACCTTTTGAAATACCGATTTTCAGTAGCTTTTACATCATTAATCTTGATTACACACATTAACCAATTAAGCCCGCATGGCAACAACGGACTGCTTACACATTAACCAATTAAGCCCGCACAGCAACAACGGACTGTTTACATATTAACCAATCAAATTAAAACAACTGTTATCACCTTAAGACATATGCCTTTGTTTCACGCAGTCTGGTTCTATAGTTTTATCAGTTCGTTGTGAAATGTCTTTTGTATTCCCAGACTGTAAGTCAGTTTTGGAATATACAAACTCAGCAATTTTAACTGTCTTTCCCACAGTCACAGAATCCATTTTGTTTAGTAGTGTCCATTTTGTTAGTAGTCAAGTGTTATGTTTAAGCTTTTAATTAAGGTTGGTCTTGTCTGCACAAAGCGCATTTCGGTGTGGTTTTAGGACAATGACCGCCGCCATGCACCCAATAGTCACTTCATCGTTGCCTTTAACCCAACAGCCCAAATTTTACGCTAACAGGGAGGAATGTTGACCAAGACACCCTGAGAGCTCCCTACTTTTCTTCAAAGTCTTCGAGGCAGCTGGGGCCACAGCTTAACATCTCTTCCAAAAGAAGGCACTTCTGACAATGTAGCACTCTCAGTACTGTGCTGAATTGACAGCCTAGATCATGTGCTCATATCTATAGTGAAGCTTGAACCCAAGACCTTCTGATTTGGGTGCTACCAACTAAGTCAAGCAGCAGTTATGGAAAATAAAATGAAATGGGGCATATGTATAAGTATCTCTTAAGATAAACAGTTCCTTACCTTCATTTATCACAACCAAGCAGTAACCTTCAGATTGGACTCTGTCTGCCAGCCAGTGAATTGTGCTAGTGGCTTCCAACACTAGACCCTGGATTTTTCTGATTTAACGTCATTTATTTTTAAAAAAAATTTAAGAGGCTCAACTAAAAAACCCAAATTGTAAAAAAAACCAAAGGAAATGTAGCAAATTAAATCATAATGTTACTATAATCTACTACGTACTCCACTCCCTGCGGTGCCCACCGCATGCTCCTTCTCCAGGGCCGCCCTGGCACGGACAAAGCTGTGGAAGAGAGGCAGGCAGCCAGAGCAATCATCCCCACAGGCTGCGTCCAACCTGGACCTGTGAACGGCCAACTCGGCCAGGCCTAGGAGCTTTTAAAAGCGGACTGCAGCTGGTATTCCCAGGCGATCGCCCATCCAAGTACTAACCAGGCCTGACTCTGTTTAGCTTCCGATATCAGACGGAGTGTGGCGTGATCAAGGTAGTGTGGTTATAGGCTGAATGTAATTTTAACACCAGCACCTTCAAATCAGACCCAGTCACAGGAATTCACTCAGGTGGAGGATTGTAATTGATTTAATCCATGCAAGGAGAGTGGGTAAGCCATTGCTGTGATCATTGTAAAATCAATTCTTCCAAAATTGGCAATATACATTTGGGTTTGTTACTGCTTACATTTTTTAAAAAAATATTGAACAGCTGTGTGTCATCTCCCATTTCCTGAACAATGAATTGCCCTGTATACTTTAATAAACAATAAGACCCCACAAAAATGAATCTCTTTATTGGTTGCTGGAAAGGCAGTTCTGCCAATTGTTTGGTAATTGCTTTCTATTGAACATGTGATTGACAGTGCAACTTTTTGACACAGATTATCTTCAGTCATCAAAAGAATTTGGAGGAGAACAGTTGTCTTTCTTGGTCACCATTGTTTTGACCGTTCTGGCATTCGTGATCGTAATTTGTGTGATTTCTGTATCCATTGTAAGTATTCAGACAATGTTGAGAGTTATAAAGCAAGTAAGATTTCAGTTTTATTTTCAGTAAAATATAGCCAGTTTTATGCTAAACTATAATGGACATAGAATTGACATGAGAGTAAATGTTACGGTTACTCTAAGTAACTGGCTTCATGACTGACTTTTTTTTGTAAAAGCTGCCTTCCAGTTTTATGGTGTGTTGCTATTTTCACGTATTGTCACAGGTGATATGGAATTTATCATTTTTGTCTTAGTACTGTAATCAGAACTACCTCTCAATCCCTATTTGCTGTAAATCTATTGTACTGATGACCCTATACTGTAAACTTCGTTTTCAATAGTACTTCACTAATGCCTCCTGTTTTAGGTGATGGTGGCCAGACACATCTAAAGAGAGTTAAGAAGCACATCATGGCATAATGGGACTAATTTCATGAGATAGCATTGCTAGTATGGAGTCCAACTAGTGGCAAATGTTAGTCAAAAAATGTGGGCTATACTGTTACAGCCCTATCTCTGATGCGGCCCTGCTCTAATGGAGCCTCCTGAAATTACCAGATGATAATGCTTGTTACTGTTGGGGGCAAACTATAAAAGGGCAATTTTTCCAAATCTGCACTTCACTATGGGAGCCACTCCTCCAGTTGCATGTATCGGGAAATTGCAGGCACATTTTAATGAAGAGAAAATAAAGGCTATTGTGATTTTTGCCATATGCATGGCTGGTGGGTGTGGCTCCCCACCAACAGTGTGAATTTGAAAAATTATTCCATAAATGATCACAATGGAGGACACTTATAATCGGGCTCCAATAAAGTTTTTTTTAAAAGGAGAGGCATGCCAATCCAAATTTCAAACCTCCAGTGCATTGAGTGCCAGGATGTGAGTTCTTTCTGTGATATCACACATTGTGGGTTTCTAATATCCAGCAAGCGGAGACTAGGTATGCTCCCACAGGTAGGATGGGGAAGGCAGAAGATCAGTATCACCTCCTAGTGGCCAGCTGCAGAGCAGAATGAATGAACTAAAATCAATGTAACCTTCTCGATCAAAGATATGTTGCATTATATATTAGTCACGTTTTGGGATTTTTGGATATTCATCACTGAAGGATTTTGGTGTAATTTATATTAAAATAAGTCAAATTTAGCTCGGGATTAAAATCTTTAATTTCAAAATATACTTTATTTCATAAAATTTAAGAATACACACAGTTCAATGTAAATATTATAATTCAAAACAATACAGTAGATCGTACACACTCCAATTCCATCATTACAATTCAAAACACAGTACACATCTTCTAATACAAGCTGTGTAATACAACAAGGGATTAAAGTCCCCAGAGCAGCCAAGTGGTAGGGATGTGGATTAGATCTAGGTGAACCAGTTCTTGAAGTGGTACCTCCTGCATTGCACTTCAGCATCAGATAATGGATGTTCAGTTAGACTTCCAGTGACCTTTCATACCATTATGTTGGGATGGCTTAATCAATTGGGAATTGTGGGGGGATAGTTTCTAGGAGCCTTCACCGAGGGAGACCATAGCTGGTTTAATTGGCAGCCCTACTGGCCAATCCTGAGATCAAGCTCTTCATTTCCAAATGACAAAGAAACACATAGCTTGGGGAAATTTGGAAGAGCTGGTAAGGGAGACAGACACAGGGAGTGAGAATATCTTCTGAAGGTAGTGCTGCCCAGGTTCAGAGGGATTATTGTTCGGAAAAATTGTATTTAGCCTGCTACCAGGGTCAGTGCAGCATGTTTTTTTCAAATTTTCTGTCATGAGGATCATTATGAAATAAGCAGTAATTCATTGTAGTTGTTACTTTGTTCATTTTACTCATTGGTAAAATAAATCAGCTGGGCAATTTTTATATTTGGCACATGCAGGATTACGGTACCCAGTTCACAATGAAGGATTTCAGTATTATGGCCCTCAGTCATGCTAGCATTTGCCTAGATATTGGGCAGTAAACGTAAACTCCTGATCACAAGGGATGTGGGATTTGCATACAGGAGAGACCAGTGACTGAACCTGAGAGAATATCTAGAGCAGATCTGCAATTTGTAACAATTACTAACGTAAAATTATCATGCTAACTTTTTTTTCCCCTTTCTAGACGTGTGCAAGAATCCGTCAAGTGTCTCAGGGTTATAAGAAATTTAACAAGTTACAAGTTCCGGAGGACTGCCATGTGCCCCAATGGTTGAATCCATAAATTAAAACAAAAAGTGCTGGAAATACATAGCAGGTCAGTTAATATCTGTAAAGAGAGAAATCAGGTTAATGTTTTGTTTGCAAGACCTTTCATCAGAACTGTACACACCTGACATATTAACTTGTTTTTTTCTTTACAGATGCTGATTGACTTGATGTGTATTTCTGGTATGTTGTACTTCTTTCAGATTTCCAGCATTTGCAATTTTAACTGTATCCATATACTTTTGTCAGATAAGAACAACAAATTGGAACTGCACCACTCAAATAGATATGACCGGTTGGGACTGAAGTCTGAATGTTTTCTGTTGGAAGTCTACTGAAGCAATTTTAACTTCATTGCATCCACTATCCATCAATTGTTGCCGCCATGGGGCCTGAACCATTTTGAGGGATGGGCCTCATTTACATATTGCAGGTGCCAAGCGGGCACCCCTCTGCACTGCAGCTTGCCGGTTGTGGGAGAGCTCCCATTCTGAGCCGGTCAACAATTGGAGTGGGAGGGGGGTGCTTCTGGCCCCACCAAATTCAAATTTAAACATTTCCTGAGCCGTTTTCTGAGCGACCTGCAGCGGTCCCTTTAAGGGTCGCTGGTTAGACCACTCAATGACTGGTGCACGCTCCACCCATTTATACTTTGACATTGCGATAAGGGTCTGGCTGACCATCTCAGGACCCTACTTAAGATGGTGGCAGCCAATGCGCCAGCAAAGAGAGTTAAAATCAGCCCTTTTTTAGTTTTCTTGTGTTATGCCCATCAAAGTGAGGCAGCCAAAAATAGACTTAAGTCTCAATTAGTACTGTACTTTTTACTGGTGTTTAAATGATAAGATCAGTATCCAAACATGGGGGGAATGAGGGAGGGAGAGGGTGAAGTTGGGGGTGAAGCGAAATAAAGAAGCAGTAAGGGCAATGGGAGGGGAGGGTGGGAGAGGAGGAATGGGGAAGGGGTGAGGAGTGGCCAAAAGAATGCTCAGTGGGTGGAGGGGGAGGATGAGGAGGTTGGAATGTGTCTCATTTGGGGAGATGAGATGTTTAGTGGGGAGGGTGCTTAGTAAAAATGACAGGGATGGAGGATGAAGAATTCCAATGTTATTTTAGTCCAGGATCCTCATCAGCGGTAGGTATCCAAACATAGGAAGGATGTGGCTCTACCCTTCAACTAAAATGAGAGTAGTGACATTTCTATTTTAATGATAAATCAGTCTCTCTCCCATGGATTGCACTGTTTGGGTCAAGCAGGGTTAAAAGGCGGGGGGAATGATTGGACCAAGGTGGGAGGGGGGAGAAAGCAGATGAGAGAAGAGAGGACACAAGGAGGGAGGGAAGAGAGATGGTAAAGGTGGGGAGAAAACGAACTGGGTATGCGATTGGGGCAATGGGGATGGATGGGGAGGGGGTGAGGAGTAGCCAAAGAAATGCCCCTTTGGGGGGGTGCGATAAAGTGGTTAGTAAAATGATGGGGGGGGGGGGGTGGGGGTGGAATTCAGGTGATTAGTCCAGGATCCTGAACAGCGATAGGTGTTAAGTGCAGAGTTCTGTGTTCCTTATTCACAGATTTTAACGTGTGTACTTCGACTGGCACTGTTGGAGTTCTGACTGAAGAGGTTATCGTAGTTTTGCTGTGGTGTCCTAATATATTTGATGTATTTAACCATTTACATAATTTCTCCAAGGGTTTTGCCAATCTCTGGCTCGCGATTAGGAGACCCCATGTAGAATTTCAGGGCCGTAATGATTAAGAAGAGTAAAGGGAACTTTGCACCTAACCTATGACTTCTTCAGTCTGATTGCCAGTTCAGTGATTAAGTTCATGGGAGGGGGGTAATTATAGGGTTTATTCACATTAATGTGGAAAATAAAACTAAATTCCTAGTTTACTGTTGAAACTAACAGTTGTGCAACAGTGAACAATTTTATGCTGCTTGGAGTGCATATCTCGAAATTTAATGGACAGGAAATCATGATCACCCTCATGGTTTCCTGTTATGCACACCTGGTGGGTGAAGCTCCCTGAATTCAGAAAATTGGCCTTGGTGTACTTATGTTTAACAAACAAATGTCTTTTGGCTGCTAATTAAAAAAGATATAATACTTATTACTGCGCATATTTCACATGACAGATTATTGCATAAATAACCAAGGTGTTACCATTCAGCACTTCATAGGGTGTCCCTGACCTGTGCAGCGTAAGCTATCCAGACCTGATGCATCTTCATAATTCATCAGGAATATAAATATGCTTTTATATTCTTAAGGTTTGCATATTATATGCTTAAGTTTTTAAAAAATTCATAGGGGTTTCAGTTTTTAAAAAAAATAAGGGTTCAGGGAAAACCATAGAAAGGGATACAGAAGATATCACTCATGGATTATAATGCTTTCTAAACAGATGATTACAAGAGAATAGTGCAGTTAATATAGGAATAAATGGTACTTGAGTACGAATACAAGGCTGTAATCTAAATGAAGGGTTCAGATACCATGGAATTGAATCCTGTATGGAAATTACATTCAACACGCCCAACATTAAATTGCAGCCTTACAATTACGTAATTTTTTTTTGTATAAAGGGTAATTTTACAAAGTTGCATTCCCTGTGCAAAGCCTTGCTGACTTGGAGGACATAACAGGAATTTTGCTCACTATCCATTACATTACCCTTGCATTTTAATTACTGTATATGCGGAGGCTTTATAAAGTGACGCAAAGCTAAATAGCAGCAGCAATTATCTCTTCACTATGTCTTGCATGCAATATAATGTTTCCTGCTGAATTAATGCATCATTTTTTTGAAAATTAATCTGTGATTGGTAACTGGGAAATTCTGTTGCAGGTATATAATGGGTGGCACAGCATGAAGAAAAACTTGCATTTATATAGTGGCTTATCATTAACCAATGAATCACTGTTGTGCTGTAGGCAATTGTGATGGAATTTCAACACATTATCTTGGTAGATCATGAATTGATCTACAGTTCTTTACGTGATGTATTCCCAATACCAGACCCATGCATTTTGGAGGTGCGTAAAGCTGGCAAAAAAAAAGGGCTTTCATTGGCTAAAATCTAGTTTCAACAGTTTTCCAGCAAGTTTAAAAACCCAAAATGTAGAGATTGACAATCATATTATCAATATGACTAGATCAATTTTTTGACTTGATTTTAGATGGCGCCTGATAATGCCCAGACAAGTAAATTTGTTGGCAGCACTGGAAGGGTTAAAACTTATATGTGGAGTGGAAAGACAACTTAATTGCTTAATGAGAATATGATTGAAGCCTGAGCAAGCCACAAAGGATAAAAGCAATTTGTTTAACATATAGGGCTTAGCAAGTTTATCCAGCGAGTACCTGAGCTATACGGAGCAATAGAATCCCTGGTCTGTGCTAAGTTAGCTGATCTAAGCCAGGGAGGTTGTGAAGGTACTAAAATTGGCCTCGGTATTCCTGCATTAGAGATGGGAGAAATCGGCCAGTATCCCTGCTCTTGAATACTATCCAACGACCCTGCGGAAAGTGCACCTGTGAGCTTTAGGTGAAGACAGGACCGTGCTTCAGTGACCCAATACTCGCCATAAAGGCTTGTACAAGAAAATGGTCATTTAGATCATGTACTGGAGGGCTATCAGTGCCTGTGGAATTTGGAAGAGATGGGGAGGAAAAAAAGTTGGATCAGGAAGGGGGGGAAAGAGGATTATTGAGGGGCCTGTGGAATACAGATTGTATCTCCTGACGGGTGATTTTGCAGTTCACAAGTGACAAATTCATGAGTGAGTTATGCCCAGCACCACAAGCAAGATATAAATTGTCCTACAACTCCTCATTGCATGTACTGTTTTTTTATTATTAAGCTGATAAATTTTAAATGGGAACTAAATTAGTGTAAATTGGAGGTTGGTTCTATTGACTTTGTAACTAGTTTCCCCACAGTGCTCTCTGTTACCAGTTATAACCTCTTTAGAAATTTTATGATGGTGACATTAGCTCAAGTAGTGTAATTCAAAACAACTGATTTTATAGTTGTAATAGTGGAATTGGAGATAATTAATTGAAAATATAATGGAGAAAAACACGCCCAAGAAAATGGGATCATTTCGAGGCCATACTGGAAAGTATGCATACGGTTATACCATCCAAAAGTTGGTAGTTAATATCGAGACTTTGGTTCCTGATTTCTGTATAAAGGAGTTAGCAGTTCAATAACCAATTATATTTTAATTCAGTATTTTGTTGTAGTTTTACTCTTCTGTAGGTGTTTCGTTCTCTGCGTAAAGGCTTGGTTACATATTACATATTAGCAAAATTAAAACTCATAGAAAGGCAAGGAAGTTATGCTAAATCTTTATAAAACACTGGTTAGGCCTCAGCTGGAGTATTGTGTTCAATTCTAGGCACCACACTTTAGAAAGGATATCAAGTATTAGAGATGGTACAGAAGAGATTTACTAGAATGGTATCAGGGGATGAGAGACTTCAGTTATTTGGAGGGACTGGAGAAGCTGGGGTTGTTCTCCTTAGAACAGCGAAGGTTAAGGGGAGATTTGATAGGTGTTCAAAATCACAAACTGTTTTGACAGAGTAAATAAGGAGAAACTGTTTCCAGTGGCAGAAAGGTCCGTAACCAGAGGACACATTTAAGGGAACTGGCAAAAGAGCCAGAGGTGACATGAGGAAACATTTTTTTACGCAGTGAGTAGTAATGATCTGGAATGCAATGCATGAAAGGGTGGTGAAAGCAGATTTAATAGTAACTTTCAAAAGGGAATTAGATAAATACTTCAAAGGGAAAAAAACTTACAGGACTATGGGGAAAGAGCAGGGGAATGGGACTAATTCCATTTTTCAAAGAGCTGGCACAGGCACGATGGGCTGAATGGCTTCCTGTGCTGTACCCACCATTTAATTTTTTTTTGCATATTTCTCATTATTTTTATATATATATATATATAATAAATAAATAAATAATGATATATATATATATATATATATATTAGTCTGCAGCACAGAAACAGGCCATTGGTCTATGCTGGTGTATATGCTTCACATGAGCCTTCTCTCATCCTACTTCATCTAACCCTATCAGCATATCCTTCTATTCCTTTCTCCCTTGTGTGTATCTAGCTTCCCCTTAAATGCATCTGTTATTGGCCTCAACTACTCTTGTGTAGCAAGTTCCACATTCTTACCACTCTTTAGGTAAAGAAGTTTCTCTTGAATACCCTATTGGATTTATTAGTGATTATCTTATATTTATGACCTCTAGTTTTGGACTCCTCCACAGGTGGAAACATCTTCTTTACTTCTACCCTATCAAACCCTTTCATAATGTTGAAGACTTCTAGCAGGTCACCCCTCAGCCTTCTCTTTTCCTGAGAAAAGAGCCCCAGCCTGTTCAGCCTTTCCTGATAAGTATAACTTCTCATTTGGTATCATCCTTGTAAATCTTTTTTCCACCTTCTCCAGTACCTCTCTTTTTATAATATGGAGACCAGAACTGTGCACAGTACTCTAAGTATGGTCTAACCAAGGTTCTATATAAGTGTGGAGAGAGAAACAGAGCCAACACCCCAGGTCGATGATTCCCCTCCCCCCAGCCAGAGTTCTGACGAAAGGTCATCGACCCGAAACATCAACTCTGCTTCTCTCTCCACAAACGCCGCCCGACCTTCTGCATATCTCCTTCATGTTCTGTTTTTATTTCAGATTGCTATCCATTCTGCCACTTGTCCCCTGACTCTTAACATCCATTTCATGTGGACAATGTCACAGGAAACTTATTAGCATTCAGTAAAAAGTAGTAATGTCACATTGTCGTATCTGATTATACACGTTTAATCGGTACAAATTGGTGTTGTGAATCTGTTCTATAGTGTTCTTAGTGTGAAAATGTGGTCGAGCTGATTCCTAGCAGCATGGTGTTTTTCAACCTATTGAAGTGAGCAGAAGAGTAGAATGGGTATCCTGTAGTTTTCTGGTGTGTAACCCGGGGGTAGGGGGAGAATCATCGACCTGGGGCGTTGGCTCTGTTTCTCTCTCCACACTTGTAATCCTAGAGCATGCTAAAAGGATAGTAGTTAATGCTAGAGCATGCTAGTTCATTCACTCAACACACAAGATGTTCATGTTTCGGTTTGTAGGAGACACAGGCTTGCTGATGTAAATTGCCTTTTTTAATGTGAGCATGAGTAAAGAATATTAGGAGTAGCCTGAGTTGTAACACCCAGGCAGTTTGAATGCAGTAGCTGTGACTTCAAATTGTTGAGCAACCTAATATGAACATTGCTTCAGTGCACTAAGATTTGAGATATTCTTTACCTGTAACAATTAATAAACCATAATCTTTGTGAATGAAATCCAAACAGAATTTCTTTCAAAATATATTGGGGCAGAACATGCTCCCGAAATAACGGAGGAGCTCAACAGCACTCTCCGTTTTTAATGGTGAATTGAAGGAGCAAGTTCCCGTGTTTGCACGTGCACTAAAATGCAGGAATTGGGAACATGCTCCTCTTGGTTCACCGGCGATTTGACAGCTTCGAATTAAAAGGCCATTGCACGCTGCAATCATTGAAATCACTGAAAAATCGAGAACTTGCTCATCCATTTGTACAAGGTTGACTGCAGCCAGGTACAAGGTTGACTGCACTTATTCGGTCTGACCTCCATGCATTCAGCTGACACCTGTGCTTTTGATGTACCTCATGCAGCAACGCCTCCAACTGTATAGCATCAAAGCAAGCAGTGCTTCCTACATGTGACCAAGAAGTTTGTTTTTCTGCCACCGCCATCACAAACTCACGAGAGTTTGTGTTTCGCAGCCAAATGTACTATAGGCTGGGTGGGGGTGGTGGGAGAAATGGGAATGGAATCATTTCAGGAGTTGAGGAGAATTTTTTTTATGCAGCAAGTTATGATCTGGAATGCAATGCCTGAAAAGGCAGTGGAACCAGATTCAATAGTCCTTCAAAAGGGAATTGGATATATAGTTAAAAGAAAAAATTTCCAGGGATGTGGTGAAAGAGCAGCAGAGTTGGACTAATTGGATAGCTCTTTCAAAGAGCTGGCATATGCATGATGGACGGAATGGCCTCCTATGCTGTAAAAATCTATGATTCTGATATGTTGATTCTGATAGTTGCTCCCTGGAACAGCAATTGATACTAGCTCAATTGCTAAATTTAAATCTGAGATAGATAGCTTTTTGGCAACCAAAGGTATTAAGGGATATGGGCCAAAGGCAGGTATATGGAGCTAGATCACAGATCAGCCATGATCTTATCAAATGGCAGAGCAGGCACGAGGTTGCTGAATGGCCTACTCCTGTTCCTGTGTTCCACATGCAGAATGATGTTTCTGTGGTTAGGAACCATCTGAACATTAACTGAGTGCCAACCTTATTCATGCAGGCCATGGTGTTAATATGGAGAGCCCTACAGCACACATTGGCATAATGTATGATGCTTTGCACTCAAGGGAACCCTGCTACTTGGTGAAAACTATGTTTCCTGTCTAGCTGATGACTCCCCTCCAGAAGAAGTGATGAAGTTGTTGTCCCTTGCAAACATAGTGATTGTCATTTGCTTGATAAGTGTGTGCAATGTCGACTGTCTGATGTTGCAGATGTCTCGTGGAGCAGCTTGGAAGGATACAGTAGTATAAAAGCTTTCATGCTGTGGTAATCTTCAGAAATTTCGACAAGCAGACCCTTTCCTGACCCATATCCTGCCTGAAGAACAGTGTGCAGAAAATGGTACAAGTCTGTGACAGCCTGCTTTATGAGGCAGAGGCAGCAAAGACAGATCTCCTCTGATCATGTTCAGGCATTTGTGGAGGGGTGTATTAGCCAAAGTCGCATATGCATTTTTGGATTCGTACAAACTCCTCTACCTCATCTGAATCATGCAGCATGTTCAGAATGGCCATCCTCACCTCTGTATGGTGCAACGTCAAAGCCACCAGCAACCAAGAAAAATGAAGCAAAGTATTTATTTGCTAATAAGTGAGTTCAATGAGGAAGTTGACTCCCTGATTATCTAACCCACTGTCTGAGAGAACTGCACCACCAGCAGGACCTCACAAAATTAGGCTATAGACACCCTGTGTCTGTCGAACCAATTTGCTGTAATATTTCAATATGATTAAACTATGCTTGTAGTTATATATTAAAAATCTTGTGTAGAGAAAGCACTTCTTGTCCACAAACCTTAGTTCCTGTGTCATAATTTTGAGTCATACTTTTTATGTCCACATTTAGCATTGAAACTGCCGCTGTAAACAATCATAAAGGCAATCTGTACAGAAACATTTATAATGGAAATCTGTGTAATCAGTTGCCTGTGATGACATAGTTATGGGTTTCGGACAGGGGCTGGCCCTGGGGTTTGATTTGCTTAACTGTCACACAGGTATGTCCTGTCCACAAAAAGCAGAACAAATCCAATCCGGCCAATTATCGCACCATAAGTCTACTCTCAATCATCAGCAAAGTGATGGAAAGTGTCGTCGACAGTGCTATCAAGCGGCACTTGCTCACCAAAAGAGCTGAATTCCAGAGGTGGGGTTGAAGTCAGGGGGCAAACTCTCCAGTGGCTGGAGTTATACCTAGCGCAAAGGAAGATGGTAGTGGTTTTTGGAGGCCAATCATCTCAGCCCCAGGACATTTTTTTTGTATTATAAAAAATTTTTTTTATAGGCCCCCAGCCCCAGGACATTGCTGCCAGACAAGTGCCAAGCAATGGCCATCTCTAACAAGAGAGTGTCTAACCACCTCCCCCTGACATTCAATGGCATTACCATCGTCAAATTCCCCCACCATCAACATCCTGGTGTCACCATTGACCAGAACTTAACTGGACCAGCCACAAGAGCAGGTCAGAGGCTGGGTATTCTGCGGCGAGTGACTCACATCCTGACTCCCTAAAGCCTTTCTGCCATCTACAAGGCACAAGTCAGGAGTGTGATGGAATACTCTCCACTTGCCTGCATGAGTGCAGCTCCAACAACACTCAAGAAGCTCAACACCATCCAGGACAAAGCGGCCCGCTTGATTGGCACCCCATCTGCCACCCTAAACATTCACTCCCTTCACCACCGGCGCACAGTGGCTGCAGTGTGTACCATTCACAGGATGCACTGCAGCAACTCGCCAAGGCTTCTTTGACAGCACCTCCCAAACCCGTTACCACCTAGAAGGACAAGAGCAGCAGGCACATGGGAACAACACCACCTGCAAGTTCCTCTCCAAATCACACACCATCCCGACTTGGAAATATATCGCCGTTCCTTCATTGTCGCTGGGTCAAAATCCTGGAACCCCTTACCTAACAGCACTGTGGGAAAACCTTCATCACACGGACTGCAGCAGTTCAAGAAGGCAGCTTACCACCGCCTTCTCAAGGGCAATTAGGGATGGGCAATAAATGCCGGCCTCGCCAGCGATGCCGGCATTTATTGCCCATAACCCCAGCAGCCATTTTGTTTTTTCCCCAATTTATTGGGGGTAAAACTTTTTTTTTGGGGGGGTGGAGGCGGGGAGATTCATCACCCCCAAAAATAGGACACCAAGACTTTCTTGCCTATCTCCAGCTTTCCCTGGTGATTTTGGTATTGGCCTAAGTACCCGGTTTGCTGGCCGTGGGCCTGACAGAAGCTGCCTCTGAAAGAAGACGGTGCATGGAATAAAGTTGAGGACTTACGTTGGAACGAACTTTATGGGCTTTTTTTCTTTTCTTTTTCCACCGTACAATCGCAACAGAACCGATAAAAACTTTCAACACAAATTCCGCTCACGGTGACTGGCCGCTGAAAATGGCGGCACTGATTAGTGGAGACTTCCCGCGCGCCGCCCACGGGCCGTGTTTCCGGAGAGAAGCAGCAGGCCGGAGCTCGAGGTAAGGAGCGCGGGGACGCCCAGTGCATGTGCAGGGGGTACAGGTCAGTTGGTGCTGCCCCTTAGACGGCAAGGTATACCTCGCAGTGCTAGGCTGCCTGTGTCCGGTTAAACGTGCCGTAGGCCGGTAGTTTGAAATATGGATGTCGGGTAGGCAAACAGACGGGGAAGGCGACAGTTAAAGACCGACCGACCTCCTCGCATTGGCGGGAGGAGGAGTTACACCAGCGACCTCGCATCCCTCCTCCACGAGTTTAGTGTCCCGTCTCCGCAACTTGAGGGCGAAGGACTCGGACTCGGCCTCGGAAGGAGAGTGAGTCCCGCTCCCACTTTGGTCCGAAGTCACGCCGGCTCCTAACTCTGGATTCAGCCTAGCTCCTGACTCTGGATTCAGCCTGCGTTTACCTGCAGCGTTGGTGGGGAGTGAAATTGCTTCGTACCAAAGCTGCAGTTGTCTTGTGCCCAGAGAAACCCATTAACAGGTTTTTCAAGTACAAGTTCCTCGCTGTTGGTAAACTTCTGGTCTAAGCTCAGAGCATCAGGTTTTAAACGTCCTGGGTTTGCCAGCGTCTGGTGATATGGGAGTGTTCTAATCGATGACTCACTGCTCTGCCTCTTTCAACAACAACGTGCATTTATATAGTGCCTTTAACGTAGCAAAACATCCCACCGCTCTTTTATCAGACACAATTTTGCACAGAGCCACAAAAGGAGATATCAGGGGTCAAGGAGGTAGGGTTTAAGGAGCTTCTTGAAGGAAGAGAGCGAGGCGGAGAGGTTTAGGGAGCGAATTCCAGAGCTTAGGGCCTAGACAGCTGAAGGCACGGCCGCCAATGGTGGGGCGAGGGCAGAATTGGAGGAACGCTGAGATCTCGGAGGGCTGTAGTGATGGAGGAGAATACAGAGGTAGGGAGCGGCAGAGGCCATGGAATGATTTGAACACAAGGATGAGAATTTTAAAATTATAATTACACAGTCCATTGTTGCACTGTTTTACTGGTATTTAACCGTTATTAGTGCTATGCTTTTATATATTTTCAAGCTAAGTCCACATAGTGAACAATTATTTTAAATGTAACTGCTTTGAAATGTAACATCACCTGGCTCCTGAAGTGTCTGTCATGTGATTTGCAATTTTAATACATCTTTTTTTGATCAAGTAATAAAATAAATAGTGGTTGTTCCAGATTTGGGGATTGTGAGACTGTTGAGGTGTTGGATCATATGATATGCAACGAGTGACTGACTGATGTAACACACTAATGTCCCAAAGCAATTTTCATTTTTGTTTGTAAGCAGCGTCACAATAGATCACCTCATTTAATAATGTTTCTCTATCACACTGTGAACTATCAAAGTGTCTTGAGCTGAACTTTGTTACTCTTGTTTTCAAAATGTAGGTTGCACAGCACCATACTTTTTATCTTAAACTGAGGGAAAGATTGTTTCACGTTTTGGAGTAAGCATTTGGCATGTTGCACTACCATCAGAGAACTTGTAATGATAATCTGAACAGAGGTTCAAAAATAACTTTAATATAGCCAGAATATGCCTAACAACTATGTTCTGTTTTCCAATAAATACTTCTACTGAAAGCATTGGTACTGAATATGTAAACGCCACTTCTGTATAATTAAAGATCTTGTGCTTAGTGCGTGTCTGTAGTCTCACACTTGTTAAAGGCGTCACACATCCAGTGGGCTCAATGGTTGCGCGCTCAAATAACCATGGTCTGTTAAGGAATAGGTTAGAGGATTCCCTGTTTAGCAATAACTTAGTAACAGCCAGCATTTATTACGGTTGGGAAGGTCGTGCTCGACAAACCTCAACCTTTTGGCATTATATTTAAAATAGTAGAAATTATATATTATGGCGTTTATATGTCCAAGTCAGGATAGTGTGTAACTTGGAGGTGATGGCATTCCTACAACGTTGCTGCTCGTCCCTCTTAATGGTAGAGGTCATAGGGAAGAGGGGTGCTGTTGAAGTAACAGCGAGATGCTGTAGTGTATCTTCTAGGTTGTACATGCTGCAGCCACAGTGCGCTAGTTATGGAGGGGTGGATAATAAGTTCACTAGCAGGGGCACCAATCAAGCCAACTGTCTATCCTGGATGGTGTCCAGCTTCTTGAATGTCTTTGTGGCTGCATCCATCCAGACAGGTAGTGAGTATTCCATCATGCTCCTGACAAGCCTTGTAGATGGGGGATAAACTTTGAAGGGTCAGGAGGTGAGCCACATATCACAGAATACTCAGCCTGTGCCCTGCTCTTATATATACTGTATAGATATGGCTGGTCCTGTTGAGTTTCTAGTTAATGGTGATTCCCAAAATGTTGATGGTGGGAGACTTGGCGTTCATAGTGCCATTGATGGTCAATAGGAGATGGCTTTGATTTTGCTTGCTGACATGGTCATTACTTGCGACTTTAATGGCATGAATGTTACCTGCCACTTGTTTGCCCAATTCGGGATGTTATCTAGCTCCTGCTGTAAGCTGGCATGCGCTCCTTCATAATCAGAGTTATGAAAGGGGCTGAACACTGGAATCGTCAGCAAATAGTCCCACCCCTGACCTTATGGCGGGGGAAAGGTCTTTGCTGAAACTGGTTGACCCGAGGAACTTCAGCTGTGCTGACTAACTTCCGACAGCCACAACCATCTTCCTTTGCAACAGGTATAATTCCAGTCATTGGATGATTTTCCCTTTGACCCCCAATGACGTCAGTTTTTCTAGGGCTCCTTGTACTTGGTCGAATGCTGCCTAGATCTTCAGGACAGCTACTCTCACCTCTCTGGCATTCAGCTCTTGCATCCATGTCTGTATCATGGACCCAAGTGGTTCTGGCAGAACCTGATCTGCGCATAGGTGAGCGGGTTATTGGTAAGTCGCTTGATAGCACTGTTGATGGCTCCTTCCATCACTTTTACTGATGATTGAGAGAATGTAGATAGGGCAGTAATTGGCCGAGTTAGATTTCTCCTTTTTTATGTGGCTTGGACATACCTGGACAGTCTTTCACATTTCCAGGTAGATGCTTGGGGAGCAGCTGGCTCTGGTACACCTTCAGTGCTGTAGCCGGAATGTTGTCAGGGTGCGGAAGACACTTGCAAACACTGTAGCCTTGTCTCTTGTGATGGTGGTGCTGTTGACGGTCATGGAGAGATGGTTGAGTTTTCTTTTGTTCAAGATGGTCGTTACCTCGCACTTTTGTGGCATGAATGTTGCCTGCGACTTGTCAGCCCAAGCCTGAATGTTATCTAGGGCCTGTTGTTGGCTGGCACAGACTGTTATAGATTATTTGGACTTCCAGAAAGCCTTTGAGAAAGTCCCACATAAAATTATTAAAACTAAAATCCATAAGACTCCAAGTAGAATGAGGGACTGAATATGAAATTAAAAGAATAGAACAAGAGAATACATGAGAAGCATTAGTGTTGGACTGCAATGAAGTGATGAGTGGAATATCATGGGGATCATTGCTTAGACCCTATTTTATGGAGCTAAAATGTAATCTGGATGCAGCTGATTCTAAAATAGAGAGTGCAGTAGTGTTGGAGGTTGATTATAGTTTTGTAGAAGGAACTATACAACTAGTTGGTCTCCCTTGGCTTGTACTTGGGTAATCAAGACCAATTTGAATTTTTCAGGTCCAGCAGGGTTAGAGGGTGGTGGATAAAAGAACCAGTGTGAGGAAGGGAGAAGAGGAGGAGGTAAATAGGGAGATAGAATCGGAAAAGAAGAGAGGCAAAAGGGGATGGGAAGTGGAGACTGAGAAGACAGTGGGAGGGGGGAAATGGAAAAGGGAAAGTGGAATGGGGTTGGGTAAGGTTAGTGCTGAAGAAGGAGAATTGAGATTAGCGTGGGCAAGGAGACAGAGGCATTGGACAGCCCGCCACAGGTAGGCGATATAAAGGTGGGGGGTTGGGAAATGCAGTCAGACAGGCAGTTGCTGTAAGAGGGGAAATGAAGTGGGTAGCCTGTGAGGTGGGTGGGGGGGGGAACTGCAGACTGAGGGTTTGTGGGGGTAGGGATTGGCAGGTAGCAGATGGTTTGGAAGGGGAGATGCAGCTAACAGTGATTGAATGGGAATTTGAGCTATGGTGTGGTGGGCGGGTGGGGAAGGAGGGGAAAGAGAGTGACTTCAGTCAATGACTAATTGGGGAAGGGAGGCAGTATTTCCTGCTCAGTGGTTGGGGGTATGGGCAGCTTATGGCTTTGTTTCTCATTTTGCTTTGGGATGGGACTTCCACTGGTGCTTCAAGAATTCTTGATACTTGCCGGCTACTTGGACTCTCTATTCTCCAGAAATCGTCCTCCAGGAATCTTTCAGGGTGCTTTGAGTCTGTTTCTTCATTTTGTGTGGTGGGGGCTCATCATATGTGCTCCGTGGGCAGAGAAGGAGCTATTATCTTTTTTATTGGAGGGAACCAAAATCTTGCTCATTGGTGAGGTGGGAGGGTATTCGATACTTGTTCATTGTGGAGGTTGGGTGCCGCATACTTACTCTGTGTGGGGGCCGCGGGGGTAGGAAGGTTTGCTCAGCGGAGGGGGAATATCTTGTATTCGAGGTATAGCTGAAATATTACTTACTGGGGGGGGTTACAAGATTGCCAAGATGATGCTTAATTGGGGGGATGGGGGCAGTTGTTGGGATTTCCTGTTTTTCAACTATGGTGTTGGCTTGGTGCCTGCAACTCGGTTAAAACACATACAGGAATTGACTCAACGGCAATGGTAGATTGCCCTGCTGGGTGTTCTTATATCACCTGCCGAGCGAAGTACCTCGTTCCACATCTGACGATGGGTGGCTCTTGTCAAATGATTTTCCTGTGGTGTTGTTCTGCTCTTGCCGGGATCGTGCCTAAGTTTTTCGTCCTCCTGTTCATAATGGTCTGGTGTGTGCCATTGCTGGAGGCCTTCAGCTTGCGCTGCAGCTTGAGATTGGTCTGGTAAAGTCGTTGAGTATCGTTCAGGGAGGGATGGTGTGGAGACTTTTGCTTTCTTTCACTGGTAATGTAGTTTTCTTAGGTTTTCTTTCTCTGCTAGGAAGGATATGTGGCCTGTTAGTTTTTACAAGCTACTTATCCTTTAACTTGCCTTTACAGAGATGTCTGCTCTGCTCCAGTAAATATATTGGTGCACTGCTACCCAGTGGCAAATGTAAGATACTGCACTGAGTTCAGATAAACAGCTCAACAGCAGTTGATTGGGGAGCACTGCACTTGTTGAGTGCAGTGCTCCCCACTGCACTCAACAAGTTATGTAACATTACACTCACAGCACCATCTATATGTGCCGTACCTTTGGAATCCTGAGACCACTCACCATTTTTAAAATATAAATAGATTGGGCAGACAAATGTTAAACAAGGTCTCCCTTAACACCCTTCTCTCTAGATTGTAAAGCTTACACTACTTCCAATCTTCAAGGCTCATCCACTTCACATTTGGCATCAGTCTTATTGCTCTTCTCTGTATATCCCTGAACAGAATTGCACCCAGTAATCCAAGTCTGGTCTGGCCAGTGCATCACAATCCTCCATATAACTTCTGATCTGGGGATGAAGTTGGAGAATATAAAAGATATAGGTGAATCGGAAACAAACACCAGAGGAGGTGGAAACTATTTAGTTTTGTTTGTAAGCTGCAGGAGATCAACCATATGTATTATATACATTGTGTATGATATGATATAATGCTTCTGTCATTATAAAACTACATATTCTCCAACTCACCATAAGCAACGGCATGGGAAATCCACTATTATGTTGTATTACATGGCATAATGTTCTTGTCATTCTAAAACAAGGTATCTGAGAATGCAGTGAAATTGACATCGAATGTTTGAAGGAGATTATGCTGACACCCTAATGTGTTCTTGTATACAGGCCATCGCTAGATACTGGTGTGTTAGAATTATTCATCAGTTTCTTCTATTTGCACATTTCACTGTTTCATATAATATTTAGACACCCAACTGATAAATCTTTAACTGGTTCTAATGGGAATCTGTGCTACTTACTCACTACAACGAGAAAATTTGTTCCAATCTTAGATTTGTTCATTTTATGCTGTGTCCTCCATTCTTCAATCCAAATTAAATAGCCTGCTGACACCTACATTATGCCTTTAAATTTTTTTTATAGGGCAGAATCACATCCTCTCTCAAACTTTTCTCTATTGAAAACAAGCAGTGGCAGCATAGATACAAAATTGGCAATGGGACAGAAAGCAGAGAGTAGTGGTGAACAGTTGTTTTTCAGACTGGAGGGAAGTATACAGTGGTGTCCCACAGGAGTCGCTATTAGAACCACTACTCTTTTTGATATATATTAGTTACCTGGGCTTGGGTATATTTCAAAGTTTGCAGATGACACGAAATGCGGAAAGTAGTAAACAGCGAGGAGGATGGTAGCAGACTTCAGGAGAACGTGGACAGACTGGTGAAATGGGTAGACACATGGCAGATGAAATTTAATGCAGAGAAGTGTGAAGTGATGCATTTTGGCAGGAAGAATGAGGAGAGGCAATATAAACTAAATGGTACAATTTTAAAGGGGATGCAGGAACAGAGAAACCTGGGGGCGTACATACACAAATCTTTTAAGGTGGCAGGACAAGAAGAGGAGGCTGCTAAAAAAGCATATGGGATCCTTGGCTTTATAAACAGACATAGAGTACAAAAGCAAGGAAGTTATGCTAAAGCTTTATAAAACACTGGTTAGGCACCAGCTGGAGTATTGTGACCAATTCTGGGAGCTACACTTTAGGAAGGGTGCAGAAGAGATTTACTCGAATGGCACCAGGGATGCGGGACTTCAGTTACGTGGAGAGACTAGAGAAGCTGGGTTTGTTCTCAGAGCAGAGAAGGTTGAAGGGTGATTTAGTAGAGGTGCTCAAAATCATGAGTTTTGATTGAGTAAATAAAGAGAAACCGTTTCCAGTGGCAGGAGGGTTGGTAACCAGAGGATACAGATCTAAGGTGATTGGCAAAAGAACCAGAGGAGAGATGAGGAGAAAATGTTTTATGCAGTGAGTTATGATGATTTGGAATGCACTGCCTGAACGGGTGGTGGAAGCAGATTCAGTAATAACTTACAAAAGGGAATTGGATAAAAACTTGAAGGGAAATCATTTGCTGGGCTATGGAGGAAGGACAGGGGAGTAGGACTAATTGGATAGCTGTTTCAAAGAGCAGGCACGATGGGCCAAATGGCGGCCTTCTGTGTTGTATCATTCTACGATTCTACAAGTTTTTCTTCATAATTTCAAGCCTTAAATCCCAGGGTTGTCCTCTTCAATGCACCATGTCCTTCTGATGGAGGTATGCCTAAATTGCACATCATCAAAGTGTAATGCACTATTGAAGATTAAGATAAATTGTTCCAACAATTGTTCCACTTAACAATTGAAATGAAACAAGGAAAATCCTCCTAATTTCTTCCTAAACAGGACTCCATGCCATTTACCCGACTGTAAATTGGAGAGCAGCAGCAAGATTTGCATAAAAGCCAGAGCTGGATTAATTTGTTTGATGTGGTGGTACTCATAATAGGGTCCAGGGCCTTTGATAGAACTATGTACTTGGGACTACTAGTGTCAGCCGTGGCTCAGTGGTAGCACTTGCCTCTGAGTTAGAAGGTCGAGGGTTCAAGTCCTACTCCAGGGACTTGAGCACATGAGCCAGGCTGACACTTCAGTGCAGGACCGAGGGAGTCTGCACTGACGGAGGTGCCGTCTTTCGGTTGAGACGTTAAACTGAGGCCCCGTCTGCCCTCTCAGGTGGACATAAAAGATCCAATGGCACTATTTTAAGACGAGCAGGGGAGTTCTGTCGGTGTCATGGCTAACATGTATCCCTTGACACGTACCTAAAACAGATGATCTGGTCATTTATTTTATTGCTGTTTCGCTGTGCGAAATTGGCTGCTGCGTTTCCTACGTTACAACAGTGACTACACCTCAAAAGTACTTAATTGATTCTAAAGCGCTTTGGGACTTCCTGAGGTCATGAAAGGCACTATATAAATGCAAGTCTTTCCTTTTTCATTCACAACCTGTCCATCTGGGATATTAGCAGAACTGAATTTCTGCTTTGTTCCTGCTTCCTTCTCATGCTGTCAAATGAGTAAAGGCGAGGCAATGGCAAAAGGAGTCAGGTCTACTTCAGTAGTTATAGAGCAGATCGAAGGCCTCCATTAAAACTACTGGATGTGTAGTTTTAGTAGAGCTATTGGTCCTACATTTTCTTTTCCATTCTGGTAGATAGGTGCTTGGCCTCTACTTGGCAGTTGTCAGGGTGGCACATTTGAAATTGGAAGCTCACTGTGTAGGAATAGTTACATGTCCCTTATCTCCATGTTGCAGCATGTTAGAGTGTAACTGAGTGACTCTTGAGTAAGACTGGGCTCAGCAGCCCATAGCAAAAAGTTAGTTAGCAAATTCTGGTCTCCATTATAAAAAGGATATAGAGGCACTGTAGAAGGTGCAAAAAAGATTTACAAGGATGATACCAGAACTGAGAGGCTATACTTGTCAGGAAAGGCTGGGGCTCTTTTCTCTGGTAAAAGAGAAGGCTGAGGGGTGACCTGATAGAGGTCTTTTAAGATTATGAAAGGTTAAGAGGAGATTTAGTAGAGGTGCTCAAAATCATGAAAGATTTTGATAGATTAAATAAGGAGAAACTGTTTCCAGCGGCAGAAGGGTCGGTAACCAGAGGCGAGATGAGTAGAAATCTTTTTACGCAGCGAGTTATGATCTGGAATGCACTGCCTGAAATGGTGGTGGAAGCCGACTCAGTAATAACTTTCAAAAGGGAATTGGATAAATACTTGAAGGGGAAAAATTTGCAGGGTTATGGGGAAAGGGCAAGGGAATGGGTCTAATTAGATAGCTCTTTCAAAGAGCCGGCACAGGCATGATGGGCTGAATGGCCTCCTTCTGTGCTGTATCATTCTATAAAAGGAAACTCATGTTGGGTGAAAGAATTACTGCAGTTAACAGCAGTCCATTTCAGTGTGAAGGGCAAACAGAGCACTTACTGAAGCGAGGAGAGTTCAATAAAGGATAGTATAACACTTTTAATTAACTAAGGACTGAGCTAAGTCTGTATTCTTAATTGAACGGAATTTCTAATGATTGCAATTAGAAACTTTGAGAAATTAAAACTGGGTATGTGAAATTAGTCAATGAAGCAACACTCAACCACCTGAGCTTCTGATTAAGTGGGATCACACAGGGGATTCATATTGTCCCATTTTCAAATTAGATATTGTTATGTGAACATTGGCCTAGATTATAAAAGGCAAATCTCTGCAGTGGGCGCTGGTAGGAGCTGACTATTTTTTAACAAAAGTAATTTAAAGCTGCTTTTATGTGGTGCGAGACCCACTGGCCTAAGTAAATCCCAGCACATTTACTAGCTGCGTAAGAGCTGCTCGTTGGGAGCCAGTGCCTCTAGCATGGATCTTAGCGCAATATAAAATCAGCTTGAGGAACTACTGTCAAAAGCATTTCACTTCAGTTCGTTTATCACCCATTCAGATAGTCAGATTGTAAAATTCTGAACTATGGTGGGCTAAATAGGCTGTGGCCATTCAATGGCATTCCGAGGAAGGGTCTTAAGACATAAAATGTCAACTGACTGACCGCCGTTTCTCCACAGGTGCTGCCTGACCTGCTGAGTACAGACAACTTATTCTGTTTTAGTTTTCAGATTTCCAGCACCTGCACTGTTTTGATCTCTGTCATTCGGTGCTGCTGTAGCTGGCCCCAGTAAGTCCCCAGCAGGACATGCAATTCCTGTGGGATCTTTCTGCTCGCTCCTTTCAAGTTTAAACTTGAAACTTGGGGAAAACTCTGGGGAATCAGAAGGTCAGCAAATAGTAAAAATGAAAAAGACCGGGCCTTTAATATTCATAAGTGATAATATTGTTGAAGGCCTGCTGTAGTCTGGCTGCTTCACTGTGGAATCATCAGGGAACAGTCCCATTCCTGACCTTATGATGGAGGGAAGGTCATTAATGAAGCAGCTGAAGATGGTCAGGCCAAAGCCCGTTCCCCCGAGGAACTCCTGCAGCGATGTCCTGGGGCCGCGATGGTTGGTCCTGTGACAAACGCAGCCATCTTTCTTTGTGTCAAGCATGACTCCAGCAACCAAAGGATATTCCTTTTTGAATCCCATTTTACTCAGTGTTGCTAGGGCCCCTTGGTTCCATACTTGGTTAAATGTTGCCTTGAAGTTATATAGTTTTGAATAGTTCCTGGGTAACATTTCTGGCATAAACTAGTTGGGCCAAATGACCTGTTTCTGTGCTCTTAATTCTACGTAATTTGTGTTATCATGAGACGTGTGAGTGAGCCAGTTGGCAAAAAGATGGTCAGTCATACAGTATCAAATAAAAATCTCAATAGTTTAAATGGCAAATTGTGTCTCAAAATTCTTTTATCATTGTTGGAATTAGCAGGACATCAGCAATGACTTGTACTTTCTTATTGGTCCTTTTACAATCACCAGCAACTGCACTGAGACCTATCTAAATAGGCGTGTTTACCCAGGGCCTCCGGAGGCAGCACCGGGCACCATTTTTCTAGGGACAGGTGGGCTGCAACCAATGCAATTTTTCCTTTTCTGCCTTTTGTGGACTTCCTTCAGCCAAAAACCATTTAGTACATAAATCAGTACACATTACTAAAGTATAGCTAGAATAGACACTTGGTATATATTTTAACATATTACATACAAATATTATATAACTTCTGACTATATATAACTCAGCATCATAGAACTGTTGAGGGCACATTTTTGTACATCTTTATAGACCTCATCTTCAATAAGACATTGGTGTATTGCAGAGGATTAGTGTGCTAGGAGCGAGCGCTATACACTGAGGCGCTCAGAATTGAACTTACTTTCATTGGTGAAAAGAAAGTTGGGGGACTGAGAGACTTGCATAATGCAATATGTAGGTTATTTGGCTGACAAGGAGTGTAGAACTAGGACGCACAGTTCAAAATTAAATAGAGATCAGAAAACTGACTCCCTTCTCCTCTCACACAGTGTAATGGAAATGTGAATCACACTTTCAGTTAAATCAACTGTGCCATTGTTGATTATCACCTTAAGCAAAACCGAGCTGGATAAATAGTAGCTAGAAATGGGATTAAAGATTAAAGGGAAAAATATAGATCATATATTCCTGAGGCAGACTGATTCAGGCAGGGTTTATTTGGGTCAGGGAAGGCTGTTTGGAGAAGGGAACCTGCCAGGGTTCAATGGAAGGAATGGGTAGATTGTTGAGTTTTTCAGGATTACCTTTGAGGACCAGGGATTATATGTTCAGAATTTTTCACCTAGGAAATCAGGGAGACAGTTCAAAATAGTTATGTGTACATTGGTTGTGAAAGGAGTAGGTTGTGGGGTGGGGTGGCTGGAATGGATGGAAATAACAGACAAAAGTATATAACTTTATATATACAGTGCTGCCTAAGTATAACATATAAAGGCAAAGGGCTGGAATCTGCCCTTTTTCAGGCAGTCCAAGAAAATGAGGCAAGGAGACCTGTCTGACTGTCTCTAGTGTGGGGTTGCTGTGATAGTGCGATTCCCAGTGCAATGTTATATTATTACCGTGTATGATTCAAAGGGTTAATCCAACCTTCATTTGCTGTCTGGTAGCCGTGGTGCTGCTGCTAGACTCCACGACTGCCTGGTCTCCCCTGGTATTGTGGAGACAGTGAGTGATATGGTGCATGGGAGTGACGTGGCTGTTTGCGGTGAGAGAAGCTGGGGTGTGTGGTGGTGCTACAGGCTCCTCAGTGAGTGGCTCAACGTCTGTTATTTCCTGCTACTTAGCAGAGATCACTGGAAGTGCATGGTGCAGAAGGTGATCTGGATGAAGTTTCAGTTCTGCTAGGTGTCGTATTGTATTTAACTATGTGGATGAGCTGGGGAAGTATTTATGCTCAATATTCTCACTTTTAGGCATGTATGAAATCAGACGGGCAAAGTGAAGGGTTGAGTTCTTATATTTTGTTTGATTAAAGTTCATTGAAAATATTAGTAACAAGTACCACCACGTAAGGCAGAGAAGTAAGTGGAACAACTTAATTACTGATCCTTTTTTTTAAAATGGATCTTTTGTTGTCCAAAACCATACTGCTCCAAAACTATACTGCGCAATCCAAAACCAGATGGTTGGCGACTGGAGTATTGAGTAATCTGACATAAATGTCACTTTGGTGCCATTAGTAACTCTCTGGCCTTGGAATCAGGGGTAATGGGTTCAATTTCCATTCTAAGACTTGAGCAAAAATGGGTTTATTTTCTATTGGCACAGAGCCTTCACCGCTGGCAGTGCATATTGTGAAAGTGTACCTGCATAGCTCTCAATTTTCCATTCACTAATTGTAATGTTCAGAAAATCGAGGGCTGCACACACAATTTCCTGATGTGTGTCCCAGTAAGTGACGTTCCACAGCTGGAGGATGCACTCAGACAGTTTACCCCTTAATCTCTGCTGATGCTGCACTGCTGCATTATTGGAGGTGTCTTCCTTCAGATGAGGCTCTGTCTCTGATTTAGTGATTCAAGTGAGCGTTAAAGGCAAGAAGATGGATGTTGGTTGAAAAGATGTTTTTGGAACAAGGTGGCTAACTAATAGCAGGCATCTTAAACAGTGATCTGAGAAACTAGGTGGGTCACTTTCAGCCTCTGAGCCCTGACAGTTGGGCCCTCAAAACTCAGACAGCTCACTCCTAATTCACTTATTTTTCATTAGTTTGTCCATTTTGAATTTTGTGGGTCTGGAAGTTTAAAAAGGCTTTACTTAATCTCTATGGTGGATAAATCCTAAAATCAAAACAACAGTCTATACAAATTAATGAGAACATGAGTTTAAACTTTAAATGCGGCCCCCTCAGCTCCATGATACGATTATGCAGCCCACCAAAACAAAATGCCTCCACACCCTTGTGCTAGAAAATGACCAACAATTCAGTGATGCTGCTTTAGTGAAAGATCAGTATTGTGTTAAAATATGCATTTATACTTCACGTTTAGCTTTGGTGTGAAGCGATTTTCAGTTTTTACTGCTAAACTTGTAGTGTAAATCCAGAGTTGGGCCCTCATCTGACTGCAAAGTGAAATGAGACTCCGTGGAGGGATAGTTTCATATCATTTCAGTTTGACACTGAATGGAATGTAAAATCTAATAGTGTGTCAAACCTGGTTTACAAAGTTGAATCCCTGGGGCACTTTGTAAACCGAAGTGACTTAATATAGATGTTTAGAAAACAGATTCCCTACCCTCGCCCTGGTTCTCTAAACATTTACATTACTTGGGATTGGAAGCCAACAATGCCCGTTCACAGAGAGCTCTCGGTTAAACAGGACAGTTAAAGTTCCAGCCAGACAGGAGCCAAACAGTGAAAACCGGGTTCTGCCTGACTGAGCCCAAACTGCAACTACCGGTCCCAGGCCAATAGCTGCAGCGTTTGTACCCAAGCGTATACAGATTGAATATTTGGAAGCCACTAATGTTGTACTAGGAAGAGCATCTTCAGTTGGGTGGCTGCAACCATACAGCCTATCATTAATCACATGTTCCTGGTGCTCCTCAGTTGATCTGTCAGGAGTTTTGAGAAGGGCAGTTTCCCATCCTCAGATGGGAAAGAGAAGCTGGTGCAACTTGCCATATAAAGGAATTCCAAGTCCAGTGTCCACAAAGACTAGGATTTGAACTCTGGTCTCCTCATGGAAAGTTCAACACTCCAGCATTATTGCCACTGGGCATACTTTTTCTTGTTTGCTCTGCATTCTTTGTATGTAAATACCTTTTGATAATTAATAATTAGTACTTATTAGCATCCTTTTTGATTTCTCTAGCTCTTTATTTCCACTGATGCTGTAACATGGCCGATGTTGCCAAAAAGCTGCAATTTCTCAAGAATTCAGCTTTTGAGCTGAAGGAAACATGCCCAGCGGAAGCGCGCTACCTCTTGTAAGTAACGTCTGATTGGATGAGTTTAACCAACTCCTTTCACTGCTGCTGTTACCACGTCATGATCAGTTGAACTTACGGTGTGTAACGTGGAGAGTATGTCCTGCCAAATGGAGACTTTAGATAGATCCACCATTGAGGGTGACCAGACACTTTACAAATGGATATATTTATCATAACATAATCATATGGCTGGTCATGACATAGTCTATTCTTAACACTTGTTTTTAAACTGCTAAAAAGATTAAACGAGTACCCTGGAATATGAATTGAAACTGATTTGTGTTGACATATTAATAGTTGTGATGATGTAACTATGAACTGTGATTTCTGTTTCTACCATCATTGACCCATTCTAATCCTCTATCTGCACTATTGAGATTTTTAGTAGCCATTTGTATTTGAGAGAGGGGGAGTTCATGGCACAAGGGAAACATGTAAGCAATCTCCACTCTTGTAATAATCGCTGTTTAAACTAAAGGATAAAGTGGTTTCAAACAAAATCTTGACCACACTCGTACAAGTGGAATACATAGAGGAACAGCGGAATAGCCAATTTGCTCCATTTGTGAGGAAGGCCTTCATCATTCACTCACGAGTATGTCATTGTTCCCTACTGTGACCTATATTAATGCTCTTATCTGCAATTTCTCTTAAAATGCTTTCATTTTATGTGAGTTGTTAGTGGCTGTGTTCAGAGAGAAAATATATATATTTTTTTAATCTGCCCTGAGGGGGAGTGTAGAGATTCTAGTTCTGAGTGAACCCTCAAGGATCACTTCTGATGTCAGTTCCGATTTGCTCAGGCTGCAAGAAAAGGCCGCCTTCCACACTGTGTTGGGCATTATAGAAAATTAAACCCTCAAAACCGCTTCTGGGGATGGAAACAAATGCTGTCTATTTCTGCTTCATGGTTCTTCCACCCCAGATCTGAGCATTGTAGGGTGCTGGGCAGCCATTGAATTGCACAGTATTTTTAGTGAGGTAGAGTCAATGACAGCAGATGCTACTCAATGTGAGATGCTTGTGGCATACTTTTCAAAGTAACTTTTTCTTTGCAGCAAACGGGGAAACAGTGGAATAGCTTCTATTACTGATAAATCATGTTCAGTTAAATTGTAATTCCCAGTCTTACAGTATTGCTTTAAAGGAGCTAAATGCTGTAATCTTAGATTCATTTAAGGCTTTCTAAACCAGAGCTTATCAAAGTGGGGTCTCGGGAGCCTACGGGTCCACAATATCCTAAGAAATCTCTATTTTTCTATATTTGTTCACTTATTAGGATAATATTTCTGTTGTATAATAATGCAAAATACATACTCAAATTATAGCACTATTTTTCCTTTGGGTAGCTGACCCTGTCTTTTGCAGATCTCTGGCAGTGTACCTACATGGGCGAGGGCTCAGAGAATGTGTCAGTATTACAAAAGGTCGCCAGGAATGTGTCAATGTTTGGAGAGGGTCCTCGAGTATTTACAGGAGTCTCTGAAAATGTGCCAGTATGTGCAGGGGGTCTCTGGGAATATGTCCGTATTTGTCCCACTGTACCGAATTTACCCCATTTATGTCGTGGGGTGGATTTAGCAATATCAGATCAACTGTTTCTCAAAGGTTGCTCAAAAGTCACTGGCTTTCTGGTTCTGGCTGTGGACCTTCCCCTACCCCCTCAGTGTCAGGGGATGATTACAGGGCAGCAGTACGGAAATTGCATTGCTGAGTTTTATGGGCCAGCTGAAAGCTCAGTCCAGCTACATCTTGGATTTAATGGTACCACTAGCGATGCAATTTTTGATGACACTACCAGCACTTTACCTCCAGGGTCAGGGAATCAGCCCATTCTTGAGATGATGTTCCCCCTGCCTCTGGAGGCAGCGTTGTAGTATAAATGGAGTATTACTATAAGCAAAAGAAAACTAATAAAGATTATTCAGATTTTGGAACTTTTAGTGATCTTCTATTATTACATATTTACATCTTTTAAGCTTTTCTGTGATTTCTTTTGTGAAGTTACATTAACACCATTCTATATAGGATATACTGTTAATAAAAGGTGTTGGTTTAAATAATTCTTGACTATAAAATGTTTAATTTTTTTTATTTTTCCTCCCTTTCAGATGGACATATCATTCTGTAACAGGTCAGTATAAAACAGTATGCTGCTTCACTGCTTCGATCAATGTGCAATCTTTGGACCAGATTTTGTTAAGCATGCATTTTCCTTGCAGATATGAAAGTTAAACCAGAAGGAGTATGTAGCCACTGTTTCCAGTGCTTTCTTCCTGGAAACCATAGAGTGCGGCTGAAACCCAAAAGGAAGATGACGGTGCAGATAAAAAAGCTACTGCAACATGAAGCTGCTAATTGGAAACTTAATCTGAACCAAGTGCGACAACTGCAGAAGTACAGAAACTCTGGCAGCACATTGGTAAGGTTTGAGACAATCCAGTGTACGAAGAGCTGCTCTATTGTCTACCCTTATTTTTCTCTCTTTTCATGTATATTCTGAGCTTCCACATCCTGGAGCAGGAGTGTTCCATCTGTGGCCTCCCCAAGCCCTGACAATCTGGCCGACAAAGCCCAGGCAGCTCGGACTAGTGCGTAAATTTCTTATTGGCTAGTTTCTTCTGTTTGAATTTTGTCGGCCCGTAGGTTTGGAAAGGGCTGTTCTTGGTCTTGTTGCTTCATTGATGGATAAATCCTAATTCAGAATATCCAAGATCTGTTAGTGACAGCATGAGAGAAAAATGAGAGACTGTGAGATAGATGCAAATTAATGGGAATGCTCTCGAGGCTCCATGGTGCATACCTATGCGGCCCAAGAAGACACAAATGTTTTGCCTAAAGAGAGAGAGAGAGAGAGAATAGGTCTTGGAATCTTCATGTAGGGAATACCAGACAACAAAGACACTTTTATATTACCTTCTCTTGTTGTGATCTGGGATCTGCGTGCTGCCCTTTCCCGTTTATACTGTTGATTTGTTCCAATCATGTAGATCTGTCAGACACTGATTCAGGAGCACGCCTGAGAACACGTCCTTACTTATATATATTAGAAAGCCATGTGCCGTTTTGCAAACACTGCAGAATTCAGTGATTGCAACCAACAGTGTGCAGGTATGCGGATAAGTGGGTCCAGACCATTGTTAGTCTCGT
Source organism: Heptranchias perlo (assembly GCF_035084215.1). Lineage (NCBI taxonomy): Eukaryota > Metazoa > Chordata > Chondrichthyes > Hexanchiformes > Hexanchidae > Heptranchias > Heptranchias perlo. The sequence continues at coordinate 35,085,173 of NC_090326.1, read as the reverse complement.
TAGAGGGATTTTCGTTCTGAAGCAGCAGGGACTTTTTTCACTGTTTCTATTTGTGAGACACTGCAAGTCACAGTGCTGTCCTACCATAGCAGGGACTTTAAATACACGCACTTGGGGAGCTATATTTGTGTGGTATAATTTCACAAAAGAAACCACAGAAAACTTAAAAGATGTAAATATGTAATAATGGAAGTTCAATAAAAGTTCCAGAATCTGAATGAGTGTGCAATGATGGAGACCAGCTCCCTTTGTTTACTTTGCTGCAACAGGGAGATCTTAGTCCACTTTTGGATTTGTAGCTCCATGTTTTCATGGATCTACGATGCTGTTGGATTCTGAATGTTGGGTTGTTTACACTGAGTAATCCAGATGGCTGTAGGAGAGTGCATGTCTGCTGTCAACTGTCCCTTAATGTTTGCCCTCATAATAGTGACTACATTGCTTAAGTAATTCATTGGATATGAAGTTCTTTGAGACATCCTGAGGATGTGATCAGGTGAAATATAAATTCAAATTCTTTCTTTATCTTACCGCAAGTGTATCAGATGACATCAGACCAGTTATCAGAATCTTTCTGTTATGAAAATTCTATAAAGTATATATAAAGTAATTTTTCAACATCACGTTTGGCAGGACGCACATATTCGATATTCGGGCACACAATTTTCAGAAAAGTATCCCTTATATATCATGTCATAAGAGGGTACAACAGTGCATAAATTTTTGCTTGACGTCTCAGAGCTCTTATGGCTGCATTAATGATGGAGGGGAAAGAATTGCCAGCCTACACTATTTCCAGCAGGTATGATCTATAAAGTCGGGTAGGTTCCTTTACAGGTGCCCAATTTTCCGATATTTACTGCGTCCAGGCAAACTAGTCTTGGGAAAATCTCTCCTATTATCTGAACTTCCAGCTCAACAGATCCTTTGGCCTATGAGATCAGGGGTGACCAATTTTTACCTTTTTGCTTTCCTGGATCCTCTTTCATTGCCTGACCTGATCCACCCCTCGTCTGTTCCCTGCTGCTCTTTTGGTGCCCTCTCTGCCGCCTCCACTGCTAATGCCTGCTGCTGGCTTATACTGTCCAACACCTAGTTTTCATGTTTGTCTTTTTATACTTTCCAGGCTTGGAATCACTGACAAGGTCATTTCTTCCCACTTTCTTGTACTCCTCATCACCTACACCCCCCTAAACCCTTCCCTGGAGAAAACTCATCCCCAAAATCATTTACAACTGCACTTTCAAGCTCCCACTTGCCTAGTCTTTAGCCCTCTATTCGCCATGATACCTCTGCTGTTGTTGATTTGCTTAACCTCTTCCTCACCACCTTTGATGTGCTTGTCCCCAGCAAAACTTTCACTGCCTCCCATCCCAATCATTCCCCTTGGCGCAGCCCCATCTTCATGCCCTTAAGAGCAAGACACGCAGATTTGAGTCAGCCAGCTGTGCACCACCTACACTCATCTATTGCCAAATCTGGCTGGACCACATCAAACTCTACTGGGCCTCAACCGACCACTACTCTAGGATCTTTCTGGAGAACAAAAATAAACCCTGGCTTCTTTTCTGCACAACTAACCACCTCCTTAAACCCCTCTCCCCTGCACCCAGTACAGAATTTTAATTGCCGCTCATTTATCACGCTGAAATTTCCAACAGAGAATGCTGAATGGTTAGAGTCTTATTATTGAATTCTGTCATTAATGTTTGGAGAGCTGCAGATCTTGTTTGAGTGGAAAGGCTGTGAAGCCCACTCAGATATAAGGACAGTATTTTTCATTTTAAAGAGGGCTAATATTAGTTACCACTTTCCCGTTGCCTTGCCATCAAAATGTAGAATTTTAAATTAGTTGACAAATTACAGTATATAAATTTATATAATCACAGTACAATTACTTTGTTCGCAGCCAGAATTATAAATCCTGATACTCGTGCTTTTGTAATATACATTGATCGGAGAGCTTCGAACGATTAAGAATGTGTAATTTCTCTCCCTGCTCCCAAAATTATTGTTTTTTTCGTGTTTTTATTCTCACTTCATAATCCTCAAATAACTTGCAGTCTTTATATATTTTATATATCTTTACACGCATGTACTGTAGGTCAGTGTCAACGCTGTGGTCCATGGGCTATATGCCAACCCCAAGCTCTGGCAGTCCAGCCACAATAAGTCAGTCCTATTGTCAATTGTGCTTATTCACTGCTTTATCCTGCTTGAATTTCGCATGCTCGGAGGTTTGAAAAGGACTGAACTTGCCGCAGTTACCTTGATAGTGGATAAATCCTAAATGAGAACACCGCAATCTGTTAGTGTCAACAACTTGAGATATTTGCAAATTAATGGGTTTAAACTTTATATGTGGCTACCTAAGTAGCCTCGAAGACAAAAGGCTTGGACCCCTGCTGCGGGTAACCTTTTTAAAGGAATATGTTCCAAAATGAATCCCCGTGGTTATGATGATTTTACCTTCGAGTGCTTGTGGAGAAGATTCCACACGCCCCACCCCCATATCAAATTTAAAATGTCACATCGTGGCTGACCTCTCATTTGGTCAGCATTTTCAAGGCACAGAAATGTGTTGGTTAATTACTTAGCCTCAGACTCTAGCCCCTTCTGCCTCCTCCTCAAATCAGTGACTAATCAAGGGATCAATTTAATTTTGATGTTGATGATGCTACTAGACTGTAAACTGCTATAGGGTTGTTCCAAATTAACAAGTCTGGACAAATTGATTTCTAAGTAAGTGAAACCCAAAGTGCAATCTATTGTTTAATTTATCTTCTCCAATTTTTTTTTTACAGATTTAACTATCCTACAGCTTCCTCAGGTTCTCTACCATATAATATTCCCAATTGAGAGGGTGATCAACTAATGTGTTTCTTGACCCCGCTCAGTGCCACTTTAAATTGCTCTTGGGCATATAGAGCAATGTAGGTTGATGCCTCTGTTAGATTTTTTTCCCCTTTTCTCTCAACAGAAGTGCTTAACACAACACTTCCTCCTGTCAAACTGTCCAAAATCAAGAACTCCCCATAATTGTTAGGAACAAATTTGCTGCCAAAGTCAGGCGGGATCAGATTTATCAGTCTGAAAGGCTTGTGATATGTTAGATATTTGATGGTTTGCTTAATACTGAGCACCGTGTGTTAGCATCACTGGAACAGTCTGCAAGGATTCCAATTTGAATGCTAATTTCAATGAGATATTTTCATGAAATTAAATGTTAATTATGTTTTCAGTGCAGCATTCTATTATTTATACATGATGTGAGATCTGTTTGGTAAGTTAGTGGTTTTTAACCTCCTGATTAGTGTGTAAATTGCTTCCCCGGAATATGGTCAAAAATATCTTTGAGCTCCCATCAAAAATAATGCAGATTTCTGCAACTATGAGTGAGAAAAGGTTGAGTTAGTACAGTGCATTCGCCGCTGTCCATGGTTCATGTGTGAGGCTCGATAGGAATGTCAGATCTCATTTCTGCCTCTGCAGTTGATGACCTTCACACTTTGTAAAGTGCATTCATTTGTTCAAATTGATTTTTTTTAAACTACAAAAATAGTGTTGTTTATTTGGATGTCCTGATTTTCTCTGTTTCTAGTCCTGTGCTCTTAAAGTCACAAAAAACTGTTTTCAACTAAGTCGTCCGAGAACAAGATTGGGGTCAGGTGACCTGCCTTCTGAGGTTGAAGAGCCTGCTAACACTCGCTAAAGAGGCTCGCACATGTATAGTAGCTATTTTGGTCAGGTACTGCAGGGAGCTGTGGCACTCTACCCCAGTAAGGAGTCAACTGTTGGGGAGAAGAGAAAATTGACACACTTTTTTTGTGTTGCTTAGTGTTTTTAAAGTTTGGACTGAAAATGAGGTTTAACAAAAGGGGAAAAAAGAATTTGGATTTATATACAGCCTTACCACATCCTTCAGATGTCTCAAAGCACAGTATAACCAATGGTACTTTTGAAGTGCAGTCACTGTTATATAGTCAGACATGGTAGCCAATTTGTGCATGACAAGGGCCCACAAACAATGAGATAAACACATAGATAAATGACCAGGTAATCTGTTTATGGTGGTGTAGGTTGAGGAAGAATGTTGGCGAGGACAGTAAGTGACGAGTTAGTTGAGATGCTAGGTGGGCTAAAAATTGATGAAGAGGAGGTACTAGAAAGGCTGCCTGTACTTAAAGTAGATAAGTCGCCCAGTCCGGATGGGATGCATCCTAGGTTGCTGAGGGAAGTAAGGGTGGAAATTGCAGAGGTATTGGCCATAATCTTCCAATCATCCTTGGATACAGTGATGGTGCTAGAGGACTGGAGAATTGCAAATGTTAGACCCTTGTTCAAAAAAGGGTGTAAGGATAAACCCGGCAAGTCAGTTTAACCTCAGTGGTGGGGAAACTTTTAGAAATGATAATCCGGGACAAAATTAAGTCACTTGGACAAGTGCGGATTAATTAAAGAAAGCCGGCACGGATATTAAAGGCAAATCGTGATTAACTAACTTGAATGAGTTTTTTGATGAGGTAACAGAGGGTCGATGAGGGCAATGCAGTTGATGTGGTGTATATGGACTTCCAAAAGGCGTTTGATAAAGTGCCGCATAATAGGCTTGTCATCATAGTTGAAGCCCATGGAATAAAAGGGACAGTGGCAGCATGGATACAAAATTGGCTAAGTAATAGGAAACAGGGAGTAGTGGTGAATGGTTGTTTTTCGGACTGGAGGGAGGTATACAGTGGTGTTCCCCGGGGTCGGTACTAGGATCATTACTTTTTGTGATATATATTAATGACTTGGACTTGGGTGTACAGGGCACAATTTCAAAATTTGCAGATGACACAAAACTTGGAAGGGTAGTGAACAGTGAGGAGGATAGTGATAGACTTCAAGAGGATATAGACAGGCTAGTAGAATGGGTGGACATGTGGCAGATGAAATTCAACACAGGAAAGTGTGAAGTGATACATTTTGGTAGGAAGAACGAGGAGAGGCAATATAAACTAACGGGTATAATTCTAAAAGGGGTGCAAGAACAGAGAGATCTGGAGGTACATGTGCACAAATCGTTGAAAGTGGCAAGGCAGGTTGAGAAAGCGGTTAAGAAAGCATAAGGGATCCTGGGCTTTATAAATAGAGGCATAGAGTACAAAAGCAAGGAGGTTATGATGAACCTTTTATAAAATACTGGTTCGGCCACAACTGGGGTTTTGTGTCCAGTTGTGGGCACCGCACTTTAGGAAGGATGTGAAGGCCTTAGAGAGGGTACAGAAGAGGCTTTCAAGAATGATTCCAGGGATGAGGAACTTCAGTTATATGCACAGACTGGAGAAGCTGGGGTTGTTCTCCTAAGAGCAGAGAAGGCTGAGAGGAGAGTTAATAGAGGTATTCAAAATCATGAAGGATCCAGACAGAGTAAATAGAGAGAAACTGTTCCCATTGGCGGAAGGGTCAAGAACCAAAGGACATTGATTTAAGGTGATTGGCGAAAGAACCAAAGTTGACGTGAGAAAAAACTTTTTTATACAGCGAATGGTTGTGATCTGGAATGCACTGCCTGAGGGGGTGGTGGAGCCAGATTCAATTGTGGCTTTCAAAAGGGAATTGGATAAGTACTTGAAGGGAAAAAATTTTCAGGGCCACAGGGATAGGGCGAGGGAGTGGGACTAGCTGGAATGCTCTTGCATATAGCTGGCACAGACTCAACAGGCCGAATGGCCTCCTTCCATGCTGTAACCATTCTGTGATTCTATGACAGCAGGAGAATTTCTTGCTTTTCTTTGAATATTACCCTGGGAGCTTTTACATCTGTCTGAGCAGGAAGACTGGGTCTTTGTTTAATGTATCATCCTGAAAGATAGCACCTCCAACAATGCGGCAGTACTGCGTTGAAGTGTCTTTCTAGATTAAATGTTCAAGTCCATGGTGGCACTTGAATCTACAACCTTCTGCCTCAGAGGCAAGACCGTTACCAACTAATTCAAGTTTGCACAATAGAAATGGAATCAATTTCTTTTACAATCTGGTTTATATCTTTTTTTTGTAAAATTTCATCTTACCATTTTTCTCTTTCCTGCTCCCCTGAAGGTGTCTTTGGCAGTACAGTTTCATGGATGCAGGGGAGCATCACATCTGAGCCCAATTTTGTTCTTCCTTGCTGTCAACACACGTACACGTACACGTGCACTTGCACTATCAGCATGGCTCACTGGATAGTGATCAGGAGCAGGAACCCAGGCTGACTATTTACCCCCACCCCCAAAAAAAAATCAAGGCCCCTGAATCCAATTGTAGCAACCCCAGCACCATTGAGAGCAACTAACTCAGCACAGACTTGAGGATCAAACCTGGGACTTTACTGTTGAGACTCAGCCGGGTTCCTCATTTAACACAGCCACACATCTGTTCAGTCTCCCATGTTGCATTTTGTGTTCAAAAGTATTCGGGTATCAGTGGTCAGTGTTACTTCAGTTAAATTCAGATGAGTACACAATAACTGTTGTTTGACTATGTTCTGACTTGATATTTTTGATGCTGGTTTTCTTAAATGAAAAGAAAATGATGCTTTATAGAAGTTTGAGGAAAAAGTTGTATTCTTAATTCAGTGTCCTCTATGTAATGCTGGACAAAGCACTGATTGCACAAAAGGAGAATCACTACGGATGTAGTACCTTTAAAACATATTTGTAGTTGGTGACATTGTGAGACTAGGGATGGTGTCCGTGTATCGTAGTAGTATCATAGTATGTTACATCACAGAAGGAGGCCATTTGGCCCATCTTGCATGTGCCAGCTCTTTGAAAGAGCTGTGATTTTCCTTTTCCTGCTACATAAAGATGCCTCCCTGCATTAACTTAATAGTTCCTGTCGCCTTTGTAGTAGTGTAGGAACTTCTTCACTGCTCCTGTGGTAGAACTGTTTTAAACTGAACAAAAATTGATTTTCAGTTTTCCTTGGACTTTGAATTAAGATACTGTTAGGCTTCGAGGACTATTTAAAATATTCTTGTGATTACTGTACACAGTGAAAGCACAAGTGATGTTTTGAAAATAGCCACTGAGATTAGACATTGTCTGTCTTTGAAACATGACATGGTACAATATACCACAGCTTCACTTGTGTGCACCAAAGATTATTTATAGAGCTGTAAAATCTATGGTACTTTCATTTGCATTCTCTCTCTCTCACTCTCTTTTTCTCTGTGTGTGTCTCTCTCTCTCTGTCTCTCATCCACTGTCTCACTTGCCAATCAATCAATCACTCTCTTTCCTCATTTTTAAAGTCTCCAGGAGTAAATACGAACATATGAATTAAGAGCAGGAGTAGGCCATTCGGCCCCCTGAGCCTGCTCTGCCATTTGATAAGATCATGGCTGAACTGACCGTGACCTCAACCCTATTTTCCCGTCTACCTACTATAACCTTTGACTCCCTTGTTAATCAGGAATTTATCTAACTCAGCCTTAAAAATATTCAATGACCCTGCCTCCACCGCTCTCTGGGGAAGGGAGTTCCACAGACTCACGACCCTCTGAGAGAAAAAAATTCTCCTCATCTCCGTCTTAAATGGGAGACCCCTTATTTTTAAATTGTGGCCCCTAGTTCTAGTCTCTCCCTCAAGGGGAAACACCCTCTCAGCATCTACCCCTTCTAGTCCCCTCAAGATCTTATATTTCAATAAGATCACCTCTCATTCTTCTAAACTCCAGTGTATACGGGCCCAACTTGTCCAACCTTTCCTCATAAGATAACCCCCTCATTCCAGGAATCAGTCGAGTGAACCTTCTCTGAACCGCCTCCAAAGCAATTATGTCCTTTCTTAAATAAGGAGACCAAATCTGCACACAGTATTCTAGATGTGGCCCCAACAATGCCCTGTACAACTGTAGCAAAACATCTCTACTTTTATATTCCAATCCCCTTGCAATGAATGACAACATTCCATTTGCCTTCCTAATCACTTGCTGTACCTGCATACTAACTTTTTGTGATTCATGTACTAGGACACCCAGATCCCTCTGTACCTCCAGAGTTCTGCAGTCTCTCTCCATTTAAATAATATACTGCTTTTCTATTCCTCCTGCTAAAGTGGACAAGTTCACATTTTCCCACATTATACTCCATCTGCCAAATTTTTGCCCACTCACTTAACCTATCTATATCCCTTTGCAGACTCCTTATGTCCTCTTCACGACTTAAGTTCCTACCTACCTTTGTGTCATCAGCAAATTTAGCAACCATACATTTGGTCCCTTCATCCAAGTCATTGATATAGATTGTAAATAGTTGAGGTCCCAGCAGTGATCCCTGTGGCACTCCACTGGTTACATCTTGCCAACCTGAAAATTACCCATTTATGCCTACTCTCTGTTTCCAGTTGGCTAACCAATCCTTTATCCATACTAATATGTTACCCCCTACACCATGAGCTCTTATTTTGTGTAGTAGCCTTTGATGTGGCACCTTGTCAAAAGCCTTCTGGAAATCCAAGTACATCACATCCACAGGATCCCCTTTATCCACGTTGCTTGTTACTTCCTCAAAGAACCCTAATAAATTAGTCAAACACTATTTCCCTTTCACAAAGCCATGTTGACTCTGCCTGATTGCATTAAGATTTTCTAAGTGCCCTGGTATAACCTCCTTAATAGATTCTAGCATTTTCCCTATGACAGATGTTAAGCTAACTGGCCTGCAGTTTCCTGCTTTCTGGCTTCCTCCTTTCTTGAATAGAGGAGTTACATTTGCTATTTTCCAATCTGATGGGACCCTTCCATAATCTTAGGGAATTTTGGAAAATTAATACCAATGCATCTACTATCTCTGCAGCCACTTCTTTTAAGACCCTAGGATGAAGTCCGTCAGGGCCTGGGGACTTGTCAGCTTTTAGCTCTTAATATTTTTTTCAGAACCCTTTCCCTGGTGATTGTAAATGTTTTAAGTTCCTCCCTCCCTTTCACCTCTTGATTCACAATTATTTCTGGCATGTTATTTGTATCCTCTACAGTGAAGATGGATGCAAAATATCTGTTCAATTCATCCGCCATTTCCTTATTCTCCATTATTAATTCCCCAGACACACACTCTAGAGGACCAACGCTCACTTTACTTACTCTTTTCCTTTTTAAATACCTGTAGAAACTTTTAGTATCTGTTTTTATATTTCTAGCTATCTTTCTCTCGTACTCTTAATTTCTCCCTCCTTATTATTCTTTTAGTCATTCTTCGCTGTTTTTTATATTCTGTCCAATCTTCTGACCTGCCACTAATCTTTGCGGAATTGTATGCTTTTTCTTTCAACTTGATACTATCTTTAACTTCCTTAGTTAGCCACGGATGGTACGTCCTTCCCCTAGAGTCTTTCTTTCTCACTGGAATGTATCTTTGCTGAGTGTTATGAAATATCTCATTAAATGTCTGCCACTGCATCTCTACTGATGTATCCCTTAACCTAAGTTCCCAGTTCACTTTAGCCACCTACGTCTTCATGCCCTCATAATTGCCCTTATTTAAGTTTAAAGCACTAGCCTTAGACTTACTCTTCTCTCCCTCAAACTGAATGCGAAATTCAATCATATTGTGATCACTGCTACCTAGTCCCTTTACAATGAGGTCATTAATTAATCCTGTCTCATTGCACATGACCAGATCTAGAATAGCATGCTCTCTGGTTGGCTCTAGAACGTGCTGCTCTAAGAAACTCTCCCAAAAATCTGACACTAAATTGATCCATGTTGTGATGACTATTTCCAAGATATTCCTAACCCTTACTTATTCAGTTATCTGTGGTTTGTTACACAAAACCAAATTGAGAATTTTTTCAGTGAGCATATCAACCATCTGGGTCCAAAAGCAGGCAGCCTATGACCATGTCCTGGAAATAAATCACTTTGTTCCTACTATAGTCCTCCCAGTTAATTTGTGGTAGATTAAAATCTGCCTAATCTCTCCCCCTCCCCCTCCCCCTCCCCCATGCCAATTGTATTGAGCTCACATATCTCCTTAAACTGTTTGCATAGTTCAGTATCCATACCCTCACTCTGGCTCAGTGACCTATAACAAATACCAATAAAGCATGCTTGCTTTCTCACTCACTGGATCTCTTTCTTGCTCTTATGCGTTCACTGTAATAAATTGGATAGCCAGGTAGTGAAGGATAGAATACTAGAGCCTGATCTTCAGTTGCTTCCAAGCCTTTATTCACAGAGATACACATTCCCCACTCCACACCCTAGATAAGCTCTCATATAAATGGATACAAGAGAGACCCCAATTGATATGCACCACCTGAATACAATTAACATTAATTGATATAAATCATATGGATACAATTAACGTTCGCTTTTTTTTCTTTTTCTCTATTTTGCACGCACATGTTGCTGTTCAAGGCACCCTGGTCCATCATTTTATTTGGATGAGGATTTCTGTAGTACAGAATTTTGGAGATTTCTTCAATGGAAAGGGAGAAATGGTAGGCCAGATCCTCTTGAATCAAATGTTACATAGGGTCCGTATCAGCAGCCCTTTCAAGGCCCATTTTATTTCAGGAGATTAAACAAGTTGATGACTAACTTATACATGGTGTGTTGAAAGGAGTAAGAAAGAAAGAAAGAATTGTATTCATATAGCACCTTTCAGGACCTCCTGAAGCGCTTTACAGCCAATGAAGTACTTTTTTATAGTGTAGTAACTGCTATAATGTAGGAAACGTGAAAGCCAATTTGCGCACAGCAAGCTCCCACAAACAGCAATATGACAATGATCAGATCATCTGTTTTAGTGGTGTTGGTTGAGGGATAAATGTTGGCCAGGACACCGGGGAGAATTCCTCTGCTCTTGTTCAGAACAGTGCCATGGGATCTCTTGCATCCACCTAAGAGGGCAGACGGAGCCTCGGTTTTAACGTCTCATCGGAAAGATGGCACCTCCGACAGTGCAGCACTCCCTCAGTACTGCACTAGATTATCAGCCTCGATTTTGCCCACAACCTGATTGAGGTGAGAGTGCTACCCACGGAGCCACAGCTGACACCCAGTCCATACTTTCTCATGTTCTTAATTAGTAAACTTCAAGGATGCTTTCTGCCTGTGATGGTCCTCTCCAATTACAGTTCATGGTATTGCGTTGAGGTTAAGAGCTATTAATACACGGTGCTGCCTTTCAGCTTTGCTTCTGCCTTCCTCTTTCAGAATGCTCAAAATGCCTTTTCCATGATTGTAGTACATACATATCTATCTTTATTGAAGCAATAAACTCATCAGATTCTCAAACAAACCTGTCATGGTCATCTCATGTGTACCTTGGGGATCTATCCTGGATCCTTTCCTGTTTATCATTTTGATGTTGTGATATACAAATGCATGGAGTCAGATTCCACATGTACACTGACAACACCCAGCTCTACCTTTCTGCCTCCTTCATCTGCCACAATCTCCAACTGCCTAGTCGACATTAAGTCCTAGATGAGCCAAAACTTTCTCCAGGTTAACGTTGGCAAAACATAAGCCATCCTTTTTGATTCCTACCACATGGCTCTGACCTTGACTGCATCAACCTCCCTGGCTGCCACCTCAAACTGAGTCAGAAGATGCAGAACCATGATATACTGCTCTACCTCAAGCTCAGCTTCCTCCCCACATCCATTCTGTTAATAGGACATGCAAGAGACAACTTGAACTTCAAGAGGTACAATTGGGTAATCAGTAAATTTTTAGACACAACATCCTGATTAGTCAGGAGTATTGTAACAAGTTATGGGTGGTGCCAACCCCATCTCTGTTTTGCACTGAAAATCAATGTTTTACCCTTGTGTCCATTTGTTGACATTCCATTACTAAAATCTGCATTTTCCAGACAAAGTCCAAATGGTAAAAATACACAGGTTATCAGATAGTTTCAGTCAGCTTGGTTGGAGAATGGGACTGGAGGCTTTAGGTCTTAGATATAAAAAGAAGTCTTGGCTGCTGCCAATCCCAACCCACAAGTTTGGTCATCGGCCAGTCACAGTTTGTAGTATATAAAAAGGTTGAGAATGTGATGTGGAGATGCCGGTGATGGACTGGGGTGGACAAATGTAAGGAATCTTACAACACCAGGTTATAGTCCAACAATTTTATTTTAAAATCACAAGCTTTCGGAGATTATCTCCTTCGTCAGGTGAGTAGTGAATGAGAGGTTCTCAAATCGCATATCTTATTAGGCTGTGACACCATCACACCAATCAAAGGTGTCGTTGGTGTTCAGACAGGTTAGCCACGGAAAACAGTAGGTCCCAGTATGCTGAATATACAATGTGTCAAATTATACAGACAGAGAGAAAGAGACCCGAAAGGCAGAGAGAGAATTTCCAGTTGTATTAAAAACAGATAACTTTTTTTTTCCCCTTGCTGGTGGGGTTATGTGTAGCGTGACATGAACCCAAGATCCCGGTTGAGGCCGTCCTCATGGGTGCGGAACTTGGCTATCAATTTCTGCTTGACGATTTTGCGTTGTCGTGTGTCTCGAAGGCCGCCTTGGCGAACGCTTACCCGAAGATCAGTGGCTGAATGTCCTTGACTGCTAACGTGTTCCCCGACTGGGAGGGAACCCTCCTGTCTGGCGATTGTTGCGCGGTATCCGTTCATCCGTTGTCGCAGTGTCTGCATGGTCTCGCCAATGTACCATGCTCCGGGGCATCCTTTCCTGCAACGTATGAGGTAGACAACGTTGGCTGAGTCACAGGAGTATGAACCATGTACCTGGTGGGTGGTGTCCTCTTGTGTGATGGTGGTATCTGTGTCGATGATCTGGCATGTCTTGCAGAGGTTGCCGTGGCAGGGTTGTGTGGTGTCGTGGACGCTGTTCTCCTGAAAGCTGGGTAATTTGCTGCGAACGATAGTTTGTTTGAGGTTGGGTGGCTGTTTGAAGGCGAGTAGTGGAGGCGTGGGGATGGCCTTAGCGAGGTGTTCGTCGTCATCGATGACATGTTGAAGGCTGCGGAGAACATGGCGCAGTTTCTCCGCTCCGGGGAAGTACTGGACGACGAAGGGTACTCTGTTGGTTGCGTCCCGTGTTTGTCTTCTGAGGAGATCTATGCGATTCTTCGCTGTGGCCCGTCGGAACTGTCGATTGACAAGTCGAGCGTCATATCCCGTTCTTACGAGGGCTTCTTTCAGCGTCTGTAGGTGTCCATCGCGTTCCTCCTCGTCTGAGAATGTGAGACAAAGGTATAATTAGCTATACCTAACTCGCATTATGAATATAGTAGCATTGATATAAAGACATTTTTATTAATTAGCTTTCATAATTCACTGATTTTTTTAAAATCTAGTTGATGAAGGCAAAAAGGGGAAAGAAAGCAAAACATTAGCCTTTCATATGCTCTGCTACAAAACTCTAGAAAGCCCAGGTTTGTTTTATGTTTCAATTTATTTTCAATTAATCATTCTCATGCCTTGGGAGTACAGTATTCTTCGTTCCCTTAATGCACCTGATAACTTATCTAAGCAATGTTATATCTGTTCCTTTCACGCACATTGTTTGGGTAATTGAATGACTGTGAGTCTTGTAATGAATGAGATGAGCAGAAATCCTTTCGCTCTATATATAATATATATATATATATATATATAAAGCAGCAAAGGGTTTGCCAGTCACTTTAAAGATTTAAAAACAAAGCCAGATAGAGGTTCATTTTGAAGTGTGAATTTAGCCTAGCAGTCAAACATAGTGAACACTTAGCTTTCTGAGCTCAGCTTGACTCCATGACTCCATAAAGATTTTTAAAGGCTCACTGTCTTCATGCAAAGTATTTTGACAAACCTTTTTCCATTGCAGTGACGCAAATCACAGAATGCATTGTTGTGTCACTTGCGCTTGACGCCATTGTGACAAAAAGTGGTGTCTGGTTCTGCTGGCTTTCTGTCTCCAAACAATGAAAAGCTTTCCAAACACTTTTTTCCTTTAGCACAGAACCCCTTAAGATTGTGACAAAAGCTTTCATTGAAGATATTATAAAAGAAGTGCTGACAACATTTCATGTAAGTGGACCATGTGCTTTATGATCGGAAGACTCTGTTGTCTTACTTTTGTGGCGCTAATAATGATCTTTTGTTTGTCATTGGTAATGAATTAAACATATTCACGTGCTACATTTCATGAATTAAACAGTCCTGTTGGAACTGGCAGTAATACTACAACCAGACCCTGTTTGCAACTAATAAGGTTTATTTCCAGGTTAGGTAGAATTACAAAGCACAGCAAATTAAGCTAATACTAGAGTACCAGGCAAATATTCACATACATACAACACAAAAAAAATCTGAGGCTAACTGCCCTAAAAAGCAATTTTCCAGCAGATTGAATATGAAGAAGTACTGGCATAGTGTAAACAAACCATTCATTCCACGTGTCCTACTTTCAGTGGCAGATTATCGACTGCTTCAGTATTCCTCGGGTAGGGATCATCATGTAAAATATATAATAGTCCCTATAAGCCCTTTCACCTGATCAGAATTCCAGCAAAGAAATGAACTACAGTGATCATTGTTTTTTTTAATCTACTTATTTTCATTGAAATGGGATAACAGGTGAACCTTTCAAAGATACAGTGGGGCCACACTTGTTAATTTGGAACAGATCACCACCTCCTCTTTGGAAATGCCTGCTAGGCGTCTTTAGCATGTGTCTGCTCCAGTTTACCTTGCCAAACCACAATGGAGTCTTTCCTCACACAATGGTGAAATTCATGTAAATAGTCCTCAACATTGAATTGAATGGAGTACTCAATTGACATTTGCAGAACACAGGAACTGGTACTTACATTCAAAGCTGCCATTGGCACTTCAATTTCACAAGAACAAAGCTAACTATCCACCAAAGTCATCTTTTTTAACTCTAGTATGGAAAAATGCTGGGTTTTTTCCCTATGGTAAATGTTTTCTGTCCATAGGCTGTGCTTTCCATTGGTTAATAAAGTTCAATACAGCCTTGAGTGTTTTCTGATTGGTTGTAATTTTCCTTTCTAGTTATCATTGCTCCCATCTCATTAATTAATCACATTTCCTTCCTAAGATTCAGGTGCTATCACAGTTCCCCACCTAGCTATCACCCCTAATATTAAAATGAATCACTTTAATAAATGTTTTGAAAATTCACAAAATTACCCATGTCAACTTTCAATTCAACCCGAGTCTTCCTGGCCCCTCCTTTCAGTGCATGGCATGAAGTACTTCATCTATATTCTAAATCCCAGGTACACCTGCACCTATAATGGATAGCACCATACTTGCCCACGTGCCTGCAATCCACAGCCTGACCAAACTGAAGTCCAACACGAAGAACACAATCTGCAGACTGCTACAGATCAGTGTTAATGGGAAGTAAATAATAAATATTTTGATGCTCTCAGTATAAACTTCAACTCCACCTTCAGCAGCAGGGACAGGTGAAGGCTCCATGCATATATCTTTATGAGCAATGCCACAGGAGATCCACTAGTACATATCAAAAATAATATGGCATAATTTGTGATCCAAGATTTGTTTTTTTCACTTTCAAGCTAACATTGAAACATTCGTGAATTAAGTTTGGTGCATTTTGCATTTACTAGATTGACAAAAACTGCCTCATTTTTTTGTCGTGTGATGTATCTGCTTCTTTCTGTCGCAGCCTATTTAGGGTTTAAAAAACAGTTTCACTCGCACAAACTTACACAGCTTTTTGATGCACTAGAAACAGAATATAAATGTTCTCTGTTCAGGAGCCTGTGAGAAGAGAAAGCCATTCAATACACACATCTTGTAGGTTTTGATTGAATATATCCGTAACATCGCCCGTCTCCGAACCTGCCTCAGCTCATCTGCTGAAACCCTCATCCATGTCTTTGTTGCCTCCAGACGCGACTATTCAAATGCTTTCCTTGCACCTTCCGTAAACTTGAACTCATCCAAAACTCTGCTGCCCGTATCCTAACTCGCACCAAGTCCTATTCACCCGTCACCCCTGTGCTCGCTGACCTACATTGGCTCCCAATGCCTCAATTTTAAAATTCTCGTCCTGGTTTTCAAATCCCTCCATGGCCTCACCTTTCCCTATCTCTGTCACCTCCTCCTGCCTTACAACTATCCGAGATCTCTACGCTCCTCCAATTCTGGCCTCTTGCGCATCCACGATATTTATCGCTCCACCGTTGGCAGCCGTACCTTCAGCTGCCTTGGCCTTAAGCTCTGGAATTTCCTCCCTAAACCTCTCTGCCTTTCTACCTGTCTCTCCTCCTTTAAGATACTCCTTAAAACCTACCTCTTTGACCAAGCTTTTGGTTGCCTGGCCTAATATCTCCTTATGTGGCTAGGTGTCAAATTTTGTTTGAAAATGCTAATGTGAAGCGCCTTGGGATGTTTTACTATGTTAAAAGCACTATATAAATGCAAGTTGTTGTTGTGTATATATTTGGTTGATATCTACTTTGAGTATTAGGAAGACATTTAAATTTCCTTTGGCCCAGTTGTTTTTTCTGTCTATCTTGTTCAAATTGAGCCGTCCATCTGAGGGCACCAGAAAGACGAGGAGAGGTCAGAGAGTCTGTGGATGGTCAGCAACAAACTGCCACATGAAGATTAATATTCAAGGATCTTGTGTCTGCTGCAGTTTAGAGCAGCAGATGGAACTTATTATTTTCTATCGGAGGCGGGATAATTAAGCCTGTAACTACTGTAAATTTACAGCGTGTCATTGCTATTGTTCATTCATTGATTGATAAATCACTATGGCAGTTTATAGCCAATGCTACATTCTAATGATGCATTTATTTTACCACCTGCCAAAGTCGAGCAAGGGCACATAATATAACCAGCAAGCCAAAGTCCAGTGACTAGGGATTTCTGTTTGACCACTCAACTTGCTAGATACTGGGCAGGTAAAGGCACACTCTGGTTCATAGGGAGTGCTGGCTCGCCTATGGGGTGGGTCTGAGACACTGAACCCGAGAAATATCTATCTCCAATAAATGCCCAAAAATGTAACACCTACAACATATAAGCAATGGTCATGCTTGCCTTCAAATACTTCAAATAATCAATAAAAAATAACTAGAAACCAGGGTTTTTGTCTAAAAAAAAAATCAAGTGTCAAATACTTGAGGAAAGGTAGAGAGAGAAACATTTTTGTGGGATTCGTTTTTCTTTAGATAGTTTTAGCTTCATGATCCATATTATTGAATTAGGTTTTTTGGTAAAGCAATGTTTTGTAATACAATCCCTTGTCCTGGTTTGAATTACTCTGTGTACAGTGTCTGAATCATTATCACAGTTATATAAATTTGCCACGTAGTGTAAATCTGCTCAAAGCTGATGTACTGCACCGTTCTTTGTGTCCCTCTTTGCTAATTAGGATACAGAACACAGTGAATGAACTGAGGACCCTCCCTTGTAGCAGGGGATTGGTTCAAAATTCTGTAAAGATCCAATTGTGGCTACGAATAGCTCCACCCAAATCAGTACTCCAGTTTGACTAGAACCTAGTGCGTTTATCTGCCCTCGTCAGAACCACTGTTCAGAACAATTCGTCTGTACAGCTTGTAAATCATAAATGTTCAGTGCCTTTTGTTATGGCCGCATTTGTGTCGGTAAGTATTCAATCTGTTTAAAATTAGTGTATTTAGTTATTTATAATTACTTGCAGACAGATTATGATATTTATGTGAGCTAGCACTATAATTAACGGGAAGCCAAATAGAAACATATATTTTAAACTGATCCCTTTAATGCTGCATGAAAAGGTTAGAGTAGAATCTGGTTCAAGTAGTTTAAAAATGGAAATTTGCTATTCTGTGCTGCTAAAAAATTGAACTGACCTTCAGATGTAAGCATGCAGTGCACGTCTGTTCGTCCAAAGCACTCCGGAGATACCCATTGGGTTTAGATAACGAAGTGCATCAAAGAGTTTGACAGGCTGTCGGGAGCATGCTGTGTTCCATAGGTTCTTTGCCACAAATAATAAAAAGCTGCCTACAGGAATATTTATAGGGTTTGTGTACGATTGTGTTTGTGCAGTGCTCAGGAGTTTGTGTTTAAATAAAACTGATTTTTTTTTACTAACCTCTGAATTAGCCGGTCCCCAGGGCAATTTAATAAACGCTGTAAATTCAGACTGAATGGTAACCTAGACAGACTGTACTTTGATTCACTGACACCAATTGGCAATGAGTTAGTGACTGATCCTTTGCAGTAATATATTGTTGCTTAATGTGACAACTGTGCATTGTAGCTGTTTAGTATGTGTGCTGCATGGTGTGTATTAGTAATTGTTTTCCAGCGTCAAGATGCCTCTGATTCACTCTACCTTTGGAAAGGAACAATGATTAGTATTATGTCATAAAATAGAATCATAGAATGTTATAAACACAGAAACAGGCCATTCAGCCAATCAAATCTGCGCCAGTATTTTTCCCCACGAGCTATCTATTCTAATCCCACACTACTGCTACCTCCCCGTACCCTTTATTAATCCCTCTTTTCAAGCAATTCCACTTCAAAATGGACACTGTGACAAGAGAATTGCACATTTACACCCTAAAATGTATATAAAGATTTTTTTTCTCTATCTTTTCTGAATAAATCTAAATTGCGACAATTTTAATTGGCATTACTTTAAACTGCTGTATGGGTATTATCCATTGAGCTTCTAAGTCTATCACAGTTTCCTATCCAATAATATTTTATTCCTTTCATTTTTGTTCTAGCTCAATGCACAAATCCAACTTCACTGTTGTAAGTACTGTATTTGGTTATGCAACAAATCTCGTAGGCTGGGATTGCAGCTGCGCAGCGCCATGGAACAGAGTTATAAGCTTGAATTCATTTCACGTCATCTAATATTGTTGGTTCAAAAAATACATTTACGAAAGGAAAATTATCTTTCAGGCCTTTGATTTTTTTTTTCTGGCAATGACTCCTTGCTGAGGTTCGGTTCACGGGCTGTGGTCACCCTTTGGTATCACGATTTATTCATGTGTGAGTCATGAGTGTTTCAGCAAGCTATTTGAATGCAAGGGACATCACCATTGACCACTAATGTCCACACACCTGCATTTCCAACAGTTTTCTTTGGGTAGCGAGCAGTGACCAATCTCCCCCTCCCTAGCCCAGGGGGTGCTGAGGCCAATTGTAGCACTCCTACTCCCCCCCCCCCCCCCCCCCACCTCGGCTGAGATCAGTTGTCTTAGCACAGACTGTGTACTGAACCTGGGATCTCATTGTGTGGTTCAGCTACGCATTGGGTAAAACTCGTTGAGCCATTTGGGGGTCATCTTAAACAGAAAATTTAAAGATAAGAATACATATTTCCATCTGTTTGCAGTTAGTGGAAATCCTCCTCCATGTGTCTGCGTTGTTAGAGGTGCTGTCGTTTGGATGAGACCATAAAACCACACATTTACAGCTCAGAAGGAGGCTGTTCAACCCATCGTGTCCCTGCGGGCACTTTAATAGAGCAATCCAAAACTAATCTCACTGTCCTGCTGTCTCCCCATAGCCTTGTATTTTCATCTGGTTTAAATATTTATCTTATTTTCTCTTTAAAGATGTAATGGTCTCTGTCTCGACCACACCCTGTGACAAAGCATTTCATGCTTCTGCAACCCTTTGTTTAACGAAATTTCTCCGAATCCCTCCCACCAAGGCCCTGTTCAGGTAGATGTAAAAGATCTTCATGGCACTTTTTTCAAAGAAGTGGATTTGGCCAACATTCTTCCCTCAACCAACACCACCAAGAACAGATTAACTGATCATTGATGCTTGTGGGACCTTCCCGTGAGCATGTTGGCTTGCATAACAACAGTGATTAAACTACTACAAACATAATTTATTGGCTGTGAAGTGCTTTAGGCCGTATTGAGGTTGTGATAGTTACTGTATAAATGCATGTTCTTTCTTCTGACATTATGGGGTCATTTTTTGTCTTTAGTGCTCCTGGCACTCAGCTTCACAAGTTTTTTTTTATTCGTTCATGGGATGTGGGCATTGCTGGCAAGGCCAACATTTATTGCCCATCCCTAATTGCCCTTGAGAAGATGGTGGTGAGCCGCCTTTTTATCCCCTGCATTCCATATGGTGAAGGTACTCCCACAGTGCTGTTAGGTAGGGAGTTCCAGGATTTTGACCCAGCGACACTGAAGGAACGGCGATATATTTCCAAGTCAGATGGTGTGTGACTTGGAAGGGAATGTGCAGGTGGTGGTATTCCTATGCGCCTGTTGCCCTTGTCCTTCTAGGTGGTAAAGGTTGTGGGTTTGGGAGGTGCTGTCAAAGAAGTACACAGTCAGCACCCAGGGAACTGTACCCCGGTGAGGGTCAGTGCCTGGGGAACTGTACCCCGGTGAGGGTCAGTGCCTGGGGAACTGTACCCCGGTGAGGGTCAGTGCCCGGGGAACTGTACCCAACTTCACAAGTTGGATAAGCATATTGGGAATTTGGGCACCCACAATTCCCAACATGCGTTCCCAGTGCACAAAGCTCTGTTAGAGCACTAAAGATGAAAATTTACTCCATTGTTCCTTTGCAAATGAGTTGTGTGTTTCACCTGGCATTAACCATAGTAGAAAATGTAGACACAGTGGGGAAAACCCAACAATAGTCCAATTTATAATGGAAATTTATAATATAAATCCGCTGGTATTTTAAAACTATTCAGTATTTAAAGTCTACTGGTGCTAATTTGCTTATGAATTCTCATCACATACAATTCTGGTTCAGCACTGATTTTAAAACTAGTGTAACTACAAGGAACAAATGGATCAAGACCAGTATAAATCTTCTCCCTCTTACCATTCGTTATAGCCACTGTCTGCAGGCTCACCAAGTAGTTTACGATGAGGAATGAGCACTGTGGACAACGCACATTTTTTTGAGGAGGGGAAATAAAGAGCAATAAATCACATTGTGATACCCTTCCAACAGACTTTTTCCTCAAAGGTATTTGAAGGTAATTCTTGCGCTCGAAATGGGAAAGCTGCATTTAAAGGGAGTCCGGGTCAGAGATAGGACTACAGTATTGTTGCCCAGATACTCCAACCCACGGTCCCTGCAAGCACAGCTTCACATTAGGAGTGCAGAATTAGTCCTATACCACACATGATCAAAAATGTAATGTCGTTCGTCCTTCGACGTCGAAGAAGACAATCAGAATATCATCTCATTTTAATGTAATTCTCTTGTGGCAGCATACACAAGACTTATAGAAACCAAAAGCCAATGCACTTGATGCATTTTGTACTATTGAAAAGCATATAGATACTGCAGATAACCGATGAGGAAAAATACAAATCACGCTGAAAGGTTTCCAGGATTCCTTGGATGAATTTGCAGGTCACCCCTGTGGACTGCTGCTTTCCTGCAGTGGTTTGGAGAACACTTGTCACTTGTGGTGGTGCATAATTATTCTGATTTATATAAACCTGTGCTTTAAAATTCAATGTATGAGTCTGAACGCACCTGTGTGTTTAGCTAAACCTTTTTAAAAATCCCTGCAGTTGGTTACGTGCTACACGTGTAAAGAAACTTCAAGATTCTATGGAGCGAATAGAGTCTCCCTTGCTGCAAGACCCAGCATCCCCCGGAGCTTACATAAGACAAAAACGGACATGAAGACACTTGAAGCAAAAAGAACCCCACAGTCCACAGGGCAAGAAACCAGCTATTCCCCACATCTGAATAAATCAAGTTCTAAAAGCAAGAGCCCAGCTACAACTCCACGGTAATTATATGTTTTTTTACTTAATTTTCTATGGATGTGTATCTAGGTCTCAATTTCCTGTTGTTGACTTAACCTCTTCACCAAGTTAACCAATATTCTGAAGAAGCATTGAGCTAATTGTTGTATGAACCTTTTCTTTCCCTTTTCATGGTAATGATTATAATTCTGTGAACAGTCCCTGTAGACTCCATCTGTTTTATGTGTGCTCGATTCACAAAGTCATGCTGTTGCAAAACGTGACTAACTATACAAAGATCAAAAGATGGGGTGCACACGGAAATGTGGGTCAGTGGCACCTGCGAGGCATTTTCAACAAAACCGATTTGTAGGTTTTGTTGGTTTAAAATAAATTTAATGGACGCAGGGGACGTCCAAGCTTTTTGTCTTCATGGGCTACATAGGCACATACAGTGGAGCCTTTGGTTCCCATTAATTTGCATATTTGCTAGAATGATTTGCGGCTAGGGTTAGATGAAGTACAGTGCGAGGAGGCTCGTGTGGAGCACAAACACCGGCATAGACCTGTTGGACCGAATGGCCTGTTTCTGAGCAGTATATTCTTTGTAATTCTATGTATTTCAAGTTGCTGATACTGACAGATCCTAGAGTTCTGATTGAGGATTTATCCAGCAATGAGGCAACAGCACTAAAAACAGCAAGTAAGAAATGAGTCCAAATGGGACTTCGTTGGCTGGACTTTGAGGGACAAGTTGAGAGCCGTGAGTGGCCCATTGTTCCACACTTCGGATACCCCTAATCTAGGTGATAAAGCAGTAATGAACAAGAAGACATCTATATCAGGGCTAAGTCGTTTTAAATCAGGACAGGGCTAAGTGGTAAGATGTTTGTTTGATTGCAAACACACTGATATATACCTGCCATAGTATTTACCTACGTTAGGTCAGTTTGTTGATAATCAAAGCCTCATAGTGAAAAAAAAATTCCCAATGCACTGATGCTTCTGCGTTCATGCCAATCATCAGTGATTCACACCAACCATCAGCATTTTGGGGGCCCAATCAGCATGGCAGTGTTTGCTGATATAAGTCACTGCAGACTGGGCCCAATTGCGCCCCCACCACCTCCCCCCCCGAGTCCAGCTGTTAATATACTGGACCAAGTCGCCCTCTTCTGTCCATGCTGCTGTATTCCCTAGCGCAGGAATTGCCAGGTATTTGTATACTGTAGGCGAGAACGCTCACGAGAATAGGAATCTATACTGACAGTATGCAAAGACCCACCAATCCCTGCCCTTGGTGACAGCAGCAGCACTGAGAGGAGCGAGCGACTCAGTCCAGTACAATAGCAGCAGGAACTAGGTAGGAGTAGTATGGGGGAGGAGTGGATGGCAATTGAATGGGGCAAATGGGTGAAGTAGATGACAATGAGAGGGAAAGGGCAAAAGGATGGCAATTAAGGGGAAGGAATTGGATGATTATAGAGTAGTGGAAGAGAGTGTCAGCATGAGCTGGGTCCATGTGGAAAGAATGTCAGCATGAAATCTTGTGGAAGGTAAAGTGCCAGTTTGTACTGGGGGAATAGAAGAGTATCAGCTTAACTGGGTTATAGAGGGAGAAGAATGCCAGTATAAACTCGGGGTGTTGGAGAAGTGTCTCTGAAAGGATGGGGATTTGGATGGGGTAGAGTGTGTCAGAACAGAGTCTGGAGGAAGCAGTCACTTTACAAACTGGTGCGATTGGGGGGTTAAATGTGGGAGAGTGAATGTTAAGGTAACCTTTGGGTAAATGATGGTCTGGTTGCTCTGTTGAATATTCAAATGTCACTTTATTTATTTTTTCCCTTTTTTTTTTAAGATTAAAAGTCTAATAATTGTTAAGTATAAAAGTACTTAAAATGAACCAGAATGCATAACTTTTAATGCAAGAATTCTAAATTCTACCCAGACTCTTCCCATTTGTGAAACTTTGATATCACAAAAGAGGAAGTTCTTCACAAAATGTCTCTTTCCAAGTCACCCCAATCCAGCAGTTTAAAAGCATAACTTTGGATAAAGAGGTAGCTGAGAGATGCTGATAATTGTACAGGTGCCTTTGAAACACTGAGGATTGTGAACAATTCAACAGAAAATAATTCCCCTTTTAACAATAACATGCATTTATGTAACACCTTTAACAAAGGAAGGCGTTTCAAGGTGAGCGTAAGGAGAAAAATGGACACAGCCAAAGGAGGAGATATTAGTAGGGGTGGCCATAAACTTGGGCAAAATGGTGTATTTAAGGATAGTCTTAAAGGAGGAGAGAGAAGCAGGGGGGTTGGGGAAGGGAATTCAGAGCATGGGGTCTAGGTGGCTGAAGGCACAGCTGCCGATGCTGGGTGGAGTGTTGCACAAGAAGCCAGAATCCGAGGAACGGATAGTTCAGACGGTGGGCTGTGGGAGGATACAGAAATAGGGAAAGGCAAAGTCATGGGGCAATTTAACATAAGAACTTTACATTTGAGGTGTTGAGGCACCGGGAGCCATGTAGGTCAGTGAGGGCAGGGTAATGGCCGAGTAGGACTTGGATAAGATGTGGGCAGCAGAGTTTTGAATTAACTGAAGTTTATCGAGGTTGGAGAATGGGAGGCCGGTCAGGAGAGCAATTCTTGTCTGTCGTGTTGCACTTTGTCACTCTTCTCTGTTACACTTAATTATAGGCAAATTTCTTACAGTTGATTGTCTCAGATGCAAATTTCTTAATTGTCATAAAGCAAGACTTCAGAACTACCAAATGTACTTGTAAAACTTAATATTTATAACATAAACTCATGAAACATTAATCAGTTTTAAATAACATCTTATTTTTACTCATTCACTTAGCTGTGCAAGGTTATAAATCCCTCCCAAAACTTTTGATCAGTGAAGCCTACTCTTATGTCAGGAGCCTAAGCATCAAGTTTTTCTGTCTCCAGTTTGGGGAGTGTTTCCACCAGACAACTGCACTAACTACCCTGAACCTCTTAAGAACAGTCAATGAAAAAGTATTCATCTCATATGATTTATTTTCCTTTTCCCACCTAATTATTGGATGACTCAATAACCCACATTTCACTGCTTCAACCACTGGGCCTACTTTTTTCTCTACCCAGTGCTCATGTGATTGGAGTCTGATCACCAACCTACTTGTGAAACGCTCACCTTTCACCACGTCCCATTCGTTCCCTCCTCCGTTATACCTTTCTCTTTATCTATCCACTAACCTGTCACACACAATAACCACCCCCCCCTTCTCTCTCTGTAGCTACTCTGCCTCTTCCTGCCACTTAACAGCTATAAACTCAGCACCCCTAGTGCTCAAACATTGCAATTACATACTGGACACAATGCCACCCTGTGGTGAAGAAGTGCAATTGTATCTCACTAATCCAATGACATCCAGTGGTTCAACACTGATTGCACCCAACAGCAGCAGCAGCAATGAGCATTAAAATAAGCCAGACATTTCCCCAAACAGCAAAACACAAACACAGTGCCCCAAATTATCATCAGCTCTACTCAAACGTCACACCGAACAATAAATATATTAATCCTTCCCAATGCACTCAACTCCATTCTGATTTTCCGTGAGCAATGATTTGAAGTTCTATTAACAGAGAAAGAGCCGGTACAGGAAGATCACAGGATAGTGGCATTTGGTATAGTCATTTATTCCCTGATATTTTCACATTATAACAAATAGGTGATTATACTCGGCAACCATCATTCACATCCTACAATATTGTGGATCCCCATTCATAAGTTGTGAGAATGGAATGTATACTGTGCGTTAGATCCAATCTTTTGGAGCAGGGTCACAACCAATGAGTCGGCTGCATGTAATAACACAGAAAAACAAGCCTCCTATACAAAAAAAAAATCTGAATCCCATTCAAAAATGTGAGACTCCATACACAAAAAATGCAAGACTCCCCCCAGCCTCCACCTCATCTCCACCCTACTCCAAAGCTTGAAAATGTGTAAGCTTCAGCTTCAGCTCTTGAAACTTCTCAGGCCTAAAGCAATGGTAAAGGCCGATTCCTGATTGGTGCAAAAAAGACTGCACTCCAGTCTAAATCCCCCAATCAGAGAGCAACCTTTTCTAATCCTCTAAGCCCGAGATGTTTCACTGAGTTGAAGATGAAAAGAAACAGCAGCAGCTTTGGGGGCTGGGTAGAACGATGTTGTGAGGTGGATCTGGTCTCTAGACTTCCTAGTCTGTATTTTGGACAAATTCATTTATCTACCCCAGGGTGGTAATGTTAAAAAAAACAAAAGAAATGTGGCTAGCCTTATTTACTAAAGAGAGCCTACGTTGCTTAGTTGGAAAGCAGCTTCCGTGACTAACTTAGATAAATTATGTCCGAGCTTTATGTTCTGCAAAGAATACATCTTTAATTGAAAGCATTTAGTTGTTGGGGCGCTAATCTATATCATAGCAATTCCAACAAAAATAACTGCTGTAAATTCAGCAAAGCGACTGCATTCATCGGAGGGCCGTTCTGTCGGCTAAAAAGCTGTAACAGTACAAACCCGCTCTGTCCTCAAGTATAATGAATTATATAACAAATGGACTATTGCCACCCTTAATAGTAATTTTTCAAATAACTTATTAAAGCTACTCTTTAATAGGAAAAGAAATGAGTGGTGCAGAAACTGCTGCAAAATGTTGTTGAAATAAAAAGGGAAAATGTTGGAAACGCACAGTAGGTTTGTCAGCCTCTGAATAAAGTGTCAGCTTAGATTATGTGCTCAAGTCTCTGGAATAGGGCTTGAAGCCACAACCTTCTGACTCAGAAGCAAAAGTGCTACCACTGAGCCAAGACTGACACCTGACACCTAAGTCAGAGGATGCACTGTTCTAACAGGACAGGAGCATTATACTGTGTAACATACAATGTATTATCGTGGTACTAAAATGATGCTATATGTAAGCTGGCCTGTCCCTTAAAGGTCGCTAGGTCTGGTTATCAGCATAGCCTGAGTTCAGTTGGAGTCAAATTCCTGCTGGGTACATCCTGACGTTAATTACAGGGTAATTGTTTCTCCGTGGATTGACAGGTGCTTGTGAATTTCTGACTTCCCACAGAAAATGAGAACAAAACACAGTAGGAAATAGCTGCTCTCCTGTTACATTTATTTCTAAAATAGTTTTGCATTGTTATAAAATATGTCGTATCAACTGTGCCAGATGCGTCTTAAGATAAATGCAAATTTTATATATTTAACTAGTCGATTTTGTGCGGCGTTGCACACGAGGTGAAAGGAGCTTTATTTGTTTCAAAAATCTGTACGGCAGTTATTTTTTTCCATATTGTCTTATGCGGTTGGGGCATTATTTACATTTATGCAAAGAAGCACTTCATGGTACTGAGCTAGCAAATGAAGCAAAGTATGAAGATTTGATCAATCAATTTGTACGTGTACAGAAGGAATTATTTTTTTTTAGTTTTGGCAAGTGGGTTCTGTAGTGTTCATCAATAAATTATTTACATGTTGACACGTTCAGTACTTTATTAAATTTAATATTTGCAGATTTAAGAAGTAGTGTGAGGGAAATACATAGTAAGTAGGTGAATTAAATATAAATATACACATACATAATTCTAGCAGAACCACCTATCAATATCATTTTTAGTCTGTTGGGGGTTGTTGTGAATTAAATATTTATTTTGAAGTCAGTATCAGGTGGGGACAATATTAAATGCAAGTTTCCCATGCCATTTCCCATAGCCAGTTGATCATAGAATCTTACAGCACAGAAGGAGGCATTCAACCCATCATGCCTGTGCTGGCTCTTTTTGAAAGAGCTGTCTAATTAATCCCATATATTGATGAATATAATTTTTTTTATATATAACAAAGCAACAGAGTTGGGATAGAGACTTCTGAAACATGCCCCATTGTGCTGTCTACTGGCCAGAGCTGCAATTACATCGTTACAGGCAACTGCTTACATATCGGATTTCCATTCTAAATGTTTACATAGGAAGTTTCAATGTTAAATGATATAAAAGCGGTCAGTTGTGATGACAGGATAGGCATGGTAAGATTTTTAATAATATGTAAATAGAGGACTAATGTTACGTAGTATTAACAGGAATTATGGAATTAAGAGATGAATAATAATTGGAGGAATTAATATCCAGCATAGAGACGATGATATGTTCATTTAATTGTGAGGAGCTGGTTTAGGGAAACTGAGAGGGGGGATGGGTTGAGGCTCGAGATTAAGGCAGGAAAAGGGAGATAGGATTGGCGTGAGCCAAGGGCCAGCGATCGGTGGGCAGAGGTAAAGGCCAGGGAGGGGGGAGGAGAACAGAATGGGGGTGAGTAAATTGTCTCGCAGGACCAGAAATGGCCAAAGGAGGAGGTTAGTGTGTGTGGGGGGGGGGGGAAATCATGAGGAGTAGAGTGGGCCACAGAGTTCGAGGTAGAGCGGAGATAATGGGTGGGCTGTGGTTCAGGAGGAGTGTAACGAGTTGGAGAGTTCAAGGCAGAGCGGAGGTAACAGCTGGGCTGTGAAGCTGAGTCCTGGGGCTGGCGATTATTGTCATGACCTGTTTTTTTAAACTTGAATGGAACGGTGAAAACAGCCTCAGCCGAGTGATGCCCTGAAAGCTGTGACTGCCCATACGGCCGCTGGCGCTACTTGTCTCCTCAGCAGAAAGCACCAATTTTCTGCACCACCAGCCACCTGTCCTGGCTCCCAGCAATAACGTCATCAGAATTTTTTAATAAAAATCTGCTGGGTTGCCAAGGCATTGGAGGCCGGAGACACAGTGTAAACCATAGGGTTTTTGCGCTGTACAGGTGGCAAATAGGATAAACCAGATGGAGATGCTACAGTGCCAATGGTGATAGGCCTGCAATTGTTTGCTGAAGAATTAGAAAGCACTTTGAGTGGTTTGTGGTGTTACAGTAAACTGTTGCATGTCAATGGTCAGATTAACATTGGCACTGTTAGAGAGCCACTTACTGGTGTTACAGGGAAACATCACATGGAAGTTGTGGACATTTTAACAAGATTTCCCACAGGAATGTTTATATAACATTTTCAATGGAACACATACTCCATGTACCAATTTTAATATATAGATTTAAGTCTCCCTTAACACTGCTCATGGAGAGTTAGCTGTTTTATAAGGACAGGAATGTTATACCATGTAAAAAAAACCATTGGGCTGATTTTCTTCTGCTTTGTGCCTGGGGTACACTTATTTCTCAGATGCAAAGCAAAGAAAAGGGGACAGAGACCGTGACACCGAGTCCCTGCTCCTTTTTGTTAATCTGAGGGTTTCCCTGAGGGCCACCAGCACCTGGATCAGGCGCAAGAATTTAGATGAAACTGTAATGAGGCAGAGTGATGTCACCATGCCTCTCCCCTCATTTCCCCGAGTCTCCCATTGGTGGAGGCCCAAACAAAGTAGTGCCCAAAGAAAATGGGCCTTGTTGATCAGAGGATCTGAGAAGAGGTGGGCAGTAAGCACATGGAGGCAACAATAAACAGGTAAGAGGTCCTTTATTTTCCCCAGTTGCAGCACTCGGAATCTTTGGGGCTTGACACCTTCTGGCTACTGCTGTTGGGCAACAGCCTGAATGACGTGAAGCCAGTGGCCATTAATGTTGCTTCAGACCCCTCCGACATGCAGCAGCATCAATGCAACAGAATTTCCTGGCCCACTTCTGGCACAAGTTCCCATCAGGCAGGTGATTTTGTAATTGAAAATAAGGAAATGGCAGACTTGCTAAATACATACTTTGTATTGGTCTCCACAGTGGAGGATGAAGATAAAGTACAGAGATACAAGGAAAAGTAAAAATAAATCAAGGGGAGGATCTTACTAGATTTAGTACAAGTTTTAATAAAAAAAGGGTATTGGAGAAAATAATGAGACTAAAGATAGTCATCTCCAGGACCTGATGGTTTCCACCCCAGGGTATTAAAAGAAGTAGGTGAGGAAATTGTAGATGCATTATAGAAACATAGAAAATAGGAGCAGGAGTAGGCCATTCGGCCCTTCGAGCCTGCTCTGTCGTTCAGTATTACCATGGCTGATCCTCTATCTCAATACCATATTCCCACTCTCTCCCCATACCGATTGATGCCTTTTGTGTCTAGAAATCTATCTAGCTCCTTCTTAAATATATTCAGTGACTTGGCCTCCACAGCCTTCTGTGGTAGAGAAATCCACAGGTTCACCACCTTCTGAGTGAAGAAATTTCTCCTCATCTCAGTCCTAAATGTTCTACCCCGTATCCTGAGATTGTGATCCCTCGTTCTGGGCCCCCCAGCCAGGGGAAATATCCGCCCTGCATCTAGTCTGTCCAGCCCTGTCAGAATTTTATATGTTTCAATGACATCCCCTCTCATTCTTCTAAACTCAAGTGAATACAGGCCGAGTCGACCCAATCTCTCCTCATACGACAGTCCTGCCATCCCAGGAATCAGTCTGGTGAACCTGCGCTGCGCTCCCTCTATGGCAAGTATATCCTTTCTTAGGTAAGGAGACCAAAACTGCACACAATACTCCAGGTGTGGTCTCACCAAGGCCCTGTATAACTGCAGTAAGACATCCTTAAGAACATAAGAAATAGGAGCAGGAGTAGGCCAATCGGCCCCTCGAGCCTGCTCCGCCATTCAATAAGATCATGGCTGATCTGGTCCTAACCTCAAATCTAAAATCATGTCCAATTTCCTGCCCGCTCCCCGCAACCCCTAATTCCCTTTACTTCTAGGAAACTGTCTATTTCTGTTTTAAATTTATTTAATGATGTAGCTTCCTGGGGCAGCAAATTCCACAGACCTACCACCCTCTGAGTGAAGAAGTTTCTCCTCATCTCAGTTTTGAAAGAGCAGCCCCTTATCCTAAGATTATGCCCCCTCGTTCTAGTTTCACCCATCCTTGGGAACATCCTTACCGCATCCACCCGATCAAGCCCCTTCACAATCTTATATGTTTCAATAAGATCGCCTCTCATTCTTCTGAACTCCAATGAGTAGAGTCCCAATCTACTCAACCTCTCCTCATATGTCCGCCCCCTCATCCCCGGGATTAACCGAGTGAACCTTCTTTGTACTGCCTCGAGAGCAAGTATGTCTTTTCTTAAGTCCTTGCTCCTGTACTCAAATCCTCTTGCAATGAAGACCAACATACCATTTGCCTTCCTAACTGCTTGCTGCACCTGCACATTTGCTTTCAGTGACTGGTGTACAAGGACACCCAGGTCCTTTTGTACATCAACATTCCCCAATCTATCACCATTTAAATAATACTCTGCCTTTCTATTTTTCCTTCCGTTAGTCATGATAATTTAAAACTCTCTTGATTCAGGAATTGTCCCCTTGGATTGGAAAATTGCCAATGTCACTCCATTATTTAAGAAGGGTAAGAGAGATAAACTAGGAAATTATAGGCCTATTAGTCTAATGTGTGTTGTGGGGAAGTTACTAGAATCTATTATGCAGACAGTGACTGAGCACTTGGACAAACTTGAACTGATCAGAGAACCAGCATGGATAAAGGGTAAGTCATGTCTAATAAACCTGGTTGAATTTTTTGAGGAGGTAACTAACATGGTAGATGAGGGAGTGTCTGTGAATGTTATTTATGTGGGCTTCCAGAAGGCATTCAATAAGGTTCCACGTAAGAGACTATTAACAAAAATGAGAGTGCATTCAATTGGAGGCAACGTATTGACAAAGGTAGGGAATTGGTTAGGAGGTAGGAGACAGAGAGTAGGAATAATGGGCAGGATATGACTAGTGGTATCCCCCAGGGATCTGTACTGGGGCCTCAGCTTTTTACTATATTTATAAATGACTTAGATGAAGGAATAAAGAGTCATATATCCAAGTTTGTTGATGACACCAAGTTAGGTGGCACAGTAAATAGTGTAGATGGGATCAGAAAGTTGCAAAGGGACATTGACAGATTAAGTGAGAGGATAAAACTGTGGGGATGTCTGAGATCATCCACTTTGGACCTAAGAAAGATAGATCAGAGTATTTTCTAAATGGTGAGAAGCTAGGAACTATGGTGGAGCAGAGAGATTTCGGGGTCCAAGTACAGAAATCACTAAAAGGTAGTGGTCAGGTACAAAAAATAATTTAAAAGGTTAATGGAATATTGGCCATTATCTCAAGAGGGCTGGAATACAAAGGGATGGAAGTAATGTTACAGTTATATAAAGCTCTGGTTAGACCACATTTAGAGAATGCGTTCAGCTCTGGGCACCACATCTCAGGAAGGATATATTGGCCTTGGAAGGGGTGCAGCGCAGATTCACCACAGATTCACCAGAACGATACCAGAGCTAAAAGGGTTAAATTATGAGGACAGGTTGCGCAAACTAGGCTTATATAGAATTTATTGCACAGAAATAGGCCATTCGGCCCAAGTGGTCCATGCCGGTGTTTATGCTCCACACGAGCCTCCCACCCCTCTTCATCTGGCGCTATCAGCTTATCTTTCTATTCTTTTCTCCTCATGTTTATCTAGCTTTCTCTTAAATGCATCTATGCTATTCCCTTGAGTATAGAAGATTAAGGGATAATTTAATTGAGGTGTTTAAGATTTTTTTAAAAAAGGAATTGATAAGATAGATAGAGGGAAACTATTTCCTCAGATGGAGGAGTCCAGAACAAGGAGGCATAACCTTAAAATTAAAGCTGAGCCATTCAGTGGTGATGTCAGGAAGCACTTTTTTATTCATTCATGGGATGTGGGCGTCGCTGGCAAGGCCAGCATTTGTTGCCCATCCCTAAGGATCTTCTCACAGGATAGTGGAAATCTGGAACCCCCCCCCCCCCCCCCAAAAACGGTTTAGGTCGATTGAAAATTTCAAAACTGAGATTGATAGATTTTTGTTAGGTAAGGGCAAATGATCTGAGCCTGGAAATAAGGTGGCTTCAGATCTGGTGGGAGTGGAATCGGCCCCATTGTACTATTCTGCAATCTGTGTAGGTGTGTGTCCCTTTAAGAGTTGTAAACAATTTTACAACACCAAGTTATCGTCCAGCAATTTTATTTTAAATTCACAAGCTTTCGGAGGCTTCCTCCTTCGTCAGGTGAACGATGTGAAAATGTTCACATCGTTCACCTGACGAAGGAGGAAGCCTCCGAAAGCTTGTGAATTTAAAATAAAATTGCTGGACTATAACTTGGTGTTGTAAAATTGTTTACAATTGTCAACCCCAGTCCATCACCGGCATCTCCACATCATCCCTTTAAGAGAGTAGATGTCTAACGATGTCTAACTGCTGTTAACTAAACCTGGGTTCACATGAAGCTCAATTGAAAGCCTGCTGCAATTAAGTAAACACTGAGTGAGTGCTTAAAGATACCAATTAAAAGACTGCTGACTTCCTCACTGGTGTTTTGTGCTCCTGGAGAATTCCTTTCTTTATATTTGTTTGAAATGTGAAACAAACTTTAGTATGACAGTCAGGAAATTTGTGCTAAACATCATTGTCACAATAAAATGCTATGAATTTTATTATACTTCCGTGTATTCACAGTGCTTTAGAGATTACAGTGTCTCTTACTTGCCCCTGTCATTTTTGTGTTGCTGCTTTTCCGTCTCTTTTTTTGCCCTCTCTGTTTCTTTCTCTGATCTCTTTCTAAAAATGGGAAAGCTGGAGAATGCCTATAGAGATAGCATGTGAAACCCCTGTGGAGAATTCTGCCCACCAACACACAGTGCCTGGTTCTTACTGTCCAAGGGAACCGACTTCAACCTTCTTTAAGCGCTTTGAGCACGTTTTTAAAAAAATATTGCATTTATTTAAGTGTTTAGGAAACATTTGGCCTTAGACAAAGTGGCTCAGTGCCCTCAGTGCTACCTGGCTTGGAGACATTGATTTTGTGAGCTAGAAGGACTGAAAGGTGTGTATAACGTAAGCACATGGGAAATTTAAAGATCACCGACTCAAACCATATCCAAGATGTGACAGAAATAGTAAGCACAGTAAGTGCTTGTTATATATTTTAAAGTTTATATATTAGAGAGAGATATCCACCGTTTTCTTCACATCACTTAAGTTTAGTTGGCTGGTTAGAAATGGCATTTTTTCTACTAAATGCTGGTTTCAGATTAAAGAATTTAACAGGTGTACAGTCAGAGACATTTTAGTTGCCTCAGATGTAAAGAGGCCCTGATTTGAGTAGTGCTTTAATATTACTGGTTTTATAACTTTCACATTTATCTTTTTAGAACATCGGTCTCTGCATCGTCCACATCATCGCCCTCATTGAAATCAGTTAAAGGAAAGAATCTGCACTGCTCTCGTCTAAAGATGCTTTTGAACTGTGAGCAGAAAAAGCAGACCAAGAAAGGGACCCTTCAAGATTTCCTATCTTCGGTGTAAACTGTCATTTATGTGATCTTATCTTAATTGTAATGCTTAAACTTTGTGTCTACGCAAGTGAGAGCAAGAAAAAGTAAGTGGGAAAAGATGAATTGCCCGTCAATTCGCATAATCAGTTGGGTGCACGACCGTACACTGTATATTTATAGCTTTTTGTAAATTGAGTTTTGCGATGTTATAAAATAGGTTTTGTTTTGCTGCTAGTTTATAAATGAATTGCCAGAAATGTTAAAGAGCAAGCATGTTAGAGCTCTGACCTGCTACAATATGCCTGTGGTACTGCAGATTAACTAGAAGCATGTGCGAGCCTGGTAAGTGGTAAGCTAAGCTGCCATCTGGTTTTCTTTTACATATTGCTATCTGAAGGAGGATGAAAGCGCATTATACTTCAAGATATTGAGGTTGAAATGGCAGCACCTGCCAGGACATAAATGGTTGTAGTAAAGAATATGTGGTTTTCTATGTTACCACAGGTCGGTTCTGTTACTGCTAAGATCTCTCTTTTAAAAAAAAGTGATGAATTTTACTAAGTTAACATTTTAAGCTTTTCCAATTCTGTATAGTGTTCATGGAATTAAGTGATTTTTTTTTCCATTTCCCCCTGAAAATGGTCTAAGGGGGAAAGATCAGGCAGGAGACTTGTGTCCAGCCAGCTACAGTGGGAAATGGCAATGACATGGGGGCGGATTGGAGATGGGCTGCAGAGGGTCAGGACAGGTGTACAAGGAAAAAGATTAAAATTACCGAAATACATTATTATAAAGATGCTATATAATTAAAAAACTGATTCTGTATTTTAAAGGTTATATGTATACATTAGTGAAATGTACTTAATTGAACATCGTGATTGAAAATGTAATTTATTAAAATACTGTTAAGCCACAATTGTACGGTGTTTAGGTTTTAACTTTTTTGGTGCTTATAGTGGCAAAAGGTTTTCGTGCTGGAAAATGAAATAATTTCTTATTCCAGTACCCACGCCATATATAGTACAACTTAATATTCTTTCCCCAACCTACTGTGCCAATGTGACGTATCCATTTCCCACACCAGTCTTTGAGTGAGATTGCCAACTAGTGTCACAATAGTGGCAGTTTATTATATCTATTAGTCTGTGCTGAATTTGAGCCCAGGTCTCAGAGTTGAAAAGGCAGTGCGTCACCCAGTTGTCTGGTCCTTTATTTGTAAAGTAAAGCTTTTCTTGTAAGTCTTTCACTGGATAGCATGCAGACCCAGGGATATATTTGCAAAGGTCACTATCCCTGATATCTTGCCTAGCTTGGCTTGGAAAGCTGTTTAAAATTGATGAACAGATTTTGCTCATTTTTTATTTTTTGTCAATGTACCTTGCAGAACAGTGTTATTGACTGAACAGCTGTAAAATCTTGGGTATGCAAGTTTATTGTGTAAGGCACAGTATGATTCACATTTATACAGTAAAGGTCAATTGTACATGTGAAAAAGATGACCAAATACTATCCCAGTATTCTGTCAAATTTATAATATCTCCACAAACAATTAAAACGTTTCTGCCTTTCAGTGCAGTACTGAGGGAGTGCTGCGTTGTTGGCGGTGCTGTTTTGTGGATGAGACAACAAACTGAGGAATCGTCCGTCAGGTGGACAGAAAAGATTCCACAGCATTTTTTGAAGAAGAGCAGGGAGTTCTCCCAGTTTCTTGGTTAACATTACTCCCTCAAACAACACCACCAAAACAGGTTAACTGATCATTGCTCTCATTTACTATTTGGGGGCCCTGGCTGTGCACACATGGGCTGCCGTATTTGCCTCGGTAACAGCACCTCAGAAAATAATTAATTAGCTGTGAAGTACTTTAGGTTGTCCAGCGGACATGATTTTTTAAAATAATTTTTTTTTATGTGCTCCATATAATTGCAAGATCTGTTCTTTAGTGTGCATCCCTAGGGCACCATACTCCAAACATTTATTACACCTCAAAAGTTTCTGTAGAGCAAAAAATCATGATTGGATCAAATATAATATTGATATAACAAATCACAAACATCTGTTAGAACCACCGATCAAAAGCACTTAGAAAAATGAACAAGCATGAGAAAACGATGATCAGCCATCATCAATAACCATGACAACCGGCCTGTCAATTAGCTCAAAGCATTTTCTCCAGTCCCTTTCAACATTCATGTTGGTTTTCACTGAGCCAAGTATGTAGCCCTAAAATATAAAAATATTAATTCTAGGAAGAAAGCTAGCGTTTGCCACTGTATCTTAGAAATGTTTTCATAAGTGTCCTCTGCGTCAAGCTTGCACCTCTCTGGTGCTGGACTGGTGCTTACAATGTTTACCCAGCATAGTCCTTACCCCCACAGACTCCTGTCCGGCACCTAGATGCCAAAATGATGAGAAATAAAAACAATGGTAAGAAAAGGGGGTGGGAAAAAAGGAAAGCAAAAGAGAAAAAGAAGAGGAGAGAACTTAGATTTATATAGCACCCTTCATATGTTTGGGATGTCCCAAAGTGCTTCGCAGCCAATTAACTGCTTGTGAAAGGCAGTCACTGTTGTTCTGTAGGCAAACATGGCAGCCTAATACCACACATCAAGTCTTCCACAAACAACAAAGAACTGAATGACCACTTAATTTATTTTTGGTGGTGTTTGTTGAAAGATGAATGTTGGCTAGGACACTGGAAGAACTTACTCTTTGCAAATGTACTATGGGATCTTTTACATCCACCTGCGAGGACAGATGGGACCTCTGTTTAACATCTCATCTGAAAGACAGCACCTCCAACCTCATTACCGCACTGGAGCGTCGGCCTAGATTGTGCATAAGTCCTGAAGTGGGGCTTGAACCAGCAAATTTCTGACTTAGAAGTTAAACTACAATTGAGCCAAGCTAACCATTTGGAATCGTATTTAAGTTGGGAAAAGACAAGTAAACAGAAGTGAAAAAGAAATGAAAGTGAATGAAGAGAGACAACCAGAACTGAAGGGAAGGAGGAACAGAAATGAAAATGAAACGAAACGGTTTGAAATGCTGGAGCTCAGCCATAAGAATTTGACAACCACTCAAATAACAAATAACTGCTTTGATATGCACATGGACAGGAATTCATCTCCAATAAATGAATTCTGATTTATTTATTTTAGCAGTGCTGCCACTTGGGGAATGGGGAGGAAAAAGAAGACCCTTTTGAAGATGGGATGATTGGCAAGACAGGAAACTGAGAGAAACACACTTGTAGGAAGGGCCCTCTTTGGGACTGCTGGTGGCTTAGTGGGTTCATGTTATAAAACAGCACACTGTATCCTCCAGTTCACAGAGCATCATCATGGTGGATCCACTAATATTACATATAAGAATTTCACTTGGAATGTCTACTCTTCTCTCCCCCATGCCAGCAGTCTGTTTTGCAAATGATGACAATTCTGCAAATCTGCTCTAACAGAAGCAGAGCCACATCACGCTGCAAACAAGAACATTTTAATTTTTTTAATATACAATGCTAGGCAAAGCAGCAAGTTTTAAAACTGACCAGTTAGCTATGGTTGAGACATGGAAACCCACTTCAGTTGCTTTAGCAATGTTAGAAAGGCTTTTGACTTTGTTCCTTGTGCAGTCCTCATAAAAAGCTGAAAGCTAGGGGAGTGCAATGGCAAATCTTGAATTTTATGTGGGATCTATACCCTAGCTCCAAGATCTGTTTAAGGGTAGGTGAGAGAGTCACTGAACTCGTGGCTCTCAAAAGAGAAGCCAGACAAGGTTGTCCACATCCTGTCGGTGATCTATAATGAATGAGCTGGAGTGGTTGTTTCAGGCATTTCTGTAGGTGTTATGGAATCCCTATTTGCAAATGATATTGTCTGAGGATCTATGCACTCTACCCACCATCTTGAACAATGAGCTAACCAGTGATGTCGGAAAGCACTTCTTCACAAATCCCTGAAGGTAGCAGGACAGGTAGATAAGGTGGCTAAGAAGGCATACGGGAGACTTTCCTTTATTAGCCAAGGCATAGAAAATAAGAGCAGGGATGTTATGCTAGAACTGTTAACAACACTAGTTAGGCCACAGCTTGAGTATTGCATATAGTTCTGGTCACCACATTACAGGAAAGATGTTATTGCACTAGAGAGGGTACAGAGGAGATTTACGAGGATGTTACCAGGACTGAAGAATTTTAGCTATGAGGAAAGATTGGATAGGCTGGGGTTGTTTGGAACAGAGGAGGCCAAGGAATGATTTAATTGAGGTGCGTTAAGTTATGAGGAGCCTAGATAGAGTGGACAGGAAGGACTTAGCAGAGAGGTCAATAACCAGAGGGAAAAGAATTAAAGTAATTGGTGGAAGGATTAGAGGGGAGCTGAGGAGAATTTTTTTCACCCAGAGGGTGGTGGGGGTCTGGAACTCACTACCTGAAAGGGTGGTAGAGGCAGAAACCCTCATCACATTTAAAAAGTGCCATAACCTACAGGGCTACGGGCCAAATGCTAGAAAGTGGGATTAGACTGGGTGGCTCATTTTCAACCGGCACAGACACGATGGGATGAATGGCCACCTCTGTGCCATAAATTTTCTATGTTTTACACAAAGGGTAGTGGAAATCTGGAACTCTTCCCCCACCCCCCAAAAAAAGCTGTTGAGGCTAGGTCAATTGAAAATTTCAAAATTGAGATTGATGGATTTTTGGTTACTTTATTAAAGGTTATGGAACCAAGGCAGGTAGGTGGAGTTAAGATACAGATCAGCCATGATCTAAGTGAATGGTGGTACAGGCTTGAGCTGAATGACTGACTGATTCCTGTTCCTATGTTCCCTTATGCTAGTGGGAACTCCCAAAAGTGGTTTTGCACGGGAGAGGAGGGCATCTAGAAAGTATTGATTGTCTAAAACTGTTAATGTAATTGCACTCGAGGGCATTTAAAAAGGAAGACTGTCATCTCAAATTAACACCTATAACAATCCCAATTGCCTATTAAGAAAGAATTTGTTTGTTCTTCAAAGAAACCCAACTTCATTTCAAAAAGACAGGAATATATCTGGCCAGCAGTACTCTAGGATTTTTAGTTCCCTGCTATGTACTGCCTATTCCAGAGCAGGTATCTTAGAAGAACTCCATGGAGTCTTTGCCATGTAAAAATTCAGCCGAGACTCAATTCAAAAGTTAGGAACATAGGAACAGGAGTAGGCTGTTCAGCCACTCGAGCCTGTTCTGCCATTCAATTAGATCATGGCTGAAAGTTACTGAAAGGTACTGCTAACGATTCAGAACTGTGCTGATTTTTAACAGTTTATATATTAAATAAATCAAGTATTGTACTAGTTTCGTGCTGTGAGTTTCTGTTTCTATGTAATGACTGTAAATAAATGTGACTATTAAGTTTACCCTCAATGTAATGGTATAGTATTTACTACCTGTCAAAGTGAACAGGAGAGCATGGTGGGCAGTGA
This sequence comes from Heptranchias perlo, assembly GCF_035084215.1. Classification (NCBI taxonomy): domain Eukaryota; kingdom Metazoa; phylum Chordata; class Chondrichthyes; order Hexanchiformes; family Hexanchidae; genus Heptranchias; species Heptranchias perlo. Next base: position 35,045,672 of record NC_090326.1, on the reverse strand, counting down.
AACAAAAATAAACATTTTGTTTATGGTGCATTGTATTACTTGCTTCCTGCTTTCTTGTTATGACACCTTTGGAGTTAAAACCTGGATCAATGAAATAAAAGATCCAATCTGACTGATGCACATCATTACAGGAACAGACATGATGGGGGCGAATTTAACCTAAGCCGCCCGTGCGGAAACTGACGGGATCAGGTGGAACGCTGGTTTTACACCCCGCCTGATTTTACTCTCCATTGAATTTAATATTGGGTTGGATGTAAAACCGACATTCCACCCGATCCTGTGCGTTTCCTAGCGGGTGGATTAGGTTAAAATTATCCCCACTGTGTCTGTAGGTTGCTACAGTGAAACAAAAGGTTGTTTTAATATACTAGTGCCTGTTAAGTGTAAAGTCTTTAGCGTTATTCTGTCCAGAAGCATCCCTGATATCTTTCTGTATAGCTATTGGTGTCCTACATTTCGGACATGAACTTCAAAGGATGGAAGAGGTTACCTTGACCAGCGAGACATCGTTTGTATTTGACATTCTGTCCGGCAGCCTGGTGCAATCATGAGAGAAACATATTTGATTTTCTTTTGTTCTGGGTGCACTTCAAAGTAGTTGTAAAGTATATTTCAGGCAGGCTTGCTCAGATTGAGCATTTTTCCTGAAGTCATTAGAGAGAGAGAGGCAGGAGGATCCATGGAAAGTTAGCAGCAAACTCCCGTGTAAAGTTATCAGGGACATGCCATATCCAATTTCACTGTGAGTTTTAGTGCAGGAGACATAATTGTTTATTCTCTTTATTCCCAGGTGAAATAGCTAAGTTCTGTATAATACTATAAATCCGCTCTTTGTCTTTGCTACTGTTCACTTATCTATTTATTGTCAATAAATCTGTTTGGTAATGTATTGCCTAAGCCATGGTCCGATAAAGTGTCTGATTGATTTTTAAAATTCTCTTCCCTGTTTTCAAATCCCTCCATGGTCTCACCCCTCCCTATTTCTGTAACCTCCTCCAACCCTCTGAGGTCTCTGCGCTCCTCCAATTCTGGCCTCTTGTGCATCCCTGATTTTCATCGCTCCACCATTGGCGGCTATGCCTTAAGCTGTCCAGGCCCTGAGCTCTGGAATTCCCTCCCTAAACCTCTCCGCCTCTCTATCTCTCTCTCCTCCTTTAAGACGCTCCTTAAAACCTACCTCTGACCAAGCTTTTGGTCACCTGTCCTAATATCTCCTTACGTGGCTCGGTATCAAATTTTGTTTGATAACACTCCTGTGAAGCGCTTTGGGCCATTTTACTATGTTAAAGGAGCTATATAAATGCAAGTTGTTATTCTACTGCCTTTTTGAAGTCAAGGATGAGGACACATGATATCCCTAATAAGCTGAATAGAGTGAGAAAGATTTCTGTCACACCCCTGGCCGTGCTACAATTACCTAAATACAGGTCTTGTAAAGGTAGACTTGAATTCATAGCGAGTCATGGCTGGCTTATGAGACTAGTCTTTGGCACTAACCTGAAGGAAAATATCTGAGGTATAGGCCTCAAAAATAAATAAAGCAGCTCACGTGGTCTCTGGTGAGTAAGATTGAGAAAAGTGTGACAGTAAGTGCTGTGGCATTCTATCCCATTCACATCATGCATAGGGGAGCAAGCTTCGGTTCAAAGGAGACATAAATCTGCTTATGAAAACTGCCATTTGCTATGAATACAAGTGATGGGAGATAGCCTGTAATGTAACAGCTACATCTTCAGCTACTAGGTCACTACCGATTTTTAAAGTGAACATTTTTTGTAGAACATCGCAAAAATTCTTTTGTCCAAGGCACAAATCTGGTCAATTTTTTTTTTGGTTTCAGAAGATGATTTATATAGTGGAACCAGGTCTTTCCAAATATCATAAGTATTATTACTTGCTATTATTATTTTTACTAAATTCCTATTTTTCATTTATTTTGTATCCTTCTCTAGACTGAAACTTACATTCTTTTAGACACCGAGCTCCCCTTTTTTCTTTCCAAATTTGGATGCAGTTTTGGGCATAGTGGATGATATACAAACAGATTATCAGTAGAGCAAGCTATGTGCCATTCTGGAGTACAGTTCCACAAATGTCCACACCTCAAGTGCACCTCATGTTCAAGTTATACTGAAAAATAATAAACTGAATGGGTCCAATTCTTCATTCTCAGACTTTCCATGGTGCTTAATCCTTCAGCTGGTTTCACAACTAACATGACAAGAAGAGGAAACTTATCTTAATACAAAAGTGAACTTCTTAAAAATCTTTCTTGTAATGAATGGCCCTTCTGTTATGTCAGTATTGTTATTGTAACAAATGTATAAAGGTGGACATTTAAAACAATAATTACACCAGGAAGCTTATAGACTGAGTAAGGTTCATCTGAAAGCTTCTCCTCAACTGCACTTAGAACTGCACCAGCTGTGCTCAGACCACTCTTGTCTTGTCCATCAATTGAAATGCGCTCTCTAATTTATAACTGAATAAGCATTTTTTCCTTTCAAAACTACAGAGGAAAGGACAGAACGAGACCCAGCAAAATAAAACAAGACTTTTTGGAAGGGAAGAAATATAAGACTCTAACTGATCCAGATCTCTCAGATAGGCCTAATGGGCTATGGTGTAGACGAAAGGAAAGTTTTAAATTCACTCATCAAGCCCCAGAGATGCATGAATTGCCTTGCACATTGAAGGATAATAAGGTATTGAACAAAAAAAGCCATTCAGTGCATAAAACTCATTTCCTACAATTTGCCTTGTGATGGATTCAACCCAATAAAAATCTACCGAAGAAGGCACCCAACCAAAAGTTAAAAATTTTAAGAAGATAAATCTCTGTGGCTTTCTCCATAATCCTCAAAGTCAAGCAAGCATAACTCCTGGACCTTAATCCAATCTCACGATCGAAACTATTCAACTCTGACCAGTTGAATTCCATAGATGACTTGTGCTGTGTTGCAGCAACATGGGAACAATCATGCTTCACAAAGCATTTTATTATCTACATCTATTATCCTTATAACCTTTAGTGTATTATTAACCAGGTAAGTATTTTTTAAAGGAGCCAAGTGACAAAACACTGTGTGGGAGGGGGTGGAAAAATCTTCAAATTGGTTTTTGCTTTCCAATTTTGTGCTTGTGCCCTTTGCCTTTGTGATTGCAATTTAAATGAAATATCATGGATGCACCTACATCATCTCAGTGCTTTAAAGACCTTCCATCTCCTCACAATTTTCTTTACCACAAAGTTTAGTTTTATCAGTTTAATCTCGGGGATAAATTCATGGCATGTCCTTCATTATCTCAAATTGTATTTGCCAATAAATTATACATGGTAAAAAAATAATCTGTTTCAAATTATAATTTGCTTGACGTGCATCTCTTATTGTTGGCACTAGCCTTGCATTGATTGGATACTTTCAGTGAATAATCAGTTTTTCATGGTTCTGTTTCAATGTACTTTACCTTGCATTCTCTATTACTCCTTAGCCCACTTTCAATGCTATCAATCTCCAGTACACTGGTCACCTGGCCACATATCTTGACGTTACAGGAAAATTATTAGCAGGTGTACCCTTTTCCATATCCGTTGTGAATGCTGTGAACAGCGGGAGTTTAAGAACAGGCCATAATCACTGGCTCATAAACAGAGGTGTCTATGTATTGTCACCTTGACCTTGAAATTCCTCAGGTTTCCATCAGAACAATGAACCACCTAACCAATTCACATGTGACTGACAGAGAGATACGAGACTCCATTAATCATTGTGACATATAAATATAACATACACGATAAAGAGCTCCTTCTGAACTTGAAGGAACTAAATCAAACTGGACTAAATTGGAGCAATCTGACTACCCAGGAAGCCATCTGCAAACTCTGAGACTCGGTTAGGTCAGGGACCTACATACTAATCCAAATAATAATACGAGATATGGCCATCCCTGCAAGAGGTGAGCCAGTTGTACTGAACTAGATCTCAAGAACGTACAGGCCTTGGAATGGGATAACAGAAAAGTAAGTTTAGGATTCAAGGTCCACTTATTCTATAATTAGACTATCGATGCCAGTTTGGCGCTGTTGGTAGCATTTTTACTTCTGAGTCAGATGGTTACAGGTTCAAGACCCACTCCAGGACTTGAGCAAATAAACTTAGCGGCCACTTCAGTGCAGTACTGAGGCAGTATTACATCGACAGAAATGTTAATTTTCAGATGAAAAATTAAACTGAGGCCTTGTCGGTCGTTCAGGTGTTTTTAAAAGATCGATTTGGAGAAGAACAGGAAGTTTTCCTGGTGCTGTGTCTGACATTCCTTCCTCAACCAACACCACCAAAAATAGACAATCTGATAATTCAGTTGCTGTCCGTGGAACCTTGGTCTGTACAAATTGGCTGTTTTGATTGCTTATGTGACAACAGTGACTACGCTTCAAAAGTAGTTCAGTGGTTGTAAAGTGCTTTGGCATGTCGTGCGATATGATGAGGCACTATATAAATGAGATCCTGAACGGGTCATTTGGATGACATTCTATATACTATGTGGCACAGTATTCTGATGTGTTATCATGCATCCAGATGACCTGGAAAACAATTTACTCAGAGAAGATTATCTTGGCTTAATGAGGACAATATTTTTATATCTGGCCCCCTTTTCTGGCTTATTGTCAAGTTCTTTCTTTCTTCGACCCATTCACCGACGACTAGTGGTATTAACCTCGCTACGAATACTGAAATTGGCACAGCATTGATTTGTAGGCTTACCGATTAGGTAAATAATCTATAATTTTGTTTTCTTCAAGAATACTCTCATTCTCTGCTGCTCACCGTCACATTTTCTGTCTGCCAGTATTGCCTGAGAATTAACAAGGCAAAGGATTTTGGCTGTTGAGAGGGTTCGGATGCATTGATGCCACCTTATGGTGGAAACAATTAGTGCAGTCAACTATTTAAGGAGAGTTCCAGGATAAAAGCATTGGCCTAATCTTTGACTATTTGTCTGAAAAGTACAGTGAGCATTTATTTTTTTAATGTTCATTTCCTCCCCATCTCTCCTGAAGCTGGTAACTCATCGCTGATGACAAGTACCAGGCTAAGGACACCAGCAACCATCTTGCGCCTTGCCTAAGTAGGTGTCAACAGACTATTCAGCAATAAGAAGGGGCAGCACAGCTGAGCCCAACCTTGCCCCCACCAAAAGTGCACATATGGAGTATTTCCCAGCTGGAGTCATTTCAATGTGATCAGGAGTGCTGACTGGTGTCTTCTCTTTACAGCCAGGAGATATTGAGACCAACTGCAGCGACCCCATCTGTACCCTGACTGAGATCAGCATAGAGCAGCGGTTGAACCTGGAACTATTTTGGTCTGTGTGGCTGGGCAATTTCATAATTGACTACTTTATCCCCCATTCCCAGTTATGAAATTGTATTGTCTGTGTGGCTGGGCAATTTTAAAGGTTTGCACTGCTGGGAGGGCAGGGTAGGGGTAGGGAGCCTCACCTGCTAGAAGCACATACCAGAAATTTGGGCACTAGCTCGTCATGATTTTCCGACCTAGGCTCAGAAATCGAGGACAATGTGTGTACCAAATTTCCAGTATGTGTTTCCAGCAGGTGAGACTCCCCACTGGCAGTGCACACTTGTAAAATGACCCATGTTATCTATCATCTAGAAATTGCTGTTGATGGAATTAGTGAAAGAATGTGTTCATACGGCATTCCTCTTCTGCTACTTTAACCCCAGCATTAACCCTTTTATTTATTTTAAGGAATACCACATGAATCCCTTAAATGTTCATCTGATGTTCTCGTCAACATAATTCTAAGCTTGTCATTTTTAAAAAATCTCAACATCCTCCTGATCAGGTTTTGTCATCTTTCCTGTGTTTCCAAGACTAGATACAGAGAAAAACATCTTCATTCACGCTGACTCCCAGCAATGCTGCTGCTCATTGTTTCCCGTAGTCCTGCTAAAATTTTGCCTCAGACTACTCTGTGAACGACAGACCTTTTAATCTACACATATCTATCAACCCAGATATTTCAGTGAATGGGACTTTCTGGAAACTTTTTCACTGAGTCGTACAGAAACTAAATATGTTTCTGAACACATATTATTAGGTTTTTATTTCCCCTGCTTAAGGTCAACATGTCATAGAGAAAAGTGCAATGTAGAAAACACGGCAGCCAACTTTTAGTGATGTTGGTTGATACCGGCCAGGACACCAGGGAGTAATCCCATGCTCTCCTTCAAAATAGTGGCATGGAATCTTTTACATCCACCTGAAAGGGCAGACGGGGCCTCGGTTTAACTTCTCATCCAAAGATGACACCTCCGACAATGCAGCACTCCCTCGGTACTGCACTGAAGTGCCAGCCTAGATAATGTACTCAAGTCTCTGAAGTGGGGCTTGAACCAAGACCTTCTGACTTTTTTTTTATTCGTTCACGGGATGTGGGCGTCGCTGGCAAGGCCAGCATTTATTGCCCATCCCTAATTGCCCTTGAGAAGGTGGTGGTGAGACGCCTTCTTGAAACGCTGCAGTCCGTGTGGTGACGGTTCTCCCACAGTGCTGTTAGGAAGGGAGTTCCAGGATTTTGACCCAGCGACAATGAAGGAACGGCGATATATTTCCAAGTCGGGATGGTGTGTGACTTGGAGGGGAACGTGCAGGTGGTGTTGTTCCCATGTCTCTGCTGCTCTTGTCCTTCTAGGTGGTAGAGGTCGCGGGTTTGGGAGGTGCTGTCGAAGAAGCCTTGGCGAGTTGCTGCAGTGCATCCTGTGGGTGGTACACACTTCAGCCACAGTGCGCCGGTGGTGAAGGTAGTGAATGTTTAGGGTGGTGGATGGGGTGCCAATCAAGCGGGCTGCTTTATCTTGGATGGTGTCGAGCTTCTTGAGTGTTGTTGGAGCTGCACTCATCCAGGCAAGTGGAGAGTATTCCATCACACTCCTGACTTGTGCCTTGTAGATGGTGGAAAGGCTTTGGGGAGTCAGGAGGTGAGTCACTCGCTGCAGAATACCCAGCCTCTGACCTGCTCTAGTAGCCACAGTATTTATATGGCTGGTTCAGTTAAGTTTCTGGTCAATGGTGACCCCCAGGATGTTGATGGTGGGGGATTCGGCGATGGTAATGCCGTTGAATGTCAAGGGGAGGTGGTTAGACTCTCTCTTGTTGGAGATGGTCATTGCCTGGCACTTATCTGGCGCGAATGTTACTTGCCACTTATGAGCCCAAGCCTGGATGTTGTCTAGGTCTTGCTGCATGCGGGCTCAGACTGCATCATTATTTGAGGGGTTGCGAATGGAACTGAACACTGTGCAGTCATCAGCGAACATCCCCATTTCTGACCTTATGATGGAGGGAAGGTCATTGATGAAGCAGCTGAAGATGGTTGGGCCTAGGACGCTGCCCTGAGGAACTCCTGCAGCAATGTCCTGGGGCTGAGATGATTGGCCTCCAACAACCACTACCATCTTCCTTTGTGCTAGGTATGACTCCAGCCACTGGAGAGTTTTCCCCCTGATTCCCATTGACTTCAATTTTACTAGGGCTCCTTGGTGCCACACTCGGTCAAATGCTGCCTTGATGTCAAGGGCAGTCACTCTCACCTCACCTCTGGAATTCAGCTCTTTTGTCCATGTTTGGACCAAGGCTGTAATGAGGTCTGGAGCCGAGTGGTCCTGGCGGAACCCAAACTGAGCATCGGTGAGCAGGTTATTGGTGAGTAAGTGCCGCTTGATAGCACTGTCGACGACACCTTCCATCACTTTGCTGATGATTGAGAGTAGACTGATGGGGCGGTAATTGGCCGGATTGGATTTGTCCTGCTTTTTGTGGACAGGACATACCTGGGCAATTTTCCACATTGTCGGGTAGATGCCAGTGTTGTAGCTGTACTGGAACAGCTTGGCTAGAGGCGCAGCTAGTTCTGGAGCACAAGTCTTCAGCACTACAGCTGGGATGTTGTCGGGGCCCATAGCCTTTGCTGTATCCAGTGCACTCAGCCGTTTCTTGATATCACGTGGAGTGAATCGAATTGGCCAGAGGTGAGAGTACAACCACTGAGCCAAGGCTATACTTACTGCCATTAGCCCAGATGGAAGATTGACTACAGTAACAGTTGACTAATAATTTTCAATTGAAAAAAAAAAAAATTTTCAATTGATAATCATAGAAGCCCCTCTGATAGACATCCTTAACATTAGGAAATTTTTATGAATTCCAAAGAATAAATCCCTCATTTATTGAAATCTCTCAATCTCTGCAGTAATCTGTCTTGTTTCCCATTGTTTATGAGCTCAGCGTGTGACACATTAAACATGAACCTTGAGTTTCTCTATGAGACGTTGACCTTAAGCAGGGGAAAATAGAAACCTAAAAATGTGTTCAGAAACATATTTAGTTTCTGCACGACTCAGTGAAAAAGTTTCCAGAAAGTCCAATTCACATTGTACTTAAATTGTCAATGTTCTGGTTATTACCACGTTCGTGGTAAACAGCAAAACAATTTAACATTGAAAAATACAAAAGTTTCCCCAGGACTCCAGTAATGTCTAAGTGAAAAAATACTGAGGCAAAATAATACTTTAAAAGGCCAATAGATGTGCTTTCTGGTAGCTGTTGTGTAATTGGTCATTCATCACATCTGCTGTTTGTGGGATCTTGCGGTGTGCAAATTGGCTGCTGCGTTTGTCTACATCAGGGGTGTCCAACTTGCAGCCCTAGGGATGCAGATGGTCCCTGAACACTGGCAAAATGGCCCTCAAAGCCCAGTCAAACCAATCTTATTTGGACCTATATTTCTTATTGGCTGGTTTGTCCTGTTTGATGTTGTGGACCTGGAAGTTTGGAAAAGACTGTTCTCGGCACTGTTGCCTCTGGTGAATATATCCTGAACCACAACACCAGGATCTGTTAGTATCAGCAACTTGAGATAGGAACAGGAGTAGACCATTCAGCTCCTCAAGGTATTAGATCATACCTGACCTGTTCCTCTTCTTCATTTACTCACCTTTTCCCCATATCCCTTGATGCCCTTACCTAACAAAAATCTATTGATCTCAGTCTTGAAAATTGCAATTGACCACCAGCATCCAGATATATGCAAATTAATGAGATCTTGGATTTAAACTTTACATGTGGTCCCCAAGGCTCCAAAGCAGCACCTACGTGGCCCACACAGACAAAAGCTTGACGATCTCTGGCCTACATAATAACAGTAATTGCACTTCAAAGTAATTCATTGGATGTGACTCAATTTGAAATGCCTTGAGGACTTGAAAAGATGCAATATAAATGCAAGTTCTCTCCTTTTAATGCATTGATGTTAGGAATGTTTTTACTGCTACCTGTTAAGTTTTTACAGGATAACTAGTTTTCTGTCTCAATGGTGCTTAAATTATTGTTGAATATCTGAGTGACACATTGTCACGATTGGGTAAAAACAAATAGTTAAAGACTGATTACAGGAAGGATGTAATTGCACTAGAGAGGGTACAGAGGAGATTTACGAGGATGTTGCCAGGACTGGAGAATTTTAGCTTTGAGGAAAGATTGGATTGGCTGGGGTTGTTCTCTTTGGAAGAGGAGGCTGAGGGGTGATTTAATTGAGGTGTACAAAATTATGAGGGGCCTAGATAGAGTGGACAGGAAGGACCTATTTCCCTTAGCAGAGTGGTCAATAACTAGGGGGCATAGTTAAAGTGATTGGTAGAAGGATTAGAGGGGAGTTGAGGAAAAATGTTTTCACCCAGAGGGTGGTGGGGGTCAGGAACTCACTGCCTGAAAGGGTGATAGAGGCAGAAATCCTCAACTCATTTAAAAAGTACCTGGATATGCACCTGAAGTGCCATGACCTGCAAGGTTACAGACCAAGTGCTGGAAAGTGGGATTAGGCTGGGTGGCTCATTTTCGGCCGGCGCAGACACGATGGGCCGAGTGGCCTCCTTCTGTGCCGTAATTTTTCTATGATTCTATGATTATCATGTTGCCACCTTTTGTCATGATACATTCAGTTTTTACCATAATTGTTGGCACACTCACAATTTAACTTCCAACCTCCTGTTTTTTTGTACGTCTTTACAATATTTTTATTTTTAGGGTACTATGGTGATACTGCTTATTGGAACCATAGAACTCTCACACAACAGTAGTGTGACAGAGGTTCAATTAGGGCTGCAACCTTTTGCCCAGCCTAAATAGGATGTGCCGAGAGCATTAAAACAAGTCCACTCATTCTTGTGTGAACACAGGGCCACCACTAAAACCATATTGTCTGGAATAGTACCCAGGCCATCCCATGTTCAATCCCCACGTTGCTGAGCTGTGCTACTGTGTGTGGATGCCAAATCAGAGGCCTGGGCTCTTCCCACAAAGGAGAGGAGACACTCAGAGAGTAGTCCTTTGGTAACCCCTTGTATCTTTCCTGGTTGCTACTCAGAGTGGTATCATTTGAGACTTGGAAGCAGATCACCCATTTGTCCTCTCAACAAATGGCCCAGTGACCAGGGAATAGTGTATGAAGTAAAAGAATTTGGTATACCAACAAAAAGAAGCTTTTTTAAAATCTAAATATACACACTAGTGGATTTCCCATGGTGTTTCTTGCAGGTTGAGGAGGAAGTTGGGATGTGAAGGAGGGAGTTATACGTGGAAACCAGAGGGTGATACCAGGTCAAGGTTTAGGCTACTCAGTGTAGCAGAATTTGGTATTACAGAGTGGTTGATTCACAAAAGAAAGAAAATTAAATTTAAAAATAAGCCTAGGAGCAAATCATAGATGGCCCAGTAAGGGAAAGCAGACAGTCCCAGAAGTTGTGTACAGGCAGAGGTGAGTATGGGTGAAGAGCAGGGCACAGGCTTCTTAAATTGAGTCTGAGGCTTGTGGAGGCCCAGTTGTCTCTACCTGTAAAATGCAGCTGCAGGTGTGTGCGGTTAATCTCCCAGCCATTTTATTCCTAGGAGCCCATACTTATTGGAAGAAAGGTTTTCCACAATGGATTGATGAATAACTCAAGTAGAAAATAATCAATTAGAAATGAGAACAACACAAAGACTCAACCAATGGGAAAGAAGAACATTTGACGGACAGACTCTATCATTACGGTATAGATGACAACCAGAATTTTTTTTACTAATATATAAAATTTGGAAAACTCCCTCTTAATTTTATTTTGCTTTCTTCTCCATTAGTTAGTTTTTACCAGTTTGCTTCTACTCTCTACCTCCTCCCCTATACTCTAACTCTTTGTGAAACCATCTGTATCAGGGTGGTCACCTTTTATCTAGTCCAAAACTGGACGGGAGATGAGGCTTAGGGAAAGGGGCGGAGTTTAAGATGATTGGCAGCTGCAGCGGTATTACAACTCAGGCTACTTCCCAATGCTGTTTATTTGTGCTCACTGCAAATATCAGCTTCTATTGGCAGGCCCATACTCCTATGAAGCAAAACTTGACCTTATCCTAAATATTTGGGATAGTGGGCCACGGGTGAATAATAAATTCTTTTAGAACGGGCATATTTCAGCAGAAATAGGACAGGATGCTGCCATGTGGAACCTGAACCTCACTAGTGTGTATATTTAGATTTTAAAAAAGCTTCTTTTTGTTGGTATACCAAATCCTTTTACTTCATAATTCATACACTATTCCCTGGTCACTGGGCCATTTGTTGACATTTCTTGTCTGTCTGAAGCACACTTAAAAGTGTTTACACACATTCTCAGTTGCAAATTAAAAATATCTAACATCTCAGCTTCTCCCCTTTAACCTGAACCTCACCAGTAAGTATTAAGTACATTAGGGAAGGATCAGTACCTGAGAAAATATGTCCATGAAGGAACCAGTAGCCATAACTCCAGTAACTAGTTAGAAATAATTAAAAATAACAGAGAAGCTCGCTATGATGATGGGACAGTTATATAAGAAAGCCAGTAATTGTCAGGTCGAACTTAGGCCAGGCATAGGGAAGGCCAGCAGACTGTGTCAGCAGCATCATGGGCATGTGTCAGAGATGTCTCATGGCAATGGCTTTCTCTATTAGGTATCTATGCACTTGATGTCAATTCTGCCATAAGCATTGGGTCTCACTTAAAATAACTTGTGTATTTTGCACTCACATATCCAGCCTCAATGTCCGCCCTCTGAGGCAGGCTTCTCTGTCCTACGCCTTAAGCTGAGTTCTATGATAAGCTGCTGTATACATGTCACTTCTTTCTCAGCACTTTCACATTTTCAATGTTGGCATCTCTGTGAATCTACCCATCATGCTCATCATTTCATTTCAATCCTGTCATGTCCAAAACGCATTTCACCTGCAGACTGAGAAATTTAAAAAATGTGATGATACTTTTTTCCTGTAAATTGCAAGTGTCTGAATTTTACTTTATTATCCAGGTATCTCATGATTTTTTTTGTTGATCGCAACACTGACTGACAAACTGATACTAACATTAATACATACGAAATATCAACCGAACAGTTTAACTGCATACAAATCTACAATTTGTACTCATGACTTTGATATCAGCTTAGTTTCGTTTCCAGAATGTCTGTGACAGTGTTTCTGAGAAACGAAACTTAAGCGCGTAGGTTTCGTTTCTTGTGAAATCAGCTGGTTGATTTTTACTAAGGTGAACGCGTCCACTTTTTATTTGCTCAGTTATTTGAAAATTCAGTGCTGGCCATGGAAGTTGGGCTGTGCTGCAGACTGAAGCGACCGGGGCTTTTAATACTACAGTCAGGTAATTTTAGGCGTGTTTTAACATTCATCTTTTTTACGCAGTTACAGTCTGTGGCAGATTGTCTCCCCTTTTTCAGGTGGTAGTCCACTGCTTGTCCTTCAGTCACAAGCTTTGGGTTCGTTGTTTTTATTTCATCCGATTAAGAGTATGTCTTGACCTTTTACCCTGTGATTTTCCTTGCTTCAGCAGCGCTGTTCTTACTGGGTACAGAAGCTGTGACGGAAGTTAATGTAAGGTTGGGTGAAGGAGTAAAGCTGCCCTGTGGTGCTCAGTACAAATCTGGAGTTCAGTACCGAGCAATCAGCTGGTACAAGGTAAGCAATTTTACTGTAGTGTTTAAAGGTGCATTTAGACGATACTTGTAGCATCGGTGTAAAGCAGTCACACTTTGCGCTGATGATGTAGTTATGTAGCATGTCTATTTGCGTCCACATGTAATCGTGGCGTGACACAAATGCCCGGCGTAAAAGAGCGAGGAAATTCGGGAGGGAGTAGGTTATGCATATAATTACGGTACGTCCGAATTTCCTTGCTCTTTTATGCCTGTCTTTTTTTTTATTCGTTTGTGGGATGTGGGCGTCGCTGGCGAGGCCGGCATTTATTGCCCATCCCTAATTGCCCTTGAGAAGGTGGTGGTGAGCCGCCTTCTTGAAACGCTGCAGTCTGTGTGGTGAAGGTTCTCCCACAGTGCTGTTAGGAAGGGAGTTCCAGGATTTTGATCCAGTGACGGTGAAGGAACGGCAATATATTCCCAAGTCGGGATGGTGTGTGACTTGGAGGGGAACGTGCAGGTGGTGTTGTTCCCATGTCCCTGCTGCCCTTGTCCTTCTAGGTGGTAGAGGTCGCGGGTTTGGGAGGTGCTGTCGAAGAAGCCTTGGCAAGTTGCTGCAGTGCATCCTGTGGATGGTACACACTGCAGCCACAGTGCGCCGGTGGTGAAGGGAGTGAATGTTTAGGGTGATGGATGGGGTGCCAATCAAGCGGGCCGCTTTGTCCTGGATGGTGTCAAGCTCCTTGAGTGTTGTTGGAGCTGCACTCATCCAGGCAAGTGGAGAGTATTCCATCACATTCCTGACTTGTGCCTTGTAGATGGTGGAAAGGCTTTGGGGAGTCAGGAGGTGAGTCACTCGCTGCAGAATACCCAGCCTCTGACCTGCTCTTGTAGCCACAGTATTTATGTGGCTGGTCCAGATAAGTTTCTGGTCAATGGTGACCCCCAGGATGTTGATGGTGGAGGATTCGGTGATGGTAATGCCGTTGAATGTTAAGGGGAGGTGGTTAAACTCTCTCTTGTTGGAGATGGCCATTGTCTGGCACGAATGTTACTTGCCACTTATCAACCCAAGCCTGGATGTTGTCCAGGTCTTGCTGCATGCGGGCACGGACTGCTTCATTATCTGAGGGGTTGCGAATGGAACTGAACACTTTGCAATCATCAGCGAACATCCCTATTTCTGACCTTATGATGGCGGGAAGGTCATTGATGAAGCAGCTGAAGATGGTTGGGCCTAGGACACTGCCCTGAGGAACTCCTGCAGCAATGTCCTGGGGCTGAGATGATTGGCCTCCAACAGCCACTACTATCTTCCTTTGTGATAGGTATGACTCCAGCCACTGGAGAGTTTTCCCCCTGATTCCCATTGACTTCAATTTTACGAGGGCTCCTTGGTGCCACACTCGGTCAAATGCTGCCTTGATGTCAAGGGCAGTCACTCTCACCTCACCTCTGGAATTCAGCTCTTTTGTCCATGTTTGGACCAAGGCTGTAATGAGGTCTGGAGCCGAGTGGTCCTGGCGGAACCCAAACTGAGCATCGGTGAGCAGGTTATTGGTGAGTAAGTGCCGCTTGATAGCACTGTCGACGACACCTTCCATCACTTTGCTGATGATTGAGAGTTGACTGATGGGGTGGTAATTGACCGGATTGGATTTGTCCTGCTTTTTGTTGACAGGACATACCTGGGCAATTCTCTACATTGTCAGGTAGATGCCAGTGTTGTAGCTGTACTGGAACAGTTTGGCTAGAGGCATGGCTAGTTCTGGAGCACAAGACTTCAGCACTACAGCCAGGATGTTGTCAGGGCCCATAGCCTTTATTGTATCCAGTGCTTTCAGCCATTTCTTGATATCAGGTGGAGTGAATCGAATTGGCTGAAGACTGGCTTCTGTGATGGTGGGGATATCGGGAGGAGGCTGAGATGGATCATCCATTCGGCACTTCTGTCTGAAGATGGTTGCAAATGCTTCAGCCTTGTCTTTTACACTCACATGCTGGACTCTGCCATCATTAAGGATGGGGATGTTCACGGAGCCTCCTCCTCTCATTAGTTGTTTAATTGTCCACCACCATTCATGACTGGATGTGGCAGGACTGCAGAGTTTTGATCTGATCCATTGGTTGTGGAATCGCTTTGCTCTGCCTATAACATGTTGCTTCCGCTGTTTAGCATGCATGTAGTCCTGAGTTGTAGCTTCACCAGTTGGCACCTCATTTTTAGGTACGCCTGATGCTGCTCCTGGCATGCTCTTCTACACTCCTCATTGAACCAGGGTTGATCCCCTGGCTTGTTGGTAATGGTAGAGTGAGGAATATGCTGGGCCATGAGGTTACAGATTGTGCTGGAATACAATTCTGCTGCTGCTGATGGCCCACAGCGCCTCATGTATGCCCAGTTTTGAGTTGCTAGATCTGTTCTGAATCTATCCCATTTAGCACGGTGGTAGTGCCACACAACACGTTGGATGGTGTCCTCAGTGCGAAGACGGGACTTCATCTCCACAAGGACTGTGCGGTGGTCACTCCTACCAATACTGTCATGGACAGATGCATTTGCGACAGGTAGATTGGTGAGGACGAGGTCAAGTAGGTTTTTCCCTCGTGTTGGTTCATTCACCACCTGCTGCAGGCCCAGTCTGGCAGCTATGTCCTTCAGGACTCGGCCAGCTTGTTCAGTTGTGGTGCTACCGAGCCACTCTTGGTGATGGACATTAAGTCCCCCACCCAGAGTACATTCTATCGACTCCTGCGCCCGAACGCCTCTCGGCTCAATATCTTAGGGGCAGGGCCATTATAAAGAGCCATTTGCATGAATTTCTTGCAATTACCTATGTTCAAAACGGGTGTAAAGTTAAGCCCAGAATTTTAGGTGCATCAGGAAACAGTCATTTTTCTGGTGTTTTATTGCGATTTTTTTGAGCTGTTTGTTTTATTTATCCACACTAGAGACCTGCACTGTTTTTTCTTTGAATGCGCTTTCATGGTATCAGTATAAGTCACATTAAAAATTGTAAAGCTTCCACAATTGCATGTTCTTAAACATAGAGGCCCAGAAACTCAGCTGCCTAATGTTTGTTTTTCAGGTGCTAAGTGATCTACTAAGTCTTCATGGCGGGCAGGAAGCGCGCGCACATTTCCGGCCAGAAGGGCGCAGCCCGCCACAATGGTAGAGGAGGTTGCGCTGGCAGCAGGGGCGCACGCCAGCAATATTCTATTTAAATTAAGGTCCTGCACACCCGCTTTCCATTTTAGATCACTCCAGCGCTTCACTCACTATACGCTGACCTCGCTCAGCACAACATTGTGCTGACCGACAGCGCTATTTAAAGGAGCCATGCGGTACTTACAGGTTAGTTGCTGGTTCATTTTTTCTGGCTGCTGTTTGACTTCTAGGCATTTTTTGCTGTCTTGTATCACTTTGGAAAGTTCACTCTCGGCACAGAGAGAGGTTTTGCTACTCTTGCACTGTTGTTCCTCCTTGCCTCAAAAATAGTCAGGCTGCAGATATGGTTGGTCTGCCTTTGGGAATAGAGGACAAGGGGAAGCAGCAAGGAAGACACCACAGAGCAGGAGAACCTGCCCAGAAGAGGAGGATGGAGGAGGAGGACACTGCACATGAGGCCGTATCCACAGTGGGTCTTCAGGGAGCACTCCTACATCAACGTAAAGTTAAGGAACAATGTTTGAGGCGTCTTCGCTTCACCAAGGAGGCTGTCACCGAGCTATGTCACATGCTGCAGCCACAACTCCAGCCTCAAACCAGGGCATGGACAGAACTGCCTGTGGCTGTCCAGGTCACTGTCAACTTTTATGCCATGGGCATCTTTCAGGCTGTAACAGGTCTCATCAGCAACATAAGAATATAAGAAATAGGAACAGGAGTAGGCCATATGGCCCCTCGAGCCTGCTCCGCCATTCAATCAGATCATGGCTGATCTTCGCCCCCAACTCCACTTTCCCGCCCGATCCCCATATTTCTTGATTTTCCCGAGTCTATAATTATTTATGGTTAATGCAGGCCAGTAACAGGTCTCCAACCCACTATTAAATAGATAATTATGAATGGTTTGTAGCCCATGAATTGATTTATTGTAATCAATTGCTTAAACATTGCATCTGATTAATGATTTAGGTACACCTCATTCTTCACCATCTCAGACCTCTTTGAAAGCAAGGCTCATGAATTCCATTGGCCTTTTCTACATTTATTGGGTCTCTACGGTTGAGAACATTTTCTCATTTGTAAAATAGCATTCTTCGGGAATGTCATGATGAATGCCCTCTCATGGGCATGTACTCTCTGCAGAAAGAAATAGCATTGTTTGGTTCTCCTTAATTCGTGTAAATTTTTATATTTTTCTAGGTAGCTGATGATGGGTCCTTTTCAGGAATTGTTCGAAAGGATATAAAAGAGAACATTGACAGGAAGTATCTGGGTTACAATGGATCGGTTGAGTTAGCTTCTGCTATTCCCTATTCCTTGATTATTCACAATGTCTCGAGTGAAGACTTGGGAACGTACCGGTGTTCCTTTTGGGCGCCGCTTGGAGAACAAAACAAACAGGCAGACATGAGACTTCAAGAAGGGGGTCAGTATTTTATCGAAAGTCAAAGTTAGCATGCGGTTAAAAGAACAGTACTGTATATTCTCACTTGCCTTGCTCTTTTATCACATCAATATCACAGGGTAGATTTTATGAATTACCACTCCTGGTACAGAGATTTGCATGATGGGACCACAAATCAAGAATTGGTTAGAAGTTCTGCCTGTTAATGGATGGACAATCATGTGAGACGTGCTGACTTCCATACCCAAAATCCTTTATGCTCTTCTGTCGCATGAAGCCCTGCGCTGGAAGTGGTAATTCATCCATTCTACCTTCATATGCAATGTTGGCTCTTCAGCACCTTAAAGGGCCACACCTAAAGTTCCAATGAAATTATGAGTGGGTAGTGATACCCACAGTTGACTAATCCCACTCATGATATCATCAGAATAGAATAGCACCATGCCACAATAGGGGAGTTCCACACAAAAATCTGCTTCCTCACTGTCTCTGAAAGTCGATGAGGCATCGACTAGGAGACACTGATGAGGGATCAAAGAGGTATGTGACATTGCATGTTAACTAGGGTAACTTTGGGGGAAAAAAACAGAAAATGGCGTAGGCACTCAGCAGGCCAGGCAGCATCTGTCCAGAAAATGTGAGCCAGTTGACATTTCAGCTACAAACCCTCCCTCAGAACTGAAAGATGTTACAGGGGAACAGCACTGAAGGAGGAACAGACCGAGGGGAAAGGGGGAGTACACACACACAGAAATACACTGCATGATCAGTAAAGTGCTACGGGAGGGATCAGGAAATGGTTAAAGGGCGGCAATATTTTGTGCAGGAGACAAAAGGAGGCATAATGAAAGAAATCAAAGCAACGAGAGTATGAGAAGATCAAAATGAGGATAGATAAGTTGAATGGGAAGTACAAAAAACTGGCTAAGTGGAACTGGCTCCAGCGGCCCAGTAGTCTGGTGGAAAAAAGAAGTAAGTTGCCACCAAGGATGCAGACCACCCCCGCCCGCACTGTATTCCTACGGGGGAGGGATTGGGAGTCCCCTTGCCTATTAACAATCCATTCAACACTCCCCCTGCCCCCCCCCTCGCCCCCATATCCCCAGAAACGCCAGCACACCCATCCACGTTGCCAGTGAGACGGCCAGAGAGAAATGTAAGCCATTATTAAGGTCTGATGTTGTTCAATTCAATATTAAGGCTAGAGAGCTGCAAAGTACCTAGTACAAAAATATAGTGGTGTTCCTCAAAATTGCGTTGAGCTTCTTTGGAACAGTGTAGAAGGCCAAAGGCAGAGAGGTCAGATTGGGAGTGGGTCGGAGAATTGGAGTGGTAAGCGACAGGGAGTAGAGGATCGTACTTGTGGACAGAATTGTTTGGCAAAGCGATCGCCTAATCTGTGTTTGGTGTAGCCAGTGTAGAGAAGACTGCACCATGAGCAACAAATGCAGTGTACTAAGTTGGAGGAAGTACATGTAAATTGCTGTCTCACCCGGAAGGATTGGTGAAGGTGTTGGTGAAAGGGCAGGTGTTGCATCTCCTGCACTTGCATAGGAAGGTGCCAGGGGAAAGAGAGCGAGTGGTTGGTGTGATGGAACAGTGAACCAGCCTGTCATAAAGTAATCGTCCCACCGACCTGCTGAGAGAGTAAGATGTGTTTGGTGGAGAGATCGCGTTGGAAGTGGCGGAAATGGTGGAAGATGATCTGTTGAATGCGGAAGCTGGTGGGGCAAATGGTGAGTACCATCACTGTTCTGAGAAGGGGGAGACGGGGTGATGGTAGAAGCATAGGAAAAAGGACGGACTTGGTTGAGGGTCCTATCAACCATGGTGGAGGGGAATCCTCAGCTGTGGAAAAACTAGGGCATTTTGGAAGCACTGGTATGGAAGGTGAAATCATAAGAGCAGGTACAATGAAGATGGAGAATCTGGGAGAAGGGAATGGAGTCCTTGGAGGAAGCAGAGTGGGAAGAAGTATAATCCAGGTGGTTGTGGGAGGCAGTGGGCTTGTAATGGATATAGGTGGACAGCTTATGCCCAGCAATAGAGATCAAGAAGTCCAAGAAGGAAAGGGAAGAGTTAGGAATGGACCACGTAAAGGTAAGGGAGGCAGCCTTTGACTGTAAATTTGCATGGTGTATATAACTATTTCAAGTGTTAAACCAACTGTGAAAAACCCTGACGCTCACATTGGAGTTTTGACTGAGTTGTACTTGCAGCTGACAATACTTCTGTAACAAGAATGATTAGAACCACTAAAATGGCATGTTTCAATTAGACTTAACCATAAAGCAGTAGATTTTACAAATGAACACTCCTGATGCTGAGTTTTGCACTACAGGAGCACATTTCAGGAATTGGGACATGTAAGTCAGTGCTAATTTGTCAAATCTATTCCCATATTTTGATATGCTGTTTCAGCTTTAGGATCTAATTATTAATTTCAACCAATGGAAATTATTGGATTACCAAAATTCCAGTGGTTTTGATAATATTTTGGTGTCTTAAGATACAGGGCCAAACTATTTTTGATTTTGAAAATATATTTTTGGCTGTTGACTATAATAGAGATTGGAAAACTAAAATTATGAATGTCTGGTTTCAGTTTGGTTATTAATTGTAGGTATTAATAATATATCTTTTGTCTGAGAGAACTTGACTACATGAAATGCAAATGTTAGTGGTCAGATTAAATAAATGTTACTGCTGTGTCACAGGTCAGAGTGCGTCATGGCACCAGGGGTGACTGGAATCCATATTTTGCTCTGATTGCTAATTTTAGCAAAAAAGATGTGATTAGAGGGTGGTATAGAAACATAGAAAATAGGAGCAGGGGTAGACCATTCGGCCATTCGGCCCTTCGGCCCTTCGAGCCTGCTCCGCCATTCAATATGATCATGGCTGATCCTCTATCTCAATACCATATTCCCGCGCTCTCCCCATACCCCTTGATGCCTTTTGTGTCTAGAAATCTATCTAGCACCATCTTAAATATATTCAGTGACTTGGCCTCCACAGCCTTCCGTGTTAGAGAATTCCACAGGTTCACCACCCTCTGAGTGAAGAAATTTCTCCTCATCTCAGTCCTAAATTTCCTACCCCGTATCCTGAGACTGTGACCCCCTCGTTCTGGACCCCCCCAGCCAGGGGAAACATCCTCTCTGCATCCAGTCTGTCTAGCACTGTCAGAATTTTATATGGGGTTTCAATAAGATCCCCTCTCATTCTTCTAAACTCGAGTGAATACAGGTCTAGTCGACCCAATCTCTCCTCGTATGACAGTCCTGCCATCCCAGGAATCAGTCTGGTGAACCTTCGATGCACTCCCTCTATGGCAAGTATATCCTTTCTTAGGTAGGGAGACCAAAACTGCACACAATACTCCAGGTGTGGTCTCACCAAGGCCCTGTATAACTGCAGTAAGACATCCTTGCTCCTGTACTCAAATCCTCTTGCAGTGAAGGCCAACATACCATTTGCCTTCCTAACTGCTTGCTGCACCTGCATGTTTGCTTTCAGTGACTGGTGTACAAGGACACCCAGGTCCCTTTGTACATCGACATTCCCCAATCTATCACCATTTAAATAATACTCTGCCTTTCTGTTTTTCCTTCCGAAGTGGATAACTTCACATTTATCCACATTATACTGCATCTGCCATGCATTTGCCCACTCACTCAACTTGTCTAAATCGCCTTGAAGCCCTCTTTGCATCCTCCTCACAACTCACAATCTCACCTAGTTTTGTGTCGTCAGCAAACTTGGAAATATTACATTTAGTTCCCTCATCCAAATCATTGATATATATTGTGAATAGCTGGGGCCCAAGCACTGATCCCTGCGGTATCCCACTAATCACTGCCTCCCACCCCAAAAAAGACCCATTTATTCCTCCTCCCTGTTTCCTGTCTGTTAACCAATTTTCAATCCATGCCAGTATATTACCGCCAATCCCATGTGCTTTAATTGTGCTCACAAACCTCTTATGTGGGACTTTATCAAAGGCTTTCTGAAAATCCAAATAAACCACATCCACTGGTTCTCCCTTATCTATTCTACCAGTTACATCCTCAAAAAACTCCAGTAGGTTTGTCAAACATGATTTCCCTTTCATAAATCCATGTTGACTTTGTCTAATCCCGTTGATATTTTCTAAATGTCCTGTTATCATATCCTTTATAATAGACTCTAGCATTTTCCCTACTACTGATGTCAGGCGAACCGGTCTGTGATTCCCTGTTTTCTCTCCCTCCTTTTTTAAATAGTGGGGTTACATTTGTTGGTAGAAAGCATGGTTGGACTGTTCATCTGTATTTAGTACTGCTCTAACTAGTCCTACACTGTCAAAAAGGAATTAACAGATACTCGTGAAAGTATGAGACAAGCTGATTCGTACTTGTTAAGATCTTGCTAAATGTCATCAATGAGGAACTCGAGCCGCATTCTGTAGCTGCACAATTAAATTGAAAAGTATTTTACTCTAGGTTGGGCCTGGTGTGGAGTGAGTTTAAAGAATGGGAAGATTTCAGTGCATCTCCACAGCAGTGATGGAAGTGAATAGTATAAACTCGTGAGGAAGAGGGCTTTGGTGGTTCGGATGAACACCCTAAATTAAATACAGCTCATATGGGGGAGTGGACAGTGAAAATGGCTGGAAAGAGGAGCGGGAGCTCCAGGGTTTTAATTTCTCTTTGAGTTTGTTTCCATATTCACTGCAAAGTAGCTCTAAACTGTGTACTGTTTGATCAATGCGATAATCCCACCAGCAGGATGTGCATGACCATGGGTTAAGCAGCTGGTGATAAGTAAGCCTGGCAAGTGGCATTGAGCTTGGACAGCTAGAACACCAAGGTGACTGGCATGGTGCAACCTGTGTAGGTCCTTCCACCACGTTGTATAACTGATGAAGAAACTCTGAGGTGACAGCTGCTGGAAGGCAACACCTGGAAGATGGGTATGAGAATATGCCCTAGGCGCATAGGCCTTTCAGCCCCTCAAACCTGCTCCGCCTTTCAATTAGATCATGGCTGATCTGCATCACAACTCCATTTACCTGCCTTGCTTCCATGACCCTTAATATCCTTACCTAACAAAAATCCTATCAATCTCAATTTTGACATTTTTAGTGGACCCCCAGTCTCAACAGCTCTTTGGGGGAAGAGAGTTCCAGATTTCCACTACCCTTTGGGCTCAGTACCTGCCAGCAGTCGTCTCGTAGAGAGGCAAGTAGCTGCTGCTGAAGCTCCAGACCTCCCAACAATGACCAAAACGTTGGCTAAATTGAGCCTTAATCACAACCTCTGAAATAATCCTTTTCGAACAGAGAAATCAAATCAGACATTCTCACTAACATAGCCCCTGTTAAAGAAAACGTTATTAAATTCCAGAGGAATTATGGACGATTATTTGTGAAGGTCAGTGGATAATAACAAAATGTAGATATGCTGAAGTTAAGGCGGGCGATCAGGAGAGCTCCCAATGGAAATCACTGACGTTGATGTTAGTGTGGTTCCTTAGAACGAACATGTGGGTCATTGCATTCAAGACAGTAAATTGTGTAACAGAAGGGTACTGGCATGATCCCAAGGCAATTGTGCAATTAGTTAATTAATCTCAGGTTGGGTGTTACAAATTCAGCTCTGCTGCAAATACCATCTCAGAATTGTGAGTTTTTAGCTGTTCACAATGATTTCTGATGAAGACAAGGAATGGGCCAACTGGAGATGGGGGCATATAGAAATAGGACCTGGAGGCAAAGATCATATCCTACAAAGAGGGTCTACGGAGGAAAAGTGACCTTAGTAATGCAGGAGCGGTGTCAGACAAGGTTGGGACATTGTAGGAAGCAACTATTGACTGTTAAGTGCTAAGGACTTGGAATCTAGACCACGACTCTGCTTGTAGCTGTGAAGGTCACAGCTGTGCTCAACATTTTGCCCAGTGGATCACTTCAGTCACATGGAAGGGATATCTCAAGCACTAGCCAAAAACTATGTCCAGCTGCATTCAAAATGTGACAGATGTACCATTCCAGAATGATAACAGGCTCATCAGTTTCCAGTGAGGAACAGATTAACAGTTTCAGCGGTAGAAACAATTTTATTCCATTGTTGCCTTTCCCAAAGTTTCCATTTAGTCAATGTGCAGGTGGTCTGTAAAACACAAATCACTGGGAGCCACAAGCAGACACTGGCCACCAGTGGCATGAGTAGGAGACCCCAGAAACTAAGGCACTTCAACATGCCGATCATCTGTGGGGGGATTTGTGGCTAAGTGTGGCAAATCTTCAGTGTCCTTAAGCAGCAATTCAGGTGAATTGCTCACTTTGGGGTGGGGCATTACAATAAGTGCAAAATTGAACTGAGTGAACTGTATCTTGGCTGTAGATGAGTTAACATATGCACAAGAGGATGGGGACAATCTGGCAGATAAGAGGAACACATCCAAACCCTTTATATTAATGTAGAAAAGGGTGCTCAGATTTCCATGTAAAAATTCCTGATACAAATTATCTGCCACAGTAATGCACACGTTTTCCTAAAGTAATCTTAATAGCGATTCCCAGTGCCTGCACTTGCTGCTGCCCTCTGGTTACTGTAATAATCCTGAGGGATAGGGATATGAAAAGGTGGAATTGTGGCTTTTCCTGCACTTGGAGAAAGTTAGATATATAAAGCAGAAGGCTCTGTGAAGGAAGAGATGGAGAGATATTGTAAATGTGTGGACACTATGTGTATGTAATCTCACTGTGTGTCTATGTATCTGTTATGATACCGTCTGTATTCCCTAGTGAAAGCCATTCAACTGGTGAATGGCGGCTTGTCTGACTAGACAACTTCAGATTGATCAGAGGAGATGGTGGAGGGATCAGTGACGCTCCATGATGATGTGGTCATGGAGCAACAATTTGTTGACCAGTCACTGTGGAGAGCTTATTGCCTTTAAGCAAAGCACCTGGACAACTGTGTCCAGGGCTTTTTGCCATTAGCAACAGGCTGCTGCCCTAACTTTCACCATTCAGTTTCTAGGGTCTGCTACTCATGCCACTGGTGGCCAGTGCCTGCTTGTGGCTCCTAGTGATTTGTCTGAAGATAGACCACTGTATCTCCACAAGGTCAAAGAGACTTTGCTCATAGTTGACCATATCTCCACTCTGAGATGCTACAGTCTAGTGCCTTGATCACCGCTGATTACTTCATAGCACCAATCAGACCATTTTGGAATGATATTACTTAGCCTCTGAATCACCAAGGTTTCCGTTGCAGTCACCATATTGGTTGTTGGTGGACGGCAATTCCAGCACATTATGGATTTCAGAGATGGAGGTGTTTGTCTTGTAGATGACTGTCTCCATTATTCCCAGCCTCTCACCCATCATAATGTGTACAGTGCCACTGTAAGAAAGCTTCGTGTGCCGGGAGGACATATCGGGAACTCAGGGCAAAGGCCAGTGGATCCTGCAGGATTTTCTTTCCATCTTCATTGCTTCAAATTTTGGCTGCTGCCTTTCATGGGCTGATTCAGTGCAATTTCCCATCCCTGCCCCCACCATAAACTATAGCGAGTTCCCAGTGATAGCACTATATCTGCCCATAATGGGCCTATGAAAAAGTAATTAAGACTGACCTTGGAGAAATCCCTTATAGTTAGTCCCGTGCGATATTAGTGAGTGTTGAGTGAGCTGCTCATCGTCCTCTCTCCTTTAGTGCTTTAATTGGAAAATTCACCCTCTAGTTCTTTGATGGCAACAGGTGCAATAATTTATCTGTAACGGTATGTACAGCTATTGTATTTGAGCTTATGTAGTACATCGCAGCAATGAGAAGTGCAAAAAATGCCATAGCAACAACAAAGAACACCATAGCAACACATAGACATGGAGTACAACAGAGCAGCATTATGCATCACTTTGTACTGATCCACTTTGGAATTTGGTTATGACTCACATACTGGACTTGTGTGTGCGTGCTTCTGTGGGTAAGGGCAAAGTTCTACTAAATTTGTTTTGTGTGTCTGCTCAGAATTTTGCAACATAAATGTATTCTGTTGCAACACAAATCCAATGCTGTATTCTATCCCCCACCTCCACCATTTGCAACAGCTCATCTCGTTTTCTAGCGCTCTGTAAAAAAGAGGAGCTGAAAGCAGTAGAAATGTTTTGCCTAAGGTCCATTAATCAGTTTTGAGATGAGTCCCTGCTTGTACAAAATGCCGAACAAAAGAGAATTAATCATAGCATTCTTGCTTTTAACAAAAAAAAACAAAGCATAGTGACCTCTGTGCTTTTTGTTGCTTACTAATTATAGGAAAAAAGACAAAATCTGGGCTTTTCACCCTTGAAAGGAGGTATTTGAGAGGTGAGCTTATTGAACATTAAGAACAGGAGTAGGCCATTCAGCCCTTCAAGCCTTCTCCGCCATTCAATTAAATCATGGCCGATCTGCACCTTAACACCATCGACCCGTCTTTGCTCCGTATCCCTTGATACCCTTACCTAATAAAAATCTATCGATCTCAGCCTTGAAAGCTCCAATTGACCCTTTGTGTGAAAAAGTGCTTCCTGATTTCACTCCTAATTTTAAATTATGTCCTCTTGTCCTTGATTCCCTCACCAGAGGAAATAGTTTCTCCGTATCTACCCTATCAAATCCTTTCAACATCTTAAACAGCTCGATCAGATCACCCCTCGATCTTCTATACTCAAGGGAATACGCGCCAAGTTATAGTGGGGATATAAAATAGTTAACGTAATGGAAGCGATAAATTCTGAAAATTATTTTAAATTAAATTGCAAGTGTAGGACAAAGCAGCACAAGTTCGAACTTGCTGGGACTGATATCAGGAGGTTGTTCTTCGCACAGTGTGATCAATACATGGAATGGACTCTCGGTTAGATTAGTGGAGGTGAAACCCCTAGAATCATTTAAGAACTGATTGGGTGCTGCAGTGGGCTGACATAAGGATCATCCTATAATGGATGAACTAAGATCGACCAAATTCCTTCCTCATCCATAAATATTGTGTCATATCCTTTCACGGGTGGTGCAGGATTAGGAATGTGCTTTCTGATGTATACTGTGGTTCTGCTGCAGCCACTGTAATACTGCAGCTGTGAGTCATGTGATTGATACAAAGTAAAAGTATTACCAGCCTTACTGATAACTGAAAGATGTAGGCCTCAAGTACAGAGAGAAGTGGGAGATTTTACGAGTCTCATTAATAGCCTCATTAATCTGGAATGCATTGCCGGAAAGGGTGGTGGAAGCAGATTCAGTAGTAACTTTCAAAAGGGAATTAGATATATACTTGAAAAGGCAACATTTGCAGGGCTATGGAGAAAGAGCAGGGGAGTGGGACTAATTGGATAGCTCTTTCAAAGCGCCGGCAAGATGGGACGAGCAGCCTCCTTCTCTGCTGTATGATTCTATGAATAGCAGGGAGCATTGCCTGCCAGCATCACAAATTGGACGCACTGCCCGTTAAAATGATGGTCAGACAAATGTGGGCTTGAGTTTCCCATTGCATTGCCAGAGGATGAAGCTGCCTGCTAGCAGTGGGTCAGTATTACTGGTGAACCTCCCATTGTGCAGTTTACAGTAAGCCAGAGGATGCACTGTTTATAAGGTCAGGAGCATTGTACCAGAAAAAACACAAGGTGAATTTTTGCACGGGGTTCTCCTGATTGTCCACCCTTTGAGATAGATATATTTCTTAATGCTAAAGGGATCAAGGGATATGGGGGAGAAAGCGGGAACAGGGTACTGAGTTAGACGATCAGCCATGATCATTTTGAATGGCGGAGCAGACCTACTCTTGCTCCTATTTTCGATGTTTCTACATTTCTAACTTCGGTGGAAGAGCCACAGGAACCCGGGATAAACAGCGGCGGTTTTCCAGGGTTTCCACGGCTCTTCTGTTGAAGTTACAGCAGAAGATCAGGAGAACCCCCTGTGGAAATTCACCCCCCAATGTACTATTGTGCTGTTAAAGTATAGGTGTGTGTTCATTTCTGACTACAAGATGTAATTGCACTGAATTCTTGAAATGAATGATGGGGTCGATTGCAGGTTGGACTATAGATCGG
The DNA here is from genome assembly GCF_035084215.1 of Heptranchias perlo. NCBI lineage: Eukaryota > Metazoa > Chordata > Chondrichthyes > Hexanchiformes > Hexanchidae > Heptranchias > Heptranchias perlo. The sequence goes on along the minus strand of NC_090326.1, from coordinate 35,017,992 downwards.
AATCCTGAGCTTTATTTGTGGGAAGATCAATTAACAAGCTGCGGATATTCTGGCTCCGTCATTAAATATACAACAGAAGTTTGTATTAGACAGTGTGTAACGTCTGCATTGTAATGTCGGAAATTTGACTTCTGGAGTTTGATCTATTATAGACAGAAGAAAATAGTTTGTATTTGCGATGTGCCAAGTGATGCCATTTTCCCTCTGACTGCAGCTTTCACACTAGAAATGGTTTTTAAAAATCCAAAAATGAGGCCTCCTGATTTTAGGGTTAAACCTGATTATTTTATTTTTTCTCCCCCCCCCCCCCACTTTCTGTGAAGCACTTTCTAAAAGTGCTTTATAACTGCTGCGGGAGTAGTCACCGTCATGGTGATCATGACAACATCAGTTGGCTATGGCTGCTGTAAAGGACGGAGTGTGTGTGCACACTGATTATTAGGATATGGCCTTGGTGGTTTGTTACATTCTGTTTTACTTGAGTGGTGATTTCTCTGGGATGTGTAAAATATTTGTGGGTCAGCTCTAGCTCCAGTGAGAATTTCTTTCTCTTTTTGTACTGCTGTGTGTTGCAGAAAGGTTGAGGCTAGTTATGTTGTGGGAGTTGCCATGGTTACAGCTTACACTCGATAATCGTGAGGACGCAGCTGTTCAGTTTAGTTTCAGATAAATAATTCTGTATTTCACGTACGTGATGCATGCCCGTTATCTTGTATCATGTTTATTTTTTTTCCCTCACTAGTTTTCTTGCTGCCCTTCCTTTGCTCTCCTCACAACAATGGCCCCTTGCTGCGTTGTGGTTCTCCGCGCACCCTTCATCCTCCACTACCTCACTCAAGTGGCTATTGTTCATGCATGAATTGTAACAGTGAATGTTGTCAAGCTGTTCAACCAAGGGCTGGGGTGGTAGCACAGCCATGCCCAATCCCGTCCTCACCTTACATCCAGTGAGGTGCACTCTGTGGCTCAGTTGGTAGCACACTCTCGCCTCTGAGTCAGAATGGTTGTAGGTTCAAGTCCCACTCCAGAGACTTGAGCACAAAATCCACGCTGACACTCCAGTGCAGTAGTGCAGCGCTCCCTCAGTATTGGAGGTGCCATCTTTCGGCTGAGACGTTAAATCGAGGCCCCACCCCCACACCCCCGTCTACCCTCACAGGTGGATGTAAAAGATCTCATGGCACTATTTGAAGAAGAGCAGAGAAGTTCGCCCAGCACTGTGTTCTGGCCAATATTTATCCTTCAACCAACATTACTAAAACAGATTATCTGGCCATTATCTCATTGCTGTTTGTGGGACCTTGCTGTACGCAAATTGGCGTCCATGCTTCCTACATTACAACAGTGACTACACTTCAAAAGTACTTCATTGGCTGTAAAGCACTTTGGGACATCCTGAAGTCATGAAAGGTGCTATAGAAATGTGAATCACTCTTGTAGCAGGGGTTGGTGAATAGTGATCAGAAATGGAACCCTGCCTGATTTGTCTTTCTTATCCCTTCCCTCAACCAGGGTGCTGAGGCAGATTGTAGTGCCCAACTGCCACCCAAGCTGAGATCAGGCAAGTTAGCACAGATTGAGAATCAAACTTGAGCCTTTCTCAGAAGAAGCTTGAGGCTAATATAGCTCAATTTTTCACTAAGCCATTGGCATCTGTTGTACACTTGCGAGTGATGTGTGTTATATCAATATTTGTATGCTGCATGGTTTTAGATACAGGGATGTGATTTTTTTTTGTTGATACAGATGATCCCAATCAATCTGAAGGAATAAATTGGATCACGCTGTCGTTAATTATAGTGGGAGTTTCTGCTCTTCCTGTTCTGTGCATGTATCTTGTGTACATGGTAAGTTACTTATTATTTGTTTTTTGAAAAAGGTGGATCCCTGTCATTCACAGACTGTGGGACAGCACTGATACCGAAGGCGGTCCCTGTCACTCACCACACACTGTGGGACAGCACTGCTACCGAAGGTGGTCCCCGTCACTCACACACTGTGGGACAGCACTGATACCGAAGGCGGTCCCTGTCACTCACCACACACTGTGGGACAGCACTGATACCGAAGGCGGTCCCTGTCACTCACCACACACTGTGGGACAGCACTGCTACCGAAGGCGGTCCCTGTCACTCACACACTGTGGGACAGCACTGATACCGAAGGCGGTCCCCGTCACTCACACACTGTGGGACAGCACTGATACCGAAGGCGGTCCCTGTCACTCACACACTGTGGGACAGCACTGCTACCGAAGGCGGTCCCTGTCACTCACACACTGTGGGACAGCACTGCTACCGAAGGTGGTCCCTGTCACTCACACACTGTGGGACAGCACTGATACCGAAGGCGGTCCCTGTCACTCACACAATGTGGGACAGCACTGATACCGAAGGCGGTCCCTGTCACTCACACAATGTGGGACAGCACTGATACCGAAGGCGGTCCCTGTCACTCTCACACACTGTGGGACAGCACTGCTACCGAAGGTGGTCCCTGTCACTCACACACTGTGGGACAGCACTGATACCGAAGGCGGTCCCTGTCACTCACACAATGTGGGACAGCACTGATACCGAAGGCGGTCCCTGTCACTCTCACACACTGTGGGACAGCACTGCTACCGAAGGCGGTCCCCGTCACTCACACACTGTGGGACAGCACTGATACCGAAGGCGGTCCCTGTCACTCACACACTGTGGGACAGCACTGATACCGAAGGTGGTCCCTGTCACTCACACACTGTGGGACAGCACTGATACCGAAGGCGGTCCCTGTCACTCACACACTGTGGGACAGCACTGATACCGAAGGTGGTCCCTGTCACTCACACAATGTGGGACAGCACTGCTGCCGAAGGCGGTCCCTGTCACTCACACACTGTGGGACAGCACTGCTGCCGAAGGCGGTCCCTGTCACTCACACACTGTGGGACAGCACTGCTACCGAAGGCGGTCTCTGTCACTCACACACTGTGGGACAGCACTGCTGCCGAAGGCGGTCCCTGTCACTCACACACTGTGGGACAGCACTGATACCGAAGGCGGTCCCTGTCACTCACACAATGTGGGACAGCACTGATACCGAAGGCGGTCCCTGTCACTCACACACTGTGGGACAGCACTGATACCGAAGGCGGTCCCTGTCACTCACACACTGTGGGACAGCACTGATACCGAAGGCGGTCCCTGTCACTCACACACTGTGGGACAGCACTGATACCGAAGGCGGTCCCTGTCACTCACACACTGTGGGACAGCACTGCTGCCGAAGGCGGTCCCTGTCACTCACACACTGTGGGACAGCACTGCTGCCGAAGGCGGTCCCTGTCACTCACACAATGTGGGACAGCACTGATACCGAAGGCGGTCCCTGTCACTCACACACTGTGGGACAGCACTGATACCGAAGGCGGTCCCTGTCACTCACACACTGTGGGACAGCACTGATACCGAAGGCGGTCCCTGTCACTCACACACTGTGGGACAGCACTGATACCGAAGGCGGTCCCTGTCACTCACACACTGTGGGACAGCACTGCTGCCGAAGGCGGTCCCTGTCACTCACACACTGTGGGACAGCACTGCTACCGAAGGCGGTCCCTGTCACTCACACACTGTGGGACAGCACTGATACCGAAGGCGGTCCCTGTCACTCACACACTGTGGGACAGCACTGATACCGAAGGCGGTCCCTGTCACTCACACACTGTGGGACAGCACTGCTACCGAAGGCGGTCCCTGTCACTCACACACTGTGGGACAGCACTGCTGCCGAAGGCGGTCCCTGTCACTCACACACTGTGGGACAGCACTGATACCGAAGGCGGTCCCTGTCACTCACACACTGTGGGACAGCACTGATACCGAAGGCGGTCCCTGTCACTCACACACTGTGGGACAGCACTGATACCGAAGGCGGTCCCTGTCACTCACACACTGTGGGACAGCACTGATACCGAAGGCGGTCCCTGTCACTCACACACTGTGGGACAGCACTGATACCGAAGGCGGTCTCTGTCACTCACACACTGTGGGACAGCACTGCTGCCGAAGGCGGTCCCTGTCACTCACACACTGTGGGACAGCACTGATACCGAAGGCGGTCCCTGTCACTCACACACTGTGGGACAGCACTGATACCGAAGGCGGTCTCTGTCACTCACACACTGTGGGACAGCACTGCTGCCGAAGGCGGTCCCTGTCACTCACACACTGTGGGACAGCACTGATACCGAAGGCGGTCCCTGTCACTCACACACTGTGGGACAGCACTGCTGCCGAAGGCGGTCCCTGTCACTCACACACTGTGGGACAGCACTGATACCGAAGGCGGTCCCTGTCACTCACACACTGTGGGACAGCACTGATACCGAAGGCGGTCTCTGTCACTCACACACTGTGGGACAGCACTGCTGCCGAAGGCGGTCCCTGTCACTCACACACTGTGGGACAGCACTGATACCGAAGGCGGTCCCTGTCACTCACACACTGTGGGACAGCACTGATACCGAAGGCGGTCCCTGTCACTCACTCACACACTGTGGGACAGCACTGATACCGAAGGCGGTCCCTGTCACTCACACACTGTGGGACAGCACTGATACCGAAGGCGGTCCCTGTCACTCACACACTGTGGGACAGCACTGATACCGAAGGCGGTCCCTGTCACTCACACACTGTGGGACAGCACTGATACCGAAGGCGGTCCCTGTCACTCACACACTGTGAGACAGCACTGATACCGAAGGCGGTCCCTGTCACTCACACACTGTGGGACAGCACTGATACCGAAGGCGGTCCCTGTCACTCACACACTGTGGGACAGCACTGATACCGAAGGCGGTCCCTGTCACTCACACACTGTGGGACAGCACTGATACCGAAGGCGGTCCCTGTCACTCACACACTGTGGGACAGCACTGATACCGAAGGCGGTCCCTGTCACTCACACACTGTGGGACAGCACTGATACCGAAGGCGGTCCCTGTCACTCACACACTGTGGGACAGCACTGCTACCGAAGGCGGTCCCTGTCACTCACACACTGTGGGACAGCACTGATACCGAAGGCGGTCCCTGTCACTCACACACTGTGGGACAGCACTGCTACCGAAGGCGGTCCCTGTCACTCACACACTGTGGGACAGCACTGATACCGAAGGCGGTCCCTGTCACTCACACACTGTGGGACAGCACTGCTACCGAAGGCGGTCCCTGTCACTCACACACTGTGGGACAGCACTGATACCGAAGGCGGTCCCTGTCACTCACACACTGTGGGACAGCACTGATACCGAAGGCGGTCCCTGTCACTCACACACTGTGGGACAGCACTGCTACCGAAGGCGGTCCCTGTCACTCACACACTGTGGGACAGCACTGATACCGAAGGCGGTCCCTGTCACTCACACACTGTGGGACAGCACTGATACCGAAGGCGGTCCCTGTCACTCACACACTGTGGGACAGCACTGATACCGAAGGCGGTCCCTGTCACTCACACACTGTGGGACAGCACTGATACCGAAGGTGGTCCCTGTCACTCACACAATGTGGGACAGCACTGCTGCCGAAGGCGGTCCCTGTCACTCACACACTGTGGGACAGCACTGCTACCGAAGGCGGTCTCTGTCACTCACACACTGTGGGACAGCACTGCTGCCGAAGGCGGTCCCTGTCACTCACACACTGTGGGACAGCACTGATACCGAAGGCGGTCCCTGTCACTCACACAATGTGGGACAGCACTGATACCGAAGGCGGTCCCTGTCACTCACACACTGTGGGACAGCACTGATACCGAAGGCGGTCCCTGTCACTCACACACTGTGGGACAGCACTGATACCGAAGGCGGTCCCTGTCACTCACACACTGTGGGACAGCACTGCTGCCGAAGGCGGTCCCTGTCACTCACACACTGTGGGACAGCACTGCTGCCGAAGGCGGTCCCTGTCACTCACACAATGTGGGACAGCACTGATACCGAAGGCGGTCCCTGTCACTCACACACTGTGGGACAGCACTGATACCGAAGGCGGTCCCTGTCACTCACACACTGTGGGACAGCACTGATACCGAAGGCGGTCCCTGTCACTCACACACTGTGGGACAGCACTGATACCGAAGGCGGTCCCTGTCACTCACACACTGTGGGACAGCACTGCTGCCGAAGGCGGTCCCTGTCACTCACACACTGTGGGACAGCACTGCTACCGAAGGCGGTCCCTGTCACTCACACACTGTGGGACAGCACTGATACCGAAGGCGGTCCCTGTCACTCACACACTGTGGGACAGCACTGATACCGAAGGCGGTCCCTGTCACTCACACACTGTGGGACAGCACTGCTGCCGAAGGCGGTCCCTGTCACTCACACACTGTGGGACAGCACTGATACCGAAGGCGGTCCCTGTCACTCACACACTGTGGGACAGCACTGATACCGAAGGCGGTCCCTGTCACTCACACACTGTGGGACAGCACTGATACCGAAGGCGGTCCCTGTCACTCACACACTGTGGGACAGCACTGCTGCCGAAGGCGGTCCCTGTCACTCACACACTGTGGGACAGCACTGATACCGAAGGCGGTCCCTGTCACTCACACACTGTGGGACAGCACTGATACCGAAGGCGGTCTCTGTCACTCACACACTGTGGGACAGCACTGCTGCCGAAGGCGGTCCCTGTCACTCACACACTGTGGGACAGCACTGATACCGAAGGCGGTCCCTGTCACTCACACACTGTGGGACAGCACTGATACCGAAGGCGGTCCCTGTCACTCACTCACACACTGTGGGACAGCACTGATACCGAAGGCGGTCCCTGTCACTCACACACTGTGGGACAGCACTGATACCGAAGGCGGTCCCTGTCACTCACACACTGTGGGACAGCACTGATACCGAAGGCGGTCCCTGTCACTCACACACTGTGGGACAGCACTGATACCGAAGGCGGTCCCTGTCACTCACACACTGTGAGACAGCACTGATACCGAAGGCGGTCCCTGTCACTCACACACTGTGGGACAGCACTGATACCGAAGGCGGTCCCTGTCACTCACACACTGTGGGACAGCACTGATACCGAAGGCGGTCCATGTCACTCACACACTGTGGGACAGCACTGATACCGAAGGCGGTCCCTGTCACTCACACACTGTGGGACAGCACTGATACCGAAGGCGGTCCCTGTCACTCACACACTGTGGGACAGCACTGATACCGAAGGCGGTCCCTGTCACTCACACACTGTGGGACAGCACTGCTACCGAAGGCGGTCCCTGTCACTCACACACTGTGGGACAGCACTGATACCGAAGGCGGTCCCTGTCACTCACACACTGTGGGACAGCACTGCTACCGAAGGCGGTCCCTGTCACTCACACACTGTGGGACAGCACTGATACCGAAGGCGGTCCCTGTCACTCACACACTGTGGGACAGCACTGCTACCGAAGGCGGTCCCTGTCACTCACACACTGTGGGACAGCACTGATACCGAAGGCGGTCCCTGTCACTCACACACTGTGGGACAGCACTGATACCGAAGGCGGTCCCTGTCACTCACACACTGTGGGACAGCACTGCTACCGAAGGCGGTCCCTGTCACTCACACACTGTGGGACAGCACTGATACCGAAGGCGGTCCCTGTCACTCACACACTGTGGGACAGCACTGATACCGAAGGCGGTCCCTGTCACTCACACACTGTGGGACAGCACTGATACCGAAGGCGGTCCCTGTCACTCACACACTGTGGGACAGCACTGATACCGAAGGCGGTCCCTGTCACTCACCACACACTGTGGGACAGCACTGATACCGAAGGCGGTCCCTGTCACTCACACACTGTGGGACAGCACTGCTGCCGAAGGCGGTCCCTGTCACTCACACACTGTGGGACAGCACTGATACCGAAGGCGGTCCCTGTCACTCACACACTGTGGGACAGCACTGATACCGAAGGCGGTCCCTGTCACTCACACACTGTGGGACAGCACTGATACCGAAGGCGGTCCCTGTCACTCACACACTGTGGGACAGCACTGCTGCCGAAGGCGGTCCCTGTCACTCACACACTGTGGGACAGCACTGCTGCCGAAGGCGGTCCCTGTCACTCACACACTGTGGGACAGCACTGATACCGAAGGCGGTCCCTGTCACTCACACACTGTGGGACAGCACTGATACCGAAGGCGGTCCCTGTCACTCACACACTGTGGGACAGCACTGCTGCCGAAGGCGGTCCCTGTCACTCACACACTGTGGGACAGCACTGCTACCGAAGGCGGTCCCTGTCACTCACACACTGTGGGACAGCACTGATACCGAAGGCGGTCCCTGTCACTCACACACTGTGGGACAGCACTGATACCGAAGGCGGTCCCTGTCACTCACACACTGTGGGACAGCACTGATACCGAAGGCGGTCCCTGTCACTCACACACTGTGGGACAGCACTGATACCGAAGGCGGTCCCTGTCACTCACACACTGTGGGACAGCACTGCTACCGAAGGCGGTCCCTGTCACTCACACACTGTGGGACAGCACTGATACCGAAGGCGGTCCCTGTCACTCACACACTGTGGGACAGCACTGCTGCCGAAGGCGGTCCCTGTCACTCACACACTGTGGGACAGCACTGCTATCGAAGGCGGTCCCTGTCACTCACACACTGTGGGACAGCACTGATACCGAAGGCGGTCCCTGTCACTCACACACTGTGGGACAGCACTGATACCGAAGGCGGTCCCTGTCACTCACACACTGTGGGACAGCACTGCTGCCGAAGGCGGTCCCTGTCACTCACACACTGTGGGACAGCACTGCTACCGAAGGCGGTCCCTGTCACTCACACACTGTGGGACAGCACTGCTATCGAAGGCGGTCCCTGTCACTCACACACTGTGGGACAGCACTGATACCGAAGGCGGTCCCTGTCACTCACACACTGTGGGACAGCACTGATACCGAAGGCGGTCCCTGTCACTCACACACTGTGGGACAGCACTGCTGCCGAAGGCGGTCCCTGTCACTCACACACTGTGGGACAGCACTGATACCGAAGGCGGTCCCTGTCACTCACACACTGTGGGACAACACTGATACCGAAGGCGGTCCCTGTCACTCACACACTGTGGGACAGCACTGCTACCGAAGGCGGTCCCTGTCACTCACACACTGTGGGACAGCACTGCTGCCGAAGGCGGTCCCTGTCACTCACACACTGTGGGACAGCACTGATACCGAAGGCGGTCCCTGTCACTCACACACTGTGGGACAGCACTGCTGCCGAAGGCGGTCCCTGTCACTCACACACTGTGGGACAGCACTGATACCGAAGGCGGTCCCTGTCACTCACACACTGTGGGACAGCACTGCTGCCGAAGGCGGTCCCTGTCACTCACACACTGTGGGACAGCACTGATACCGAAGGCGGTCCCTGTCACTCACACACTGTGGGACAGCACTGATACCGAAGGCGGTCCCTGTCACTCTCACACTGTGGGACAGCACTGATACCGAAGGCGGTCCCTGTCACTCACACACTGTGGGACAGCACTGATACCGAAGGCTGTCCCTGTCACTCACACACTGTGGGACAGCACTGATACCGAAGGCGGTCCCTGTCACTCTCACACTGTGGGACAGCACTGATACCGAAGGCGGTCCCTGTCACTCACACACTGTGGGACAGCACTGATACCGAAGGCGGTCCCTGTCACTCACCACACACTGTGGGACAGCACTGATACCGAAGGCGGTCCCTGTCACTCACACACTGTGGGACAGCACTGCTGCCGAAGGCGGTCCCTGTCACTCACACACTGTGGGACAGCACTGATACCGAAGGCGGTCCCTGTCACTCACACACTGTGGGACAGCACTGATACCGAAGGCGGTCCCTGTCACTCACACACTGTGGGACAGCACTGATACCGAAGGCGGTCCCTGTCACTCACACACTGTGGGACAGCACTGCTGCCGAAGGCGGTCCCTGTCACTCACACACTGTGGGACAGCACTGATACCGAAGGCGGTCCCTGTCACTCACACACTGTGGGACAGCACTGATACCGAAGGCGGTCCCTGTCACTCACACACTGTGGGACAGCACTGCTGCCGAAGGCGGTCCCTGTCACTCACACACTGTGGGACAGCACTGCTACCGAAGGCGGTCCCTGTCACTCACACACTGTGGGACAGCACTGCTGCCGAAGGCGGTCCCTGTCACTCACACACTGTGGGACAGCACTGCTACCGAAGGCGGTCCCTGTCACTCACACACTGTGGGACAGCACTGATACCGAAGGCGGTCCCTGTCACTCACACACTGTGGGACAGCACTGATACCGAAGGCGGTCCCTGTCACTCACACACTGTGGGACAGCACTGATACCGAAGGCGGTCCCTGTCACTCACACACTGTGGGACAGCACTGATACCGAAGGCGGTCCCTGTCACTCACACACTGTGGGACAGCACTGCTACCGAAGGCGGTCCCTGTCACTCACACACTGTGGGACAGCACTGCTACCGAAGGCGGTCCCTGTCACTCACACACTGTGGGACAGCACTGATACCGAAGGCGGTCCCTGTCACTCACACACTGTGGGACAGCACTGCTGCCGAAGGCGGTCCCTGTCACTCACACACTGTGGGACAGCACTGCTATCGAAGGCGGTCCCTGTCACTCACACACTGTGGGACAGCACTGATACCGAAGGCGGTCCCTGTCACTCACACACTGTGGGACAGCACTGATACCGAAGGCGGTCCCTGTCACTCACACACTGTGGGACAGCACTGCTGCCGAAGGCGGTCCCTGTCACTCACACACTGTGGGACAGCACTGCTACCGAAGGCGGTCCCTGTCACTCACACACTGTGGGACAGCACTGCTATCGAAGGCGGTCCCTGTCACTCACACACTGTGGGACAGCACTGATACCGAAGGCGGTCCCTGTCACTCACACACTGTGGGACAGCACTGATACCGAAGGCGGTCCCTGTCACTCACACACTGTGGGACAGCACTGCTGCCGAAGGCGGTCCCTGTCACTCACACACTGTGGGACAGCACTGATACCGAAGGCGGTCCCTGTCACTCACACACTGTGGGACAGCACTGATACCGAAGGCGGTCCCTGTCACTCACACACTGTGGGACAGCACTGCTACCGAAGGCGGTCCCTGTCACTCACACACTGTGGGACAGCACTGCTGCCGAAGGCGGTCCCTGTCACTCACACACTGTGGGACAGCACTGATACCGAAGGCGGTCCCTGTCACTCACACACTGTGGGACAGCACTGCTGCCGAAGGCGGTCCCTGTCACTCACACACTGTGGGACAGCACTGATACCGAAGGCGGTCCCTGTCACTCACACACTGTGGGACAGCACTGCTGCCGAAGGCGGTCCCTGTCACTCACACACTGTGGGACAGCACTGATACCGAAGGCGGTCCCTGTCACTCACACACTGTGGGACAGCACTGATACCGAAGGCGGTCCCTGTCACTCTCACACTGTGGGACAGCACTGATACCGAAGGCGGTCCCTGTCACTCACACACTGTGGGACAGCACTGATACCGAAGGCTGTCCCTGTCACTCACACACTGTGGGACAGCACTGATACCGAAGGCGGTCCCTGTCACTCTCACACTGTGGGACAGCACTGATACCGAAGGCGGTCCCTGTCACTCACACACTGTGGGACAGCACTGATACCGAAGGCGGTCCCTGTCACTCTCACACTGTGGGACAGCACTGATACCGAAGGCGGTCCCTGTCACTCACACACTGTGGGACAGCACTGATACCGAAGGCGGTCCCTGTCACTCACAAACTGTGGGACAGCACTGCTGCCGAAGGCGGTCCCTGTCACTCACACACTGTGGGACAGCACTGATACCGAAGGCGGTCCCTGTCACTCACACACTGTGGGACAGCACTGATACCGAAGGCGGTCCCTGTCACTCACACACTGTGGGACAGCACTGATACCGAAGGCGGTCCCTGTCACTCACACACTGTGGGACAGCACTGATACCGAAGGCGGTCCCTGTCACTCACACACTGTGGGACAGCACTGATACCGAAGGCGGTCCCTGTCACTCACACACTGTGGGACAGCACTGATACCGAAGGCGGTCCCTGTCACTCACACACTGTGGGACAGCACTGATACCGAAGGCGGTCCCTGTCACTCACACACTGTGGGACAGCACTGATACCGAAGGCGGTCCCTGTCACTCACACACTGTGGGACAGCACTGCTGCCGAAGGCGGTCCCTGTCACTCACACACTGTGGGACAGCACTGATACCGAAGGCGGTCCCTGTCACTCACACACTGTGGGACAGCACTGATACCGACGGCGGTCCCTGTCACTCACACACTGTGGGACAGCACTGCTGCCGAAGGCGGTCCCTGTCACTCACACACTGTGGGACAGCACTGATACCGAAGGCGGTCCCTGTCACTCACACACTGTGGGACAGCACTGATACCGAAGGCGGTCCCTGTCACTCACACACTGTGGGACAGCACTGATACCGAAGGCGGTCCCTGTCACTCACACACTGTGGGACAGCACTGATACCGAAGGCGGTCCCTGTCACTCACACACTGTGGGACAGCACTGCTGCCGAAGGCGGTCCCTGTCACTCACAGACTGTGGGACAGCACTGATACCGAAGGCGGTCCCTGTCACTCACACACTGTGGGACAGCACTGATACCGAAGGCGGTCCCTGTCACTCACACACTGTGGGACAGCACTGATACCGAAGGCGGTCCCTGTCACTCACACACTGTGGGACAGCACTGATACCGAAGGCGGTCCCTGTCACTCACACACTGTGGGACAGCACTGATACCGAAGGCGGTCCCTGTCACTCACACACTGTGGGACAGCACTGCTGCCGAAGGCGGTCCCTGTCACTCACACACTGTGGGACAGCACTGATACCGAAGGCGGTCCCTGTCACTCACACACTGTGGGACAGCACTGAGACCGAAGGCGGTCCCTGTCACTCACACACTGTGAGACAGCACTGATACCGAAGGCGGTCCCTGTCACTCACACACTGTGGGACAGCACTGCTGCCGAAGGCGGTCCCTGTCACTCACACACTGTGGGACAGCACTGATACCGAAGGCGGTCCCTGTCACTCACACACTGTGGGACAGCACTGATACCGAAGGCGGTCCCTGTCACTCACACACTGTGGGACAGCACTGCTGCCGAAGGCGGTCCCTGTCACTCACACACTGTGGGACAGCACTGATACCGAAGGCGGTCCCTGTCACTCACACACTGTGGGACAGCACTGATACCGAAGGCGGTCCCTGTCACTCACACACTGTGGGACAGCACTGATACCGAAGGCGGTCCCTGTCACTCACACACTGTGGGACAGCACTGCTACCGAAGGCGGTCCCTGTCACTCACACACTGTGGGACAGCACTGATACCGAAGGCGGTCCCTGTCACTCACACACTGTGGGACAGCACTGCTGCCGAAGGCGGTCCCTGTCACTCACACACTGTGGGACAGCACTGCTACCGAAGGCGGTCCCTGTCACTCACACACTGTGGGACAGCACTGATACCGAAGGCGGTCCCTGTCACTCACACACTGTGGGACAGCACTGATACCGAAGGCGGTCCCTGTCACTCACAGACTGTGGGACAGCACTGATACCGAAGGCGGTCCCTGTCACTCACACACTGTGGGACAGCACTGATACCGAAGGCGGTCCCTGTCACTCACACACTGTGAGACAGCACTGATACCGAAGGCGGTCCCTGTCACTCTCACACTGTGGGACAGCACTGATACCGAAGGCGGTCCCTGTCACTCACACACTGTGGGACAGCACTGATACCGAAGGCGGTCCCTGTCACTCACACACTGTGGGACAGCACTGATACCGAAGGCGGTCCCTGTCACTCACACACTGTGGGACAGCACTGATACCGAAGGCGGTCCCTGCCACTCACACACTGTGGGACAGCACTGCTGCCGAAGGCGGTCCCTGTCACTCACTCACTGTGGGACAGCACTGATACCGAAGGCGGTCCCTGTCACTCACACACTGTGAGACAGCACTGATACCGAAGGCGGTCCCTGTCACTCTCACACTGTGGGACAGCACTGATACCGAAGGCGGTCCCTGTCACTCACACACTGTGGGACAGCACTGATACCGAAGGCGGTCCCTGCCACTCACACACTGTGGGACAGCACTGATACCGAAGGCGGTCCCTGTCACTCACACACTGTGAGACAGCACTGCTGCCGAAGGCGGTCCCTGTCACTCACACACTGTGGGACAGCACTGATACCGAAGGCGGTCCCTGTCACTCACCACACTGTGGGACAGCACTGATACCGAAGGCGGTCCCTGTCACTCACCACACTGTGGGACAGCACTGATACCGAAGGCGGTCCCTGTCACTCACCACACTGTGGGACAGCACTGATACCGAAGGCGGTCCCTGTCACTCACACACTGTGAGACAGCACTGATACCGAAGGCGGTCCCTGTCACTCACCACACTGTGGGACAGCACTGATACCGAAGGCGGTCCCTGCCACTCACACACTGTGGGACAGCACTGCTGCCGAAGGCGGTCCCTGTCACTCACCACACTGTGGGACAGCACTGCTGCCGAAGGCGGTCCCTGTCACTCACACACTGTGGGACAGCACTGATACCGAAGGCGGTCCCTGTCACTCACACACTGTGGGACAGCACTGATACCGAAGGCAGTCCCTGTCACTCACACACTGTGGGACAGCACTGCTACCGAAGGCGGTCCCTGTCACTCACACACTGTGGGACAGCACTGATACCGAAGGCGGTCCCTGTCACTCTCAGACTGTGGGACAGCACTGATACCGAAGGCGGTCCCTGTCACTCACACACTGTGGGACAGCACTGATACCGAAGGCGGTCCCTGTCACTCTCAGACTGTGGGACAGCACTGATACCGAAGGCGGTCCCTGTCACTCACACACTGTGGGACAGCACTGATACCGAAGGCGGTCCCTGTCACTCACACACTGTGGGACAGCACTGCTGCCGAAGGCGGTCCCTGTCACTCACACACTGTGGGACAGCACTGATACCGAAGGCGGTCCCTGTCACTCACCACACTGTGGGACAGCACTGCTACCGAAGGCGGTCCCTGTCACTCACACACTGTGAGACAGCACTGATACCGAAGGCGGTCCCTGTCACTCACACACTGTGGGACAGCACTGCTACCGAAGGCGGTCCCTGTCACTCACCACACTGTGGGACAGCACTGATACCGAAGGCGGTCCCTGTCACTCACACACTGTGGGACAGCACTGCTACCGAAGGCGGTCCCTGTCACTCACACACTGTGGGACAGCACTGATACCGAAGGCGGTCCCTGTCACTCTCAGACTGTGGGACAGCACTGATACCGAAGGCGGTCCCTGTCACTCTCACACTGTGGGACAGCACTGCTACCGAAGGCGGTCCCTGTCACTCACACAATGTGGGACAGCACTGCTACCGAAGGCGGTCCCTGTCACTCACACACTGTGGGACAGCACTGCTGCCGAAGGCGGTCCCTGTCACTCACACACTGTGGGACAGCACTGCTACCGAAGGCGGTCCCTGTCACTCACACACTGTGGGACAGCACTGATACCGAAGGCGGTCCCTGTCACTCACACAATGTGGGACAGCACTGATACCGAAGGCGGTCCCTGTCACTCACACACTGTGGGACAGCACTGATACCGAAGGCGGTCCCTGTCACTCACACAATGTGGGACAGCACTGCTACCGAAGGCGGTCCCTGTCACTCACACACTGTGGGACAGCACTGATACCGAAGGCGGTCCCTGTCACTCACACACTGTGGGACAGCACTGCTACCGAAGGCGGTCCCTGTCACTCACACAATGTGGGACAGCACTGCTACCGAAGGCGGTCCCTGTCACTCACACACTGTGGGACAGCACTGCTGCCGAAGGCGGTCCCTGTCACTCACACACTGTGGGACAGCACTGCTACCGAAGGCGGTCCCTGTCACTCACACACTGTGGGACAGCACTGATACCGAAGGCGGTCCCTGTCACTCACACAATGTGGGACAGCACTGATACCGAAGGCGGTCCCTGCCACTCACACACTGTGGGACAGCACTGCTACCGAAGGCGGTCCCTGTCACTCACACACTGTGGGACAGCACTGCTGCCGAAGGTGTGTCGAAACACAGTAATTGTAGGAACTGCTGCGCTTGCTGGTATTGAGGAAGGCAAAAATCTATGATGGGAATCAAAACTGCTAAAAGTAAAAGGAAATGATTAACTTATAATTTTGGATTGGAGTTGAATTTTAAAATTAATATTGCTAATATTGTTTCAATAACAGTTTCCTGTGTTGTGTTTTTTTTCCCTTCCAGAAATGTATCAGAGAAACAGAAACCTGTACAAAGCAGAAAATGAAGAACTACACACAACTATTTGGGGACAAAAGACTTTTTTATAGCATAATTTAATGCTGACTAACGTCCTATGGTTTCATTGAAATACGAACATGAGCAGGCTGCAGCGCTGTAAAAGGTTGGAGTTTCGTCTGCATTACGTCGCGTTAGACCAGCACTTGAAGCCAGTGCAGATAGGTGGGATGAAAGGCTTCCTCGCTGTGCCTGCTGAGAAGTGAAATGAGGTTGGGCAGTTTCAACACAGTTGCTAATGTGTCCACAACCACAACGACCTGGATGTTCTGCCACTGGCACGCACTGGGACTGCCGTTGGGGAAATTCCGTACTGCCAGCCTGTGATTTTCCAACTATTAAAGAGAATGGCTGGAAAAACACAGGCTGGGTATACAAGAATGTGTGCTACGATTCATCACATCTTGGCAGCACCTTAGGCCAAAGGAGTGTCAGCTGAAAAATAACAAACTAATCAATGCATCAGTAGTTAGATTACAAAGCTGCAAATCATTATTGAACAACTTCTGTGGTGATTGTATGGTCTGTGCTGTCCTTTGATCAATGACTATGAAATTAGAGTGTTGTTTTGCTGTTTGTTAAAGAAAAAGCTGAATAACAAGTTTATAAGAACATAAGAAATAGGAGCAGGAGTAGGCCAATCGGCCCCTCAAGCCTGCTCCGCCATTCAATAAGATCATGGCTGATCTGATCCTAACCTCAAATCTAAATTCATGTCCAATTTCCTGCCCGCTCCCCGTAACCCCTAATTCTCTTTACTTCTAGGAAACTGTCTATTTCTGTTTTAAATTTATTTAATGATGTAGCTTCCACAGCTTCCTGGGGCAGCAAATTCCACAGACCTACTACCCTCTGAGTGAAGAAGTTTCTCCTCATCTCAGTTTTGAAAGAGCAGCCCCTTATTCTAAGATTATGCCCCCTAGTTCTAGTTTCACCCATCCTTGGGAACATCCTTACCGCATCCACCCGATCAAGCCCCTTCACAATCTTATATGTTTCAATAAGATCGCCTCTCATTCTTCTGAACTCCAATGAGTAGAGTCCCAATCTACTCAACCTCTCCTCATATGTCCACCCCCTCATCCCCGGGATTAACCGAATGAACCTTCTTTGTACTGCCTCGAGAGCAAGTATGTCTTTTCTTAAGTATGGACACCAAAACTGTATGCAGTATTCCAGGTGCGGTCTCACCAATACCTTATATAACTGCAGGAATACCTCCCTGTTTTTATATTCTATCTCCCTAGCAATAAAAGCCAACATTCCGTTGGCCTTCTTGATCACCTGCTGCACCTGCATACTAACTTTGATTTTCTTGCACTAGGACCCCCAGATCCCTTTGTACTGCAGTACTTTCCAGTTTCTCACCATTAAGATAATAACTTGCTCTCTGATTTTTCCTGCCAAAGTGCATAACCTTACATTTTCCAATATTGTATTGCATCTGCCAAATCTCCGCCCACTCACCCAGCCTGTCTATATCCCCTTGTAGGTTTTTTATGTCCTCCTCACTCTCTACCTTCCCTCCCATCTTTGTATCATCTGCAAACTTTGATATGTTACACCCGGTCCCCTCCTCCAAATCGTTAATATAGATTGTAAAGAGTTGGGGACCCAGCACCAACCCCTGCGGAACACCACTGGCTACTGGTTGCCAATTTGAGAATTAACCATTTATCCCAACTCTCTGCTTCCTATTAGATAACCAATCCTCCACCCATGCCAGAATATTACCCCCAATCCAGTGATTCTTTATCTTGAGCAATAATCTTTTATGTGGCACCTTGTCGAATGCCTTCTGAAAGTCTAAATACACTACGTCCACTGGTTCCCCTTTATCCACCCTGTACGTTATGTCCTCAAAGAACTCAAGCAAATTTGTCAGACATGACTTCCCCTTCATAAAGCCATGCTGACTTTGTCCTATTAAATTATGTTTATCCAAATGTTCCGCTACTGTCTCCTTAATAATAGACTCCAAAATTTTACCCACCACAGATGTTAGGTTAACTGGTCTATAATTTCCAGCCTTCTGCCTACTACCCTTTTTAAATAAGGGTGTTACATTAGCAGTTTTCCAATCTGCCGGGACCTTTGCCGAGTACAGAGAATTTTGGAAAATTATTACCAAAGCATCCACAATCCCTACTGCCACTTCCCTCAAGACCCTAGGATGTGAGCCCTCAGGTCCAGGGGATTTATCCACCTTGAGTCCCATTAATTTACTGAGTACCAATTCCTTAGTGATTTTAATCGTATTTAGCTCCTCCCCCCCTAGAGCCCCCTGTTTGTCCAGTGTTGGGATATTCTTAGTGTCCTCTACCGTAAAGACTGAAACAAAATATTTGTTCAGCATTTTTGCCATCTCCATGTTTCCCACCATTAATTTCCAGGTCTCATCCTCTAAGGGACCTACGTTTGCCTTAGCCACCCTTTTTCTTTTTATATAACTGTAGAAACTCTTGCTATCATTTTATATTTTTTGCTAATTTATTTTCATAATCTATCTTCCCTTTCTTAATCAATCCTTTAGTTACTTTTTGCTGTCTTTTGAAGACTTCCCAATCTTCTATCCTCCCACTAAGTTTGGCTACCTTATATGTCCTTGTTTTTAGTCGGATACTATCCTTAATTTCTTTACTTAGCCACGGATGGCTGTCATTTCTTTTATACCCTTTTTTCCTCAGTGGAGTATATATTTTTTGAAAGTTGTAAAATAACTCCTTAAATGAACACCACTGCTCATGTACCGCCTTACCCTTTAATCTATTTTCCCAGTCCACTTTAATCAATTCCGCTCTCATACCATCATAGTCTCCTTTATTCAAGCTCAGTACGCTTGTTTGAGAACCAACCTTCTCACCCTCTAATTGGATATGGAATGTAACCATGTTATGGTCATTCATTCCAAGGGGATCCTTAACTAGGACATTATTAATGAATCCTGGCTCATTACACAGGACCAGGTCCAAGGTTGCTTGCCCCCTTGTAGGATCAGTTACATACTGCTCAAGAAATCCATCCCTAATACACTCAATAAACTCTTCCTCAAGGCTGCCCTGCCCAATTTGATTTGTCCAGTTAATATGATACTTAAAATCCCCCATAATTATAGCTGTTCCCTTATTACATGTTCTGACTATTTCCTGATTAATACTTCTTCCAGCATGGTTGCAACTATTAAGAGGCCTATATACTACACTCACTAGTGTTTTTTTCCCCTTATTATTCCTTATCTCTACCCAAACTGTTTCATTGTCCTGATCCTTTGTCCCGATATCATTTCTCTGTATTACAGTGATTCCTTCCTTTATTAACATAGCCACCCCACCTCCCCTTCCTTCCTGCCTGTCCTTCCTGATTGTTAAATACCCTGGCATATTTAATTCACAGTCATTGTCACCCTGCAGCCATGTTTCTGTAATGGCCACAAGATCATACCCATATGTAGTTATTTGTGCCGTTAACTCGTCCATTTTGTTACGAATGCTACGTGCATTCAGATAAAGAACTTTCAAATATGTTTTGTGACACTTAGTTCCTGCTTTTTCCTTTTTTAACACTTTACCTTTTACTCCATACCTTCTGTCCCTTCCTGATACGCTTTCCTCTGTCTCCCTGCTCAGGTTCCCAACCCCCTGCCACAGCTTTGGTGCTGGGTTAATCGCCTTGCGCCTTCTAGTTTTTATTTTATCTGTCGTGCCTAAAGTACGCTTTTCCCTTTCACTTATTCTTGAACAACTGTTTGCATTATTTGTATTGTAGATTTCCCCTGGGTCTTCCCCTCTCTTGCTGCTCTCAACTTTATTCTCTTCTGACTCCCCGCTCAGGTTCCCATCCCCCTGCCACTCTAGTTTAAACCTTCCCCAACAGCACTAGCAAACACCCCCGCGAGGACATTGGTCCCAGTCCTGCTCGGGTGTAACCCGTCACGCTTGTACAGGTCCCACCTTCCCCAGAACCGGTCCCAATGTCCCAGGAATCTAAATCCCTCCCTCCTACACCATCCCTGCAGCCACGCATTCATCCTGTCTATTCTCCTGTTCCTATACTCACTAGCACGTGGCACCGGTAGTAATCCTGAGATCACTACCTTTGAAGTCCTGCTTTTCAATTTATCTCCTAACTCCTTAAATTCATCTTGCAGGACCTCATCCCTTTTTTTACCTATGTCGTTGGTACCAATATGGACCACGACTACTGGCTGTTCACCCTCCCCCTCCAGAATGCCCTGCAGCCGCTCCGTGACATCCTTGACCCTAGCACCAGGGAGGCAACATACCATCCTGGAGTCATGTTTGCGGCCGCAGAAATGCCTATCTGTTCCCCTTACAATTGAATCCCCTATCACTATAGCCCTGCCACTCTTCTTCCTCCCCTCCTGTGCAGCAGAGCCACCCGTGGTGCCCCGAACCTGGCTCTTGCTGCTTTCCCCTGATAAGCCATCTCCCCCAACAGTATCTAAAGCAGAATATCTGTTTGAGAGGGAGATGGCCCCAAGGGACTCCCGCTCTACCTGCCCAGTCCTTTTACTCTGTCTGGCGGTCACCCATTTCCTTTCTGCCTGCGTAATCTTTACCTGCGGTGTGACCACCTCACTGAACGTGCTATCCACGATAGTCTCAGTATCGCGGATGCTCCACAGTGAATCCACCCGCAGCTCCAGCTCCGAAAGACGGTTAGTCAGTAGCTGCAGCTGGACACACTTCCTGCACACATGGTCGCCAGGGACACTGGTAGTGTCCATGACTTCCCACATAGTGCAGGAGGAGCATATCACGGGTGCGAGCTGTGCTGCCATGACTTGCCTTAGACTCTCAGACTCTCCTCCCACTCTAGGTCTCTCCTTTTATACTGTGCTTACCTCTCAGACTCTCCTGCCTCACCTGTGTCGTCGCACAGTAGTTGTCTCTTGTTGCAGGTCTGCTGCTGCTTTTATTCCCCAATCTCAGTCTTCTACTCTCAGGTCCACTGCCACTCTGGGGAAAAAGTTAGGAAAAGCAAGGCAAAGCAGCACCTCCTTCCCCCAGTTCACTGAACTCCCACATGTACCAAACTCTCAGCAGTTCACACTGTGTTGTAAACAATTGCAGAAAGTAAATAGCATGCAAAACTCCCTAGAGAAAAAAAAGTTGTGTCGGTAATCTCCCTTTTTGCTGCTTTTATATTTCTCCTGGTTTTCATTTGTCCTACCGGTTGTAATTTATCATATTCCTCTTTTTTAGACTTAATTTTGCCTTCTTTATTCACCCATGAGGCTCTAGCCTCTGGAGCAATCCCTTACTTCTGGTCAGGATGTTTTCAGTCTATACCCTATCAATCTCATACTTAAATATTTCTTACTGCTACTCTGTTGGTTTAACTGCCAACTTTTCCATCCGATCAATCTGAGCTAGGTCCCTTTTCATCCTTCTAAAATCTGCTTTATCGAGCCCAGCACCTTTATTTCAGCTCCATTTATTCTTTTATCTATTTTAGTGTAAACCCTAATTATGTTCCGATTGCTGTCCCCCAGAGGATACACTGAACCTTAAGGAATTATATCAGATTGAAGCTTGAAGATTTCATTTTTGCCAGATAATTAGGAAACGTGCAAATGAGATGCCGTTTCTTTTGTTTATTCTTCCTAGACCCGTTGCAGAACCCAACACCAAATGGAGCAAATCACAGAGGCAGCGTCCCTTTTAAGAGCTTTGCTTATTGTAACTATATTATCTTCCCTTGTTCCCAGACTGTATAGATTACCCTGTATTCTTTTTCTCCCTTTGTGAGAACCACAGTTGTTCTTTTGTGTTATCTAAAAATAAATATATTTTTATTTACAGTGATTTTTGTGTTAAGCAAGGTGAGATATATCATTACTGGGTAACTTTTTCTCCATTTTGGACACTGGGGACTCCCATATCCAGAATAGTTTTCATGGTATCCCAAACATGTTTATTAACCTCAACCTCAAAGAACATTTCACATCGTTCACCTGACGAAGGAGGAAGCCTCCGAAAGCTTGTGAATTTAAAATAAAATTGCTGGACTATAACTTGGTGTTGTAAAATTGTTTACAATTAAAAATATTCAATGACCCTGCCTCCACCACTCTCTGGGGAAGAGAGTTCCACAGACTCACGACCCTCTGAGAAAAGATTTCTCCTCATCTCCATCTTAAAATGGGAGGCCCCTTATTTTTAAACTATGGCCCCTAGTTCTAGTCTCTCCCACAAGGGGAAACATCCTCTCAGCATCTACCCCTTCTAGTCCCCTCAGGACCTTATATGTTTCAGTAAGATCGCCTCTCATTCTTCTAAACTCCAGTGTATACAGGCCCAACTTGTCCAACCTTTCCTCATAAGATAACCCCTCATCCCAGGAATCAGTCAAGTGAACCTTCTCTGAACCATCTCTAAAGCAATTATGTCCTTTCTTAAATAAGGAGACCAAAACTGCACACAGTATTCTAGATGTGGTCTCACCAATGCCCTCTACAACTGTAGCAAAACATCTTTACTTTTATATTCCATTCCCCTTGCAATAAATGACAACATTCCATTTGCCTTCCTAATCACTTGCTGTACCTGCATACTAACTTTTTGTGATTCATGTACTAGGACACCCAGACATTGCTGCAGGAGTTCCTCAGGGCAGTGTCCTAGGCCCAACCATCTTCAGCTGCTTCATCAATGACCTTCCCTCCATCATAAGGTCAGAAATGGGGATGTTCACTGATGACTGCACAGTGTTCAGTTCCATTCGCAACCCCTCAAATAATGAAGCAGTCCGAGCCCGCATGCAGCAAGACCTGGACAACATCCAGGCTTGGGCTCAGAAGTGGCAAGTAACATTCGTGCCAGATAAGTGCCAGGCAATGACCATCTCCAAAAAGAGAGAGTCTAACCACCTCCCCTTGACATTCAACAGCATTACCATCGCCGAATCCCCCACCATCAACATCCTGGGGGTCACCATTGACCAGAAACTTAACTGGACCAGCCATAAAAATACTGTGGCTACGAGAGCAGGTCAGAGGCTGGGTATTCTGCGGCGAGTGACTCACATCCTGACTCCCCAAAGCCTTTCCACCATCTACAAGGCACAAGTCAGGAGTGTGATGGAATACTCTCCACTTGCCTGGATGAGTGCAGCTCCAACAACACTCAAGAAGCCCGACACCATCCAAGATAAAGCAGCCCGCTTGATTGGCACCCCATCCACCACCCTAAACATTCACTCCCTTCACAACCGGCGCACTGTGGCTGCAGTGTGTACCATCCACAGGATGCACTGCAGCAACTCGCCAAGGCTTCTTCGACAGCACCTCCCAAACCCGCGACCTCTACCACCTAGAAGGACAAGAGAAGCAGGCACATGGGAACAACACCACCTGCACGTTCCCCTCCAAGTCACACACCATCCCGACTTGGAAATATATCGCCGTTCCTTCATTGTCGCTGGGTCAAAATCCTGGAACTCCCTTCCTAACAGCACTGTGGGAGAACCGTCACCACACGGACTGCAGTGGTTCAAGAAGGCGGCTCACCACCACCTTCTCGAGGGCAATTAGGGATGGGCAATAAATGCTGGCCTCGCCAGCGACGCCCACATCCCGTGAACGAATTTAAAAAAAGATCCCTCTGTACCTCAGAGTTCTGCAATCTCTCTCCATTTAAATAATATATTGCTTTTCTATTCCTCCTGCCAAAGTGGACAAGTTCACATTTTCCCACATTATACTCCATCTGCTGAATTTTTGCCCACTCACTTAACCTATCTATATTCCTTTGCAGACTCCTTGGTCTCAATTTTAGGGGGAAATTGTGGGGGCGGGGGGCTCCCAAAATCGCGGAAATCCTGCCGACTTCTGAGTTTCCCAGGGACCCACCTGTGTGTGCGGGTGACCCGAAACCAGAAATCCCACCAGCAATTAAAGCCAGCAGGTTGACAGTTAAAGAGCCAAATGTACCCCATTGAGGTACTTAAGGCATTTTACCTGTGACAGATTAAGTGATTGTAATAATTTTTTAACTTACCTGGGTGGCTTGCCTACTGCTTCTGATTCACACCCGGTGAAACCAGGCGTGAAGGGCAGGATCA
This sequence comes from Heptranchias perlo, assembly GCF_035084215.1. NCBI lineage: Eukaryota > Metazoa > Chordata > Chondrichthyes > Hexanchiformes > Hexanchidae > Heptranchias > Heptranchias perlo. The sequence continues at coordinate 34,993,385 of NC_090326.1, read as the reverse complement.
GGGAAAAAGATTACATAAATTACATAAAAAACCATAGAAGGAAGTTAAAACACAAAATCAACATATTTTTCCACCCTGCTCCGATGTCCAATGTCTCCCCCTCTTCAACCCCCCGATGTCCCCCTCTTCATCCCTCTCCCCCCCATCTTTCTTCCACTCTCCTCCCCCCGATCTTCGTTTCAGCGCCGGATGACGTCTCTCTTTCTCTCCCCCCACACCTTGTGTTGCAGCTCCTGACGGCAGCCAGCCTGTCAATCTCCGAAACCCGGAGAGGACGTTAATCATCAGCAATCAACATGCGACCGCGTCGGAAAGGGTAAGTTTTTGTTTATGTGGGTTTGCCACGTGCACCTTCACCCCCCCCCCTCCCCCCCCCCCCCCCCCCCACTGCCAACTCATCACCATTGCTAAATGGACCCCCTTATGTCCTCTTCACAACTTACTTTCTTATCTACCTTTGTGTCATCAGCAAATTTAGAAACTGTACATTCGGTCCCTTCATCCAAGTCATTGATATAGATTGTAAATAGTTGAGGCCCAAGCACTGATCCCTGTGGCACTCCACTCGTTACATCTTACCAACCTGAATATGACCCATTTAAGCGCACTGTCTGTTTCCTGTTAGCTAACCAATCCTTTATCCATGCTAATATGTTACCCCCTACTCCATGAGCTCTTATTTTGTGTAGTAGCTTTTGATGTGGCACCTTGTCAAAAGTCTTCTGGAAATCCAAGTACACCACATCCACAGGATCCCCTTTATCCACGTTGCTTGTTACTTCCTCAAAGAACTCTAATAAATTAGTCAAACACAACTTCCCTTTCATAAAGCCGTGTTGACTCTGCCTGGTTGCATTGAGATTTTCTAAGTGCCCTGCTATAACCTTAATAATATAACCCTATGACAGATGTTAAGCCAACTGGCCTGTAATTTCCTGCTTTCTGTCTCCCTCCTTTCTTGAATAGAGGAGTTACATTTGCTATTTTCCAATCTGATGGGACCCTTCCAGAATCTAGGGAATTTTGGAAAATTAATACCAATGCATCTACTATCTCTGCAGCCACTTTTAAAATCCTAAGATGAAGTCCGTCAGGACCTGGGCACTTGTCAGCTTTTAGTTCTAATATTTTTTTCAAAATCCTTTCCCTGGTGATTGTAAATGTTTTAAGTTCCTCCCTCCCTGTCACCTCCTGATTCACAATTATTTCTGGCATGTTATTTGTATCCTCTACAGTGAAAACGGATGCAAAATATCTGTTCAATTCATCCGCCATTTCCTTATTCTCCATTATTAATTCCCCAGACACTCACGCTAGAGGCCCAACGCTCACTTTACTTACTCTTTTCCTTTTTAAATACCTGTAGAAACTCTTACTATCTTTTTATATTTCTAGCTAGCTTTCTCTCGTACTCCAATTTCACCCTCCTTATTCTTTTAGTCATTCTGCCATTTGTTTTAGCATATCTAATTACTGAGTTTTAAGCTTTTGTGTAAGTCAGCCATACTTTATTTGGTCTGCAGACCAAGGATTCTTAAATTGCGTCTGTAATTTTTATCTCAGAATTCCAGTTATGTGTGTCATACGGTGTTAAAAACTGTATTACTGGATGAACCTGTAGTATGAATGGTCAGATCAACAACAACTAGAAAAAAAGAAAGCGCATCCTGCTTCAGCAATGGCCACCCTGTGGGGCTGATACTGTTTGACTCTGTTTTTAAGTGAAGTAAACCTCATGATTTACTAAACACTATTGTCAGAGCTAACGTCCAAAGAAGATGCCCTTTCCAGACCATCAATCCTTATTGTCAGATCAGAGTTAGTCCCAACTCCCCCTTTTTTGCAGTACTCTTGCATATTTCAGAAAATATGAGTGAATGAATAAATAGAACAACAACTTGCATTTATGTAGCACCCTTAATGTAGAAACATTTCCTGAGATGCTTTACAGATGCAGAAGGTATAATGAGGAAGAAAGTGAGGTGTTCGACATTTGGTATAGAGTTCCGCTTTCTTTGAATGTGGTTTATCCTCCACACACATAGCTCCATCCTCTTTCTCAAACTGTTCCCTGTTTGCACTTTGTTTAATTTAACAATTTCCTACCTTAAATATGTAATCATAACCAATGCAATAGGTTGCCTTTGTCAAGAAGAATTTGGAGCTTGTCTGCGTATGGGGATTTTATGCTGTGTGGGAGTGGGGAACATCACATGAAGCCAGTTTTCAGCCAATTTGATTCACTCCACGTGATATCAAGAAACGGCTGAGTGCACTGGATACAGCAAAGGCTATGGGCCCCGACAACATCCCAGCTGTAGTGCTGAAGACTTGTGCTCCAGAACTAGCCGCGCCTCTAGCCAAGCTGTTCCAGTACAGCTACAACACTGGCATCTACCCGACAAGGTGGAAAATTGCCCAGGTATGTCCTGTCAACAAAAAACAGGACAAATCCAATCCGGCCAATTACCGCCCCATCAGTCTACTCTCAATCATCAGCAAAGTGATGGACGGTGTCGTCGACAGTGCTATCAAGCGGCACTTACTCACCAATAATCTGCTCACTGATGCTCAGTTTGGGTTCCGCCAGGACCACTCGGCTCCAGACCTCATTACAGCCTTGGTCCAAACATGGACAAAAGAGCTGAATTCCAGAGGTGAGGTGAGAGTGACTGCCCTTGACATCAAGGCAGCATTTGACCGAGTGTGGCACCAAGGAGCCCTAGTAAAATTGAAGTCAATGCGAATCAGGGGGAAAACTCTCCAGTGGCTGGAGTCATACCTAGCACAAAGGAAGATGGTAGTGGTTGTTGGAGGCCAATCATCTCAGCCCCAGGGCATTGCTGCAGGAGTTCCTCAAGGCAGTGTCCTTGGCCCAACCATCTTCAGCTGCTTCATCAATGACCTTCCCTCCATCATAAGGTCAGAAATGGGGATGTTCGCTGATGATTGCACAGTATTCACTTCCATTTGCAACCCCTCAGATAATGAAGCAGTCCATGCCCACATGCAGCAGTACCTGGACAACATCCAGGCTTGGGCTCATAAGTGGCAAGTAACATTCGCACCAGACAAGTGCCAGTCAATGACCATCTCCAACAAGAGAGAGTTTAACCACCTCCCCTTGACATTCAACAGCATTAGTATCACCGATTCCTCCACCATCAACATCCTGGGGGTCACCATTGACCAGAAACTTAACTGGACCAGCCACGTAAATACTGTGGCTACAAGAGCAGGTCAGAGGCTGGGTATTTTGCACCGAGTGACTCACCTCCTGACTCCCCAAAGCCTTTCCACCATCTACAAGGCACAAGTTAGGAGTGTGATGGAATACTCTCCACTTGCCTAGATGAGTGCAGCTCCAACAACACTCAAGAAGCTTGACACCATCCAGGACAAATCAGCCCACTTAATTGGCACCCCATTCATCATCCTAAACATTCACTCCCTTCACCACCGGCGCACCATGGTTGCAGTGTGTACCATCCACAGGATGCACTGCAGCAACTCGCCAAGGCTTCTTCGACAGCACTTCCCAAACCCACGACCTCTACCAACTAGAAGGACAAGGGCACATGGGAACACCACCACCTGCACATTCCCCTCCAAGTCACATACCATCCCGACTTGGAAATATATCGCCGTTCCTTCATTGTCGCTGGGTCAAAATCCTGGAACTCCCTTCCTAACAGCACTGTGGGAGAACCTTCACCACACGGACTGCAACGGTTCAAGAAGGCAGCTCACTACCACATTCTCAAGGGCAATTAGAGATGGGCAATAAATGCCGGCCTCGCCAGCGACGCCCACATCCCATGAATGAATTTTAAAAATGAGTCATTTGCTCATTGATTGGTTCCTGAGATGGGTGATGGGCCAATTCTGAAGGGGTGTGGAGAATAATCCACAGCAGAGTCAGAAGGCTTTAATGGTGATGTTACTAAACCATGAATTGCAAAGTGGATGGGAGAACGTATCTCTTTATTACCCATTGTAGGTTGGGAACTTGGGAAAAGGTCTGAAGTGCATTTTTGTAAATCAATGTCAGCGTCATAAGGAATTCAAGAGGAGTAATCTTCATACTTTTTACTAAAAGTTGTTTAGATTTGTCCTCCAAAGAAAATATGCGGTTTGGTGCGTCAGTCATTAAAGCAAATCTTTAAATCACACCTCTACCTTGTGCACTGCTATGGTTTAGTGAAGCCAGAGGATAAATGAGAAAGAAAGTTAGATTACCTACAAGGGCACATGGGAACACCACCACCTGCATGTTCCCCTCCAAGTCACATACCGTTCCTTCATTGTCGCTGGGTCAAAATCCTGGAACTCTCTTCCTAACGGCACTGTGGGAGAACCTTCACCACACGGACTGCAGCGGTTCAAGAAGGCAGCTCACCACCACCTTCTCAAGGGCAATTAGAGATGGGCAATAAATGCAGCTAGGTCTTCATCTTACCTTGATGTTTATCCTGCGTGTAGCTAGTTTATCCTGTCCTGCTGCCCTGTTCCTTTCTGATTTAAAACGTGCATCAATCAAAGAACAGAGAATTGATTGGCCACAGGACTTGAGTGATGTAAGCATGGGGGAGGATCACATGGATATTAGGAGACTAATATACACAAAGTTATTAAAGGGACACTGCATATTTTCATTTTACTATTTGATGCTGAACTATTCCCAAGTTGTATGGAGCATAAGCTCCAAGCAAAGAATCCAGTTGACAGTACCAATGGAGAATAATCTAAAACTGACTTTGGACTTATCCCGGCCTTTGAGAGATCGATGCCACAACAATCTGTGTGTTACTCTCCCAAAACTTTACTGTTCTGTGCCTTCATAAGGCTATTAGATGCCAATTCAGAAAACAATCTGGATTGGACTCCCAACAACAGGATTACAGAAAAAAAATGTAAAAATAGAATAGTGCAAATGCTTTGAATTATAAAAAGAACTATTCAATCCAAAATCAGAGTATAGGCTGAGAACAAATGGTGAGAAGGCTTAGTGCAATTTTATATCACAACACAAGCTCCCTGATGCACTGAACTGAGTCAGCATAACAACAGCTTGCATTTATATAGCACCTTTAACGTAGTAAAATGTCCCAAAGGCGCTTCGCAGGAGTGTTACCAGATAAAACTTGACATCAAGCCACATAAAGAGATGTTAGGACAGGTGACCAAAAGCTTGGTTGAAGAGGTAGGTTTTAAGGAGCAGCAGCCAGTTTACGCACAGTGTAGACCATGTGGGGAAGACCCTGATAATTCTAATAATGTTAATTAAACATTTCTCAATATTAAAGACACTTGCCCATATTAAAACTAAGAATCTGCAAAATAAGCAGGTTCTAAGAGGTCATATTCAGGGCAAGATTAGAACCTGTGACCAGACATAAATGAATTAATAATCTGCAAGGACGGACATGGTGGGCACTAAACTGGGCCATATAGCGCCCGTTGTTTCGGCACTACGTGGCCTCTCCAACATCCAAGATGGCGTCTTAGCCCGCGCACGCACATTTCCAGGAGTTACCGCATGTGCAAATACCAAACGCCGGAAGCATGTAAAGTAGGGAGAAAATGCGTGCAGTGTGCAACGCTGATTTAAAGTGATAGACACCATTTTGGCACTTAACGCTCAACTCAACGCACAGTCTTATCCCCAACCACCTGAACGTCTCTTAGAGTGCCTGGAGGGCCCTCCACCAGCGCTATTTAAAGGGATCATGCAAGTGTTGCAGGTTAGTTGCTGGATTATTGCTTCTGGCTGCTGGTGGAGTAGGAAGTGTTTTTTGAAGCTCCCTATACTTACTGAGAGTTGCTACAGTACATTTGAGAGTGGTTTGGCAGGTACTGCCTTACAGTTCGGAAAGTTACAACCGTGGTTGAACACCATTCCTGGCAACCATGGGTGGTCTGCTAGGGCTCCCGCTGGGCATTGAGCATGACTGGGAGCATGCAGAGAGGTCACGCACAGCAGGTCAAGCTGCGAGGAGAGGGAGGAGAAGGAGGCGCAGGGCACTGAGCAGGAGGCCGTATCCAATGACGGCCTTCCAGGACCAATTCTGTTACCTCAACATTACCGAGGAGGATTGAATCCAATGCCTGAGGTTCATCAAGGAAGCCATGACCGAGATCTGTCAACTGGTGCGGCCACAACTGCAGCCTCAGAGTAGGGCAAGGACAGCATTGCCTGTGGCTGTTAAGGTCATCGTGAGGCTGAATTTCTATGGCTCAGGATTATTTCAGGCCTCTCCTGGTGACGTGCAACATCTCGCAGTATGCAGTGCACTGTAGCATAAGGCGGGGTGGGGGGGGTCACAGATGCACTGTACCAGATGAGGAACAGGCTCATCACCTTCCCTCTCCACAGAGACAAGCAGAACGAGCGAGCATGGAGGTTCGCTCACATTGCTGGCTTCCCCATGGTGCAGGGTGCCATTGAATGCATGCACATTGCCCTGTGCGCCCTGCATATCAACTCAGCCATCTTCGCCAACCAAAAGGGCCTCCACTCCCTCAACTTGCAGCTGGTGTGTGACCACACACATCGAATCATGGAGGTCGATGCCCGCTACCCTGGGAGCAGTCACGATGCCTTCGTCACGTGGCAGTCCAACGTGCCAGATATCTTTCACCCACCTCGGCTAGTCAAAGGCTGGCTACTGGGCAACAAGAGCTATCCCCTCTTGCCGTGGCTCATGACTCCAGTCAGGAACCCACGAACACATGCACAGCAAGCCTATAATGAGAGCCATGCTGCCACACGCAGTGTCGTGGAGCACACCATAGGTCTCCTCAAACAATGCTTCTGCTGCCTGGACCGGTCTGGAGGAGCCCTGCAGTACTGCCCTGAGCGATTGGGCAGATTCGTGGTGGTACGCTGCATGCTGCACAACCTCGCCATCATGAGGGACCAGCCTTTGCCATCGATGATCGGAGAAGACCCTGATCCAGAGGAGGAGGCTGAGGAAGAGGAAGAGGCTGAGGTGGGGAAGGAGGGGGAGGAGCTGGAAGAGGAAGTGGAGGAAGATGCAAGTGTGCAACAGGGACCACATGCCTCATCTGCAAGGGCTCTGCGTGCTCAGCTGATCCGTGCCCGCTATCAATAATATCAACTTCATCCCCCAACTCACCAACAGTCCTACACTCCCCACCTTTCCGCTCCCACAAGACAATCAAACCGCCCTCCATCTGATTACACATTGTTTTCTCCCTCAGCTCATCGCACAAATTAAAACCACCACCAAATGCAAAATCAAAGTCACATTTATCAATGAATAATTGAAATTATGGAAACAGAACAGAACCAATTACCCTTGTGCATTTCCTTAATACCTGTTGTTCGTGTGCCTTTACCTTTCCTAGTGCTCCTACAAGACACTTCCCCAATGGCTGGAGCATGGGTATTGGGAGGCTGCTGACCTTCAATGGAGGAGCGTGCAGATGGCCTTGGAGGACGACCTCGAGTAGCTCTGGGCTGGGAGGGTCCGGCTTCAGACTGTACCATCTCAGCCTGGGCTGCAGCAGTCTGGCCTGGCTGGCCTATAAGCAACGACAGGGACACTGGTGGAGTGGCAGGGGCGGCATCTGTGGTCCTGAGAGAGGACAGCAGGTCTGACTGCCAAGGCGCCACTGCCACTCTCCCGGGGCGATGCCTCAGCAATCCTGGTGATCAGCTGGAGAACGGATTACTGGAGTGCTGAGACGTCCTGGAAGCCCCGTTCCTCAGTGGTCCCCAGAGCCACGATAGCAGCAGTCTGAGCTTCCATTGCAGCAGTCTGAGCAGCAACTGTAGCTTGCAGACCTTTGATGACATCGGTCCGTGCTGCAATGGAAGCTGTGACATCGGCCATCAGTAGCTGCATCATGGTGGGTTCCACAGGTGTGCTGATGGAGGTGACCACCCGTTCCATGTTGGAAAGGATGGGCTCCAAGCTCTGCGCAAAGCCCTGTGCCAAGTTGGAGCTCGACTCCTTCATGCCACCTTTTGATCGTGCACAGGCTTTCTGGCAGACTTTCCAGTGCCCCAAGCATTTGGTGGTGTACGCCCATCAGCCATCTTCTGTAGCCTGGCCCATCGAAGTCTTCATCTGACTCTTCTGCAGCAGAACTAGTGAGCGACCTCGCCCTCCAGCGAGCTGGCACCTGTGGTATCCGTTCCCCCCACCCCGGCTCCTGCACACTTGTGCCCGGTGTTTCATCACGTGCAGATCCCTCCTCTAACCTAGCCTCTAAAGTACGCGCAGTGTCAGTCTCTGAGCTGGTGGATGCGAGTGTCAGATCGGGTGACGGTGTGCCTGCAGCGTCCCCCTCCCTCCTCCTCCTCTTCGGACGGTGCCGCCACGTGTTCGTGGATATCTGCAATGACAAAGGGAAACAGGTTGAGTTGTGGAGCAGGGAGAGGAGCAAGTAAGACGTGCGTGCCGACATCTGCAGCACGTGAGTCAGAAAAGATTATGGGAAGAGGGAGATGTGGGAAACGAGAAGGAGCATTAGATACGCAGAGACCCCCTTCATCGGGACCTCCAGCCCATTGTTGTCACGGCTGCAGCGACGGCCCGCCCAATGATCCGAAGCACAGTCTCCTCCAAGGGGGTGAGGAAGTGTGAGCGTCCCCGTCCACCCTCAGGTCCCTCCTGCTGCCAGCTGTTATGCGCCACCTTCTCCTGCAAGACAGAGGACAGTGTGTCAGTGAATATCCTGCAAGGTGTGTGGGTGATATGCCTGTCATGGTAGAATAGCTGCCAGTGTGTGTGAGTTGTGAGTGGTGGTTGTGTGGCCTGCAAGTGTGGTACTATGTGCGGGTGAGATGCAGCATGCTGAATGCAGCATTGTGTATGGACGGGCAGTGTTTGTTGGTGAGTGGGTGATGGGAAGTGTGATGCGTGGAGCAGTGGTGCAGTTGGTTGGATGTGCCACTTGACACTTGTATTCACTCACCTTGACCACTCGTGTTAAATCATTGAACTTCTTTTGGCACTGCAACCACATGCGTGGTGTCATTCTCCTGGCATTCACTTCCTGCGCCACAGCCAACAATGCCTGTGGAACTGCAGTCTGGAGGGTCTCCTGCCACCCTGTGGGTACATGTGGCCCTCCTTTCATCCACCCCCTCCAACAGGGCCTCCAGTGCATCTTCTGAGAAGTGTGGGGCCCTCTCTTGCACCAGTCCTGCCATCCTTGTAGCCATCTTTCCCTCCTCCTAGTGGACTGTACATGTCCCATTTAAAATGTGCACCTGCACCTTTAAGAGGTGCAGGCTGCCAATGACGTGCACTGAGCACGTCCCATTTCCGACTTCCTCATTCTCCATGCAGCCAGCGCTACCCGTGCTGCAGAGAGGCTGCACGGAGATATCATGGTAAGTAGCAGACAGCTCAAAATTCAAGTGCTGCCTGCGTAGGGGCCATCGGGCGCAGGGTAATAGCGGATCACGCTACCTACGCCCAAAAATGGCACTTATCGAATATCCCCCCCTCCCCCCATGTGTTCTAGGATTACGTAATTTACAAGATGATTTAATGGGTTGACGTGTTATATATTAATTAAAAATAACCGGAATGTGTTGACAAATTATCGTCACGTTAGCATGACGTTACTAACACTAGAAATGGTCCCCTCAGATCTAATCATTGTTCCAAGTCCAAATTACAGCGAAAGTTAATTCTGAATGAAAGGTAAAGTGTTAAAAGTTGGGATTTTAGCCAAGAAATGGTGACCAGATCCCAGCTGATACATACAAAGTTAGTGAAATTTGGTTCATGTTTCATCATTTAAAAAATTTGGATCAAATAATTAATTGTTTCTCCCGCCACTAATGTTTGATGGACAAGAAGAAAGGGAATCAGCACAGTGAGAAGAGACGGGGAAAGGAGTTTGAATCAGGGCTTAAAGGAAACTGGGGAGGAATTATAATTACCTCATAGAATTTTTATTCATAGAAATTGCAGCACAGAAGGAGGCCATTTGGCCCATCATGCCTGATATGGCAAGCTACCACAGGGAAGCAGCAACACTGTGAGTGTAATTGGCAGGATTCAAAGCCACATTAAAAAAAACAGAATGGGTTTCCAGCCCATCAGCTTCAACCATCCACGTAATGCGACAGCAAAAAAAGCAAATTAAATGCGAGTAATGAAGATGATCCTATTGATTCAGTTTTAATATAAAAATACAAGTGAAAGTGAATTTTGACAAAGATCTGCATCCCCTTTAATCATTGACGATATTTGAAGGATATAAATAACTATCAAATAACCTGAACCACATTTCTGTCCCAATCTACATTGATTTTAATCCTACTTTTTCCATGGAAAAGCAACTCTAATCTCTTCTGTGCTTAGAGGAATACTATATATAGTACTGACATAAAAACAGAGGATGTTCAACATACAGAGCAAGTGCATCGCCTCTGAAAAGAGAAAAGGTGGTTTAACATTTTGGATGTTTGTCAACTTTTCCTGGCTGCAGCTGGGTTCAGCAGGAAAATCTTCAAGCTTGCTCTCTGTGTCCTCCCCTGTAATGGTTGTGGCTGGACATCCTCACCTTTTAAGATTCAGCTTGAGTCAGTGGTAGTACTCGCACCTCTGAGTCATGAAAGTTCTGGGCTCAAGCATCCAGTTTATGTGGGTGAGCTGCATACTATGGTCAGCTTCTCGCTCCACTGTGTGAAATTCAATGTGGGACCTTATTAACATAATTGTCCAAGTAAATGAGGCTTATCTTTGCCTCCATCTGCCCCATAAATGCCTCAGAAAATGCAGTGTCCTGTGAATCAGATGTGGACACAGACTTTGCTGGAGCCGGGCATCTCGCATCACGCCCCGTTAGTTAGACTTGTTCGTGCATGTTTTGGTTTTAAAATTTTTAGCCAACAAAGTTGCTGGAAGTACGAGCTGATAATGGCGCAGCAAGGGCACCTGGGAACTTGGTGAACAACAGGACAAACTGTGTATCTCCTTAACCAATGAGATTTAAGGATTGAGAAATAAACAGAGGAAGGACTGAGAAGGAGGGTGAATTAGAGTCAAATCAGGTACAGAAGAGAAATAAAGAGAGGGAAAGAAAGATTGGATTAAGAGAGAGAGAGAAAAAGTAAGAAAAAAAATTTAAATTTAAAATTTGACATTTTTAAAATCTCCTAGAACAATTCATTACCTGAAGGAATGAGACTCCACACTTTTAATTGTTTACTTTCTGGGCCAGAGAGGTTGATTGTCTGTCATTAACAATTACCGCATCATTAAAAGGGTGCTTACGCTGATAGTTACAAGACTTAACTTTCTGAGGCGAGTTTAATGGGCAATTAATGTGCAAATCCAGCAACTTCATGAAAATCACTGGGGAGGTTAAGCGCGAGATGCTGTTTTCGTGATTCACGGGGTATCTCTTCCTCACCTCAAGTTGCCGGCTGATTTGCGCATTAATAACGACGTGCATCGTTCACACGCTGTTATTTTTTCAGCAAAATCTGGCCCATCACATACAAGGCTTGAACCACTGGCGAAGCTTCGTCAAACTGGAGCTGCAGAATTACCTATTGTGGGTTTGAGATGCCTCCAGAACATTTCCATTTGGAGGCCTGTATTGTTTCAGAAACCAAAGCGGCAATTTTTCCCTGGGGCGGGAGTGCAGCCTGCAGGGCCAGGGCGGGAGGGAAGTGGCTACGACTGCAACAGTGTGACGCCCAGGCAATTTCAATTCCCAGGCTTCATTTAAATGTCCCCTTTCCTTCAGTGCTCTGCTCCTCGGCCCCCTCTCCGTTGATGTGCTACAATCCTGGCTCCTGCTATGCCCCATTCCCTGGGCTCCTAATGAGGCCATGCTGAACATCACAAGAGCCCTGCAGATTATCGGTGAGCAATGCCACAGGAGATTGACTGACTGTGTACAATCTAGCTACACAGTAGATTAACAAACTGGTTAATAACAATTGGTGATTCATTGGGGTATCAGCATATCAGGGCAGAGTTATAGGACACCAGTTTGACACTTTAATTCCTTACAAAGGAAGTGTGAAAGAAAAGAAGAGCAGGTGAACACAGGTACCCCAAGCACTAATCGTGCAGCATTTGTAGGTCCCCTTCATGCCCCCATTGCATAATCATATTTTTCAGCATCTTCTATGTGGCATAGAGATGTGCTGTGCAATAGTAAAGCACTGAGAAGCTGTACTGTACAGCTCAGGAAAGTCCTAAGTTCGATTGCCTGTCTCTGGTAAATTAGCTGATCTCAGCTGGTGTTGGAAGGGAGCTAAATTTGGCCTCAGCGCCTCTAAGATAGAAAGGTAAAAATCAGCCATGGTTACCACTACTGATTGTTATCCAGCGGCCTGCCCCACCAACGCCCCCCCACCCCCCGTCCCACCAACGGAAATAGACATTAGGTGGGGATTGGATCAGATTGGAATATGGTGCCTCTTGCAGTCGAAGAGCCTGCCAAGTCTCACCAGCTGGCTTACACATGAAGAGTGACCACTTGGGTCAGGTACAGGAGAGCAAACAGCGTCTGTGATGCAATACCACAGCAAGGAGTCAACATCTTCGGGGGAGGGGTGGGGCAGGGAAGAAAATTGGGAGGAAAATGAGGGAGGAGAAAAGTTGATACTAGAAGCAAATAATCTGGGTTTTCAGCCTAGAAACTAAAAGCCATTCGTACTACTAATTGGGAAGTGGACGTGCTATATTAAAAAATGGATTCACCTGACAAGGTGGATCAAGGAGAAGGTGGCAGTGTGCCCACATCATCTGGCTTTCAGCGTTTGGAACAAAAATTTAAAACATTATGAAGTGACTCCGTGGAGGTGGTGCAGGTCATTGTGTCCTAACTAACCTCACTCAATTCACGCACAGTTCCATTTCCGTGGACATTAGAGCCCTCCATCAGATTGTACTGCCACATCTGGTGTCCCACAGTAAGAATAAAACAAAGAAACCTGAAGTCATTTTGTACGGAAAATGCCCTAAAAATGCCAGAGGAGTCCGCAAAATTTTTCAGCATTCCTATTGAACTTTGGGTAAACAGAAAGGGTTAAGGCTAAGAACCACAGTATGTGTTGTGAGAACGAAGACTCTTTCACGGTTAGCACTGGGACCAAAAGCACTCAGACTTGTCAAAGGGTGACTGAGGGATTATGTTCTGATGACCACAAGAGTGGCCATCCGTGTCTTGTCTTGTTTTCAACCCCCATCCCCATGATGACTTACAGCCAAATAACTGAAAGGATTTCTTACAAATGGCTCAGACGACCTGATTCGTGTCTGTGAAGTTTTACTACAGTTATTTACAACCCAGCAAGATAAACAGTCCCAACTAATGGGCTCACCAGACTTTACTTCCCAAGCACTTGAGAGTTATACATTATAAAGAAAGAACTTACATTTACATAGCACTTTTCATGACCTCAGGATGTCCCAAAGTGCTTTACAGACAATGAAGTACATTTGATGTGAAGTCACTGTTGTAATGTAGGAAATGCAGCAGCCAATTGCGCACAGCAAGAACCCACAAACAGCAATGAGATAATGACCAGACAGTTTGTTTTAGTGATGTTGGTGGTGGGATCAATGTTAGCCAGGACACCGGGAAAAACTCCCCTGCTTTTCTTCGAAATTGTAAACAATTTTACAACACCAAGTTATAGTCCAACGATTTTATTTTTAATCCCACAAGCTTTCGGGGGCTTTCCCCTTCCTCAGGCGGTTTTCCACACCGCCTGAGGAAGGGGAAAGCCCCCGAAAGCTTGTGGGATTAAAAATAAAATCGTTGGACTATAACTTGGTGTTGTAAAATTGTTTACAATTGTTAACCCCAGTCCATCACCGGCATCTCCACATCATTTCTTCGAAATGGGAATGAAGGAATTTGCTTTCTGAATCAAATGTGCAAAAGATGGGGTTTTGACAAAAGGTAGAGGAGCTTTCAGAACTCTCACTCAGAGCATGCAGACCCATCAGGAAGATCAGAACCATCAGAATGACAGAGCAGTCAGTCAACTCACTGTCAGTCAAGGGGCTGAGAGCGACAGATTACATTCAAACAATGACGGACAGGAAAAGACCCTCTGGTCCATCCAGCCTGTCCCACATAATTGTAATACCTTGTGCATCACAATTTATACACTCCCCAACCAGCAAAGGCCCCTTTAAGGAATTCAAGATTGCACTGGGGGTCCTATGTATGTCATAGGACCCCGATTAGAAAATTAAAAGCAGGCTCCCGTCTGGAACAGGCAGGTGCCTGGGCTGCCCATTCAAAGGCCTCCAACGAAAATAGCGGCGGCCTTATCAGGAGCAGCAACGGGGTGGTAAGTGGTGCACTGCCATTATAGGCTTACTACAGCCCTGTTCCCACCAGGTAGAGGCCCTGACAATTGACCCACAGAGTCTAATCTAAACAAACCTTGACTTCATGTCAATCCTGGGCATTAACCACAGTATCAACTTATAAGGCAACTAATGCTCAATTGATATGCTAGAATTGACTTTGTAAACTCAGAAATTAATTTTGTCAGTTAATGACAGTGATCATAGTATCTATTTATAATAGAGAGCCGAGCTAATGCTGGGTTACAGTGGATTACTGTGGTGAGCCTTTGTAACTTCAGATACTAATTCTGTGAGTTGATAATAAATGCATGGTACTACAGTAGATATCAAGTACTTTTCAAAATGTAGTCAACAACAGCAGCTTGCATTTATACAGTGCCTTTAATGTAGTAAAACGTCCCAAGACGCTTCACAGGAGCGTTATCAAACAAAACTGGACACCGAGCCACATTAGGAGGTATTAGGTCAAGTGACCAAAAGCATGGTCAAAGAGGTAGGTTTTAAGGAGCATCTGAAAGGAGGAGAGAGGGGCGGAGAGATTTAGGGAGGGAATTCCAGAACTTAGGGCCTAGGCAACTGAAGGAATGGAGACCGATGGTGAAGCGATGAAAATCAGGGATGCACAAGAGGCCAGAGTTGGAGGAGTGCAGAGATCTCGGAGGGTTGTAGGAGGTTACAGAGATAGGGAGGGGCAAGGGCATGGAGGGATTTGAAAATAAGGATGAGAATTTTAAAATCGAGGCTTTGCTGGACCGGGAGCCAATGTAGGTCAACGAGCACAGGGGTGATGGGTGAACGGGACTTGGTGCGAGTTAGGATACGGGCGGCAGAGTTTTGGATGAGCTCAAGTTTATGGAGGATAGATGATGAGATGCCGGCCAGGAGAGCATTGGAATAGTTGAGTCTAGGGGTAACAGAAGTACGGATGAGGGCTTCAGCAGCAGATCAGCTGAGGCAGGGTGGAGATGGGTGATGTTAGAGGTGGAAGTAGGCGGTCTTGATGATGGAGCAGATATGGGGTTGGAAGCTCATCTCAGGGTCAAATAGGACGCCAAGGTTGCGAACGGTCTGGTTCAGCCTCAGACAGTGGCCAGGGAGAGGGATGGAGTCGGTGGCCAGGGAACGGAGTTTGTGGTGGGGCCCGAAGACAGTGGCTTTGGTCTTCCCAATATTTAGTTGGAGGAAATTTCTGCTCATCCAGTACTGGATGTTGGACAATCAGTGTGACAAATCAGAGACAGTGGAGGGGTCGAAAGAGGTGGTGGTGATGTAGAGCTGGGTGTCATCAGTGTACATGTGGAATCTGACGTTATGTTTTCGGATGATGTTGCTGAGGCACAGCATGTAGATGAGAAATAGGTGGGGGCCAAGGATAGATCCATGGGGGACTCCAGAGGTAACGTTGCGGGAGTGGAAAGAGAAGCCATTGCAGTTGATTCTCTGGCTACAACTGGATAGATAAGAATGGAACCGGGTGAGGGCAGTCCCACCCAGCTGGATGATGGAGGAGAGGCGTCAGAGGAGGATGGTGTGGTCAACCTTGTCAAAGGCTGCAGACAGGTCGAGAAAGATGAGGAGGGATAGTTTATCACAGTCACATAAGATATCATGTGTGATTTTGATAAGGGCCATTTCAGTGCTGTGGCCATCACAGAAACCTGATTGGAGGGGTTCAAACATGGAATTGCGGAAAAAGATGGGCACAATAGTCACTGTTGTAATGTAGGAAATGCGGCAGCCAATTTGCACACTGGAAGGTCCCACAAACAGCAATGAAATAAATGACCAGATAATCTGTTTTAGGGATGTTGGTTGAGGGATAATTGTTGGCCAGGACACTGGGGAGAATTCCCCTGCTTTTCTTCAAATAGTGTCGTGGGATCTTTTATATCCACCTGAGAGGGCAAATGGGTCCTCTGTTTAACATCTTATCCGAAAGACAGCACCTCCAACGGCGCAATATTCCCTCAGTACTGCACTGAAGTGCCAGCCTAGATTATGCACATTAAGTCTCTGAAGGGGGGCTTGAACCCGAGTGTGCTACCATTGAGCCAAGGCTGACACCCAACAGTAAGGTGCTACTGACTGTATCATTCTAAGTGTATTAATAAAGAAACTTTAGTTCCAGATTTTATGGCCTAACTTCCACTTTGACGACTTTGAGATTGAGGGGTTAACTCATTGACTCAGTGGCGTATATGTGTATCCTGATGGGGATTGGTAGTGTAAATCTTAATACTGTACAATCTGGACCAGTATGGGTGAAAATGGTTCAGGCAAGCCAAACTCAGGCCACAGCGAAGAATCGCATAGACCTCCTCAGAAGACAAACACGGGATGCAACCAACAGAGTACCCTTCATCGTCCAGTACTTCCCCGGAGCGGAGAAACTACGCCATGTTCTCCGCAGCCTTCAACATGTCATCAATGACGACAAACACCTCGCTAAGGCCATCCCCACGCCTCCACTACTCGCCTTCAAACAGCCACCCAACCTCAAACAGACTATCGTTCGCAGCAAATTACCCAGCTTTCAGGAGAACAGCGTCCACGACACCACACAACCCTGCCACGGCAACCTCTGCAAGACACGCCAGATCATCGACACAGATACCATCATCACACGAGAGGACACCACCCACCAGGTACATGGTTCATACTCCTGTGACTCGGCCAACGTTGTCTACCTCATACGTTGCAGGAAAGGATGCCCCGGAGCATGGTACATTGGCGAGACCATGCAGACATTGCGACAACGGATGAACGGACACCGCGCAACAATTGCCAGACAGGAGGGTTCCCTCCCAGTCGGGGAACACTTTAGCAGTCAAGGACATTCAGCCACCGATCTTTGGGTAAGCGTTCTCCAAGGCGGCCTTCGAGACACATGACAACGCAAAATCGTCGAGCAGAAATTGATAGCCAAGTTCCGCACCCATGAGGACGGCCTCAACCGGGATCTTGGGTTCATGTCACGCTACACGTAACCCCACCAGCAGGAAAAAAAAAAGTTATCTGTTTTTAATACAACTGGACATTCTCTCTCTCTCTGCCTTTCGGGTCTCTTTCTCTCTCTGGCTTTGTAATCTGACCCATTGTGTATTCAGTATACTGGGACATACTGTTTTCCGTGGCTAACCTGTCTGAACACCAACGACACCTTTGATTGGTGTGATCGTGTCCCAGCCTAATATAAGATATGTGATTTGAGAACCTTTCACTCACTCACCTGACGAAGGAGATAATCTCCGAAAGCTTGTGATTTTCAAATAAAACTGTTGGACTATAACCTGGTGTTGTAAGATTCCTTACATTTGACCACCCCAGTCCATCACCGGCATCTCCACACCCAGACAAGGGACAACGAATTCTTTGAGAATTTAAGGTGCCCTTTGATTAATACTCCTTAAAAGGTTTATTAGGGGACAGATTCCTGCGTTCTTAAAACTTATTAAAAAAACAGCTTTGATAAGTAAAGACTCCACCATCAGCCACATATATTCAATAACTCAACCCTGCATATCATATTATAAAATAGTGCCTTAAAAGGGCTCCTTCAATTCTTCTTTGCAGCCTACACTGATTGGGACAGTATACAGGTGGGTGCTTAATATCCACTGGCATATTTGAAGAAGAGCAGGGAGTTCTTCTGGTGTCCTGACCACCATTCCTCCTTCACCCAACATTACCAAAACAGATTAACTGGTCATTCATCTTATCGCTGTTTGTGGGGTCTTGTTGTATGCAAAATGACTGTGGTGTTCACCTACATAATAATAGGGTCAGCACTTTGAAATGTGTTGGGACATTCTGAGAAATAGTGCTTTGTGTATACAAGTCCTTTCTTGCTTTATTCTGCTAAAACATAAAATGAAGCCTTTACAGTGTTTCTCAGAATGTTGACTCGGGTTCAGTCAGCATAACTTGAATTGGCATGGCATTACCTGAGGCATCTCCTGAAAGCCAGCTATACAAACTCCTGCCAAGGAGCCAGTCGGGTGTGGAGGTGCAGGCAGCGTGGGAAGTGGAGATGATGGTGACGGTTCAGGAGGCCTCCCACAAGGAAGAGAAGCAGTACAGATAGGGCAGTTCAAATATAGGTGTCCAGAACTGCATGGCAATGTTGTAAAGGTGCGTTCTGTTAGTGAGGGATATTACCATAGAGTTACACTGAATTCAAATTGGGACACTTTAAACTGCCAGTTATTGGAGAGAGTTTATTCATAACAAGCAGGGACCAGTGTACTAGTACTTGTAAGTGTTTAAGACATAACATTAGGGAATTTGCAAAGCAGTTTGATAATTCTACACTTGGTATCTCATGCCATCAACAGAATGACTGTGTTAATTTTCAGACTATATACTGTTTTGATGAGGGTGCACAGATGGTTGCATGCTTGTTATTTGGAGAGCTTGCAAAGGCACAAACCTCCAGTTTGCTATACTGGGTGGTTATAGGAAAACGGACAAAGCCTCTGTCATAATGGGGGTCGATATTAGCCTCCACACGACGGGCGGGAGGAGGTCGGGGGATGGGGGTCAAACCCTAAAAAACGGGGAATGCGCCCCCAACCTGCCACATACGCGCCCGGTGCCATTTATACGGCGGCAGCTGGTGAGGCGTGACACTTCATTAACATATTTAAATCAGGCTCCCACAGAGCAATTGAGAGCCTGATTTAAATTTAATTGCTGCCAGCCGGGCTTCCCAGGGCTCGGTAAAGCCGGCAGTAAAATGGAGGAGGGAGCTGCCGGCCCCAGAAGGTAAGTGCTTTTTATAGCACTCCTTGTAGGCCTGGAGGAACAGGAGTGCTTCCCCCGGCCCCTCGAACAAATTTTCGGCCTCCCATCTGCCGATTGCTGCTTCTCTCTCCCCTCTGCCGCGATCGGCCGACCACTCCCCCTTTAACCCCCAATCTCCGGCCACCATCACGATTGCAGGGGACCGTCTCCAGCCTCCTGCGGGTTTTCCCGCCGGGCAGCCAGCCATCTTGTCAATCTGCCCGGCTGCCAGGCAGGAAATGGAAGAAAAAAAATTATAATGAGGTCCTGCCGTTAAATTCGGCGGGACCTCCGCATTCCCTGCCTTGCCGGGTTTCCCCAGGCTGCCGGGTTTCCCCCGCACCCTCCCCATAAATATCGGGGCCATTGTATCAGTTAACAGATCAGCAGGTTCAGAAAACTGCTTGATGTCCTAGATGGCTGGTCTGTATCATCAAAGTTCATGTGGTCTATAGGCAGCAAACCGGTGTGGTGCTTAAAAATAGTTCCAATCTTTGTGATTCTATAGACTTTTTAAATCAGAATAGTTCACATCCTGTGCAGCAAAGAGAAGCTACCTAGGTTATCCAGTTAGGGGAAGCTGCAGACTTAAACATGTATATTGGCTGTCACCTCACATCACCATTATTGTAGGCTCCAATTTTCAAATTCGCCAATTCAACCCTCTTTTAAAGAGCGGAGTGTCTATTGACACCACTGTGTCAGCCAATGAGTTGGAGGTGGGGCGGGACTTACGGCAGGACTCACAGCAAACAGAGTCTGTTTGAACAGTGCACTGCAGCAAACAGTGTTTAATTACTCAGCAAACAGTAAAGCAAACAATGTTTATTTACAGAGTCTATTTAAAAAGAGTCTGCAGCAAACAGAACTCAAGACTGAAACTGCAGCAACTTCTCCCAATAAAAGCAGGGTGATTTCTCCAGCAAAATGCGGTGAGTGGAGGATAGTTATATAATACAAATTGATTATTTCTTCAGCAAAATGAAGTGAGTGGAGAATAGTTACATACAAATTACGTGTGTAAAATCAATCCCAGTCACTTACAGCAGTATGGTCTCCAGGAGTGATTGATGGGGGAATTAGCCAATCATTTCTATTCTGGCTGGGCATAGTATTGTCACTATATGCAGCCAAAGGTTTACAACTTGCTGCCACTCAATGTTGGAATAATTGGATACATTGTAAGCTATCCACAGGATGCATTGCACCAACTCACCAAGGTTTCTTTGGCAGCACCTCCAAAACCCACAACCTCCACCACATAGAAGGACAAGGGCAGCAGGTGCATGGGAACCCCATCATCGCCAAATTCCCCTCCAAGTCACACACCATCCCGACTTGGACGTATATCACTGTTCCTTCATCATCGCTGGGTCAAAATCCTGGAACTCCCTACCTAACAGCATTCTGGGAGTACTTTTAACACATGGACCGCAGTGGTTCAAGAAGAAGGCTCACTAACACCTTCTCAAGGGCAACTAGGGATGGACAATAAATGCCGGCTTGCCAGCGACGCTCATATTGCGAGAATGAATTTTTAAAAAATCAGATGAAACATTTTTGTCTAAAATTGAGAATGGTATTGGCTTCTTCACTGTATAGAAATCATAGGGCTGATTTTAAACTCGGGGCAGGAATCATGCGGGTGAGGGCTGTGGCGGGCGGCAAACCGCCTGGATCTCCGCAGCGCGAGACCCAAGAGATTTTATCTCCTCGGCCTCATCTACATAGGCCCCGCCAGTCTCCCACCCGAATCGGGCAGGAAGCGACAGCTGGCAGATGAGCAGGATGTCGGGTGGCAGGATGCCACCGCCGGGGACCTAAAAGAACAGCCCCCAAACTCAGGTAAGTAGTTGGGAGGGGGTTCGGGAGGGTATCGCGGTCGGGGGAGGGAAGCATGGGGCAGGGGAGGCTTAAGCTTTACTTGTGGAATTTATCAGCCTGCCCATTTCAAATCAACGAGTCTATCCCGGGCTTTTGAAAATGCAAGAGTCTGCATGAAACTTTCAAAGTGTGTTGGCTGAGCTAGATATTTATGTTGGTGGTGAGAAGAAGGAAAGAAAAAGAGCAATTATGCATTAAAAATTAATTTATAATATATAACTTAGCATAGAAGTTCAAACCATTTATTATTTAAAATAAAATGAGGAACAAGCTAAGCTTAACAAGTACTGTAAAAATATTATGTTACTAACACTATTCACTTGTTTCATTACTGTTTAATCAATTTGTTAGGTAGCTAAAGCCTAAAATAAGATCTAATGTAGTGTTGCAAATGACAGAAGTGATAATGGTGTAAGACAAAAGGAGGCAATAATGAGAGAAATTAGAAAAATAAAAGATGTATCTGAGACCTAGAGGAGGTGTAAATGGTTACAACAGAATATCTGAGGTGGAGGGAATCATGGAAAATATGGCAAAGCGGAGAAGGCTCTAGTGGCCCGGGAGTACAGTGGAAGAAAAAGGCAGGTGACATCAGAGTGTGGACCATCTCACCGGTAGTGGATCCCCATCCCAAACACTAGCCCACAACCTCCCCCATTCCCGGAAGTGCCGGTGCACCCATCCTACATTAAGGAATGTTATTGGTTAGGTTGCAGTTAGAATATGTGTCCAGTTTTGGACTCCCTACTTTAGGAAGGATATCAAGAAAATGGAGATGGTGTAAAAGAGATTCACTAAAGTGATACCAAGGATGGGATGCTTTAGTTATGAGGAACTAGAGAAACTGAGGCTCTTTTTACCAGAACAAAACAGGTTAAGAGGAGGCCGCACAGCTGTTCAAAATCATGAGGGGTTTGATTAGGTAAATAGGGAAAACCATTCCAATGGTCGGTGAGTTGGTAACTAGAGAGGATAAATTTAAGATCATCGCCAAAAGAACAAAGGGAGAGGTTAGGAGAAATTTCTTTACGCGGGATGTGGAATGCCCTGTCAGAAACAATGGTAGAAGCAGAATCTATCCCAGCTTTTAAAAGAGAAATGGTTAAGTATTTGAAAAAGGAAAAATGTTAAGTGGTATGGGGACGGAGGAGAGGAATGGGACTAAGCGAATAGCTCTTTTGAGATCCGGCACAGGCACAGTGGACTGAATGGCCTCCGCCCGAGCTGTAAAATTCTGTGACTATTATTAAAGATAATGAAGTTGGAATCAATGTGCTGCTCCTGTTGAATTTGTGTAACAAAAAAATTAATCACCAACTCTTTGGGCCGAAGGTGCAAACTATTATTTGCAGGAAAGTGAACATTTCTTGAATTTATTATTCTGTGAGGTTCCGCATCTTGGAGATACTAAACACCCCCGCCAAAAAAAAATAATCAATATATAATAATATGGGAAGTACTGGTCAGATCGAAGTGGATTACAGGTAGAGACTCAGGGGGAAATCTTAACCGAGAGCCGGGAAAGGAGCGGAGGGGGAAGATTTCCGGGTGCGAAACCTGAGAAGTAATTGGGCGGGTCACAATCATAGATCGCAACATTAATGAAGCCCATCAATTTCACTTCCGGGTTTCGTGCCCGGCAGCCAGCCTAATTGGCTGGCTGGCTGGCTGTCGGCCAGGAAGGCCTGCTGCAGCAGGCCGCAGCCAGGGATCAGAGGGAGGGATCATAGGCCAGGGAGAAGATTGGAGGGGAGGCTGAGGAAGAGATCTGAGGTCGCTGGAGGTCAGGTGAAGAGCCCGAGGTAGGTGGGGTCTACCATTGGGGGTGGGGGCATCATCAGGGTAGGGGGGGGGGGAGGGGGGGGGTCGGCTGATCGCGGGGGTCCTGTTGGTCAGGTGAGCTTGTTGGACCTGAATAAAGCACTCCTGCTCCTCCGGGCCCACAAGCAGCACAATAAAGGCACTCACCTCATGGATCCGGCCCTTCCCGCCTGCTTTCACCTGACATGAATGGGAAGCGATGGGAAACCTGAACAGGTAAGGTTAAATTCATTTTAATGTTCCAATACACAAAATATTAAGTACCTCAAGTATCTCAACGAGATACAATGCCCTTTTAAGTATCGGCCCACCAGATTTAAGTGGGGCGGCACTTCCTGGTGTCTGCTCTCCACACTCAGGCAAATCCGCCAGAAGCAGGTTTATTGGAGTCGGGATGCCATCCCGCTCTGAAAACAGAGTATTTTTACTTCCCACCCGCCCCCAACCCACCCGTTCTTGGGGGTTAAAATTGACCTCTCAGTCTCAGCGTTCAGGTGGCAAACTATTGGCTTTGCAGTGTGAGATTGAGCCCATTAATGGATTCCTACCGACCCAGTACCATGTCCATGTCCAACAACCAGCAAAACATCCAAAGGTAGTTTTGAAATTCCACACGGCCTTGTCTGCCAGTAGTCCACATGGGAAGTTTGGGTGACACTACACAATTTAAATAGAATGTCCCTGAATTCCCAATACGCACTCGAGTGGACGGGGCTTTCCACCAGGAGAGCGAAATGAGGAAATGCCTCCTCCAATATTTTTTTTGTCATCTTCCCCATTTGATTACATTTGTAAGGATCACTTCTGCTCTATTTTCTGGAACAATTCTTGCACAATGTAAAGGCAAATTTTAAAAAGTGATTTGTTTCAGTTGAGGAAAGCAGCAGCATTTCTGCTTCAAATTAAAAGCTAGGTGTTTTATGGTCGTGCACGTTTCTTAAATGATGCTTTGATATTAGAAAATATTCCTGGATACAAGGTGTTCAGGAAAGAGAGGGAAGGAAAGATGGGGGGGAAGGGGTGTATGGCAGTATTAAGGAGTATATTCCAGTACTGGAGAGAGAGAATGTCCTGGAGGGGTCAAGAATAGAATCTATTTGGTTCGAGTTAAGAAATGAAGAGGTGCCATTACACTTCTGGGTGTATTCTATAGGCCACCAACTAGTGGGAAGGATATAGAGGAGCAAATTTGCAGGGAAATTACAGAGAGGTGCAAAAGCTATAGAGTAGTGATAACTGGGGACTTCAACTATCCTAATATAGACTGGGATAACAATAATAATATAAGGGGCACAGAGGGGGAGGAGTTTTTGAAATGTGTTCAGGATAACTTTCTTAACCAGTACGTTTCCGGCCCAATGAGGAAGGAGGCATTGCTGGACTTGGTTCTAGGGAATGAGGCCGGCCAAGTGGAGCAAGTGTCAGTGGGGAAGCATTTAGGGAGCAGCGATCATAGTATCATAAGGTTTAGAATAGCTATGGAAAAGGACACAGACCACTCTAAAGTAAAAATACTCAATTGGAGGAGGGCCAATTTCAATGGGATGAGAACAGACCTGGCCCGGGTAAATTGGAATCAAAGATTGGCAGGCAAAACTGTAATTGAACAGTGGGCGGCCTTTAAAGAGGAGATGGCTCAGGTACAGTTTAGGCACATTCCTATGAGGGAGAAAGGTAGGGCAACTAAAGCCAGAGCTCCCTGGATGACAAAAGGGATAGTGAGTAAGATGAAATGGAAAAAAGGGGTGTATGACAGATGTCAGGTTGAAAACACAAGTGAGAACTAGGCAGAATATAGAAAGTTCAAAGGGGAAGTGAAAAAGGAAATAAGAGGGGCAAAGAGAGAGTATGAGAATAGACTGGCGGCCAACATAAAAGGGAATCCAAAAGTCTTCTACAGGCATATAAACAGTAACGGGTAGTAAGAGGAGGGGTGGAGCCGATTAGGGACCATAAAGGAGATCTACTCATGGAGGCAGAGGGCATGGCCGAGGTACTAAATGAGTACTTTGCATCTGTCTTTATCAAGGAAGAAGATGCTGCCAGAGTTTCAGTAAAGGATGATATAGTTGAGATACTGGACGGGCTAAAAATTGATAAAGAAGAGGTACTTGAAAGGCTAGCTGTACTTAAAGTAAATAAATCACCCGGTCCGGATGGGATGCATCGTAGATTGCTGAGGGAAGTAAGGGTGGAAATTGCGGAGGTACTGGCCATAATCTTCCAAACATCTGTAGATACGGGGGTGGTGCCAGAGGACTGGAGAATTGCAAATGTTACACCCTTGTTCAAAAAAGGGTGTAAGGATAAACCCAACAACTTTAGGCCAGTCAGTTTTACCTCATTGTTGGGGAACTTTTAGGAACGATAATCAGGGACAGAATTAACAGTTACTTGGACGAGTGTGGATTGATTAGGGAAAGCCAGCACGGATTTGTTAAAGGCAAATTGTGTTTAACTAACCTGATAGAGTTTTTTGATGAGGTAAGAGGGTAGATGAAGGCAATGCAGTTTTTTATTTTTTATTATTCGTTCACGGGATGTGGGCGTCGCTGGCAAGGCCGGCATTTATTGCCCATCCCTAATTGCCCTCGAGAAGGTGGTGGTGAGCCGCCTTCTTGAACTGCTGCAGTCCGTGTGGTGAAGGTTCTCCCACAGTGCTGTTAGAAAGGGAGTTCCAGGATTTTGACCCATCGACAATGAAGGAACGGCGATATATTTCCAAGTCGGGATGGTGTGTGACTTGGAGGGGAACGTGCAGGTGGTGTTGTTCCCATGCGCCTGCTGCCCTTGTCCTTCTAGGTGGTAGAGGTCGCGGGTTTGGGAGGTGCTGTCGAAGAAGCCTTGGCGAGTTGCTGCAGTGCATCCTGTGGATGGTGCACACTGCAGCCACAGTGCGCCGGTGGTGAAGGGAGTGAATGTTTAGGGTGGTGGATGGGGTGCCAATCAAGCGGGCTGCTTTATCTTGGATGGTGTCGAGCTTCTTGAGTGTTGTTGGAGCTGCACTCATCCAGGCAAGTGGAGAGTATTCCATCACACTCCTGACTTGTGCCTTGTAGATGGTGGAAAGGCTTTGGGGAGTCAGGAGGTGAGTCACTCGCCGCAGAATACCCAGCCTCTGACCTGCTCTCGTAGCCACAGTATTTATATGGCTGGTCCAGTTAAGTTTCTGGTCAATGGTGACCCCCAGGATGTTGATGGTGGGGGATTCGGCGATGGTAATGCCGTTGAATGTCAAGCGGAGGTGGTTAGACTCTCTCTTGTTGGAGATGGTCATTGCCTGGCACTTATCTGGCGCGAATGTTACTTGCCACTTATGAGCCCAAGCCTGGATGTTGTCCAGGTCTTGCTGCATGCGGGCTCGGACTGCTTCATTATCTGAGGGCTTGCGAATGGAACTGAACATTGTGCAGTCATCAGCGAACATCCCCATTTCTGACCTTATGATGGAGGGAAGGTCATTGATGAAGCAGCTGAAGATGGTTGGGCCTAGGACACTGCCCTGAGGAACTCCTGCAGCAATGCCCTGGGGCTGAGATGCTTGGCCTCCAACAACCACTACCATCTTCCTTTGTGCCAGGTATGACTCCAGCCACTGGAGAGTTTTCCCCCTGATTCCCATTGACTTCAATTTTACTCGGGCTCCTTGGTGCCACACTCGGTCAAATGCTGCCTTGATGTCAAGGGCAGTCACTCTCACCTCACCTCTGGAATTCAGCTCTTTTGTCCATGTTTGGACCAAGGCTGTAATGAGGTCTGGAGCCGAGTGGTCCTGGCGGAACCCAAACTGAGCATCGGTGAGCAGGTTATTGGTGAGTAAGTGCCGCTTGATAGCACTGTCGACGACACCTTCCATCACTTTGCTGATGATTGAGAGTAGACTGATGGGGCGGTAATTGGCCGGATTGGATTTGTCCTGCTTTTTGTGGACAGGACATACCTGGGCAATTTTCCACATTGTCGGGTGGATGCCAGTGTTGTAGCTGTACTGGAACAGCTTGGCTAGAGGCGCAGCTAGTTCTGGAGCACAAGTCTTCAGCACTACAGCTGGGATATTGTCAGGGCCCATAGCCTTTGCTGTATCCAGTGCACTCAGCCGTTTCTTGATATCACGTGGAGTGAATCGAATTGGCCGAAGACTGGCTTCCGTGATGGTGGGGATATCGGGAGGATGCTGAGATGGATTATCCACTCGGCACTTCTGGCTGAAGATGGTTGCAAACGCTTCAGCCTTGTCTTTTGCACTCACGTGCTGGACTCCGCCATCATTGAGAATGGGGATGTTTGCAGAGCCTCCTCCTCCCGTTAGTTGTTTAATTGTCCACCACCATTCACGACTGGATGTGGCAGGACTGCAGAGCTTTGATCTGATCCGTTGGTTGTGGAATCGCTTAGCTCTGTCTATAGCATGTTGCTTCCGCTGTTTAGCATGCATGTAGTCCTGAGTTGTAGCTTCACCAGGTTGGCACCTCATTTTTAGGTACACCTGGTGCTGCTCCTGGCATGCTCTTCTACACTCCTCATTGAACCAGGGTTGATCCCCTGGCTTGTTGGTAATGGTAGAGTGAGGAATATGCCGGGCCATGAGGTTACAGATTGTGCTGGAATACAATTCTGCTGCTGCTGATGGCCCACAGCGCCTCATGGATGTCCAGTTTTGAGCTGCTAGATCTGTTCTGAATCTATCCCATTTAGCACGGTGGTAGTGCCACACAACACGTTGGATGGTGTCCTCAGTGCGAAGACGGGACTTCATCTCCACGAGGACTGTGCGGTGGTCACTCCTACCAATACTGTCATGGACAGATGCATTTGCGACAGGTAGATTGGTGAGGACGAGGTCAAGTAAGTTGATGTGGTGTATATGGACTTTCAAAAAGGTGTTTGGTGAAGTGCCGCACGGTAGACTTAGTGTCAAGATTGCGGCCCATGGAATAAAGGGGGCAGTAGCAACATGGATACAGAATTGGCTAAGGGACAGGAAACAGAGAGTAGTGGTGACCGGTTGTTTTTCGGACTAGAGGGAGGTGTACAGTGTTGTTCCCCAGGGGTCGGGGCTGGGACCACTGCTTTTCTTGATATATATTAATGACTTGGACTTGAGTGTACAGGACACAATTTCAAAATTCGCAGATGACACAAAACTTGGAAGGGCAGTAAACAGTGAGGAGGATAGTGATAGACTTCAAGAGGATATAGACTGGCTGGTGGCATGGGCGGACAGATGGCAAATGAAATTTAACCCAGAAAAATGCGAAGTGATCAATTTCGGTAGGAAGAACGAGGAGAGGCAATATAAACTCGAGGGCAGAACTCTAAAAGGGGTACAGGAACAGAGAGATCTGGGGGTATATGTGCACAAATCGTTAAAGGTGGCAGGGCAGGTTGAGAAAGTGGTTAAAAAAGCATACAGTGTCCTAGGCTTTATAAATAGAGGCATAGAGTACAAAAGTATGGAAGTCATGATGAACCTTTAGAAAACTCTGGTTCGGCCACAACTGGAGTATTGTGTCCAGTTCTGGGCACCGCACTTCAGGAAAGATGTGAAGGCCTTAGAGAGGGTGCAGAAGAGATTTACTAGAATGATTCCAGTGATGAGGGAGTTTAGTTACGTGGATAGACTGGAGAAGCTGGTGTTGTTCTTCTTGGAACAGAGACGGTTGCGAGGAGATTTGATAGAGGTATTCAAAATCATGAAGGGTCTAGACAGAGTAGATAGAGAGAAACTGTTCCCATTGGTGGAAGGGTCAAGAACCAGAGGACATAGATTTAAAGTGATTGGCAAAAGAACCAAAGGTAACATGAGGAAAAACCTTTTTTTTTACACAGCGAGTGGTTAGGATCTGGAATCCATTACCCGAGGGGGTGGTGGAGGCAGATTCAATCATGGCCTTCATAAGGGAACTGTATAAGTACTTGAAAGGAAAAAATTTGCAGGGCTATGTGGATAGGGCGGGGGAGTGGGACTAGCTGGATTGCTCTTGCATAGAGCAGGTGCAGACTCGATGGGCTGAATGGCCTCCTTCCGTGCTGTAACCTTTCTATGATTCTATGATTTTATGAAAATCATGATTGCAAACATGTATAATTTTGTGGCATCGTAGTAATTACAGCATAGAAGGAGACCATTCTGCCCATCGTGCTTGTACTGATGCTAGATCTTTAATTGGTACCAACTACTCTAATCCCATTTCCAGATCCTTTTATATCCTTTTATATTCTTCCGTTTCAAATAATAATCCAATTCCCCTTTTAAATATCAAATATATTAATAGGATTATATATTAGTTTTAAAGTAATATATTAACTATGGAACACTTAGTACTTTACAGTTAAACTGTTCTAACCTGAGGAAAGAAGAGATATGGAAGGGTTTGTTACAGTACTTTAATTTACTTACTGCGATTTCTCCAGTCATGTGGTACCTCAGAATCACCATAAGGTGGCGAGAGATAGATGCTTGTTAAGTTCCCTCTGTGGATGCCAGTGAAATTGATTGCAGAAAAGGAGAAAAGTTTTTCCATGCTTGTGTGCTCCAGTTCATGAAGCATTCATTTCAGAAAGAGGATTTCCTTATATTGCATCACCCAGTGTTTTAGGAACATAGGAACAGGAGTAGGCCATTTAGCCCCTTGAGCCTGTTCCCTCACTCAATGAGATCATGGCTGATCTGTGACCTAACTCCCTATGCCCACCTTAGCCCCATATCTTTTAATACCTTTGGTTAATAAAAATAGAATCATAGAAAGTTTACAGCACAGAAGGAGGCCATTCAGCCCATCAAGTCTGCGCCTGCTCTATGCAAGTGCAATCCAGCTAGTCCCACTCCCCCGCCCGTAGCCCTGCAATTTTTTTCCTTTCAAGTACTTATCCAGTTCCCTTTTGAAAGCCACGATTGAATCTGCCTCCACCACCTCCTCAGGCAGTGCATTCCAGATCCTAACCACTTGCTCTGTAAAAAAGGTTTTCCTCATGTCACCTTTGGTTCTTTTGCCAATCACCTTAAATCTATGACCTCTAGTTCTTGATCTTTCCACCAATGGGAACAGTTTCTCTCTATCTATTCTGTCTAGACCCTTCATGATTTTGAATACCTCTATCAAATCTCCTCGCAACCTTCTCTGTTCCAAGGAGAACAACCCCAGCTTCTCCAGTCTATCCATGTAACTAAAGTCCCTCATCCCTGAACTCATTCCAGTAAATCTCTTCTGCACCCACTCTAAGGCCTTCAAATCTTTCCTAAAGTGCGGTGCCCAGAACTGGACACAATACTCTAGTTGTGGCTGAACCAGTGTTTTATAAAGGTTCATCTTGACTTCCATACTTTTGTACTCTATGCCTCTATTTATAATGCCCATTATCCCGTATACTTTTTTAACCACTTTCTCAACCTGCCCTGCCACCTTCAACGATTTGTGCGCATTTACCCCCATATCTCTCTGTTCCTGTACCCCTTTTAGAATTGTGCCCTCTAGTTTATATTGCCTCTCCTCATTCTTCCTACAGAAATGTATCACTTCGCATTTTTCTGCATTAAATTTCATCTGCCACGTGTCCGCTCATTCCACCAGCCTGTCTATATCCTCTTGAAGTCTATCACTATCCTCCTCACTGTTTACTACACTTCCAAGTTTTGTGTCATCTGCAAATTTTGAAATTGTGCCCTGTACACCCAAGTTCAAGTCATTAATATATATCAAGAAAATCTATCAATTTCAGATTTAAAATTAACAATTGAGCTAGCATCAACTGCTGTTTGCAGAAGAGAGTTCCAAACTTCTACCACCCTTTGCATTTTGAAGTGTTTCCCAACTTTACTCCTGAAAGTCCTGGCTCTAATTTTTAGGCTATGTCCCCTAGTCCTAGACTCCCCAACCAGCGGAAATAGTTTCTCTCTATCTACCCTATCAGTTCCCCTTAATATCTTGAAAACTTCGATCAAATCATCCCTTAATTTTCTAAATTCCAGGGAATACAACCCTAGTTTTTGTAATCTCGCCTCGTAATTTAACCCTTGGAGTCCAGGTATCATTCTAGTAAATCTACACTGCACTCCCTCCAAGGCCAATACATCCTTCCTAAGGTGCGGTGCCCAGAACTGAACACAGTACTCCAGGTATGGTCTAACCAGGGTTTTGTATAGCTGTAGCATAACATCTACCCTCTTGTATTCTGGTCCTCTAGATATAAAGGCCAGCATTCCATTAGCCTTTTTGATTATTTTCTGTACCTGTCCATGACATCTTAATGATCTATGTACATGGACCCCGAAGTCTCTTTGGACCTCCACTGTTTCGAGCTTTTCACCATTTAGAAAGTACTCTAATCTATCCGTTTTAGGTCCAAAGTGGATGACCTCACACTTGCCTACGTTGAAATCCATTTGCCGCAGTTTTGCCCATTCATTTAATCTATTAATATCTCTCGTAATTTTATGCTTCCACCTACACTGCTTACAATGCTGCCTATTTTTGTGTCATCGACAAACTTGGCTATGTGGCTCTCTATCCCATCATCTAAGTCGTTAATAAATACAGTGAATAGTTGCAGCCCCAACACAGACCCCTGTGGGACACCACTAGTCACATCCTGCCAATTTGAGTACCTGCCCATAATCCCTACTCTCTGTCTCCTGCCGCTCAGCCAATTTCCTAATCAGGTCAATAATTTTCCCTCAATTCCATGAGCTTCAACTTTAGCTAACAGCCTCTTATGAGGGACCTTATCGAATGCCTTCTGGAAGTCCATATAAACAACATCCATAGACATTCCCCTGTCCACTACTTTAGTCACCTCTTCAAAAAATTCAATCAGGTGCTTGACCTACCCATTACCAAATCTATGCTGGCTTATTTTTAAAAACTCAGGCGTCTGGTGCATAAATAAATAATTCTGCAATCTAGCGCTTCCAGCGGGGACCCACATTCGCAAAGAGTGCGTGGTCACAGAATCGAGGCTGCATTTTTTGCCACCCTATCTCTGACCCGTGCTCCCTGAATGTGACTCCAGGAGCACAGGGCCAAGGAAACATCCCAATATGTTGCCTTTTGATGTATCTGTTATAAAATGTTCTCCATTCAGCGTTTATATTGAAAATATACATTTATAGATAATTGCAGTAAATATGTGACAGACCAACAGCAGAGAACAAAAGAAGATATTAATTATATGGGCCATATCCCACCAGAGCCTTTGAATAGACAGCCATAAAACTGTAAGGAGAATATGCAGAAACAGAAACAAAAAGCAAAATACTGCAGATGCTAGAAATCTAAAACAGAAACATTGATTGACTGACATCTGTTTTCCCAGATTTTTCTTTTTTTTTTATCTGCAGAAATAGATGTAATAGTTTCAGTTGCAGTTTCTCTAATAGTACAGTATTCCGATCATATTTGAGCTAGTGTCTTCCTTTTTTCCTGTCTTCCACCCCCACTGCTCTTTCTTCCCCCTCCTTTCCCTAGATGCCACGCACCATTCCCTATTCAAGATCACAACTTCAGCATAGACATTGAAGGTAAAGAAAGAACTTGCATTTATATAGCACCTCATCATGTCCTCAGAGTTAATTGTATACAAATGAATTGCATCAATTGATGAATGATTATGTTCAGGTGCATGAGCAATTAGGAACTCTCTGGCTCTCATATATAAGGAAGTATGCTGGGGGGGGAAGAGGGTGTGGGCTTGTGTGAGGGATGTATTGTGAGTCCTAGCAAATAAAATTTATATGTAACCAAATGTATTTAGTCCTCCACTGTCTGGCTATCCAATTCTAACACTCAGGACATCCCAATGTACTTTACAAGCAATGGTTGACTCTTTGAAATGTTACTATTATGTTAGCAAATCCATGAGCCAATTTGCACATAATGAGGTCTCTCAAAGAGCAAATGAATGAATGACCAGACAATAGGGGTCATGTTCACTTTGGGCATAGGTGGTAAACTGGTGGTTGTGGATTGGCTGCCCATTATACACTCTGCCTGGTTTTCCTTTCCATTGAAGTAAATTACTGCTAATTTGTTTTTGGTGGTGTTGGATAAGGGAGATGTTAAGATTAAGTTATTGGCCAGGACACCAGGAGAACTCACTGCTCTTCCTCCAATAGTGTTGTGGGATCTTTTACTCCACTTTAGCAGGCAGACAGAGTCTTGGTTTAAGGTCTCAGCTGAAAGCATCTCCAACAATGCAGTACTCCTTCAGTACTGCACTGAAGTGCCAGCCTAGATGTGCCCAGGTCCTGAGTTGGGCTTGAACTTGCAACCTTCTGACTCAGGCAAGAATGCTGCTTAACTAACATATGCAAGAGGCAATCCCTCTCTTTCCTGGTCCTCACAGCCTCCGGGTGCCTTTATCTATTGAACCATATGCAGTAGTCAAATTTATTAGAAGCAGGTACCTGAATGGTGGATAATCTTTGATCTGAAACTCTTGGGCCTCACACCGTAAGGAGCAGTGAGGCAGCAGAATAGTCCCAGATCTTGGAGGAGACTAAAAGATTTTATTATACTGTAATAATGGCATAACTGCCTCATATTTAAAGTACTTGCTATTATCCTTTTATTTGTGGTCCATACATGCATTCTTCCCCACCTCGTAGCTGACTGTGCACTTCTAATGTGACTGCTGTTTTATTTCCTGGTTAACAGTGTTTTATGTAAGGAGAACTACAGTTAATTGATAATTACTGGGTTGGAATTGGATAAATACTTGAAGGGGAATAATTTGCAGGGCTAAGGGGTAGAGCGGGAGAGTTGGACTAATTGGATTGCTCATTCAAAGAGCCGGCACAGACACGATGGGCCAAATGGCCTCCTTCTCTGCTGTATCATTCTATAATTCTATGATTACTATGCCACAAAAACAGAAAATGCTTGAAATGCATAGCGGGTCAGTTAACATCTGTAGATTCACCAGAATGATACCAGGGCTTAGAGGGTTAAATTATGAAGACAGGTTGCATAAACTTGGCTTGTATTCCCTTGATTATAGAAGATTGAAGGATGAACTGATTGAGGTGTTTAAAAATGTTAAGGAATTTGATAGGGTAGATACGGAGAAACTATTTTGTCTGGTGGGGGAAATCAAGAACAAGGGGAGATAATCTTAAAATCAGAGCCAGGCCATTCAGGAGCGAAATCAGGAAGCACTTTTTCACATAGGGTAATAGAAATCTGGAATTCTCCCTCCCAAAAGTCTGTGGATGCTGGGTCAATTGAAGCTTTCAAGACTGAGAAAGATAGATTTTTGTTAGGTAAGGGTATCCAGGGATATGGAGCAAAGGCGGGAAGATGGAGTTAAGGTGCTGATCAGCCATGATCTAATTGAATGGCGGAGCAGGCTTAAGGGGCTGAATGGCCTACTCCTGTTCCAATGAGAGAAAAGACAGGTTAACGGGCCCTGAAATGTTAACCTGTCTCTTCTTTTTATAGACACTGGCTGACCTGATGTTCTTTTCTGGTGTCTTTTGTTTTTGTGGCTAATAAATGTTGATTGTTTAATTTAGGGCGAACACAATCAATCGACAATTACTCGGCCACAAAAACAGAAAATGTCAGAAATGTACAGCAGGTCAGTCAGTGCCTGTAGAGGGAGGTAAGCATAAAAGGATACTTTACCATTTAACAATCTATATTGAACCATTCATTCCCTCTGATACAGACCTTTATTTTGCTGAGATGTAGAATTCTTTTTTAAAACAACTACCAGCAACAATTTATGGATTTATAAAAGGTGGTGTGATATTTTATGAACAATGAGGAACAGTAAGTTAAAACAGACATGGCATTGTTTCTTTTTACAATGGTTTAGAATTACAACCTATGTATCTACAGAAAGCACTTTGGGTTATTGCACAGTACACAGATTAAACTGTACAATTCTGTCTCCGTTTACTGTACACAGCAATGATTAACCTCATAGTACAACTGTTTGGCCTTGTGCTTTGTAATTAATGCTTATTTGGGATTATTATTCAACTCCAATATCATAAAAAAGCTCTTTGTATACTTTATGTGCAAACAAATATCAGAAAACATTAAAATAAAACCAGTCAATAGAAACCACGTAATCTCAGACTTTAATACCACACTGACATTAGCCTTTGTCTGTTGTGCAGAAAGCTTTGATGGAGAAACAGTGTAGCAGCACCATAGAATAACATATTGAAGCATCCATTCTAATGAAGGGTCACACATGACACGGTAACTCATCTTTTCTCTTTACAGATGCTGACTGACCTGTGTGACGACAACAACAACTTACATTTATATAGCACCTTTACCATAGGTGCTTCACAGGAGTGTCATCAAACAAAATTTGACACTGAGCCACATAAGGAAATATGACGACAGGTTGGTCAAAGAGAGAGGTTTTAAGGAGCATCACAAAGGAGGAGAAAGAGGCGGAGAGGTTTAGGGAGATTTAGACAAGTAAAACTTTGCATGCAAAATAGCATTGTTTGCTTTATTTTGTAACACTGTAAAATGTTATGAGTGGTTGGGACAGTTGAACCTCTTTCATTCACAAGTATCTGAAAGAGGTTACAAAACCAAGAGCAGCAGAAAAAGTGTTAACTTAAAGGTGGGAACTCCTGGAAGGTCTATAGTATACCATCATTAAACTATGGAGGGGAGGTCTATATAAAAAGCTGCATTTCTCATGATTCATAAATAGGAGCTCTTTTAATAGGACCAATAAGTCCTATTCAGAAATGTTAGTGAATAGGGAAGGCAGTTAGCTTGTATATTTTCTTGAGCTTGGGGCTATTGATTTTCAGTATAAAAACCCACCTTCTACCCCGATAGATCCGTCCTTTTGTTCGATTGTTGTAATGTAATTAAGTCGATGAAGCGACTTCAGTGGCAAATG
This sequence comes from Heptranchias perlo, assembly GCF_035084215.1. Classification (NCBI taxonomy): domain Eukaryota; kingdom Metazoa; phylum Chordata; class Chondrichthyes; order Hexanchiformes; family Hexanchidae; genus Heptranchias; species Heptranchias perlo. The sequence goes on along the minus strand of NC_090326.1, from coordinate 34,957,692 downwards.
GAAGTTGTTTTTAATCACATTCAGCTGACTCCTGTGCCTAATTGAGATGGAAGGAGAGAGAACGAGCCTGTAAAGGAAGGAAGGAAGGTAATGAATCCTGAAACACAACGTAGAGTAGCCAGTGGAACTGTCCAGACCATAAGTGAAGTTTCCTTATCCTCCCCTGAGATACCCACTGTGTATATCCAGAATTTTACCTTTTTAACTGCAGAATCATTACATTGAGACACAGTGCGGATCAATGCTGGTTTATGCTGGTTCACTTCAGGATGTGCTTCAGATCTCCTCTGTGGTGAGCGGAAACCAGCTGTTTCCACCCTGGGTTGCTCTCGCAGAGTCCTTAGCAAGCAGTTATAGACTGGCATTCACAGAGACCTGGGAGTAGGTTGGTTATCCCAGCACCTCCACCCAGGAGTGGTGTATGTTATGAGGAGACCTGAAGGGGGAAGGAAATACAAAAAGACTCGCAGCATAAAAATAAATTAAACGGGCAGCTGAGCTCAAATCAGCTCAGGGTAATTGTTCTGAATAGAATTGAATTCTATCACTAGCCACAAATAAAACCAAACTATAAGCAATTTGAAATGAACTAATAAATGAAAGCCACTGTTTTTTTTAATTTTTACTCCATTACCTCTACCTTTTTTGGTATTGATCAGCCCAGGGCCTTTTGCAGCCTTCCCTTACTATCAACCCCCTCCCCTGCCACAGCTAGCCTCCATCTCCCTGCTGATGTTTCATCAATCTTGTATGCATCAGGTTTGCTATTCTTCTTGTTGCTGCATCTGAGCCAAAGGTCACCTAATGTGCAAGATCAAGGGTGTGTTCACTTCAAATCCTCATGAAAATTTGTTAAGGACAGCCTTTGGGTTACAGACCAATAATCATGCCAGAGGGGGTTGGGATTTTAAGGTGCATCCACAATCTCCCTCGCTACTGTGTACCTGATCTCAGCCGTCCCAAGAGAGGTACTTTCCACTCAGGCGGAGAGGAAATCGCTAAGCTCAACTTCTCGTCTTGCTAGCCTCCTCATAGCCATCCTCCGTAAACTCCAAATCATCCAAAATTACCATCTACATCCTGTTCCCCAATAATCTTCACTCGCCTAGCACCCATGTACTCACTGATCTACACTGGCTACCTATGCCCCAGTTAATCAAATTTACAATCCTCATCCTTGTCTACCTTTACTCCGCAGGTTTCTCCAGCCCTATGCCATCCTTCACTCTCTAGTCCTCTAATGTGGGCTCCCTGTGCATCCACGCCTCCTCCTACTCCACATTCAGTAGTAGAGCCTTCAACAATCCTGGCCCTACTCTTTAGAAATCTCTCCAATTGCTTCCACCTCTCTACCTCCCTTTCCACCTTGAAAAGCCTTTTCAAAATACATCTCTTCCACCAGGCGTTCCGATGCCTTTCCTAACCTGCTCACGAAGGCTCGGCACCTGCTCTTTTTCGGTGAAGCATCTTAAGATTTTTTTTTCATTAAAGGCACTATATAAATGCAAGTTGTTATTAACAGCTGGCCTGATCAAAGTTATCAATGAGAGGGTGCAAAAACGATTTACTAGAATGGTTCCAGTGATGAGGGACTTCAGTTACGTGGATAGACTGGAGAAGCTGGGGTTGCTCTCTTTAGAGCAGAGAAGGTTGAGAGGAGATTTGATAGAGATATTCAAAATCATGAGGGGTCTGGACAGAGTAGATAGAGAGAAACTGTTCTCATTGGCGGTAGGGTCAAGAACCAGAGGACACAGATTTAAGGTGATTGGCAAAAGAACTAAAAGCAACATGAGGAAAAACTTTTTTTACACAGCAAGTGGTTAGGATCTGGAATGCACTGCCTGAGGGGGTGGTGGAGGCAGATTCAATTGTGGCCTTCAAAAGGGAATTGGATAAGTACTTGAAGGAAAAAAATTTGCAGGCCTATGGGGAAAGGGCAGGGGAGTGGGACTAGCTGGATTGCTCTTGCAGAGAGCCGGCATGGGCTCAATGTGCCGAATGGCCTCCTTCTGTACTCTAACCATTCTATGATTCTATGACTCCAAGATATCATCAATGACTGTGACCATAGTGCATTATCTTTTCTGTCCTCCTCCTGATTTGGATTTTATGGAGGATGGCGGTCAGGACAGTGGCAAGGAAGGCATTGAAGAAAGAATCTAGAGGGGAGGAAGGCAGCAGATATTCATCAATGTACCTTGTAGTGGGAGTTAGTAGGTTTCATACATTCAACAGTTTCTGGAGTAGTTACCCCCTGCTGGATTGATAGGTCCCAGCAGTGTTGACTTCTTCACAATTGTTGCCCCTTATTCCTTTCAACTTTTCGTTAATTATATAGGCTGCAAAGTGTACGGCATCTGGGCTGCTAATCGATTCACTCGAGGGGTAATTTTCCGACTTTGCCCTCCTGACAGGAATACTCGCCTGCTGGCAGCACACGATCAGAAATTCAGGATTTCACAGCCATCATTTTAAATGACTGACTCTTCCTTTCTCCATACTCCAGATAGGGTGCAGATGAGACTTTGTCGGTACACTTATCCCTTTCGGTATTGTGTTTTTATTACATGAGGTATGAGTATGTTCACAATCAGCGGGCAATGAAAAGTCAACAAAACATAAGGTAAAAATTACACAGTATATAGTTGATATGATACATGCTGCGATGGTCTGTGCAGCCATTTTCTTATCAATACCTTCTGAAAATTCACTCCATATGAATTACCTCATACGCTATTAAAGACTTTTTCAGGATGGGCCACCATTTGTTCCATTCCTTGCCTTATTGTTCATTGGTATTTTGACCATTAAATATAAAATCAACGTGAATTATTAAAGAGAGTCATATGTACCACCTGATAGTACATTCATTAATTTGACTGTACAAGCATTTTATTTCTTTCGTTGGTATCTTTTAAGCAATCACAGTTAAAAGCAGCCCCATTTATTTCCTTCAACTCCATATTAAGATGTGGTCATATTTTTTCCTTATCTTGGTGGCCTTTTTCAAGACATAAATTTTCTTGCACCCCTGTCCCAGGTACTCATTTGCCCCTTGGTTAATCCAGTTATTAATGTACTGCCAGGTTCTCTGAGTACAGCTGAGGTTCCTTCCCACAAACCAAAAAAAGTTAATTGCAATATCTCAAACGCGCTGTCAATAAGGACTTCAATGACCTGGTCCTTGATGTGATCTTTACAGCTCTATTTTTACAAACCCTTTACAATCTACAGCTGGACTGATGAAATATTTTCCACTTATATACGGTGTCAACCATGGCTCAGTGGTAGCACTCTCGCCTCTGGATTCAAGTCTCACTCCACTCCGCATAATCTAGACTGAAACTCCAGTGCAGTACTGCACTGTCGGAGATGTCATCTTTTGGATGAGATGTTAAACCGAGGCCCCATCTGCCCTCACAGGTGGATGCAAAAGAACCCACAGCACTGTTTCAAAGAAGAGCACATAAGTTCTTCCTGGTGTCCTGGCCAATATTTATCCCTCAAGCAACATCGTTAAAACAGATTATCTGGTCATTATCACATTGCTGTTTGTGGGATCTTGCTGTGCGTTCCGTCACTGCACCGGTATGGCACCTGCGTACTGAGACCATGGGGTGTAAATTCCCATCTTCCACTCCCAATGGAGCAAGCAGGCCTCTTGGACAAGATCATCGATGCCCTTTGGGATTGATTTACTTTTCTGCGGTAAAGGTTTGGGTCCTCCTAGGCTGGGAACTTCCCCAGATATGCCCTCTTGTTGTGGCACAGGGTTTCCCCACCGATCTGAACTTAAAGGGACTGTGCAAATAGGGCGGAATCCCAGCATAGCTGGTTTTGCTCCAAATTCGTGGCCCCACCAGAACTGAGATCAGACTTTCCACACTAGCCCCAGGAATTATGGGACCCATCTGTTTAGTATTGGTGCAAAGCTAAAACCACGCTACTAAACTCATAGTGTAAATGCACTGTAAGTTACCAAGAGAAACTCAGGGAACTGAATTCTGTTTCATTGAAGAAAAGAAGGTTTGGGAGGGGAACACATTAGCCATGACTTTAAAATGCTGAGAGGCACAAGCAATGTTGACATAAGCAGCCTATTTAACTTGGACTGTGAGTGTAGAACTAGAGAACGCAGGTTCAAACATCACAAGTCTCAAGCAAGACTACAGATCAGAAGAAAAGTTCTCGGTGGAAATATAATTAGAGAAATTCACAACTTGCAGGGGTGCTGATTAGACTTCATCTTCCACAGCATCAAACGAACACTGATTTACATCTATAATCAGGTCATTTGTCTTCAGGTACATCCAGGACTTGCAAGTAGAAACTTGCACTAAAGTGAACTAAAATAATGAGAATATTGAACCTTTCATTAAAAAAATCATTCATATCTTAAATATCCAATTTAATTCTGTTATGTGCAATAGGTCAGGATGAATGAAAAAGTCACTCTGGGAGAAGATGCTTAATAACTACAAAGATTTGGACATTGCCAAGTGTAGGCTTGAACCATGTGTATATAATCTATAGCATTAAAATTCTTGGATCATGCGCATGCCCGTAGAGTATGACATCTGAAAAGTCATGATTGGCTGAAATAACCAACATTCTATAAGTTAACAGTTAACAATATTCTATAAGTTAAGTTGAGCTGATTGACTCAGATATCCCATCAGCTATTTTCAAAACAACTGAAGATCATTTCCATTCACTGACAGCTACAATTTGGAAACCAACCTATCAAATCACTCAACCAATTATCTTCAGGTCTGTTAATGCCTATGTTGTTTCCTCATTTATTACAGTATATCAAGTTCAAAAATTACACTTATAATATAATACATTAATAATGACATTATTCTGGGGAAAAAACACTATCTTACCCATAAACACTTGTATGTCAGAAATACTTCGAAGAAGTTTCCCCACAGAGGGAAGTAAGGATGGGAATTGTGGAGTCTGTGGCCACAATCATCCAATCCTCCCTAGATATGGGGAAGGTGCCGGAGGACTGCTGTTCAAAAAGGTGGAGAGGGATAAACCCAGCAATTAGAGATAATAATCCGGGACAAAATTAATTGGCACTTGGAAAAGTATGGGATGATAAATGAAAGTCAGCACGGATTTGTTAAAGGAAAATCATGTTTGACTAACTTGATTGAGTTCTTTGATAAAGTAACGGAGAGGGTCGATGAGGATAGTACGGTTGATGATGTGTATATGGACTTTCAAAAGGCATTTGATAAAGTAACATATAATAGACTTGTTAGCATAATTAAAATCCACGGGATTAAAGGGACAATGGCAACGTGGATACAAAATTGGCCAAGGGACAGGAAGCAGAAAGTAGTGGTGAACGGTTGTTTTTCAGATTGGAGGGAAGTGTACAGTGGTACCCAGGGGTCAGTATTAGGACCACTGCTATTTTTGATATATATTGATGTCCTGGACTTGGGTATAGAGTTTGCAGATGACACAAAACTTGGAATTGTAGTAAACAATGTGGAGGATAGTAACAGTCTTCAGGAAGACATAGACAGATTGGAAAAATGGGAAGACACATGGCAGATGAAATTTAACACAGAGAAGTGTGAAGTGATACATTTGGGTCGGAAGAATGAGGAGAGGCAATATAAACTAAATGGTACAATTTTAAAGGAGGTGCAGGAACAGAGACCTGAGGGGCACATACACAAATCTTTGAAGGTGGCAGGACAAGTTGAGAAGGCTGTAAATAAGAAGAAACTGTTTCCATTGGCTGAAGGGTCGGTAACCAGAGGACACAGATTTAATGTGATCGGCAAAAGAGCCAGAGACAATATGAGGAAACATTTTTTTTACGCAGCAAGTTGTAATGATCTAAAATGCATTGTTTGAAAGGGTGGTGGAAGCAAATTCAATAGTAACTTTCAAAAGGGAATTGGATAAATACTTGAAGGAAAAAAAATTACAGGGCTATGGGGAAGAGCAACGGAATGGGACTAATTGGAAAGCTCTTTCAAAGAGCCGGCACAGGCACAATGGGCCGATTGGCCTCCTCCTGTGCTGTACCTACCATGATACTATGATGATACTAGGGTCTGCTTCTCTCTCTGGAGCCCTGAGGCTTTAGTTCTGCTCGGTTCCCAGGGCTTGAAACCTTCAACTGAATTAGAAGTTCTAGCTCTTATCAATGGTTGCACTCTAGTCTCTGAGTCAGAAGGTTGTGGCTTCAAGTCCCACTCCAGAGACTTGAGCACATAATCTAAGCTTACACTTCTGTGCAGTACTGAGGGAGTGCTTAATTGTAGGAGGTGCCGTCTTTCAGATGAGACGTTAAACCAAGGCCCTGTCAGCCCTCTCAGGTCGATGTAAAAGATCCCATGGCACTATTCGAAGATGCGCAGGGGAGTTCTCCCTGGGTCCTGGCCAATATTTATCCCTCAGCCAACACCTAAAACAGATAATCTGGTCATTTATTTCATTGCTGTTTGTGGAAGCTTGCTGTGTGCAAAATTGGCTGCCACAATTTCCTACATTACAACAGTGACTACATCTCAAAAATGCTTTGTTGGCTGTAAAGCACTTTGGGACTTCCTGAGGTTGTGAAAGGCGCTGTATAAATGCAAGTCTTTCTTTCGTTGACAAATTGTGTCACTAGTAATTTCCACGGGGGTTGTCCCGGTCTCACTTGGTAACCTTGGCACAAGACTCAGTTTCCACCAAAGTTACGAGGGAAACCCCAGCAGAAATTCTACCTCTATGTGTCTGAGGCAACTATGCATCCTGGGAATTGTAGTTTTCACCCCTCTCTTGTGCTATTTATGAGGTGCTTCGATGCTGAGCTCACACATTATGGCTGGAGTCAGTCAAGCACAGAACGTGGTTTGTTTAAGGAGCTGGTCATTGCAGTCTCGTCAGAGGGAAAAACCTCCTTGTGCAGCATTACACTAACTACAACCTTAGCAAGGACTGCAGATCCATCATGGGATCGAAGGTGAGAGAAAAGACGCGTTTTTAAAATCATCTAAACAACTCTAGTGGTTGATTTTCCTCCCCCACCTTACCTGCCTGAGCACAAGTCGAGCAGAGCAACCCCAAACTGATGGGCTCCGAGTCTACTATATTTGTGGGTTCACGTCATTATAATTGTTGAAACGCAGGAATGCCCCTTGGAAAAGGCTTGGAGAGGAAACTGCCGCGTTGCTACAGGTCTGAGTGGATTGTGGGGACATGCTGATTTTTGAGAAGGGCTGATTTTTTTCCCATTACTGTGTTTCCACCAATTCCTAACGAGACAAGCATTCATCTCTGGTCCACTCACCTCCCAGTGGTTGATAATATAGCAGCACTTAGCAGAGAGCTGGCATCAAACTCAATGACTCCCTGCCTTGGTTGGGGAATGGGGAAAAGAATAAAAAGAGGGTGGGGTAGAATACCAAGCTGCAGGAGCCTGAGGGGAAGAGTTAGAAAGTAAGTTAATAAACAAACATGGCATCTTCCACCAATGGTGGTTTTGCTGTGCTGCTGAGCCAAGTTTGATCGTCGATCTGTGCTGAGTCAGCTGAGGTGGCAGTAGGGGACAAATAGGCCAGGGCTTCTGCTCCTGATTGTCATCCAATGGTTAAATGTTGACTTTGAGCCAACTACAGTCACAAATATAACTGGAAGAGAACAGCCAATCCTAGGGAAGCAGGATGTAGTCACTTCATTCTCATCCCTTCCCCAATTACTGTTGGTCTGTGCTGCATGTCCCTGACTGACAGAACACCTCATGTCCTGGCCCATCTGCTCACAATAACAGTTTTCTAGCTACCCAGCTGCACTATTCTTACCTACAACTGGTGATGAATAACAGCAAAATGTGAAAAATCTTCAGCTACTCCTACTGAATAATTTTGAAACCTACGTAAACAAAATAGTGAACCTACATAGCATTCTTGTATGGCTATGTCAATATTCCAGCATTCAATCTTTGTCAAGGATCTTTCAGTTCTGCCTTCCAAACTCTAACTGTGCTTCTGTGTGAGCTAGCTACATGCAGTTATGTTGCCAGTTACTAATGTTAAGTTGAAGAATGTAGCTATATTCACAGTGATAAACTAGTTTCAAGTTACATACATAGAATGTACAGCACAGAAACAGGCCATTTGGCCCAACAGGTCCATGCCGGCATTTATGCTCCAGACGAGCCTCCCCCCTCGCTACTTCATCTAACCCCACCAACATATCCTTCCACTTATGAGGAAGAAGTATTTGAGTAAATAGACAGAAATCAAGGACTGAGGATGTGCAATTTCTTGATTTGCACTCCCATTTAGTAATTATCCGAGCCAATACCATGCAATCAGACAATTTAACCTGTAGTTGTAACATGGTACATTTGTGCAATGATTTTGTAACATCAGTGGTCAGTGGTTTCCTGACTGGGACTATTTCTTGTTAGTCTCTGGAAGACAAATTTCCATAGGTGACAGTCAGTAAAACACTGCACCCACTTCTCCACATGCCACCAACCATACACTGTCAACCAGCATGTGTCACTATACCTTTGTGTTATTTTGACTTCCTTCTATGTACCTTTGCTAGATTCACAATGATTTCAACTTCTAAAAGAGAGGGCTTATTACCTTCTGTACCCTAATCTGACAAACACAGTACAGACTTCCTAGTCAGTCACAACAGCAAGAACACCTTGCATTTACTTGGAGCCTCTAACATAGAAAAACATCCCAAGGCACTTGGGATATTAGATATTAGGAGGAGTGACCAAAAGCTTGGTCAAAGGGATAGGTTTTATGGACGGTCTTAAAGGAGGAGAGAGGGGTGGAGAGGCGGCAAAGTTTAGGGAGGGAATTCTGGAGTGTTGGGCCTAGATGGCTGAAAACACGGCCGTCAATGGTTGTGAGGAGGGATGCACAAGAGGCCAGAGTCATAGGAACAGAGAGTACTGGGAGGGGGGTGGGGGGGGGGATTGGGGGTTGTAGGGCTGAAGAAGGTTACATAGGTTGAAGTTGCTTCGTAGCTGTGGCAGGGATGGAAACCTGATTGGAGAGATTAAAATATGGAGTTACAGGAAAGATGAGCACAGATTTGGGAGATAACCATACGTTCAAGAACTTTGTAGAGGAGAGGGAAGTTGGGGATGGGGCGAACTGTCATTTCACTGATGCAGATGGTTAAAGAATGATTGTAATGCTAATACAAAAATGAGAGAGTTTGCTGATTGAAAATACTACACCAAACCTAGTGAAACCCAAGTTGGTGACCGTCTAAGTGAAAAATAATGAGAGCGGAAAACCAACTCCTTCATATAAACCACTCATCTACACCATGATTTGTAGACTTGGTTCCAATACGACTACTCAGAGGTCCCCATCAAATGATTGGATATGTATCTTATGTCAAGAAAATAGTAGCATTGTTGGAATCTCAGCAATATTAAGCAGGCCAAAAACAATATTGATTTTAGTGGCTATGAACCAGATGATGCAACCTTCAATATCCAGAATCAAACATTGCCTACTCACAATTCCCCTTTCAAGTACAGAAAACCCCATTGTACCTGAAGCTCTACGGTTTTGAAAGATTTACATATTGTGTTTTAGAAAGTCTAGTTATTTGTGTATTTTTGTTAAATAGGTACGCTGTCAGTCTATATTAAAGGAAGGGAGGGATGTGGGTTATTCATCGAGACACTAGGAGATTTCTTTTGGAACACGCGGTGGTAGTATCATTTGTAGCAACCAAGGATTTTCCCTGCAAATAAGTAATCATTATAAAGACAAACTTGACAGCAGCATGGGAGGTTACCAACCCACAACGTGAAGAAGATTAACAATTTCAGCAGATAAGTTGAGATAGACCATATAACAAGCTGGTAAACCAATAAACCAGAAGGAAGGAGATTACATTCACAGGTCTCTTTTTCTATAGAAGCTTACTCATGCTGCAATATGTATAATTTGAATTGCATAACTTCCTTTCACAATTGTGACCATTGTCACTGGATTATCGTAAAAACCCAACTGGTTCACTAATGTCTTTAAGGGAAGGAAACCTGCCATCCTTATCCAGTCTGGCCTATTTGTGACTCCAGTCCCACTCCAATGTGATTGACTCTTAACTGCCCTCTTAAGTGACCTAGCAAGCCATTCAGTTGTATCGCCACCATCTCTGGGCAACCAGGGATGGGCAATAAATGCTGGCCTTGCCAGCGACGCCCTCAACCTGCAAATTAACTTTTAAAAAATCACAATGAATTAGTTACCACAAGTGTCAGCTTAAGGCAGTGAGTATGACAGAAATCAGCGAAGGAAATATGCAATTGCCTGTAGATTAAGATTTAGAAAATTAATGTGAGAGATTTGCTGAAGGGGGCACATGAAGAGACATTAAGGAGAGAAATATTTGGAGCCATGGCTTCTATCTTGGTAACTTCGACAAAACAGGTACAGCAACCTGAACTACAGTCTCTCACTGTTTAATGAGACTATGTTGATGTTCTAATGTGCTGTGTAAAGCAGGTCAGAATAAGGGTTCATACCTACAATTTCTTGCACAGCATATTTCCAGTTTTTATCAGGGAGTCTCAGAGAAGCAATGACTGGAGATGTTTAGCTTATTCAGAAGGGTTATTTCACAATACGTCTAATAAATCTTGTAATATAAGAGTCATTTGTTATCTTGATTTGTGATGCTAATTTAGGCTGTACAAGCTGCATGAGAACAGTGTGCTTCAAACTAGAACGGACTCCCCTGTTATGGGTTCATTGCAGCAGCTTCACTCCATTTTGGGAAGGAGAGGTGTGGGTTCATTCATTAAAGTAATGATTTAGGTAAAAAAATTCAAATCTTGAAGTAAACTGCTTTAATTGTATGGTCTTTTGCACGCATCAGAGTGAGGCCTGGACCATTTCTGCACCTTTGTGCACCCACTCTGATACAGAGTAAAGGTCCTTCTCCCCTGCCCCAACAATATGTGTGTTAACCCAGCCTCAGGAGAGCATTCCCTACTAAGACAGTGAGAGATTTATATTTCCCATCCATCCACCTTTGAGTCCTGTTTGAGTGAGATTAACAATTTGTGTTGAATTATGGTTCCCAAACTCATTTCACTTAGGACACTGAGGGCGGCTGTAAGAGGATGGTTTCAGTCTGGGCTGGATTCACAAGAGTGATGAAATGACAGTGTGTTAATCCACTGTGTCATCCAATCCCCAATTATTTTAATTTTAAACAACTTTCATTTATACAGCACCTTTAAACTAGAAGAAAGTCTCAAGACGTTTCATTGAAGATGATCAAAGGCTTGGATTTTCAGGGGGTTGTGAAAGGCCGAGAGGAGTGAGGACATGAGTAGGCCCTTCAGCCCCAAGAGCCTGCTCCGCCATTCAATTAGATCATGGCTAATCCATATCTTAACTCCATTTACCCGCCTTAGCTCCATATCCCTTGATACCCTTACCTAACAAAAGTCTATCAATCACAATCTTAAGGAATCTTACAACACCAGGTTATAGTCCAACAGTTTTATTTGAAAATCACAAGCTTTCAGAGGCTTTCTCCGTCGTCAGGTGAGTGTCGAGATTCATTGAAAATTACCGCATATATAGTCAGAACAATGCCTGGTGAATCTTGAAAGATTGGAGAGGCAGGAGGAATTCCAGAGATTACAGCAGAGGTACCAATGTCATTATAGTCATGTAATTATATTTACTAAATTGTCATAATAATTATGGACACACAGGAAGAAAAAAAGATGACAATGGAATCAGTGTTGATTAAGTTCTTGCCAGTCACTCTTAAAAGTCATTCCCGGCAGCAGCACCAGCAGGAACATAGTGGTACTGCAGCTATTTATGTTCTGTTTTAGTATTCTGGATTTGTTTTTATTTATCAAATATGAAATGTAATGGTAAAAATTAAATGTTAGCGAATCACACTAATTAGATTAATATATGCAAATTTGATCAAATAAGATTTTTAAAGCTCTATTTGAAAGTCATTCCAAAAGTTGGAGAATATATAATTAATAGGAACAAACTTGCAGTTATTTAGTACTGTATAATATTGTAGAACATCCCAAAGCACTGCTTTTTGAATTGCCGTCACAGTTGTTATGTAGGCAAACACAACAGCCAATTTGTGCACAGCAGGGTCCCACATCCAGGAAATGAATTAATTATCAGATAACGGGTGGAACTTTCAACTTCATTAGGGGTGTAAAACTTACGGTATTGGATCGCCCGCCCAAAATCGGGCTGATCCGATACCCCCAGTTTTACACCTCCGTCAAAGCCCAATTTGCAGTGTCGGTTCAGAGAGGATCATAGAAACGGATAGAAGTTACAACACAGAAATAGGCCACTCGACCGGTGTCAGCACATCCTCCACAGGAGCAAATAATTCTAATCACATTTACCTATCCTGTTCCCACATCCCTTCAACCCTTTTTCCCTCATTCACCTATGTTGAATGTTAACATAGTTTCGGCCTCAACCACCAAACGGCCTCACAACCCTTTGTGTAAATAAGTTTAATCTTGTACCTATGGCCTCTTGTTGGGCGGGACTTCAAGAGATGATTTGATCTTCTTCGATTTTGCACCGAGATCTTTAACATCCACCTGAATCACAAGAACAGGCAGACAGGGTCTCGGTTTAATGTCTTATCCAAAAGGTGGCACCTCCAACAATGCAGCACTCCCTGAGAAATACACTGAACTATTTGCCTGGATTATGTGCTCGAGTCCACAGTTTGCAATAAGGAATTGAAGGTCAGCTGATCCTACAAGAGGTGCAGAATATTATTTGAATGCTCCACCATTTTGTGTTCAGATTCAGTCGTGAATCTCCTCTCCCTCTTCCCCAGGAGGATTGACCACATGATGTCCAGACCACGTGACGTCCGATCGCATGACTTCTACAAATGTTGTTGCATTTACTTTATAAAGGTCGGGTCCCCTGTATTGAGTATTTTTGCTCGTGGTTTCGCGCCAGAGCTGTTGTGCGAGAAGTTCCGAAAACCAGGAGGCCACTCGTGAGCAGATGAAAAGGGCAAACCCAGGGCGGGGCAGAGGGCAAACCCAGGGCAGTGCAGAGGGCAAACCCAGGGCAGGACAGAGGGCACACCCAGGGCGGGGAGCGATTTACAGAGGGGAAATCAGAGGTAGGAGGAACTTTGATTCCATCGGTAACTAATGGTAACTCACTGAAATTGCACCAATAACTAATAGTAATACAAGTAACACTCAGATTTCCCTCATAACCAAAAGTAATGTAATAACTCACTGATAGTCTATATGTAACTGGTAGTAATAGATGTAATGCCCTGATATCCTACCTGTAACTAGTAGTAATCCTATACTAGTTATAGTAATCCTATAACTACAGCCAGAATCCCCCTGCACTATACAAGGTGCGGTCAGGCTCCCCGGTCGATACCACTTTTAATAGGCCCGACATCTCTCCCTCTCTCCTTGGATTCTGGTTTGGACTCAGTTTCTGTATCAAAGTGACAACTCTGAACTAGGAACCTCAGTCAGAGCCGACCTGTATTTGGACTTCACATGTCAAAACCGGCCGGCACAGACCAACCTGAACCAAACCGAGAGATCGCACAAAGGTCAGTGGGCTCAGTGTTTGGGGCACTTCTCACAGGGCACATCGTCCTAAACTCAGCTCAGCACCAACATTTCTAAACCACTCCCTGAGCTCTGACTAAATAAAGGAGAGTTTTCATGGAATTATAGAAATTACAGCACAGAAGGAGGCCATTCGGTCCCCGGTGCTAGCGATCTCCCCTGTAATCCGATTACCACAGATCCTTTTATATTCCTTCTTTTCAAAATATTTATTCCCTTCCTTTCAAATTAAGTTTTAGTCTCTACCTCAATGACCTTTCATGGTGAAGGATTCCACAGTTTAATAGTCCTCAGTTCAAGAATCTTCCTCCTTCCTTTCCCCTTGGTTCTTCCAGTGAGAATCCTTGGTTTCAGTTCTCTAGTTTCTCATTCGCCCCCCCCCACCCCCCAAGTGGAAACAATCTTCCACTATTTACCCACAGTAAAGTCCCCAGGTTTCACTCACCCCTTTACTGGCTGCTCCTCTCACGGCACTACTCCCACTCACCATGTTGCTGCTGCTCCTGACTCTGCAGGAAATGCAGGGCAGAGATCGTATCATGTAGACGGTAAGTGTCTTTATAGATCACACTTGGTCCATGTGATCGCCTGGGAGTGGGTTGGGGGTGGGGGTGGGGGGTCGGAGAGGAATTTTCCAGAGTATTTTTTCCCTTATTGGCCCTGGGTTTTTTCTTTTCTTTTGTTTCTCCCAGGAGATTATACGTTGGGGGGGAGTGGGGGGGGGCGGGTAGGGAGGAAGTGTTTAGTCATGGTGCTCCGGCCATCATGAATATGGGGCAGGCTTGATGGACCAGCTGCCTGTCAATTTCGTATGTTCGTAGGTTCCCTATTCCAACTTGTGGAGGAGCCCCATTTGGTGCTGCCAGTGGTTCTGTTACCAGCAGGGTCGAAGCTGGGTGCCTGTGGGATGTAAAGGCCACAAGTATAAGGGGTACCTGCCCTGCATTGAGGCAGTCTTGGCTGTAAGTATGCACCGAAAGTGGATATATACTGCTAATCCAGAAGTCTGACATTGAGCACATTCCTGAATGGTAACCTACCGAAATTAAGAAAGTAAATCAGAAGACAGTTTCAGTAAGTAGCTTAAACTAGTTTAACCAGATAAAAAAAATAGGCTCTTGAATCCTACAAGTTAAAGTGTAGTTAATACAACCTTGCCACAATTTGCAGAAAAGGAGGTAGATTTAATTGTGGATGGGATGCTGAAGAAACAACGGCCTTGATATTAATGGGAAGGCGGGAAGGGTATGGAGGGGAGACTGGTAGCAGGCGACGAACCCAGCAAGATTAAATAACTTTGCTGACTCCCGCCCAACACTTGGCCAGATTGACTGCCTGGCTGGCGGGCGGGAGCAGGAATTTAGCAGCAGGAATCCATAGCCAGGGACCTGTGGGTGGGGAGTCAGTGGGAGGAGGGCTTTGCAGGAGATCGGGGGTTCCAGCGAGATCGGGGCGGGGGGTAGGAGACCTGGACTGCGGAGGCCCAAGGACTCCTAGAAGGGCCTGGGGGAACACTCCTGCTCCTCCTGGCCCACAAGGAGTTTTAAAAGGAGCAGACCTTTAACACTTACCATGGCCAGTTGGACCTGCTGCCGGGCAGCAGACAGCGCGAGACTACCCCAACCTTCAGTTAATTCCATGTCGCTGCGCCAATAATGTCATCGAGCTGCGACTTTTGAACGTTAAGTAGGCCCCCGCCTGCCTTTTGCGGGAGCCTCGTCGATGGCTTGATTTGGCGAAGTAAAAATTTAAACGGCCGGGAAAGGCGGCGGGAGGTAGAATTTTAAAAAACGTAACCCCTCCCAAGCACCATTCACACTGACGGAACTCTCCCCAACACATGACCTGGGATGTGGCTACAGAGCAGGTGAAGGAGATGAACGGAAACATTTTCCGAACATTCAGAAGCCTGCAGAAGAGAAGTTGTCATTTCAAACAGCAGGCTTGGGCCAGCATAGGGTCAGGACCAGCCATGCTGAAGGAGCTAGCACCAGCGGAGGAGAGAGTGCCTATATTCTGATTAATGGAGTGCGAGGGGGAGCTTTGAATGGAATGATGTGGGAGGGACTTCCACTGAATCTGGTTCGTGTCTTTTTGTATTTACTAATGTCTAAAGCAAAGGCCCTACAATTCACAGTATATAAAAGATAATTTTCAAAGTTATGTTCAGAACATGCAATCACATCTGTGATATACACATTAAATATGCAAATATGTTAATTTTTG
Organism: Heptranchias perlo; assembly: GCF_035084215.1. Lineage (NCBI taxonomy): Eukaryota > Metazoa > Chordata > Chondrichthyes > Hexanchiformes > Hexanchidae > Heptranchias > Heptranchias perlo. The sequence continues at coordinate 34,941,836 of NC_090326.1, read as the reverse complement.
ATTATATTCTCTGAAAACGAGAGGGGAATCATCTGGTATTCCAAAAGCATCAGCAATACCAGAACAGCAATGAGAGTTCACAACATCAGTACTCACCATTAGCACTGGTGAACAAGCAGCAGCACCTCAACAAGGGAGTGCACCATTATTCGGGAATGTCACATTCCCAGTAAAGGACACACCTATTGACTCTTTATTTTTGAATTAACAGAAGCCGTAGTTACAGGCTGAGGAAGACCTCCTGACTCCCCAAATCCTTTCCACCATCTACAAGGCACAAGTCAGGAGTGTGATGGAATACTCTCCACTTGCCTGGATGAGTGCAGCTCCAACAACACTCAAGAAGCCCGACACCATCCAAGATAAAGCAGCCCGCTTGATTGGCACCCCATCCACCACCCTAAATATTCACTCCCTTCACCACCGGCGCACTGTGGCTGCAGTATGTACCATCCACAGGATGCACTGCAGCAACTTGCCAAGGCTTCTTCGACAGCACCTCCCAAACCCGCGACCTCTACCACCTAGAAGGACAAGAGCAGCAGGTACATGGGAACAACACCACCTGCACGTTCCCCTCCAAGTCACACACCATCCCGACTTGGAAATATAATCGCCGTTCCTTCATTGTCGCTGGGTCAAAATCCTGGAACTGCCTACCTAACAGCACTGTGGGAGAACCTTCACCACACGGACTGCAGCGGTTCAAGAAGGCGGCTCATCACCACCTTCTCGAGGGCAATTAGGGATGGGCAATAAATGCCGGCCTCGCCAGTGATGCCCACATCCCGTGAACGAATTTTAAAAAAATGTAGACCAACATCCTTGCCCTTACCTTCACAGAAATACTATTGCAACAACTGGATGTGAAAGTGAGCACCGAAGACGTAGGCCTAGAAATTCATTTTACAGGCGTGAAACAGGCACGTGAGCTTGCAATATGGCGGGCGGCGTGCGAGCGCAGCAGCACCAAAGAACATTGCCAACCCCCGCTAGCATCTCTGCCACCCCCAATTACCCTTACGCTCTCTGTCGCCCCTCCTCGCACTCTCTGTCGTCCCCCCTCATGCTCTCTGTCGTCCCCCTGCACTCTCCATCGCCCCCCCCACACTCTCCATCGCCCCCCCCCACACTCTCCATCGTCCCCCCCGCACTCTCCATCGCCCCCCCCGCACTCTCCATCGCCCCCCCCTGCACTCTCCATCGCCCCCCCCCCTACACTCTCCATCGCCCCCCCACACTCTCCATCGCCCTCCCCCCAAGCTCTCCATCGCCCTCCCCCCAAGCTCTCCATCGCACCCCCCCAAGCTCTCCATCGCCCCCCCCCACACTCTCCATCGCCCCCCCCGCACTCTCCATCGCCCCCCCCTGCACTCTCCATCGCCCCCCCCTGCACTCTCCATCGCCCCCCCCTACACTCTCCATTGCCCCCTCCTACACTCTCCATCGCCCTCCCCCCAAGCTCTCCATCGCCCCCCACCCAAGCTCTCCATCGCACCCCCCCAAGCTCTCCATCGCCCCCCCACCCAAGCTCTCCATCGCCCCCCCCATCCCCAAGCTCTCCATCGACCCCCCACCCCCAAGCTCTCCATCGCCCCCCCCCACCCCCAAGCTCTCCATCGCCCTGCAGCAGGGAATGAATCCCATCTCTGCTTTGTGTTGCCAATTTGCACACAGTGAGCTCCCATAATCACCAATTTGTGGCAATGGTTGAGGGAGGCATGTTGGCCAGGAGACCACAAAAAAATCTCTGTCTGCCTTCACATATTGCAACACAATCTGTAATCTTGAACGGCAGGAACAAAGCCCCAGTTTAACGTTGCGTCTTCAGGACGGCGCCTCGAACAATACAACATTCCTGCAGTAATGTGTTGAAACATCAGTATACTCGAGCCCTGGAGTGAAGCTTAGAACCCACAACTTCTGACTTAGAAGCAGGAAATGCTAGCAACTGAGCTAAGCGGACAGCATAAGTACAACCTTCTGGCTATGAAGTCGATACATGCCTCATGGGTTATTCACTGACATTTAGAATTTTCAATTGAAGATAGGAATTCTGCTAATGAAATGTAGTGGTTAATGATTATGTGAAACGAGACCATAATGGAAATTATCCTTTAATGTTAGGTTTACAAGTGTCACTATTAATCAGTATGCTGTACTGTTACATGGATTTCAATATCTATTGCATGCTGCGGTTGGCAACATTTCATTTTATATTATAGCTATGAGGTATTTTGAAGAGATCGTGCTCACAAGAAAGAAAGAAAGAACTTGCATTTATGTAGCGCCTTTCACAACCTCAGAACATCCCAAAGCGCTTTACAGTCAATAAAGTACTTTTGAAGTGGAGTCGCTGTTGTAATGTAGGAAGCGCGGCAGCCAATTTGTGCACAGCAAGATCCCACAAACAGCAATGTGATAATCAGCAGATAATCGGTTTTAGTGATGTTGGTTCAGGCATAAATATTGGCCAAGACACCAGGAAGAACTCTCCTGCTCTTCTTCAAAAAGTGCCTTTTACATCCACCTGAGAGGGCAGACAGGGCCTTGGTTTAACGTCTTATCCGAAAGACAGCACCTCCCACCGTGCAGCACTCCCTCAGTACTTGCACTGGAGTATCAGCCTAGATTATGTGCTCAAGTCTTTGGAGTGGGACTATGAACCTACAACCTTCTGACTTGGAGGCAAGAGTGTTACCAATTGAGCCAAGCTGTGGAGCCACTTAGCAGGAGTGCAAATGGGGAATTTGGGCTGAATATGGAGGGAAAATTGTGGGCAGCGCAGACTCAAATTCCTAATGGCCCTTATTTCCTGAGTTAAGACTGGCAGCGGCAAACCTGACGCACCACCAGCAAGTGTCAAAAAATCACAAGTGCACATCTGCGATTGCCCGCTATGCGATGACAATGAAACGAGGTTACTCCCCTCAGCGGAGAGTTGGAAGTGACCCCTATGTGCACTGCCAGCAGGCGCGGCTGCATACCAGGAGCACGGTTTTGTAAAATGACTCTTTATGTTTATACTTTATTATCTGTAAACAGCTGCAAGTTAGGCCTGACAGATGGTTCAGCATCACTGCACGGCTAAACAAACTCGTATGTTTTCTTAAAGAAAAATTGAAGACTGTCATAAAACAACGTTACTTCATGATAAACAGCTAACATTTTTCTTCATTATCTTAAAGGATGGAAAATCACGGGCAGCATGCCCTTTAAATTCCTGATATACGCAGTCAGTGATCAAGGCTCCCAGACGGTAGCAGGAACTTGAAAAGTTACCCTACTTGAACTCAGCCTCCAGCCAGGAAAGATAAATGTAGTTTGTGAGATTTTTACCGACTGGCTTCTACTGCTTTTATCCATGTTTCTAGTGCTTTTAACTGTTTTATAGTTTTATTTTTTATTCATGTTCTCTTTCAGCTCTTGGTTTTTCATATGGAAACTTGGCCTCAGTCAATTTGAATCTGCTCCAAGCTTGAAGAGACCCCAGTAACCCTTTAAACCGTTAACCAAGGGTTATTGGGTGTCCTCAATAGTCACAAATTTTATTCTAAAAACTGAGAGGGAAAATAGCATTCAGGTTTCTTGCTGTCAGGTTTAAGTAAAGAATGCCATTCCATAGAATCATACAGCACGGAAGGAGGCCATTCGGCCCATCGTGCCTGTGCCGGCTCTTTGTAAAAGCTATTCAATTAGTCCCGCTCCCCTGCACTTTCCCCATAGCCCTGTAAATTTTTCCTTTTCAAGTGTATATTGAATTCCCTTTTGATAGTTAGTATTAAATCTGCTTCCACCACATTTTCAGGCAGTGTATTCCAGATCATAACAACTCGCTGCGTAAAACAAATTCTCCTTATTTCATCCCTGGCTCTTTTGCCAATTATGCCGATAGAAACAGTTTCTCCCTATCTACTCTATCAAAACCCCTCAGAATTTTGAAAACCTCTATCAAATCTCCCCTTAACCATAACAATCCCAGCTTCCCTAATCTCTGCACTTAACAGAAGTCCCTCATCCCTGGTACCATTCTAGTAAATCTCCTCTGTACCCTCTCCAAGGCCTTGACATCCTTCCTAAAGTGTTGGATACAATACTCCAGTTGAGAAAGCACTAAATATCTGAGACACTCAGACGAGTTGTGGGAGGAGGTTTCCCTTATTGGTACGTGTTTTCCCCCGTAAAGAAATAGAGTCAGATACCCCAGCTTCATCCCTTGGAACCAAAATCATTATAAATGCAGGACATGGTGCATCGGTGGGATTCCCTGGACATTGGCTCAACAGTGAGAGCACAAACATAACCAGAGCACAGTACTTCAGCTGAGTTCCTTAGATAATAACCTAGAACAGGACTTTTTGGAGCAAGAAGCCGGACCCCTGTACCACAACTAGTAAGAGGACCGCATTGATCAAATCATTTTGGGGTCAAACTCCCATCTCCAACATAACCACTTTATTTTCTAATAAACATTTCCAAATTTATAGGAGAAGCATCCCAAAACATTCCAAATATAATAGGATTTGAGCGTGTTTCGAGTGCTGGCAGCATTACCTATTGACACTCAAAAAAAAATCAGATGTCCATGTAAGAGCAAATTCAACCCCCCACTCCCAACTAAAATCTGACCTCCATACACAACCTGTGAGTCATGTCTTGGACCAGACCCAGGAGATAGAAACATATAGCCTGCAGAGAGGAAGAAACAACCCGTACACCAGTCGGTGTTTGCTTACAAGTGGGTGTACAAGTGTACACCTAACCATGCCATGGTTGCAAGAGGGAGTATAAACATTTAATCACTTAGCTGTTCTTCAGTTAACAGTTGGGTTTAAAAAAAGCAGTAAAGAGTAATAATTGGGATTGCACTCCGGTCTACTTGTGCTGATCTAGACTCAGACCTCAAACCACAGGCATTAAAATTAAAACAAAATGAACTCCCCTCATGTGCTACCCAAGATTGAAATATTATAGTAAGCAGCAGTTCATACTGTGTTGCAGATGGACATGAACATTTTTCAAATCTGTCTGAAGTTTCCAACTCAGCTTAATGTTTATAAAATGACTGAATTACTGTTTTTTAAAAAAAATCCCTAAAGGCCTCTATGATTCAGCCCATCTCCCAGCACTTTCAACTTCTCTTCACATAAAAAAGGCAGTTTCCATAAGCAGACCAAGTCCCCTCTGGACTGAAGGTCGTACCTTTATGTCATGAAACAATTAGTCTTATAACATTTGATTTATACATCCTGTGGGCAGCCCACCACACTCTCTTCTCCAATCTGAGGGGCTGTACGTATCATACTGTCAGTTCATGAAGTTTAAGCTAAAACGAATAGTCAGATTTATCAACAAGATAATAAGACTATAGACTATAATAAGACAGAAGCCAAAGAATATGACAAAAGACTAGCAGTACAATATTTGACGTACACAAATTGTTCCAAAACAATGCAAAGTGTGAAACTTAGCAGTTCTTTCCTGTAACTGTTAATTGAGTTTCTGATAAAACGTATACCACGCAATGGTCTAGAACAATCCCTGCGTTCAGGGCAGCCCAATTTCACAAAGGAGGCCTCAAACAGGCCTTAGGACCTATCAATGCTCGAAACGTGCAGGTAGCTTGTCAACTGAATTTAAATGAGGCCCGATCATCAAAGTGGTTTGGGCCTCTCGCTGACGACAGCCGGCGGGCATCCCTATCACTCCGCCCACTGCCCACCAGACACCAAACTCGGGGTGCTTGTCTCAGCTATTGCTACGAAGGTATAATACAGCAATCATCCTGTTTGAGACATTATGAGATTCTGCTTCTGTGACATGCTTCTTCTCCCCAGGATGCACCACGCTTCACCCCAAGGGAAGGAGCTGAGGACTTATCATAGAATCATAGAATCATAGAAGTTTACAACATGGAAACAGGCCCTTCGGCCCAACATGTCCATGTCGCCCAGTTTATACCACTAAGCTAGTCCCAATTGCCTGCACTTGGCCCATATCCCTCTATACCCATCTTACCCATGTAACTGTCCAAATGTTTTTAAAAGACAAAATTGTACCCGCCTCTACTACTGCCTCTGGCAGCTCGTTCCAGACACTCACCACCCTTTGAGTGAAAAAATTGCCCCTCTGGACCCTTTTGTATCTCTCCCCTCTCACCTTAAATCTATGTCCCCTCGTTATAGACTCCCCTACCTTTGGGAAAAGATTTTGACTATCTACCTTATCTATGCCCCTCATTATTTTATAGACTTCTATAAGATCACCCCTTAACCTCCGACTCTCCAGGGAAAAAAGTCCCAGTCTATCTAACCTCTCCCTATAAGTCAAACCATCAAGTTCCGGTAGCATCCTAGTAAATCTTTTCTGCACTCTTTCTAGTTTAATAATATCCCTTCTATAATAGGGTGACCAGAACTGTACACAGTATTCCAAGTGTGGCCTTACTAATGTCTTGTACAACTTCAACAAGACATCCCAACTCCTGTATTCAATGTTCTGACCAATGAAACCAAGCATGCCGAATGCCTTCTTCACCACCGTATCCACCTGTGACTCCACTTTCAAGGAGCTATGAACCTGTACTCCCAGATCTCTTTGTTCTATAACTCTCCCCAACGCCCTACCATTAACGGAGTAGGTCCTGGCCCGATTCGATCTACCAAAATGCATCACCTCACATTTATCTAAATTAAACTCCATCTGCCATTCATCGGCCCACTGGCCCAATTTATCAAGATCCCGTTGCAATCCGAGATAACCTTCTTCACTGTCCACAATGCCACCAATCTTGGTGTCATCTGCAAACTTACTAACCATGCCTCCTAAATTCTCATCCAAATCATTAATATAAATAACAAATAACAGCGGACTCAGCACCGATCCCTGAGGCACACCACTGCTCACAGGCCTCCAGTTTGAAAAACAACCCTCTACAACTTCTGTCGTCAAGCCAATTTTGTATCCAATTGGCTACCTCACCTTGGATCCCGTGAGATTTAACCTTGTGTAACAACCTACCATGCGGTACCTTGTCAAAGGCTTTGCTGAAGTCCATGTAGACCACGTCTACTGCACAGCCCTCATCTATCTTCTTGGTTACCCCTTCAAAAAACTCAATCAAATTCGTGAGACATGATTTTCCTCTCACAAAACCATGCTGACTGTTCCTAATCAGTCCCTGCCTCTCCAAATGCCTGTAAATCCTGTCCCTCAGAATACCCTCCAACAACTTACCCACTACAGATGTCAGACTCACTGGTCTGTAGTTCCCAGGCTTTTCCCTGCCGCCCTTCTTAAACAAAGGCACAACATTTGCTACCCTCCAATCTTCAGGCACCTCACCTGTAGCTGTCGATGATTCAAATATCTCTGCTAGGGGACCCGTAATTTCCTCCCTAACCTCCCATAACGTCCTGGGATACATTTCATCAGGTCCCGGAGATTTATCTACCTTGATGCGCGTTAAGACTTCCAGCACCTCCCTCTCGGTAATATGTACACTCCTCAAGACATCACTATTTATTTCCCCAAGTTCCCTAACATCCATGCCTTTCTCAACCATAAATACCGATGTGACATATTCATTAAGGATCTCACCCATCTCTTGTGGTTCCGCACATAGATGACCTAGTTGATCATTAAGAGGCCCTACTCTCTCCCTAGTTACTCTTTTGCCCTTTATGTATTTGTAGAAGCTCTTTGGATTCTCCTTTGCCTTACCTGCCAAAGCAATCTCATGTCCCCTTTTTGCCCTCCTGATTTCTCTCTTAACTCTACTCCGGCAATCTCTATACTCTTCAAGGGATCCACTTGATCCCAGCTGCCTATGCATGTCATATGCCTCCTTCTTCTTTTTGACTAGGGCCTCAATCCCCCGAGTCATCCAAGGTTCCCTACTTCTACCAGCCTTGCCCTTCACTTTATAAGGAATGTGCTTACCCTGAACCCTGGTTAACACACTTTTGAAAGCCTCCCACTTACCAGACGTCCCTTTGCCTGCCAACAGACTCTCCCAATCAACTTCTGAAAGTTCCTGTCTAATACCATCAAAATTGGCTTTCCCCAATTTAGAATTTTAACTTTTGGGCCAGACCAATCATTCTCCATAGCTATCTTAAAACTAATGGAATTATGATCACTGGTCCCAAAGTGATCCCTCACTAACACTTCTGTCACCTGCCCTGCCTTATTTCCCAAGAGGAGGTCAAGTTTTGCCCCCTCTCTAGTCGGGCCATCCACATACTGAATGAGAAATTCCTCCTGAATACACTCAACAAATTTCTCTCCATCCAAGCCCCTAATGCTATGGCTGTCCCAGTCAATGTTGGGAAAGTTAAAGTCCCCTACTATTACCACCCTATTTTTCTTGCAGCTGTCTGTAATCTCCTTACATATTTGCTCCTCAATTTCCCGTTGACTATTTGGGGGTCTGTAGTACAATCCTATCAAAGTGATCTCTCCCTTCTTATTTTTCAGTTCTACCCATATAAACTCAGTGGGCGAACCCTCGGATATATCCCCTCTCACTACTGCCGTGATGTTCTCCCTAATCAAGAACGCAACTCCCCCTCCTCTCTTACCTCCTGCTCTATCTTTCCTATAGCATCTGTACCCTGGAACATTGAGCTGCCAGTCCTGCCCCTCCCTTAGCCATGTTTCAGTAATAGCTATAACATCCCAGTCCCATGTACCCATCCATGCCCTGAGTTCATCTGCCTTGCCCATCAGACTTCTTGCATTGAAATAAATGCAGTTTAATCTAGACTTCCCTTGGTCTTTGCCCTGCTTTCTCAGACCATCTGTCCGGTCATGTTTTGTACACTCTCCTTTACTGCCTTTTGTTTCTGTCACTACTTTACTTCCCACTGACTTCCTGCATCTGTTCCCATCCCCCTGCCACATTAGTTTAAACCCTCCCCAACAGCACTAGCAAACACTCCCCCTAGGACATTGGTTCCAGTCCTGCCCAGATGCAGACCGTCCAATTTGTACTGGTCCCACCTCCCCCAGAACCGGTTCCAATGGCCCAGGAATTTGAATCCCTCCCTCTTGCACCACCTCTCAAGCCACGTATTCATCCTAGCTATCCTGTCATTCCTACTCTGACTAGCCCGTGGCACTGGTAGCAATCCTGAGATTACTACCTTTGAGGTCCTACTCTTTAGTTTAACTCCTAACTCCCTAAATTCAGCTTGTAGGACCTCATCCCGTTTTTTACCTATATCGTTGGTGCCTATATGCACCACGACAACTGGCTGTTCACCCTCCCCCTCCAGAATGTCCTGCAGCCGCTCCGAGACATCCCTGACCCTTGCACCAGAACATACCATCCTGGAGTCTCAGTTGCGTCCGCAGAAACGCCTGTCTATTCCCCTTACAATCGAGTCCCCTATCACTATAGCTCTGCCACTCTTTTTCCTGCCCTCCTGTGCAGCAGAGCCAGCCACGGTGCCATGAACCTGGCCGCTGCCACCTTCCCCTGGTGAGCCATCTCCCCCAACGGTATCCAAAACGGTATACCTGTTTTGGAGGGAGATGACCGCAGGGGACCCCTTCACTGCCTTCCTACTCTTCCTCTGTCTGTTGGTCACCCATTCACTATCTCCCTCAGTAATTTTTTTACAGGGAACTCTCTCACCCGAAGAGATATGAATGTTGGGACAATTGCAGCTGTCAAGATTGAGATCGATAGATTTTTGTTAGGTAAGGGTATCAAGGGATATGGAGCAAAGGTGGGAAAATGGAGTTGAGGTACAGATCATCCATAATCTAATTGAATAGCAGAGCAGTCCCGAGGGCCTGACTGGCCTGTGCCTGTTCCTAATGTTCCTAGCTATGGGTTAGTCAAAAGTACCAAACATGTTATGGGCAATTCCCTGCATTCCACCCTGTCACTTTAAGACAAAAGAGGACAGGATCACAGGAGACAGCCGAACAAAGCCTACCAACCCCTTCAAGGATAAGGCTCAAAGATGAGACTCAGCTAACATTTTCCAGCCCCAGCCCCATTGAAGTTACAGACTAAGCAAAGCACAGAGCAAACAAAAATTCTCCGACTTTTAACATCTGGCTGCAAAGCTGGCCAAAGAAGCAGCATTTATGGCACATTGACAACCAGGGTTATTCAACAAAGATGGGATTCACCTAAGCAAGATAGATGTTAAACCTTGTGGTGCCAATGTGGAAGAAGTATTTAGGATTTCAATAAACGGATCAGTCCAGAAAGTGTAACACATATCCTGCAAAATAAAGGTGAGAGTCCTACCACAGAGAGTGCCATTTTAGTTAGACACTGGAAATTTGAACTCATCTCTTCAGTTGGACCCACTATGACAGGGAGAAATAAGGGAACAAAATTACACCATATTATCTGGGGATTTTTTCAAGTACTTCAATACACTACAAGCATTAGAAATAAATCAATAGAACTGCAACTGTTTGATTCTACTGAATCATGGTTGGGTTTTGAGGATGGGCCTGAATTTAACAAACTTGTGTTATATATTGTTTAGGAAGGAAAGAGGGGATGCTGGTGTTTGTTAGGAAAGGAATAAAAATATTGGAACGTGCAGGAAGGGGAACAATGGGCATGAATTTAACACTGAAAAATGGGTGGGTTGGGGCGGCGGGGGTGGCCATTCAAAATCGCGCCCATTTCTGGTTTTCACCGGGGCGGGACTAGGGGCGGGTGATCAACCCGCTCCCAGGAGGCGGATTGGTCACTAAAACCTTTTAAAGAGGCTGCGTGCTTCCATTTTTACAGATTTGCAATTTCAACCCCTGGGGGCCGAAATTCCTATGAGGCGTGAAGGAGAAGGCTCGAAACTGCAAGTAACTGCCTTTCTCGCACAGCTTGTGGGCCCGGAGGAGCAGGAATGCTTCCCCGAGTAGGCCCAACAAGCCTACCCGAAATGATTCCCCAACGATCGCAGACCCCACCTCCGATCTCCGACCCTCCCCCCACCCCGGTAACGAACACAGACCCCCCCCCGGATCTCCGACCCCCCAATGATCGCGGACCCCCCCCGTTCTCTGACTCCCTCCAACGATGGCAGACACCCCCCAATCTCCAACCCCCCAACGATGACCCCTGATCTTCCCCCGCAATGACCCCCGATCTCGCCCCCAATGATCACGGACCCCCGTGATGACCCCCAATCTCCCCCAACAATCGCGGATCCCCGTGATGACCCCCAATCTCCCCCCCAACAATCGCGGACCCCCGTGATGACCCCCAATCTCCCCCCAACAATCGCGGACCCCCGTGATGACCCCCAATCTCCCCCACCAACGATCACAGACCCCCGGGATGACCCCCGATCCCGACACGCACCCCCCATGACTGAGTCCCCCCCAACCCCCATACCCACCGTGCCCCCATGCCCATCAGTGCCCCATGCCCATCATGCTCCATCCATACAATCAAAGACTTACCTGAAGACATCCTCTCCCTGGCTGCTCTCTCGTCCGACTGAGACCAGCCTGTCAATCAGGCCAGTCAGTCGGACAGCAAACCGGCAAAAAAAAGACGTCCTTACATCTAAATCGTAAGGACGTCCAGGAAACCCGTACTTCTGGGTTTCCCGTCCGGAACTTGACCCCCCGCCCCCTTCCTGGCTCGGGGTCAAAATCATGCCCAATACGTGTGGGGAAACACTCTGGCTTCAACTAGAGTTCATCAGAAATACTTCTAGGTCTGTGTTGCAGAACACCAAACCAAGAGAGGGAGGGCAATATGTGTAATCAGATCAGTGACAGGAGATTTCAATTATTCATTTATAAGAACAAATGAGGGGCAAACACAAGATATAGGAGGACTCCAACAGACATTTATTTATACAATCAATGAGTGCTTCTTAACTCAATATGCAGGGACTATCCCTGGATAATGTATTATTGAATCTAGTGGTCATTAACGAGCCACAGTTCGTGGGTGACCATCTTGCAGATTCAGACCACTCTATTATAAGATATAAAATATGGGGCTGTGGCAAGTTTAGGGATAATGTTGTGCTGGTGCCATATTTTAAAAAGGCTCGGTTTACAGAAGTGAAAAGAGATATAATGGTGATTCAGTGGGAAAGTGAGCTGGGTGCAGATGATTGCAACACAAAATAAAGGATACTATTTAAAAAAGAAACAATTCTGAAAGAAAATTAAGCCTTACATGCCCTATGGGAAAACAAAGAGTATATGTTGACAGAAAGCTTAAGAAGAGATATTCTGAGACTTATAAAAGAAGTAGTATGAGCCAACAATCCATTGCTGGCACACTCCCACTGTAACTTTGGTTGGGGTATGAACTTTGGTGGGGTCAGCAGTGGAAGTCCTGGGTGGGTGCATCTCGGCACTTATGCCAGGAGGTGCCCTCCCCCCTATAAATTTTCAACTCCATAGCCTTTCAAATAAGCAAAGGTATCAAAAGCAGTTAGCATTCAGGCCCTGGCAATGGCTGTGCGGACTCAGGACGAACTACATTCTGGTGTCTTAGACAGGCAGACAGATACACTAGCCTTACAAGGCATCACACATGTCCTCTAATCTGTTGTCCAGCAGAGTGGTAGGAATGATGTGGCCCAGGCCCAGGAGAGAGATGATGGTGAAATGGGACATAGAAGTGGGAACGCCACTCAAAGCGCTCTGAAGTGTCACCCGTTGCCCTCCCCCCAACTGGTACCTGCAATGCTGCCTCCTCTCCAGGTGACCATGTCTGCCCCTGCACAGGTACAGGTGGAGCAGTCTTTGGAGGGCTCCAAACCCTAGAGGTCGTAGACCAAAAGCATTTAAGCAGTCCAGGCATGAATCTGAGCAACTACCTCTGCTGCAGCCATAGAAGCTATAGGAAGAGGAAGTCGAAGGTTTTGTAATCACCATGGGCGTGCACAATGGTGGCTGACAGACTGTCATGTATCATTTATATTTGGGTTATGTTAACTTCACACTAAATGTTATGATTATCACCACCACTGCCACGTCTTGCCCATTATTGAGTCCCTTTTGTGAAAGCGCCCTTACATGTGGTTCCTCATGAATGGCGAGACTTGATGCCACTCATTGGGTGCAGTTGCATTGTATCATTGTACGAATGTTTTGTGCAACCTTGGGGGGGGGGGCGTTGTGGTCATGGTGGTCCTTACAGGTGGTCTGAGTACTTGGCTGTAGTCACTTTGCAGATCTCCCTATGAGAATCTATCAAATATGAGTGACTCCCTGGCGTGACGAGCAGCCAGGTGAGACGCTGCTCTGCCGATGATTCGCCCATCGTCATCATCCTCTTCCTTCTCCTCCTTCATCCTCCGTCTTCTCCTTCAATGTTGATGGCAGGTGTGGCTACTTCTGGAGTGCATGGGCCCTCATCCATCGGTAACCCTCTGTGTTGAGCGATGATGTGCAGGACGCAACACACGACTATTATTCTGCACACCCTTGATGGTGAGTACTGAAGGGCTCCCCAGATCAATCCAGGCACCTGAAGTGCATCTTCAGCATTTCTATGGCTTGTTCAAAGACAGACCTGGTGGTGCTGTGATTGTTGTCGTAACACTTCTGTGCTTTGCTGGTGGGGTTCCTCACAGGTACCATGAGCCACATCTGCAGGGAGTACCCCTTGCGTCCAAGGAGCCATCCCTTAAGTGTGTCTTGTGCGTGGAAGAGGGCCAGGATGTTGGATTTGCGCAGAATGAAGGAATCATGGCAGCTGCCAGGGAATTTGGCACACCCTGCAGAAACCTCCTCCGGTGGGCGTAAGCCAGCTACGCACTGATGGAGTGATATCCTTTCCTGTTGATAAACATTCCGGGCTCATGTGCAGGCCCTTGGATTGCTACGTGTGTGCAATCAATTGCACCCTGTACCCATGGGAAGCCAGCCAGAGTCTGGAAACCCATTGCCCTCTCAGTCTGCCTGATGTCGTCCATGGGGAAGTTAACGTAGTCGGATGCCCTGGCAAACAAGCCGTCTGTCACCTGTCGTATATATTTATGGGCAGTCAACTGAGAGATCCCGATGATGTCACCATTGGCAGCCTGGAGGCCAAGAAATTGAGGGCAGTTATGACTTTAACTGCGACGGGCAATGCGTGGCCACCAGGCCCAGTCGGGAGCAACGGTGCGTGAAGGATCGTGCAGATGTCTGCGACCATCTGGCGACTCAATCTTAGCCTTCGTAGGAACTGTTGCTCAGAGCGTTCCTGGAAGCTCAGCCTCCGCCAGTAGACCCTCTCACGAGGGTAGTGCCTCATGCGACATCTTTTGTTCCCCTCTCTGCTCTGCTGCAGGTCCCTGTGGTGCACCTCTGTCTTGTGGAGCTGCCACAGATGGTGATGTGCCTCCTCCTCAGATATAGTGCTGAATACATCCATTGCGTCCTCCCCCCCCCCACCCCGCCCCCATCCTGATGGTGTCAGTTTGAGGGGGTCCAAAATGGAGGTAAATATGTGTGAACAGAAGAATTCTGAGTGTGAACAAAGAAATCTGAGTCTAAACACTAAGAACTCCCAGCCAAAGGTTTGTCTGAGAGAACTGATTGCCCTGCTGCAAAAACTCACCTTTAATCCCTATTTATCAATCATTGGTTTAAATGTCCAAATGGCTGCTGGCTGCAACTCACTTCCATTTCCATGACATGTTTCAGAGGCCACGGGAGACACAGTCAGGCAGAGTTAAAATTGTTTCTCTGCCTCAATCCCCACAAATTTAATTGATTTAAGTACTTCAATGATGTTAATTGCCCCTTTAAATGTCATCCCGCCGGTTTTAATTGCCGGCCAGGTGCGTCTGGGTGAAACTCATTTTTTGGCGTGTTAGAGCTGGGACTCGTTCCCACTCCAAACTTTTAACATTTTTACTGCCTCCCCCACCCCCGTCCCCAACCCACCCGTTCTTCGGGGTTAAAATCATGCCCTTTGTTTTTAATTGTGAGAGGCTGGATCTGGATCTGTTCCTTACATAGCAGGTAAGACTAAAAGTCAGATAGGTTGTTTACAGATTTCAAGGGAAATGGTATGACCTAAATTAAAAGGACTCAAAGTTGAAAAAGCAGCAGGGCCAGATTTAATTTATCCTAGAGTAATGAAGGAAATGACGGAGGTTTTATATGATGCCCTAGTGAATATTTTCAATAGGTCATTGAGAACTGGAATAGTGTCAAGTGATTGGAGAAAAGCTCATGTGGTCCCTATATTTACTGAAGTATTAAAGTATAGTCGTAGAAACTGTAGACCAATAAGTCTAACCTCGGTGATAGAGAGGTTAATGGAAAGCAACTTTAGAGCTGCTATAAATTATCATCTAAAATGTACAGGGCTGATGGGGATACCCATCAGAAATCAGGTCATGTTTGACAAACCTGATCCAGTTTTTTGAAGTGGTCTCTAGAATGATGGATCAAGGAGATCTGGTAGATATCAGCTACTTAGATTTCCAGAAAACTTTTTGATAAAGTGCCTCATGGGGGATTGTTTGTAAAAATTAGGTCCCATGGTGTGAAGAGTGAGATGACAAGATGGAAAACACATTGGGTAAGGGATCAAAAACAAAGGGTTGTTTTGAATGGGTCCCAGTAATGAATAGGGTGCCCCGTGGTTCAGTTCTAGGTCCTCTTATGTTTATTCTATTCATTAATGATCTGGAGGAGAGCATAGGCAGTACAATAGTTACATTTGCAGATAAGACCAAATTATATGGTACAGTTATGAGTTTAGAAGAAGAAAATAGTTTAAAAATTGATCTGGAGAGATCAGGGAAGGGGTGCAAGACTTGAAAATAGCTTTCAATACAGTTAAGTGCACAATTAATCACATAAGTGCACAGAATAGGGACCTAGAATAGAGAATGATTGGGTTTAGAGTAAAGGTAATATGGAGTGGGAGTCATTATTGACCTCTCCTTTACAATTCAAGTGCCGTATCAGGGAGCTGTGGCCAAAGCAAACAGGGTCCTGGGCTGTTTCCCTGGACTATTCAGTAAAAGAATGGATCACCAGGACATGGTTACAGAGGGATTTAATGTTTGTATAGCACTAGGTTGCAAAGTTGGCCTTCCTATGGCACAGGCAGAGCCATTCCTCTAAATATCTTACTGGTCACTTAGATCTGTTGAGGATTCCTCGTGCTTGAACCATAGCCACAGATGTATTGGCTGACCCAAGATCACCTTCAAGACCCGGCTTAAAGGAGGAGCAAATGTATATGATTCACCATAAGATAAGTTTGTCAGAATCCCTAGATCACGTTCTGATGGTAGGCTGCACAGTCATCTTCCAGATTTGGCCTCAGTACAGAAAGTCCTCCATCCAGGATACCAACTGTGAGCTGCTGATTGGGAATCCAAGCTCCTGAATATCCTAGGTTGCTGGATGTATGTGCAAACAGCTATCTAGGCCCATGCAAATTGTTACCAAACACATTGTGTGGGGTTTGTCCTCCTGAGTTGTTCAGATCCACCCAGTAGCTAGGCCCAGCCAGAACCTTGCCACTAATACTAATTATGCTAATTTTGGATCAGATGCAGACTGTAGTACAGGCAGTGGTGCATGTATTACATTCTGAAACTAAGTCATGTTACATGGCATTCTAATCAGCTTCCCTATTTAACCTGTTAGAGACCTTCAGTCAAATCAGCAGAAGGCAAACAACACGATGGGCATGGATCACAGAAACTGTACCTCACTATGGAGTAACCTTTGTCTAAGACCAAACCCAATACAGCAACCCATTTCAAGAGCCTTATCCCAAGTTGTGCCAAAGCAGAATGAACACTGCCTCCAGAGGGATATGCTATGGATTTGTCTCCTCTACTAACGCCCAATGTAGATCTTCGGGGTGCCTCTTGCCATCAATGGCTCTGACAGATGGCTGCTTATCACACTTCATGGCAGTGTGAGGGGGAAATTACCCCAGAGTCGGTACGTAAGGGATACTCTACTTAATAAAAGAGGTCCCAGATTTTCCAGGATAGCTTGATCACTTGTGGGACTCTCTGATGGCAAAAACCTTAATATCTAAGATAAGGAACTTTACAACCTTGTATCAGCGGAGAATCAAACATGTCTGTCCTGTGCAGCAGTAAAAGGCTTTACCCTGTACTAGAATCTCTGAAGCTAGCTACATTCCTAAAAAAAATGAAGGCTGTCTTTTAGGAACTATGCCATGGAGACTGGTTAATAGCTGTTCCGCTAAAGGTTGCTTATTTTTTATAACTGAAATTTCTCAGGTTTTATTTCCAAGTTACTCCAAAAGTACAGATCCCCCATTTTTTTACACTAAGGTGCAGGACAAAAATATCTGTCCCTATTTCTCAGTCTATCTGGTTAAAATTAGAGACTGTCTGAAGCCTTCAGAGACGGACGCTTGGACCAACTAGCTCCTGTGGACAATGAGGGGGGTAAAAAGAACCGGCATGTAAAAATATAAATAGATTAATGTAGCAGTCACGAGGAGATGGTTAAGTTAAATAACTACTGTAAAAGCTACAGTGTGTTACTGCTGCAGTTCAATTATTATTTTACTGTTTATTAAATCTGTTTGGCATTTGAAACCTGAATCACAGTCTAGTGTAGTGTTACTTTGCTACCTTCTGAAGTCAAGAGGATCGCGTAAGGATACGCGATAAAACCAGTAAGCTGGAATAAAGTGGAGGGTTCACCATGGCTTCATCCATGGGAACATGACAAACATACCTGGATATCTGAGGAAGTGAGCCAAGGCTCATCTATGAAGCACTGGGCACCCAAAATAACTAGAGCTAGGAAAACACAGAAACACAAAAGTCTCATCAATTAGAGCCTGTCGTATGACTCTTCCTGGCCATGGCTGGGATTCATCAACTGTGCCTTCAAGCTTTGTCTCACTGTCCTTTCCTGCTAATGGGTACTCCAGCCTCGTCATCCACCTGCTTCATTGTAAAGCTGTCCAACGTACTACACAGTCTTTGAGACCTTGGTGGCCTATACTGCAAAATGCCCCTGATCTGTCCAAGCATCTGAACCTTTGTTTAAACATGCTGATGGCATGTTCTACTATGATCCTGGTGAGCACGTGCCTCATTATATCACTGTTTACCCCTTGTTCATGGCTGGTAGCAGGCATAATTTTATGCCTATGGTCATAGGTATCTGCTCATTAATAAAGTGGAACCCCTTTCTGGCATGGGGTTTGTGGGAGATGCCCAAGTGACCAGATGTATGATATCTATAATGGACTTTAGGGAAACCTGACAAACTTGACAAAAGTGCTGTTTCTTCTCGTGCTGCTGGTGACTTCTCATTTGGAAAGTGGTGAAAGAATTAACCTGGCAAACAAAGCCTCTGTCACAAGTATGCAGAATGGAAAATTTGGCATATACCCCTGCAGTAGCTTGGAATAACCTGGTTGAATAACTATTCAAAATTGTGGTCACCTTCAGAGCCATCACCAGAGCCGTCCCTCTTGTTGATCTTATCTGAAGGCCAAGCTGCAGGAGATCAGGTAACGTGTGATTGCCATCTCTCATGATGTGTAGCTGACAAAGGTAAATCCCCTCTGATATACCTAGGTAGATATTTCTAGACCTATAGTCTAGAAATAGTTGCGGTGGTGACAGTCAGACTATAGTGGAAACAGTCTTGTCCCTCCTCACTCCTCTTCGTCTTCCCACTAAAAAAAGCAGAAAGAGAGGAATACCCAAAGATATTTCCATCTTCTGAATTTTGGTTGCTGCAACTAAAAATTGCAGCTTCCAAAAGATCACAGCTGGAAAATTCAGTGGCAAAAAAAATGCAAAGAAAAATAATGCAGAATTAGAATCACATTAGAAGCACAAATGAAGAGTCCAAACTGCAGCTACAAATACTGACACATGCCTTTAAGAGCACAAGCCTGGAAAATGTATTGACGGATTTCATAGAGCTTTGTAAGCAAGCAGCACATTCCCAGTCTGGGAAATTCATGCGATTTGTATCAATTGAAATAATTCCTAGATCCTTGCATTACAGTTCATCTGAGAAACCTCTGTGCATAAAGAGCTGTCTGGCTAAGATGTAGTAGGCAGAAGGAATCAGGCAAGAAACAGACCTGAGTTCTATTTGCCCCATCTCCCAACCCCTGTTTGAACATTCCTAGCCTGTGCTACTGATGATGACTGTTGGAAAACCTACCTTTGTATATTATGTTGTGTTGGAGCTTTCAAGTGGAGTGAGTGCCTACTTCTTCATTCCTCTACAGGGAGAAAACAAAGGTTCTGATTTGGACTTGTTAAATACCGTTTTTCTCTCAACAGTATACCAAATTCCCCTCAAGCAAACTTTCCTGCCCAAGAGCTGGGAATGTGCTCTGTGGCTTGTGCAGCCCAAGGCTAACAATTACCAAATTTGATAGTAATACTTCTCACTGGAATTTATGGACGATTCCCACTACGCCACTTCTCAAACTGGAAGCTGGAAAATACATTTGGGACCCAATTAGTACAGCCTCATTCCACTATTCCAATTTATTTACATATGAATAATTTACCGTAGAAAAGAAATGGGCAAATACCATAAAACACAAGTATTAATTTACAATGCATATACTGTAACTAAAATGACTGCTTAAAGAGGCCATTGTCCTCTCAGCTCCTTCCAGGAAGCTCTTGTGATGACATAGTCTCTTGCTGTACTACATAAGCCACCCAATTACAGATTTTAATATATCTGAACGTATAGTGGCCACAGCACCACTAAAGCTTCTTGTGTTTTACACCTTTAAATTCTTTAAAAGTGTGGTTGCCAATCAACCATGATCAAAAGAACAATCAAGCAGAATTCCACAATAGTAAATCATAACGGGCCAGATTTTGCCGTCAAAATAACAGTGAGGCTAATGGTGCTTGTCTGTATTTAAGCGTAAATGGTACAGCAACTTCAGGCGAGGGGCAGATGGCGGTTAAAGTCAAATATCCAAAAGTTGCTGTTCGAGTTGCGCCGCTCCACCATTAGCCTTGTGAAAATGGCATCTCGTTGTCATGACGTTGCTGTATTTGTGCAGTAGATACAAACTAAACTCGCCACAGATATTTAGGGCTAGTAATATGTACCATAAGTGCCCTTTTATCGACATGACAATTGTTAATTACTGCCAATCAATCTCTCTGGCACTGAAAATTAATTATTACAAGTGTGGAGTCTCATTCCTTCAGGTTTTGAATTTTTTGGGGAGATTATAAAAATGTCAAATTTTAAATTTAATTTTTTTTTTCTTTCTGTCTCTTTTTTCTCTCTCTTAATCCAATCTTTCTTTCCCTCTCTTTATTTCCCTTTCTATACCTGATTTAACATTGAATTCAACCCCTTTAATTCACCCTCCTTCTCAGTCCTTCCTCTGTTTATTTCCCAATCATTAAATCTGATTGATTAAGAAGATACCCTGTTGGTTGCCTTGTTTCCCTCACTATGCCGGTATCAGCTCAGAATTCCAACAACTTTGCAGGCAAAAATTTTTTGAGCTGAAGGGTGCAGGGGCAAGTCTAACTAATGGCAGATGCCGTTAGATGCCCTGCTGCAGCAAAATCTGGCCCATTATCATGGAGACAATCCCATGGAATGTTAATAAGAAGGTAAATACACATTGTCTGGAATCTATCACTTGGCTGTTCCAATGCATACCAACCAGACATTACCAACATCAAACAACAACGCAGATACATTCCTGTCTGACAACAATCTATTAAAAAACGTCCTATAAATGCTGAAATGAATGGGATGAAAATCAGGCGGGTTCTGCAACTGGTGGGTTATCCATCAGGTTACCATCCAGGCGATGATGGTGAAAGTTACCCCCCTTGTATGTAGATTCAGGTAAGGATCAGGCCCAGCTGCACTATCCACAGTGGTTAGCATTTACTGATTAGGTTCACAGATGAAGAATGGACACTTAGATGAGGTCTGTGAGGGTTGCTGGAGCTCATGAAACTATCGCCTGAATCAGAGAATCTTACAGTTAAGAAGGAGGCCATTCAGCCTATCATGCCTGTGCCGGCTATCCAATTAGTCCCACATTCCTGCTCTTTCCCCATAGCCCTGCAATTTTTCCCATAGAAGTACATATCCAATTCCCTTTTGAATGTCACTATTGAATCTGCTTCCACTATCCTTTCAGGCAGTGCATTCCAGATCATTACAACTCACTGCGCAAAACAAATTTCTCCTAATCTCCCGTCTGGTTCTTTTGAAGTTCTGCAATGGGATCACAAACGTGCAAAATTACCCCTTCTGTCTCAGAATAAATCAGGACAGAAGGGGAAAAGATTGGGAGAAATGTATTTTTCCATTTCGAAGAAAAAACTCCAAATCAGTGCTCTAGTATACAGATAATTGCAGGTACAGCTGGGTGTGTGATAATGAGCCTCACACTTCATCTCACATATTATGAAATCCTATGTCGCCTTGGCTGTTTTGGTTGCTTGTAACTCAAATGTGCATAAAACCTGTTGCAGAAAATAAATCAATAATTAGAGCAAAATATGAGGCAGGAAAAGTTTTCCTGTTTTTTATTTATTCATTCTCGGGGTGTGGGCGGGGAGGTTTGGGAGGAGACCGTGGAAACATTAACCATAATTTTCCAATGACCTTTGAACAGGGAAATTATGCCAAAGGACTGGAAGGTGGCAAATCTTGCACCCATGTTCAAGAAAGGGGAAAAGGATAAGCTAGGAAATTATAAGCCAATTAGTCTTATCTTGGTTATGGGTGGAATCCATAATATGGATGGTATTAATGAACACTTGGAAAGACATGGGCTAATAAAGGACAGTCAGCCTGGATTTGTAAAGGGCAGTTCACGCTTGACTAATTCGCTGAGAAAATCAAAGAGTGTACAGATGAAGGAAATGCAGTGGATGTTGTATGTAAAGGACACTGTATTAAACACTGTACACTGTATAGGATGCAGTATAGAAAGAAGGATGGCTAGGGGACAGACAACAAAGAGTAGGAGTAAATGGATGTTTTTCGGTTTGTCAGGATGTGAGTAGTGGTTTGCCTCTAGAATAATGGCTGGGATCACTTTTGTTTCCCACTTATAGAAGAAAAGCTTCCATTTATATAGCATCTTTATCACCTTAGGATGTCCCTAAGTGTTTCACAGCCAATCAATGACAACTCCACTATCTTTGAATGGAATCACTGTTGTTATGTAGGCAAATACAGCAGCTAATTCGTGCACAGACAGCAATGAGATAAATAACCAGTTAATCTGTTTTTGGCAGTGTTGGTTGAGGGAGGAACGCCCCTTCAAATAGTGCCATGGATCTTTTGCATCACCCAAACAGGCAGGTGGGGCCTTGGTTTAACAGCTCATCTTCCAGCAGTGCAGGACTCCCTCTTTAGTGCACTCTAGTGTCAGCCTAGATTATGTGCTGAATTCTTGCAATAAAATTTGAACCCATCACCTTTTGACTCAGAGTTGGTAGTCTGAGCAGATGGGTGGTAGATGAAGTTCAAAGCAGAGAAATTGGGAAAAAGATTAGTAAAAGGACAAATATTCCAAATGACAATATTCTTAACAGAGTGGAGGAACAGGAACAGGGAGATCAACGAGTGTGTATACATCAATTTTTTTATGTGGGACTGCAGGTGGAAAAGGCTATAAGAAGGCAAAACGGATTCTGGGTATTATATACCAAGTAATGTTAAATTTGTACAATACATTGTCAAGGCCACAGTTGGAATATTGCATGCAGTTCTGAGCACCCCATTATAGGAAAGATATTGGAGCCATGGAAAGGGTATGGTAAAGATTCATTAGACAGATACCAGGAATGAGAGGTTATAGTTATGAAGAAATGCTTGAAAAATTGAGGTGATTTCATTGGAGCAGAAATGAGGATCAAATGAAGGGTTTTCAAAATTATTAAAGATTTTGAGAGAGTAACTGGTAAATTCAGAGTCTATGGCCTCTTATTACCAACTCACCATGAAACCACTTAGTAGCGAGGGGGCCTGGACTCTGGATAGTGACAATCAAGGGGGCCTGGACTCTGGATAGTGACAATCAAGGGGGCCTGGACTCTGGATAGTGACAATCAAGGGGCCTGGACTCTGGATAGTGACAATCAAGGGGGCCTGGACTCTGGATAGTGACAATCAAAGGGGCCTGGACTCTGGATAGTGACAATCAAAGGGGCCTGGACTCTGGATAGTGGCAATCAAGGGGGCCTGGACTCTGGATAGTGACAATCAAGGGGGCCTGGACTCTGGATAGTGACAATCAAAGGGGCCTGGACTCTGGATAGTGACAATCAAAGGGGCCTGGACTCTGGATAGTGGCAATCAAGGGGGTCTGGACTCTGGATAGTGGCAATCAAGGGGGTCTGGACTCTGGATAGTGACAATCAAGGGGGTCTGGACTCTGGATAGTGACAATCAAGGGGGCCTGGACTCTGGATAGTGACAATCAAGGGGCCTGGACTCTGGATAGTGGCAATCAAGGGGGTCTGGACTCTGGATAGTGACAATCAAGGAGGCCTGGACTCTGGATAGTGACAATCAAGGGGGCCTGGACTCTGGATAGTGACAATCAAGGAG
This sequence comes from Heptranchias perlo, assembly GCF_035084215.1. Taxonomy (NCBI): domain Eukaryota; kingdom Metazoa; phylum Chordata; class Chondrichthyes; order Hexanchiformes; family Hexanchidae; genus Heptranchias; species Heptranchias perlo. The sequence goes on along the minus strand of NC_090326.1, from coordinate 34,918,298 downwards.
GCCTGGACTCTGGATAGTGACAATCAAGGGGCCTGGACTCTGGATAGTGACAATCAAGGAGGCCTGGACTCTGGATAGTGACAATCAAGGAGGCCTGGACTCTGGATAGTGACAATCAAGGGGCCTGGACTCTGGATAGTGACAATCAAGGGGGCCTGGACTCTGGATAGTGACAATCAAGGGGGCCTGGACTCTGGATAGTGACAATCAAGGGGGTCTGGGCTCTGGATAGTGACAATCAAGGGAGCCTGGACTCTGGATAGTGACAATCAAGGGGCCTGGACTCTGGATAGTGACAATCAAGGGGGTCTGGGCTCTGGATAGTGACAATCAAGGGAGCCTGGACTCTGGATAGTGACAATCAAGGGGGCCTGGACTCTGGATAGTGACAATCAAGGGAGCCTGGACTCTGGATAGTGACAATCAAGGGGCCTGGACTCTGGATAGTGACAATCCTAAGTCTAGGTCCCCTTGTTGCTGATTGGTGTAGTGAACAAAATGTTTGCACACAGAGGGCTATTAGAACATGGAATGTCTTATCATACATGGCTATTGAAGCAAAGACATCTTTCAAAAGATGTTTACGTTCATGAAAAAGAAGAATAAAATGATATGGCAGAAAAGCAGGGAGAAAAGATTCGAATTAGGGATGTCAACCCTCCAGGAATTGAAGATTAATCTCCAGAACACTGCTACGAGCACCCTGTGGAGAAAAATCAAAGGGACATTAAACAACATTGTTCGTGATTTTTTTTTCATTTTCTTTGAACATTTATTAGTTATAAAAATATTAGGGATAAAAAGGCTGTTTGACTGATAGTCAAGCATCATCCAATTAGGTAATTAAAAGCCTGTTTGCTTTCCAGTTGGCGTGGGAAGGCAGTGCGGCCCGAGGATGGGCGACTATTGGCGGGCGTGTGGGAGCGGGGGGTTGGAGGCAGGAGGTCATGTGATGAAACCTCCAGGAATATGCCCAACCAGAGTTGGCAACCCTAAGTAGAATAGATAGCTTTATTTGAAGAGCTGGCGGCAGAACAGGTACAATGGACCAAATGATCTCCCCCTGTGCTGTAATTTCTGTGATCTTTTGTTCAATATTACAATGTTGCCCATTTATAGTGATATAGCCTGGGAGACAGTGAGGCAGATTTTTCTGTTCCTGTACCTGGTTGTATTGGATCAGCTGGGCACAGCGAATGGGGGAAATCAGGTGGAAAGGATCACATGCCCATCAGGGAAGGATCCACCCTGATTTTTCATCCATTTTTAAAATCAGATCACTTTTTGTCCTCAACACTCCTGGCACAGTTCTTAGTGTACTGGGAATATTAGGAATTCTGCCACAAACCCCCATTCATTTTAATGGATGGATAATCACAGGGGGGAGGCGCGCTCGGACTCCTGATGTGCAATCCTGATGGAAAAAGTTCTGCACTTTTGGTGCTGCAGATGAATATTTACCACAGTATATTGCTGTGTGATCTGATGAGAAGCTCTCTAGAATACTGTTGATTGGATGTATTGCAAAACATTAAAGAGGGACTCATGAAATGGGACTAGATAATTGACAAAAGTATAAAAATGCAAGAATTTAAATCCTGTAATGATATGCACAGTAAATTTTAAGTTTCCCTAAGGGAGAAGACACTTTAATTTGAATCTGTGAAAATACGTGGCCCATTCTCCATTAACCTCTGTAAAAAGCTGTGCAGAACTGCTAATGGGCCTGTTACACAGGCAATATCCAATTCTGAATGAGGCCATTACAGAGCCAATTCAATAGTATTAAAATATTCAGCAATCCTAGAGGAAGTGGCTATGAGAAGATACTATTATGGAAAGATTTGCATCTATAGTCCAAAGCTTGGGGCAATGTGGAATTACACGACCAACTAGATTGCTTGTTCTATCTATCTCCCTTTTTGATTTGCTCCGCTTCTCTCTCTCTGTAGCTGCACAGGCAGTAAAAGAAAGTACTGTCTGAATTGAAGGAATGTATACTTTTAGCAGGAGTAACAATATGATGCTTAGTAAAGAGTAATACTCTTCTGTATTGGGTGGGTGACTCTGCCAGGAGATCACAATCTTCTCTTGCTGGGGAGCAAGAGAATGCAATGGAAGTGGGACTACACCTGCATTCAGAGGGCCTATACTTTTAATAGACGACATTCACTGACACTTTGAATACTGGGATAGTCCCACCTCCATAGCTGCAAGAGAACGTACTCAAAAATCCCACAGCCAGATGGGCAATGAAGGGAGAAAGAGAAATACAGAAACATAGAGCAAGGGAAAAAGAAGTGAAAGACAGGGAAAAAAAGATAGAAGAGTGGCTAAATATCCCCTAACTATCCCATGTGTATCATGTTAGCCATGTTTGTTTTTGGCACAAGGCAAATCTTAGTTACATGACTCATGATTGAAAATATCACAGCTGGGATTTGCCTAACATTGACAGTTCTGTCATCCTCTGAACAGTATGGGGTGATTCTATGATCCCAGCAAGGAGCAGCGCTCACAGGGCGCACATCTTGGAAAGTCAAAGCCGCGCATCTGTGGCTTCCAAAAATGCACTCCGAGCTGAGGCTATAATGCTCTTGTAGCCAAGAGTGTCCAGGGTAATTTCCTTAAAGGGAGTCAAGGGTTTGTAATCTTCTCTAGTTTGAGCCTGTTCTCTTTTATTAAATGCTATTTTGTCCTGCAAATAGGGAAGTCTTGAGTTGTTGCAGTTTAAGAAGCACATGCAGTGATGACACATGTGTCCAGCAGTGTCCTGGAGATTAATCTTCTATTCCTGGAGACTCCAGGACAATCCTGAAGGGTTGGCAGCCCTAATGCTGTTGCCCTCAGAAACAACAGTTTCATCCAGGTTGCCTCCATCCACCGCCATATACTGCGCCCTGGATGTTTGACACTGATCAGGGGTATTGCTGACCTAAAGACTGCGATCCGATCCTGATAGCCCTGACAGACATCCCAGCCCGACAGCCGAGTCCCAAGGGCCTGAAAGCCAGTATTCAGAGTTATGTCTAATTTTTCCCCTACTGCCACCAGGGCTGCAATCTGTGCTTTCATGGAGGAGGAGGCACCAACTGGTCCCAGGCCACTTTTGAGGTGGGGGACTGCTGCCGACTCCAGTGAAGCTGCCACATGCTCCATTTCTGCCTGCTTTGAAGAAAAACCTTCCACCATATTCACACAAATGAAGGATTCACACTCCCGCGTCACCCTTGTCAGTTGCCTCGGAGACTGACCGCAGAGCCTGCACGTCGGTGAGATGCTCCTCAAACATCCTTTACCCTGAAGCAAACGGCAGCCTTCTCCTCTGCCTCTGCTGGGAAGGTTGCACATCCTCACCTCGCCTGCCTCATCCGGCTCCGTCCTACCCACTTCTACACTGACACTATCTATTTCCCCAGCATCCCCCCAACCCCGCACCCCCCATACCCGGTGCAAGTATCTGAGCTGGTGCCTGGCAGTGGGAAAGCAAGTGACACAGTGGGTGAGATGGAAGGTGGGGGGGGGTGTTGAGGCAGAGGAATAAGAGGCTGTGTCCTGCCCCAGGGATTCTTGTGTGGCAAAATCTTCATCATTCTTCTCCTCTTCATCCTCATCGTAATCATGATTGTCATAGTCCACCTGAAAAAAATTTATTTCCTTCTCCTCTTCTTCTTCCTCACCATTAGAATCGTCATCTTACTGCTCTTCATAATCATGAGCTCCCCTTTGCTCTGATGGATCTGTAGAAAGGAGGGCATAAGTTATGGTTGAGCATAGCCCCTTGGGATGATGGAAACCCTGAACGGTAAGGAAGCTCCTGCCTAGTATGTTTCTTCACAGGAATGCCATGGTGAAGTTTAGGTTTGCACCCACTGACCTGCTGCCTGCACTGATCCATTGATCTCGTCATCTCCACAGCTAAAGCGGAGTGCCTCCCCAATAGCTGAATGACCTGCTCTTCATAAGGGGTCAGCTCTCTATTGCCTGCTATGCCCCCTCTGGCCCCCTGCCTTTCACAGACATTGTGTGTCATTTGTTTCAGTTACAAGATTGAGTGAATGAAGTTAAGGCTAGCTATTTGATGGATGACCTCTAGGTGGCCCACTGTAGCTCATCTACCAAGCTCAGGTCAGGAGTGTGATGGAATACTCACTACTCACCTGGTTGGACACAGTCACAACAACTGTCAGGACAGAGCAGTTTGCTTCATCAGCATTCTTGCTACTCAACTCAATATCCATCCTTTCCACCACTGTGCCTGGAGAATGTACTATCTACAGGATGCACTGCAGCAACTCACCAAGGTTACTTCAACAGCACCTCAATCCCCTGTGACCTTTACCACTGAGAAGGACAATAGCAGAGATGTAGTGGGAACGCTATCACCTCCAAGTTGCCCTCTAAATCATAGATCATCCTGAGTTGGACATATCTCACTGTTTCTTTGTTGTTGCTGATCAATATCCTGGAGGACCCTGCCTAACACTGTTGTGAAAGCATCCTCACTATAAGGACTGCAGCTTTTAAAGAAGGAAGTCCACCACCATCTTGTCAGAGCAATGAAGGATGGGCAATAAGTGCAGCCTTGCCAGTGTCGCCCACATCCTGAGAACAAATTTAAAAAAGGTGGCATCAGACAGCTGATGTAATAGATTTGTTGGTAGCACCCTGTTAGAGTGGAGGAATGGGTTTGAAGGTTATGCATGCAAATAATTCCTGTTGGGGAGTTAGCATCACGTATCGTGAAATCCCAAGTTAGTGAACCCCTGAACCACAGTGCAATGTGAAGTGCGACCTGTGCAGCTATTAATTTTAGATAGTGAACAGTGTTCTGGTGCCCACATTGCCCAAGAAAGAAAATGGGAAAGTGGCCGGTTTGTTACCTTGCCTGTCCTTGCCAGCTCATTGACATTTTTCCAACGCTGGTCTACAGTTCTGGGAGTGAGAGGGGTGCCACTCAGTGCCACTGCCACCTTCCTCCATATGGCTAATGAGACTTCCCTGAGATTTCCTCCCACAGTCACCCAGCAGTGTTTCTCTCCACAAGTGTCAGAAGATCAACCTCATTAAAATTTTGGGCTTTTCTTTTCTGCCCCCTTCCAATGTCATGATCCCTTCTGTGAGTGCTTCTGCCTGCTCGTCCTGTGGAATACATGCTTTAAAAGTGCTACAAAATCACACATGAGCCATCTATTACAGTATCAGCTGTGGCTCTATTGGTAGCACTCTCGTCTCTGAGTTATGAAGGTTGTGGGTTTAAGTCCCAATCCAAACACTTGAGCATGTAATCTAAGCCAACACTCCAGTGCAGTACTGAGGGAGTGCTGTACTGTCAGAGGTGCCATCTTTCAGATGAGTTGTTAAACCAAGGTTCCATCTGCTCTATCAGGTGGATATAAAAGATCCCATGGCACTATTTTGAAGGGGAATTCTCCCTAGTGTCCAGATCAATATTTACTCCTCAACCAACATCATTAGAACAGAGTATCTGGTCATTGTCGTTTGTGGGATCTGCTGTGCGCAAATTGGCTGCAGCATTTCCCACATCACAACAGTAACTACACTTCAAAAGTACTTCATTGGCTGTAAAGTGCTTTGGAACTTCCTGAGGTCATGAAAGATGCTATTTAAATGCAAATCTTTCTTTTTTCTTTTTACCTGATAGGCAATTCAGTCTTGCAAAAACTTTACCGCTTACCTTCTGCAACCCCAACCTGCTGCTGAAATCTTCAGTCATTCTAGACTTTTTAAAGGCTGCACTTCAAATTTCCAACCCCTCCCTTTCTCCCAAGCAGTATTCGCATGTTACATGGAATTTGCTCTCAGCCAACACCAGTGGGTATGAAAATGAGTTGACCCCGTGATTTATGGCAGGGTCAGCATTGAAGAGGATTGGCGGGTGGAAATCCCGTCTCAGCAGTGCAATGTGGACGTTCAGGGTTAATCAATTTATTAGTAAAATATTAATGCAAAATTTCATGCTACAGTTGTGAAATCTATTGACAGAAACCTGGTTTACAGTTGGTGACTGCTCTCCTCTCACTGAAGCCTGCCTGTCTGGTTACACATTTCACAATGTGTCCTGTGAAAACCGTTGCAACTTTTGCCTTCAATTCCTTCATCCCGACCAACTCACTCATCATCTCCCACCCCTGCCATCCCTCTGGTATACATCCCACCTATGCACCTTAAAATGTGAGGGTCGCAGACTTGAATGTACTTGGTGCTCGACTGGCCTTGTCCATTGCCAAATCTAGCTTAACTATGTCAAGCATTACCACGCCTCCCTCTCCATGGCCAAATCCTCCATCTACTCCATGATCATCCACAACTTCTTTTCTATGCATCAAACTGCCTCCTCCAACTCCCTTCATCTGCCCCTTCCGCCCTCCCCTTTAAATCCAACCAAAAGGAACTTGTGGAGTTCTTTGTTTCAAAGATTGAAACTAACTTCCTCAGCTGTCACCCCTCTCCTCTCCTCCGCCACTGGCCACTTAACCCTGACCCCCTGTCACTCTGCAGCTTCTCTCCCATCTCCCTTCCTTTCCCCTCCAGGCTTGTCTCTTCTATGAAACCTACATCCTGATGCTTGATCCTATCGCCTTTCCTGGCCCTAATATTCACTGACATTGTAAATTGCTCTCTTTGTTCAGGACCTGCTGTCTTTACCCCTCGGCTCAAAAAACCCACCCTTAATTCATCCATCCTCCCTGATTACTCTATCTCTAACCTCCTCTTCCTCTTTAAAGTTCTTGAACATGTCATCATTTCTCAGCTTTATGTTCACCTGTTCAAATCCCCTTAGTTCAATTTCTGCCCTACATACAGCCCCAAGACCTTCCTTGTCAAAGTCACCAACCAGATCCACTGTGACTACAACTTTAGTGCACCTTTCCTCCTTGTCTTCCTTGAACTCTCCATAGTATTCGACATGGTCAATCACGCCATTCTCCTCCAGTGCTGCTCCTCCATGGTGCATCTCCATGGGACTGCTATTGTATGGTGCTAGCCCTACTTTCTTACCTCCTGTTTCTTCCTCATCTACATGCTATCCCTTAGCAAAATCATCCATAGGCACATGGTCAGCTTCCATAGGTCTTCTGACGAAACCCAACGCTACCCCTTCTGTCGATCTCATGACCACCTCTATGCCGTCAGACTGCCTGTCCGATATTAAATCATGGATGAGCCAGAATTTCCTACAAATGGACATCAAGAAGACTGAAGCCAGCATTTTCAACCCCTGTCAAATATTCTGCATCCTTGTCATTGATTCCCTTCCCTTCCCTGGTGTTTGGTCAGGCTGCATGGACTTGATGTTCTATTTGACCCAGAGCTGAGTTTCACACTGTATATCCTAGCCATCATCAAGACTTACTGCCGCTGAAACCCTCATCCACACCTTTGTCACCTCTAGACTTTACTGCTCCAGTGCCTTTCTAGCGAGGCTTTTGCTCCTGACTTTTTCCCTCCATAAACTCCAGCTTGTTGAAAACTTTGCATTAAGCCCTCGACATCTGCACTAAGTCCCACTCATCATCACATTCAGCCCATGCACTAAGTCCCACTCACCATCTGCATTCAGCCCTGCAGTAAGTTGCACTCAATGTCTGCATTCAGTCCTGCATTAAGTCTCACTCGCTGTCTGCATTCAGTCCTACGTGAAATCTTTATCGCTGCCTATATTCCATCCTGTACTAAGTCTCATTCGTCGATCACCTCTGTTCTTGCTGATCTACACTAGTTCACTGTCCCCCAACAGATAGCATTTAATTATCCTCGTTCTTGACTATAAATTCATCCATAGCCTCGCTCCATGCTGCCTCTGCAGCCTTCTCCAGCCTTACACCACCACCCCTCCCCCATCTCCAATCCTTTAATGCTGGTCTCCTGCACATTCTCCTCAGTGAAGTGCCTTGTTCTTCTTCATTGAGGTGATATATAAATGCAAGTTTTTACTGTTCTAGGTCATTAAGTGTGAACTGCTAAGTATACATACCCAGTAAACCCGATTTATAAATGAAACATCCTGATCCTCATACCATCTTCTCTCTGCAGTCTGGAGTTACCAATAAAAGAATATTTTCAGTAGTGTATTCATAGAATCATACAGCACAGAAGGAGGCCATTTGGCTCTTTGAAAGGCTTTCCAATTAGTCCCACTCCCCTGCTTTTTCCCCATAGCCATGCAAATATTTCCTTTTTAAGTATATATCCAATTCCCTTTTGAATGTTACTATTGAATCTGCTTCCACCACCCTTTTGGGCAATGCATTCCAGATCATAACAACTCACTGCATAAAAAAATTCTCTCCTCTGGTTCTTTTGCCAATTATCTTAAATCTGTGTCTTCTGCCACTGCATTGTGAAAGAATGTTCCAGTCTTCACCAATGTTTCTCCTTTCCCCAAACAATTTTTACTCATGCCCTGTTTGTGATCTGTCAGAGTAAAAGAAAGCTCATTGTACAACAAAACTGACCAGTACTGTAAAAAATACCACTGAGGATGTATCACCATGTTTTACTACGGATTCACGTTGCCTAATATGTCAGGTGACTGTGCTATGCTGTTTTGCAAGATCCTTCATAACACTTTCAATAAGAAAAGGAATTCATGAGCACAGGTTTTACACACTGACAGAGGATCACAGATCACATTTTCCACGTTATTTTCATTCAGGTTAATGTTTAAACAGTGCTGGCAACACATCCGTCAGTACAGTTGGTCCTTGCGCTGCTATAAATGGCTGAGTAAGAGTCTGATTATGTCCAAGCTTGTGTGTCAGCCGTTTGAACAAAGCAGGGACTTCAATGCAGCTGGTTTGTAGAACGCAGTTTCGTGACACTCTGGTCTTAATTTCCCCTGGCCTTGTGATTGGCTGCTCAGGCAATCCTCCTTGCAGCTCCTAGTGACTGTTGCTGACAGTGTATTCCTGACTAAGCTGTGTGTGACCTACTTAAAACACCATGAACTGTGGTTCAAAAATTACCCCTGGAACGAAGCCACAGAGTGCATTGTAAAAGCATGCCCGGCCTGGGAGGCTTTTGTAGAATAAAATGTTTTTCAGTGCATTTAATCACTGGGACTTTGCCTTTTCTTGTTGCTGGTGTCAATTGTGCAATTTATCTTTGTGCAATGAAGTACAGTATATTGATTTGCAGAGCTGGTTTGCTATGTCAGTTAAGCCCCTGACCAAGCAGGGCCCTTGCCAGCATGTCATTGCATTGGCAAAACAGCTGAAGTTGTAATAATGAGGAATCTGTGGTTAAAAGCTGAGTTGACAGCTGCAGCCTGTAGTAGAACTGGTATCACAGGTCAAAGTCAGTGCTAAGCATTTGATGACAGAACTGATATTTATATGGTGGTAATTGTTCACTAAGACTTTGCGTTGGGGGGAGAAAACTTCATGATCGTTAAAGTTTTTTACATAATGGTTACCTTTGAACCTGTACTAATTTCAATAACTGTATTAACAATTTTGTTGTAGTATTAGGTAATAAAGAAAAAGAAAGACTTTCATTTATAGAGTGCCTTTCACGACCTCAGGATGTCCCAAAGTGCTTTACAGCTAATGAAGCACATTTGAAGTGTATTCACTGCTGTAATGTAGGAAACGCCAATTTGCGCACAAGAAGGCCCCACAAATGGCAATGTGATAATGACCAGATAATCTGTCTTAGTGATGTTGGTTGAGGGATAAATGTTGGCCAGGACACCGGGGGATCTCCCCTGCTCTTCTTCAAAATAATACCATGGGATGTTTTACGTCCAACTGAGAGGGCAGTTTAATGGGTCCCAACCTCAGTTGGCAAATCCTGCTTGGCCTTATAAAGGGCAGGATCTCCATCCACCCCTAATAATACCAGTCATGTCAGAGGGTGTGGGGACAGGGGCTCCCTATGGTGGGAGTTCCTGCTTCCTCAGCCCATAAGGGACCCGATGTAAGACTGGAGACTGGTATAATGAGTTAAATGAGGTCTTGAGAAGGGCAGAAACGGGCCCCACCTGTTGGGTGGGGGGGGGGTTGGAAAGAGGACGAGAGGGGAGTCCAGGCAAGGGAAGTGGCCTTGATCCTTGGAGATAGAGGCAACCTGATGGCGTCTCCAGGAGGGTGTGGGCATATCCACCGATTGCTGCCGGGCGCTGGAGTTTTTGACAGCACTGTAGTAGCACTTGAGCTTGGCGACCCCATGTAACTGAGATACCCTCTCACTGAGCCCGGAAACTCTGGTGGGATTAGCACTGGAGGGAACTGGCAGGCACGATCCGGATGTAACCGTTGGGATTGCATCTCATGCATTTTCGGGGCTGCGTATTTTAAAACAAGGCACCGTGACGCACACATTATTAGCGATGTAAGCTCTGTTTCAGGCTGTGCTTTTCACCCATCGTTTTAACACATAGTTTCCCTATTTCTATTGGCTTCCCTGAAGAACTAGTTGCAGGCCCCAGTCGAACCCATAAAGCCAGCACCTACAGCGTTCAGTGTTAGTCCTTCTATATTTACGAATTAGTGTGGTGCATCCACCCTGCTAAAATCAAAGGATTAGAAGAGGGGTTAAAGTCCATTTTTTTCCAACTTGGCACAGCACAGCCATGAAGACATCCTCCAATGCCTCTTTGCCGCTCACGTCAGACTTAAAACTTCAACAAAATCGCGATCAGGAGTTTAAAAGTTAGGTGAGTAAATTATTTGCAGTCAGTTTTGGCCAAGTCCTGATATAAAAATTGGCCAACCTCAAAGTGACTGGGACAGGAGGAAGGGGAGTCATGACTTGCCTGACCTCCCACTGGCTCCGCCACTGCACCCTGGGGAATTTAGGTTGTGAAGTTGAAGTAGGGACATGAGGTGAATTACAGAGCACGAGTGAGCAGAAGCATATGGTGGAGGCAAAGGCTGCACCAGACGGCCACCACAGCAGCGGACATGGTGGATCTACTTGCTGGGCCACGTCATGACCCAGCACAAGAAGGTACAGGGCCACCTCCGACCCAAAATTTTCCCACTGATGCCCAGTAGTCAGCTATCTTACTTACACTAGGGAAACATCTAGAAGCAGCATACAGCACATGCACTGTCACCAAGGGGAAGTACCAGGGCAAGAAATACTAAGTGTATGCACAAATTACTTATAAGGTATTAAATTTAGATGTACTTTATTTCAAGTGTGTCCAGAAGTAATAGTAGATGAAAGAAATGGGATCCATGGCAGGTGAGTTAATGCAGAGGCCAACGTAAAGAGGATGCATTTGGCCAATGCAATGCGCATAGGTGGAAATGATTGTTTATGTATTGGTGGAGGTTTTGAAATGACAGCCTAATATATAGCTCTTTTTGCCTTTTTAAATTTGTTTATGGGATTTAAGTGACACTGGCAGGGCCAGCATTCATTGCCCAACCCTAGTTGCCCTGAAAAGTGGTGATGGTGCCCCCACAATGATAGGCATGTCCAGGATTTTGACCCAGTGACAACGAAGGAACAACGATATATGTCCAAGTCAGGATGCTGTGTGACCGAGGGGATCTTGGAGATGATGGTATTCACATGAAATTTTACTCTTCTTGTTCTTGGTGTTAGAGGTCGTGGGGCTAGGAGGTGCTGTCAAAGCAAGCTTGGTGAGTTGCTGCAGTGCAGCCTGTAGATATTACAGCCACAAGAGTGGATACTGAGTCCAGTGGCAGGGGTGCTGATCAAGTGAACTGCTGGATGGGGTTGAGCTTCTTGAGTTTGGTCTAAGCAAGTGGTGCGTATTCCATCACACGCCTGACTTGAGCCTTGTAAATGATGGTGAAGCTTTGAGGGGTCAAGAAGTGAGCCACTTGTCACAGAGTACCCAACCTCCATCCTGCTTCTGCAGCTGTGGTGTTCAGTAAAGCTTCTGGTCAATGGTGACTCCCAAAACTCAGCAATAGTGGTGCTGTTGATGGTTTAGGAGTAGGTAGGTGAGCTTTCTCTTGTTGGAAATGGTCATTACCTGGCACTTATGTGGTGTGAATGTTATATTTCACTTGTCAGCCCAATTCTGGATGTTATCCTGGTCCTGTTGTAGGCTGGCACAGGCTGCTTCATTATTGGAGGAATTGTGAATGGAGCTGACAAAGTGGAATTTCAGCGAGTAGCTCCACTCCTGACATCATGGTGGAGGGAAGGTCACTGATGAAGCAGTTGAGGGTGGTTGGGCCAATGGTACTGCTCTAAGGAACTCCTGCAGCGATGGCCTGGAGCTGCGATAGTTGGCCTCCAACAGTCTTGCTGTGTGTCAGGTAAGACTCCAATCACTGAAAGATTTTCCCCTTGACCTTCATTGACTTAATTTACTGGGCTCCTTGGTGCCATGCTGTTCAAATGCTGCTTTGAGTTGAAGGCAATTACTTTCACCTCTTTTCTGGCATTTAGCTCTTGTGTCCATGTCTGGATCAAGGCTGCGATGAGATCTGAAGCTGAGTGGTCTGGTGCAACCTGAACTGAGCACCGGCAAGCATATTATTGTTGAGTAAGTTTTAATGGCATTATTGATGATTCCTTTCATCACTTTACTGATGATTAGGAGCAGTAATTGTTAGATTTATGCATTTTTTGTGGATATTACACACCTAGACAATTTTCCTGCAAAGGTAGCTCAGCAGAAATATTTTCTGGCTCTTCATCTTGCTCTGCTCTTGGCTGTGTGTGGGTGTCCTCCTCTACCTACGCCATGCTTATGCCTTTCAGTATTGTGAAAGTTGCAGATCATGCAGCAGACTACAATAATTTTGGAGGGCCAAGCATCTGAAGCATTGTTTCAAGATGCCAATAGTATGTCGATAATGATCCTGGTAGATGCACGGGCCCCATCATACTTTCGCAGTGCTGTTGCTCTCGGCCATCTCAATGGTGCCTTGATCCAGGGCTGAAGAGAGTAGCAATAGTTTCCTAGAAGCCATCCTTGCAGTCTGCCTTTTCCTTCAAATAATCCTGGCATTGTCTTCAAGTAAACCTGCTGCTTAGGAAACAGGTATTCATAATCTTATTTTGATGGTCACAGATGAATTGCATGTTGAGAGATTGCAAGCTCTTGCGAATCATGAAGGCCATGGGATTGTGAGCAGGAGCCCATAGGGCAACAGCAATGATGCCCTGCACTTTGGAGAATCCTACCTTGCAAACAAAAAATCGCATAGCCCTCTCATTCTGCTACAGGCTGCCCATGGGAAAAGTTATGAAATTGTTTGCACTGGTAAACAATGCATCAGTTGTCTGCTTGATACATTTGTGAACTGCAGATTAACTGTTATTACTGATGTCCCCAGTAGCAGCATGGAATGAAACGAATGCATAAAATTCAGGATCTTGCTAGCATTGGCTTCCACTGGCAGTGTGGTCCTTGCGGTGGATGTTGGCTGGAGGTCAGATTCCAGGCGGCAGCACTACTCTGTCACTGCCTCCCTAGTGAACTATGGCCTGCAAACAACAACCACAACAACAACTTGCATTTAAATAGCACCTTTAACATAGTAAAATGTTCCAAAGTGCTTCACAGGAACGTTATCAGACAAAATTTGACACCGAACCACAAAGAGATATTTGGACAGGTGACCAAAAGCCTGGTCAAAGAGGTTGGCTTTAAGAAGTGACTTAAAGGAGGAGAAAGAGGTAGAGAGGCGGAGAGGTTTAGGGAGGGAATTCCAGAGCTTAGGGCCTAGATAGCTGAAGGCACGGCAGCCAATGGTGGAACGAAGGAAATCAGGGATACAAACGCAATTTTCCTCTGACATTCCAAGGTACATGTACCTCTGCCTATAGATGCCTCTTTGCTCGTAACAGCAGCTAAGGGCAGCCCGGCTCTGATCCAGTCTGATCTGCTTTACATTCCTCCTTTCATCCTCTTCTTCATTCTCCAAATAACACAGAAAGAGATGAATCCCCATTAAGAAACCTTCAAAAATAATCAGACACAAAATAACACTGAGAATAACACCTCGCAGAATTTGAAGGTAAATTGCACTTCCAGATATTTTTCTTCAAAGCAGCACGTCCCCCTTTAAATGCCGATTTCCTGTCAAGCCAGAAGGTGGGTGTCTGCGCCCAAGGTCTGCTTTATACAAGCAAACTCAAGGCACAGTGCATTCCCAGTGGCAATCTCAGGAAATTGTGTGTGTAGTCATAAGAATCCTGTTTCAAAATATTACAATATTGAAATGAAGCTTTTGTCAGTTCTCAGTGATAGCTCGAAGGCCTGCTTTAAGGCCTGCCCGAAAGCTCGGGCAATGATGCAGCAAGGGTGCAGATCCATCAGAATTGAGCTCTGTCTGACTTTTGACCCCCCTTGCCAGCATCCATTCTGTTCTAGCACCACCAATGACAATGAGCAGGAAATTTACCTCATAATGTCTTAAATGACTACGCTCTCTAACTGGCTGCAGTGCACCTTAGCGTCAAGAGGTGTTTTGGTCCACGTAGGTAATATTGCAACACCTACCGTGTAATTTAGGGTGGTACCTCTTTCCCCATCTCCCCCCTCCCCCACCCTGTTATACTGAATAGCTACACAGCTCAGCACCATTTCAATGGATTCCCAGTCCCGTCAAAAGCACCTCCTGTTGTTTCAGACATTTGATGCAGTCAACTAGGGGGCAGCCACCAGTGAGATATTATAATAGTAGTGAAAGCTGGGTGCCACAGTGTAGGATCTAAATTGCACCTTCAGAATTCAGCATGCCAGGAACATTGCATAACCATACAACTAAATTGTTAATACAATTCCTGAAATTAAAAGTATTCATTATATAAAAACATCATATACTTTAATGAGCTGGAGGCTTTTTTCCTCCCAATGTGAAATCTTAGTGAACAATTATCACTGTATAAACATCAATGCTGACTTTGACTTCTACTACAGACTGCAGCTGTCAGCTCAGCTATTAACCACAAATTCCTCGCTACTACAATTTTAGCTGTTTCGCCAACTCAAGAACATGATTAAAGAACTGATTCTCTTCAAGCACTAAAGGATAACTTCAGATTCCAAACATTATATCAGCAATACCCCAAAACATGACTAAAGTAACTAGTCCTCAGCAATATTTGTATTTGTCATTTCATATTAGCAGTAAAAGCAAGTTCCATAGTGAATGAATTCGACTTCCTTGGGCCAGTCATTAAATAAAGAAAGAAAGAACTTGCATTTGTGTAGCATCTTTCACGACCTCAGGACGTCCCGAAGCATTTTACAGCCAATTAAGTTCTTTAGAAGTGTAGTCACTGTTGTAATGTAGGAAATATGGCAGCTAATTTGTGCACAGCAAGATCCCATGAACAGCAATGTGATAATGACCAGATAATCTGTTTTAGTGATGTTAGTTGAGAGATAAATATTGACCAGGGCACCGGGGACAGCTCCCCTGCTTTTCTTCAAATAGTGCCATGGGAACTTTCAAGTCCACCTGAGAGTGCTTTGGGCAAGACGTTAATGGATATTTAAGGCATGTTTGGCATGTTAAGTGTAAGTTGCTTGGTGTCTGAAGTTTTCTTTTAGTTATTATATTCTGACCTTACCTCTACTGTGCTGTGAATGTAATAGTTATGAAATTAAATTCCAGTGGTGAGCAATGGTCAAAGGGTGAGAGAATCACCATTACAGTGCCATAGCTCCAACTCCAACATGCATTTCCTTTGATTGCGGCGACCCGCTGAATTTACTCCATTGAGTGCTTGTAAGGCAGTGACTCTTCCTTCAAAGTCACATGGCTGGTAAGCAGATTAATTAACACTTTTCAGACACAATTTTAAGTGTGGATTTGAGTCTATTAAAATGTGACAAATGTGCCTGCAAAACATGAAGCCAGGGTTTAGTCAACAGTTGAGTACATCTGAGAGCTAGTAATGATTACAGGGAGTGAGCAGAATCATTCCAAGGTGTTTATAAACTGGGGAGCATAAAACATAAGGAATGTGCTAAATTTGTTTAGCATATTAGGAACGTAAACTCTTCATGCCTACATTAAAGCAATACAGTTGTAAGTAAAAAAGGAAGACCCGCATTTATATAGTGCCTTTCACGACCTCAGGACATTCCAAAGTGCTTTACAACCAATGAAGTACTTTTGAAGTGTAGTCACTGTTGTAATGTAGGAAATATGGCAGCCAATTTGCGCACAGCAAGGTCCCACAAACAGCAATGAGATAATCACCAGATAATCTGTTTTGGTGATGTTGGCTGAGATGGTGCCATGGGATCTTTTACATCCACCTGAGAGTAAAGACAGGGCCTTGGTTTAACATCTTGTCCAAGAGACAGCACCTCCAATAGTGCAGCACTTCACTGGTGTGTCAGCCTAGTTTTTCTGCTCAAGTCTCTGGAGTGGGACTTAAACCCACAACCTGCTGACTCAGAGGCAAGAGCGCTACCAACTGAGCCACTGCTGACATTAGTAAAGGGGGGTTATTCTGTTCATGGCCTTATCAGAAAAGTCAAAGATAAGAATAGATCTTTCAGCCCTCTCTTTTCGAAGCTCTCCGAGCCTCACATCAACTGCATTTTGAATGCCCCTCATGTTCATTTCTATTATACTGCTTGGTAGATTATCCCAGACGTTTAACACAATTTGAAAGAATCAGTTTCTTCTGGTGTCCTAATTTTATTTTTCAGTATTTTGTATTCAAGATATCAGCTTTGGCACAGTGGTAGCATTCTTGCCTCTGCATAGATAGGTGCGGGTTCAAACACTACTCCAGAAACTTGAGCACATAATCTATACTGACACTTCAGTGCAGTACTGTACTGGTCAGAGATATCGTCTTTTGGGTGAGACATCAAACCGTCTATTTGAAGAAGAACAGGGGAGTTCTCCCCTGTGTCCTGGCCAACATTTATCCCTCAACCAACATGACTAAAACAGATTATCTGGTCAATATCACATTGCTGTGTGAAAATTGGCTGCCACATTTTCCTACATTACAGCAGTGAATACAATTCAAAAGTAGGACATCCTGAGGTAGTGAAAGGTGCTTTATAAATGCAAGTTTGTTCTTTCCAGGACCTCTTAAGCTATTTAGTATTTTATGCGGGGCTGGTTTTCCTGACCTTTGCCACTAGGGAACACCTATTTCCTGGGCACAAATGTCAAGGAAATGGGAGCAGTGACTCATAATGCTGGGTCTCAAAGAGGGTTTCATTGCACTGTGCAGGGCTTTCCGTGAAGGGCAGAGCTAGGCCTGCACCTGCAATAGGCACACTGGTCCAAAGTTAATGAGGTGGGAGGGGATGTTCCTAGCCTTCTCATTGTGGCCCAGGGACGCCAAACGCAAGGACGCCAAAAGAAGCTGGCAACGGGCCTTGCATCGGGAACTCCCTCAGATTGGAGGGTCTTAGGAGGCTCAACAGCAAGCCAAACAGGATTGGTGAGATTCTTTTTTCTTCAGCTCCCATCAGATCTTTGGGCCTTTCTGGCTGCTGCGCTCCATTTTCCTTGTCCATGTCCCAACCCAGATCCCTGCCAGGGAATAGGCCTGCTGAACCATGTTGATATTAATGGGCCCATTAAGCCTGGACTGGCACAGCATACTTAGGGTGCGCTATGCCTGCCCCACGGTGGGGCAGAGGAAGGCCAGGAAAATTGGCTGCTCTATTTCAACAAGGAACCCTTTTAACTCTCTTTCGTCGTAGGTCATCTGCTTTACATTTGAAATTGTCCTACAAACTCTCCATTATTTGAATAGTGCGGCGACCAGAATTGTACACAATACTCCGAGTGTGGCCTGACAATGCACTGTAGAGCTCCAGCATAACCTCAATAAACTTTTATTCCACTGTTTATGGCTATGATCCTTAACATTTTTGTTACTTTTTTTAATTGCGTCTCTTTGCGCAATGCTGGAGAGAAGACCATGAGGCTGATCCTTTATGACAAATGTATGAGTTACGAGCAAGCACTGGAGAAACTTTTCAACCTGCGAGATTATCTTACTGAGGTATTTAAGATCATGAATGGTATAAAAAAGATAAATCTGTAAAATTACTTTAAACTAAATTGCAAGAGTGAGACAAAAGGACACAGGTTGAAACTTTTAAAAGGCAAATTTAGGACTGAAAGCAGGAAGTTTTCCTGCACACAGAGTGATCAATAGGTGAAATGCACGTCAGGATAGAACAGTGGGTGTGAAAACACTAGAATCATTAAAGAAAGAATTGGATGTTGCAATGGGAGACTTTAGAGTCTTTCTGGGTGCATGAACTAAAATGACTGAATGCCCTTTCTCATCCGTAATTATTTTATGATCTTGGGATTACTCCCTTTGCAGAGTCACCTTATACTAATTCTATTTCAGTCATTTGGTACTTACGTTGCACTTTATTTTGTCTAATATGCCACACTTTCTATTTATCAGTATCAAATTTCATCTGCCATCCGTCTGTCTGTTTGCATAAATAATCCAAACCCCTTCCCACATCCCTCACTGGGTCCCTGAGCTTTACTGTCCCGCCTACTACCCCACCAAACATGACAATCATACAGCTGGTCGTTTATCTAAATAAGAAACAGCAGAGGTCCAAGCACTGACCCCTGTGGAATACGACTCAACACCAACCCCACCAGTCCGGTCACACAACTCTCACCAGCACCCTCAGTTTCTTGTCCAATAGCCAGCTCCATATCCAGTCTCCTATTGCTATTCTGGATTCCCATGGCTTTCCGTTCAATTGGGAATCTTTCATGCAGAACTAAGTATAGTTAATTTATACATCTAATGAGTCTTTCAAGGAAAGGTGTGATTAAAACTTGATCATTTATATGGTGGAGTTTCTTTGATGTCAGTGTCTATATTTGTGTGTTTTTCTTTTTGAATGTTGGGGTGACGGGGGTGCTTTTCAGGCTAACTTATTTGATGCCTAGAGTAGAAGTATGTTGTACAAACAGAAAATGCACAAGGAATCAGTCAACTTCTGAAAGAAAAAAGGTGATTAATATATCAGGTAGACCCTCCTTCGTCAGACCTGATATGGCCAGGAGGAGAGTCCATTTCGAGGACTTACTGAAATAAAGACAGGAAATCATATACACAAATATGTTAACCATTTTCACAAAAGGACAGCTAATGGGTTAAATAGCCTGTTACCAGGTTTTGAACTGGATAGACATGTCAAGGGTGATTCCACATTCCCAGTGGGGAGTGGTGATCACAGGGAAGGCACGTTAGGAAATTGCAGGCAGGCAGCCCATCATTTTCCAGTCATTAAAATGATGAGCTGTATGCTCACGATTTCCCAGCTGTGCTACCCAGTGGGAGCACCAGAACACGGATTACCTCCGGAAAGGCATTGAATCCTATAAGATGCCATATCAGACAGGCATGTGAGAAAGCTCTGGAAAGATGAGAAGTGAGTTGAAGAACTCCAAAATGAAACAGCAAATGGTGAAATGTGAATGAGAGAATCAAGCAGTATCAACTGGTTACTGTATAATTAACTGAAGTTAGTCAGAGTCTGACTCTGGAAAGGTTTGGATTCTAGGTATCTCGATATATGTTTGCTTCAGGTTAGAGGGATATTGTGGGTGACCATAGTCTCTCAATAGTCCAGTGATGTCTTATGGAATGTCTAGCACTGCCTACATACAGCCTTCAAGCAAACATTAAGTCGAACAGCCTTCGTTTAGTCATTTGTGCCATTGTTTGAATGTGCCAGATGCTGCAGTGGCCTCCCTTCGGTATTGGCCAACTGCAGTCATTGTAAATGTCTTACGAAGATACCTACTGAATGAGCATTGGACCTTTTGAGGCACTGTGCATGGAGGAATAGGGTTCTGCCATAAGTCGCTGGTGAGAGGGAGAATCACATCAAGCCACTCCAACAAGCAGTTACAGGTTAGCATTAGCACAAGAATGGGAACAGGTCATCTCTTGTTGGGTTAAGTTACGTTAAATGGATAGTTCTAGAAGAGGGGACAGAGGAGAGTAAATAAAATATGGAAGTGTCTCATTACGACAAAAGATTGAGCCTTAAATAACATTGTCCTCTCCATCAAGATATTCGCAGCAAAAATTCTAGTCTTCATTTTCTGAAAACATAAACATGTACTCCAGATCAGTGTTAATTTAACCTCTTAGGCACTGGTGATGGCACTTGTGGGAGTGTTTGTTCAGCAGAGTGAGGGTTTTTAACAAATACCTACCAACAAGCTTCTATGCTGTAGGCTAGGAAAACAAGTGTCGGAAGGTGATAAGCAATTAATTTAAATAAATTACCCAGAATACACAAATTCACAGCGCAGGATGGAGCTTGTCAGCCGTTGCAATGTGAGACAATTATAACCTGATGCCAAATCGATGCAGTAGTTTGTAGGGTTCCATTTGAGCCACGTGTGCAGGCAAGTTGTTGGAAATCTACCACATCCAAGAACTATTTTGCACATATAAAAATGTTTCAGTTAACCCCTTGCAGTGCAGTAGTTGTGTGATTATGCAAATCATTTTGCTACACTATGACTGAAATCTGTGGTATCATGTATTCATCCAGTTTCCAAATAGCCATTCAGCTTTGAGCTTAAGGACTCTAATTCAGCTCTAGATCAGTGACCACTTCTCAGAGACTTCAATCGTGAAATAGACTGTGCCAGGAGCCTACAGGTGTCAGTCAGGTTAAGAACAGAAATGGTTAAGAACAGATACAAATCCTGTCAGAATAGGAAAGTGCCAATAGCATTCAATTATCCAGCATAAACTCATTTGCATAATTATTCACCGTTTCAAGTGCAGAATTGAATAGTTCCAGGGAGCACACAAGTGATGGGAGTAGAAATTGCATGTAAATTACATTTAAAGGGATGAGGCCAATTTGAGGGGAGAGAGTTGGAAATCATTTGTAGAGGTTCAAAAGGCACCTCAACCATTAGCAACCATTACTAGGGGTGAAGGGTCAGTGGACCATTGCAGGCAGAATTGAAGGGAATGGGAACCCTAGGTGTGAGTATGTGTCTGCAGACAGATAATGGGGCAGTCTGCCGTCTGATGACAGCTGATATCAAGGTGATACTGAATGAGGTGGTTGAGAAGACAGTGGTCGTCTGTGCCACTCTGTAGTACTATCCCCATAGGTCAACATTGCCTATGAGGGGAAGTAGCCAAATTTCAGGCCACAGCCAACCATTACTGCCACTGCATTTGTCAGCCTTGTGCTGCATGCTAGCTGCAGGTGTCTTTGCAGTAGAAGACACAGCTCTCTGTCTGCCTATCTACAGACCCAAACATTGAGAAGATAGTTCCCCGCAGTCATTGTCAAGTAGATGTGGCAGGGCCTGCAGAAATAGCATCTTGGTGGCTGTGGCCAATTGGGCTTTGTTGGCACCTGGTCATCCTGGCATACTTCCCTTCATTCGGTTCCACTGAAAGCAACAGTTACTGTGATTGGGATACTTCTGAGGAAGCATCCAACATTCTGGTTAGTCAGGCATTCACAAATCTTGGCGATACTATCGAGGATCTGCTGTCCCAGCTTCCTTTGGGAAGAGGAGCCTCCACCGGCACTACGCCTGCCAAAGTGAAGTAATTTTATCTCTCTCTCAATCATCTCCTGGTGGCAGTGCATTGAGCACTTCTTGGTCAGCCAGACTTGCATGGCATATGTCCCTAGGCCCTGTGAGACATTCCTATTGCTGTAACCGTGAACCTCCAGTTGCCTATTGGTGTTGCCCCTACTCAATAACAGACTGCCAAAACTTAATCCAATTGAACGTTGGGACAATGGAAGCTATCTTATTCAAAATGTCCGTACCCTTGCCATCAACTCCATCCCCATCCCAGAATGCTCACCTTGTTCTGAACCAGTTGGTATGCAACCTTGATGTCCCATTTGAGCAAAAGCTGAGCTTCAAATCCTATATCCTATCTACCACCAAGGCCACTTAATTTCACTTCTGCAACATTGCCTGCACCTGCCCTTACCTCACCCCACTGTTCCCATTACAACACCCCCCTTATGGCTTTGCACCTTCTTACCTCTGCAACCTCCTACAGCCTTTCGACCTCTAAATTCTGGCCTCCTGTGCATCCCACCCTCTCTTTGGTCCACTATCATTGGACAGGGCCTTTCATCTTGGCCCAACTCTCTGGAATTCCCTCCCTACACCCCTCCACCTCATTGCTTCTCTCTCAACCTTTGAAAGTCTTCTTTGTGCCGAACTTTTCAACCATGCTTTTGGTCATCCAAACTCTTCTATTAGTTCTCAGTAGCTATTTCTCCTCGGTGAAGCATCCCGGGACGTTTTGCTGCATTAAGGACGCTGTATAAATGTCGTCTGTGGTGCAGATAACTAGTCGTTCATCCTTTATGCTGCCACAAGTATGCAGCTACCCCTGTTCAACACAGTCCATGTGTTGTAACATCCTCTGTTGTAAACAAGGATGAGAATTTAGAATTCAATGTGTTGGGGATCAGGAAGCCAGTGGGTGTCAGCAAGGATAGGGTTGATGGACAAGTGGGACTTAGTGCAGGACAGGATGCAGGCGACAGAGTTTCAGAGATTTAGAATTTGTCTAGGATGGAGCTTGGAAGGCCAGAAAAAATCTTTTCCTTACAAATTGCCTTATGTGCTGCTCAAGTATTGTAGAAGGCTTCTCCTGGGATGGTCCACCATCTGTTTCGTTCCTTGCCTTGTTAATCAGTGCACCTTTGGACTTTAAACATAAGAGCAGTATAACCTAATAAAATAAGTCAATGTGCCATCTGACTTTTATATCTTTTATAAGTTAGAATTAAGAGCAATCCCATATAGGTACTTCACCTCCATATTAAGGAAGGGTAATATTCTTGCCTTATCTTGGTGCTCTTTTTCAAGTTGTGGAACTTCTTCCAAACCTCCTCCCCAGGTCTTCATAATGGTCAACTCCCAGTTGACCCATTTGGCAACATCTGTCACATTCCTTCAGGCCAGTGCAAGTATGTGAGCCATCCTCCCTCATTGTATTGTCTAAGACTTTGCATATCACAGAAAAATGTGCATTACTGTCAATAGGGGATAAAAAGTGCATACATTTACATGGTGGCAACGATAATGCAATTTTGAGGGCATTCCAATTAAATAAAATCCATTCCACAGTCACAGACTTATAAAGAATTTTGTCTTTCCTCAGCAATGTATTTTAAGTGAGATTAGGTGTTTTCTCAAAGCAAAACATACTTTGGAATATTATTTTATATTGCTAACCACTATATGAAATATGAATGGAAGCTTTCTGATATTTTGTAGGTCTGTAATTTTTTTAAAAAAAAATGTTACAGAGCTATCTAGCACCAGTTAATGTTAGTATATGATTTGTTTCAAATATGTGTTTAAAGTGCAGTTGGCAGGGAAATTCAATGAAAAGTTGATTTATTGCAGGGAATTGTGGGAGTCTGTGAATTCATTTTGGCAGCAGGCCACAGGGAGAGCCCTTATCTCAGATACAAAATACAGCAAAGTTATGACTATACCTGAGTGCTACTGCATTAAAATCAGCTTGTGAGGTAGTCTTTGCTGCATTTTGAGAACACAGATTACAAAACAGGATCACAAAAACTAGTTACTCTTCTGCGTGTAAATAGGTTGTTGGCGCTGATCCATGCAGACCAGGGACTTCTGGTACTGCGCAGTTGTGTTTCTGCACAGGTCAAGGCAAGCTACTGCTTAACCCTTAAAGTGCTGCATTTTCCCTTGTACAATTCTACAATGCATAATGACTATAAATCATATTTTGTAGGATCTGGTAATGTTAAGGGAATGAAAGTGTATGTGTATATATATATTATGTGTATGTATATACAAGTGAAAATATATGCAAATTTAAATATGTATAAATATATGTTTATATGCAAACTGTGCATATATAGGTGTGCATATTTATATGTGTCTGTGTATGTTTGTATATAAAAATATAGGTACATGTATGTATGGATATATGTGTATAAAATTCTAAATATACATGTGTACATATAAGTATATATATATATCAATTTACAATGATAAATGTTGACACAAAAGTGACCAAAAATCGTTGCAACTGACAGTAAGGTTTGTGAACAAAAATTGTGTACCTCATACAAGGATATATACATAGTATTACTATTAATAAAGAAAAGTCCTTTCTATGTTTTTTTATGTATATATAAACATAGAAAGGATTTTCCCTTATTAACATTTTGATATTTTTGTGATCACACACAAAGTGATAATGGAGGCAGAAGAGGATAGCAAAATAAGAAAGTATTTTTCTTCTGTAGTAAAATAGCTCAAAATTGTTGCAATATAAATGAGTTAATGCAAACTGCTTGTTAGAAATTTGGGCCTGCTGTGGATACCTTCTCGGGTTCAGTGGCATCACTCGCTCCAGTAAGTGGATCCCATGACCCTCATGTGCCATAGTAGTTCACACTGCCCAATATATACATATATGATAGTATAACTTAGGGTTGTAACAATGGTACCCCCTTGTGATTGGAAATGGACATTCATGTCTTTCACATGTGCCCCTAAATGCCTCTCCAATCTTTGTGGACAAAGAAAACCCATGGTAAGATGAGGCCAGATATGAATCATTAAGCTGCTTTATTCCACAGGGCAACAGTTATGATTGCACTCACTTAATTCAACCAGTATGACATGCCTTTGTGTAACAATAGAAAAATAAGGAATATGCTACACTTCCCACATAAGTGGGTTGCTTGACTTAAACAAAACAACTCCTAACTGTTGTTTCCTAACCGCATTCCCCTGCTGAGCCTAGTGAAATCTTGCCTTCACATCTTTCTGTTTAAAGACGTGACTGACCGTGTGCATTTCTTTTAATCTCCCTCTGTTTGCAACCCTGGGGAAGGCCTATCCCAGCAACGCCTGCTAAATACCTTGGACCATGGACCTCCCAACACAATGGGTGTGAGATGATTATTGATTACCAAAACAAGCTAACCTTAAAATTTAACTTTTTGGGGGTCAAAAAATCTCAAAACATGACATTGCTGACAATCATTTTGTGGATATGCATTAGAATAATTATATTATATCACTGCCTACAGTTTAGGATTATTATTATTTTGTCTGAATATTGAGCTGTGAGTAAACACCTTTTTACAATCTCTGTCCAATCTGCGGCCCACGACTACATACAACCTAGAGCCCTAGCAATTCAACCTCGAAATCTAGGCAATTCTTTTCTATTTATCCATTTATTTGTTGATTTGTCCAATTTAAATTTGGTGGGCCTGCTGGTTTGGAAAGGGCCATTTTTAGTGATGTTGCCTCATTGGTGGATAAATCCTAAATCATAACAGCAAGATCTGTTATTATCAACAACTTGGGATGTACTCAAATTACTGGGAACAGGGATTTAGATTTTACAGGGGTAATTTTCCACTTTTGTGGGCCAGACACAGAGCATTGCATGCTGGGAGGACATATTGGAATAGTGGTACAGAGGATGGCCTACCTATTACACAGCCTGCCCAATTTTCTGCTCATTAATATCATGGATTTTCTATGTAACCAGTATTATTCTCCATACCCAATATTCTGAGATGCACTCCTGGCATGCAAAGCTCAGTGTCAGCAGCACCAAAGCAGAATGTATCCTTATATGTGGCCCCCAAGGCTTATAGTTCGCACCTAAGTGGCCCATGAAGACAGAAATATTTTTCCATGTGAGGGAGATGAAAGCTCATAAATTGCAGTAGTGCAATAAAGCATGGATACCAAATTTCCATTTAGACTCAACTAGCTCCAACGGCTGTAGTGTGGTTTCACTCTTACTGAATTTCTGATTAGATGCTGAGAGGATGTTACCCCTCATGGGGGAATCTAAAACTAGGGGGCATAGTCTCAGAATAAGGGATCACCCGTTTAAGACAAGAATGAGGAGGAATTTCTTCTCCCAGAGGGTCATGAATCTTTGGAATTCTTTACCCAAAAAGCTGTGGAGGCTGAGTCATTGAATACATTCAAGGCTGAGTTAGACAAATTTTTGACCAGCAAGGGAGTCAAAGGATATGGGGAAAGGGTGGGAAGTGGAATTGAGGTAAAAATCAGATCAACCATGATCTCACTAAATGGCGGAGCAGGCTCGAGGGGCCGAATGGCCTACTCCTGCTCCTATCTCTTAAGGTCCTATGGTCTAATGATGTAGTTTAAATAGTGCAGTAATATTGAAAGGAAATCTGTAATAGTTCTGCACTATAATTTGGAAGAGCTACTTCATTCGCCTCATTGAATGCAACATTACACCCAGTTCCACGCTCACCTCTCCCGGCAATTTCCGTTTGAATCTCTTCAGTCTGGTTTCTGCCTTGCCCCAGCACTGAGCTTGTCCTGCTCAAAATCACCACATTCTCTGTGGGGTACTATCCATTTTTGTCCTCCCCAACCTGTCTGCAACATTTGAATCAGTCAGTCGATCTATTACCTCTCCTTTCTGGTTCAGTTCTGTGTGACTGCCTCAGCTTGGTTCCACACATACTACTCCCACCATAGCGAGTACATCTCTAACAATGGCTTTTCCTTCCGCCTCTGCAATGGCCACCTGCCATCCTTGCCACCCCCTTTATCCTCATTTATATATTGCCTTTTAATGACATTATCCTTAAGCGTGGAGTCAGCTTCCACATGTACGCTGAAGAAATCCAACTCTATCTCTCTGCCACCACCCGTGACTCCATGACCACCTCTTTGTTGTCAGATTGTTTGTCTGATGTAAGACATGGACGAGTCAGAACTTTCTTTAACGTAAAATCGATTCCTGCCAGACTTACTACATCCTTGTCTCTGCCTCCATCCCCTTCTCAGCTCCGTGTTCAGTCTGAATGCGGCGGTGTGGAACCTCTGTTTGACCCTGAGCTGTGCTTCAAACGCCATGTGCTATCCATGACCAAGAATGCTTATTTCCACGTCTGCAAAATTACCTGTTTCTGCCCCTCCCTCCCCCTCCACCACTTCCCCGCCACTGAAGTCCTTATCCATATTTATTACTTCCAGGCTAAACTTCTACAATACCCTCCTTGCTGACCTTCCAAGTTCCACCTTATGCAAACTCTAACTTGTCCAATCCTCCACAGTCAAAACCCTGTCCCACACTAAGTCCTTCTCCCTTATTACTCCTACCCTTGCCAATTTCCACTGGCTCCCCATTCCCCCAATGCATTGAATTCAAAATCTTCATCCTCATTTACTGTCCCTCCATGATCTCATCCCCACCCTACCTCTGCAACCTCCTCTAGCCTTATGTCTCAGCCCATGTCCTTTGTTCTTCAAATTCTGGCCTCCTGTGCACCCCTGTCTTCCTCCATTTCATCTTTAGGAGCAGAGCCTTCTGATATTTACTCCCTAAGCCCTTCCACATTGATAAATTTTAAAAGCCTCCTCAAAACCTATCTTTTTGACCATGCTTTTGTTTACCTCCGCTAACTCTCCTACAACTGCCTCTCCACCGTGAAGCAACTTAAGAGATCTAAGGGCCAATTTTAACCCTGCCTGCTTGGCAGAAACTGGGCAGGTGAGAAGTTAAAATCACCCTTGGATCTCACCTGCTGACATCCGATCCGGCAGGCTTCGTTTTTAACCTGCTCTTCTGAGCAGGCAAGAGGGGCTCCTGCCAGAAACCAGTGGAGTTCTGCTTTAAATATGCAGATCAGGCTCTGATGATGTCATCAGGGCTCAACTGCTAATTTAACTGCGGGGAAACGGTTGTGACTCTCCTGCCAGGTCCAACTTGAGTGAAGGTGAATCGGTGCCAGAAGAGGCCCAAAAAGGTGGGCCTTTTAACTTTTTTTGACTGTCCTTCTGGGCTCAGGAGGAGCAGGAGAACTCCACTGGGCCCCATAAGGTACATTTAAGCCTCCCCGGCCCCAGGATCCCCCCTTCCTTCCCCCCCCCACGATCGATTTACCTGAGAGTCAGGGACCATTCCTTCCGTCCTTGGTGGCAGCCTCCGGCCGCCCGACATTGCCCCCCCTCCCCCTCCTCCGACCCACCAGCCAGTTGCCGCCTCCTGCTGATTTTGGGTGGGAAACTGGTCGGGGGCATGCAGTTGAGGCTTAGGAGTTAAAATCTTCTGGGCCTCACGCTGCCGAGGTCAGGACAGTTTGCCCCCACCTCGGCCCCCGCCTGCCCAATTCCTGCTCCGAGTTAAAATTGGGTCTTTAATATATTAAAGATGTTCTATAAATACTGGTAGCTAACACTGTGAGAGCTAACTTAAAACTAAGCCCTATATGCTCCCATTGTGGAGAGTTGTAGAGTCACAGTAAGCCATGACTAAGCTAATTCCTTGCTCTGTATATTATTTCAGAAATCAGCTGGCATTTAAGAATGACGTCAGAAATGGACAGTACAGCTAGTAACCTTGTGGGTCTCAGTGCATTAGATGGTTGAAGTCGTGCTTTTAATGCTGTAGCAAATGATTGCAGGGAACTATTACTCTCAAGTCCATTTCAATGTTCCCCAATTCATTAAGAATATTACGTAGCACCCTGTGTATAAAAATATTCTTTAAAAGGATGGCAACACCCCTAATTGCACAATGGATAGGCATCTTTTTCATATGTCATCTAGTTTTGCAGCTGCTGTGGTCCCGGACTATGCTTTAGGGCCCTTTGAAGCCAGTGGCCTTTGGGAGCCCTGAGTATATTTGTATTTCCCCAAAATACAAAAAAAACAAATGATTAAATTGAAAATTAAGAAAGCATAACTGGAAGACTGAACATAAGACAATCCCAGCAACTGTAGCCTGCAGAACTGCATTGACACGTTGTAATTTCTAGAAAACGATGAGCTTTAATTTCATCCATTTAAAAAAAAAGTGTAGGAAGAGGACCCACTTACACTTCCTCCTGGCAAACAACAGTAATACTGAGGCCAGCACTAAGTGCTGTAAAGGACAAACCACACTGCAGCAGCCCCAGTGTGTGAAGTTTGTACTGCATTGAAACATTACATCATCACTGACCAATCAGGAGTAAATATGTGTCAGAGCAAGGTTCCAGCTGGAGGTTTCTAGCTGTTTATGTTGCTCTCAGGAAAGAGGTAGCACGGCCCTTCTGCTTAAAGAGATATTTCAGCAGCTTGTTTCTGTTTAAAGGAACGTTCCAGAGCTCCCTTCTGTAAGAAGTGATGCTGCAGTAGCCCCCTTCTGTCTAAAGGAATATTCCAGCAGCTGTTTTCAGTAGAGTCAGAGCATATTTAGAAACCCAGATCACATAGGTGGGAGAAGGGGGAATCTCAGATGCTGATATTGAAGGGGGGGGGAGGGAATCTCCAAGTCTTGGGTAGGGAGGGAGATCTCAGAGATATTGAAAGGGGGTCATCTCTGAAGCATGAGTGGGATAGTGTTGGAAATGGCATATGGGTGTTGGGTGGGAGTAGAGAGAGAATAGAGTCCGGAATGCACAGGAAGACATTACACTGTAAAATTAGTTGTTTGGACTTTGTAACCTGAGTATTTTCTCCACTCCCGAAGGGTGACAAGTGGTTAAGACCTGGAAAAACTATTTATAAAGTCAAACTTACGTAATATGGTCCATGCAAATGTTTATATTAAACATGCGATTGTTATGCATTATTTGTATTCATTATAACGATTTACTGATTCAATTTCTTCGAGTTCAACACATTCTTGCAACGGATGGGTTAAATTAGTTGGCAGTTTACAATCTACACTATTGTTACAAACACATTCTACTGTACTACCCCGGGCAAGTTACTTAACTAGCTTTTAAAAGTCTCCTCGGTTGTACCGTACACGTGACTTTTACAAGTTTAGCTTTGATTTCAAAATCTATCACAATCCAACTGTGGCGTGTAGAGTGATATACTATCTCCGCACATAACACTCCCCAATGTGTTGAGCCGTGCTCTGTTGCAAAAGCATTCATTTACATGTTTTCCTTCTCTTCTCGCCCTGGTTTCTCTCTCTCTCTCTCTCCAGCAATGTGCTCGCATTAATCTCTGGGTCTGTTGGCAGTCCGCCAGTATGTGTTGTCTTGCATCCTTTGCATATAGTAGAATCCTTAAGCTATTGCAGACGCAGCCAACTGCTCCATATTTGGCTTATGTTACACACACACGCACTTACAGAGAGTGAGAGCGAGCGCTAGAGGGGAGAAGCAGAGAGCAGGAGCGGTGTGTCTGTAAGACAGACATTACTACAGATGCCACAAGCTCGGCTTCCTTCACCGAGGAGCGGCACCTTCTAAAGCACCACCGCCTTCCTTTACAGTGCTGTAAGTCTTTTTAAATCTCTACCTGAAGTTCTTCTCCCACTGCATTGGGTCTTTGCTGTCATTTCCTTGCTCTGTGTGTAGGAAGGTTGTTGTGAAATGGCTGGGCTCCCTCCTGTAGTACAAACACTGCCTTTCCCAGAGTATCTGATTGAGAAAACTGGCCGTGTGTGTGCGTGTGTGTGTAATTTTTCTTGTGTGAATACGAAGTACGCACTGAGTGTGTGTCGAAAGCTGTGATGTTTTCGTCCCTTGTTTGTTTGTTTGAAGTGGGGAGAGGGTTAGGAATTGGAGGGGGGGGAGATGATACTGTCTGCGATGGGGGGGGGGGGGGGTTATGTTACTGTCTGCGATGGGGGGGTGGTGAAGTCTGCGATGGGGGAGTGATGCTGTTTGCGATGGGGGGGTGATGCTGTTTGCGATGGGGGGGTGATGCTGTTTGCGATGGGGGGTGATGCTGTCTTACATGGTGGGGTGGGGGGGGTGATGCTGTCTGCGATGGGGGGGTGATGTTTGCAATGGTGGGGGGGGGGGTGATGCTGTCTGCGATGGGGGGGTGATGTTTGCAATGGTGGGGGGGGTGATGCTGTCTGCGATGGGGGGGGGTGATGTTTGCAATGGTGTGGGGGGGTGATGTTTGCAATGGGGGGTGATGCTGTCTGCGATGGGGGGGGGTGATGTTTGCAATGGTGGGGGGGGGTGATGTTTGCAATGGGGGGTGATGCTGTCTGCGATGGGGGGTGATGCTGTCTTACATGGTGGGGTGGGGGGTGATGTTTGCAATGGGGGGGGGTGATGCTGTCTGCGATGGGGGGGGGGGGTGATGAAGTCTCCGATGGGTGGGGGGGGGGGGTGATGCTGTCTTACATGGTGGGGTGGGGGGGGGTGCAATAAGGGGGATGCCGCCCTCGCCTGTCCGCTCGGCAGACCTCGGGGAGCGGGAGCCCGGCAGCGAGCTGACAGCTTGTTTAATCGGGTCATCCAGGAGACGGGCCCGAGCCAGTTGCGTAATCGGGAAAGATGGGGCTGGTCTGCAGAAGACGATATATTTTGATCTTGTTTACAAGGCTGGCGATACATTGTAGTAGGCGAGCTCTGCGGTCAGACGGTCTGAAGCAGACGGTGAGACCGGGCAAGTCTCCTGATTGTTACTATCTGGGCATGACTCATCTGCACAATCTATAACCCCACCGTCTGCCTTTTACTACAGTATTAGTGCAGGGTGTTGGCTTCTAACGTGTTATTCTTAAAGTGGGTCCTTCTTGATGGCCAAATAAGTATATAAAACTGCTGGACGTGATAAATCTCAGCACATTTTTTTCCAAAGGCGGACTGCCCCCGGGGTTTAATCAACAAGCCTCCTTATTCACGAACAAGTTCAAGATTTTGTATTCAAAATGACCACATTTTGTGTCAAAATAGAGAGGACTCTGGAAGAAACAACAAAGGCTGGCGGCGTCAGCTTTGCCCGCTCACCCTATGTGTCTGGCAGCTTGACCGCTGTTGCTTGAATTAATAAATTAAAGGGACAACGTCGCCTCAAGGCAGCAGTGCAGTAAATAAATAAATAACAATAATACAATTTTAAAAATGTGGAGATTGTTTTCTAGTGAGTCAGTCACTTCTCTTTCTGAGGCTGAGCTGCTGGGTAAAAAGATCATGAATGAGAGTGGGAATACTATCATTATTTCCAAGCCATTGCATCAGTGCTGACAATGAGCAGTGTTTTTTTTTATTAATATATTAAATTCTCTACATGTTAACACGTTCACTGCAGGTCTCAGAAATGACTTCCATGTGTATAAGTTCTTGTTGGGTGCACTGCACGTAGATCCATGTTGGTGTAGGGTTTCACTGCACTACCCTTAGACCTGATCAGTCATGTAATTAGATCAGGTTGTCCTGGTAACAGACGTTATTTATCTGCTCATTGAGGTGCGTGTGTTTATCTTGTGAAAGAGCTGGTGTCCTTCAGCCCATGTCATACCGCAAGTACTGGCACTGGTCAAATATTTTCAACTATGATTTTCACTGGGTTGAATCCAGTTTGTGTTTTCAGTGGAAAATAGATGTATTTCCTCTAACTATTTCAATGTGTGCGGCCTTGTTACCGACCTGGATGGTTTCTAGCATCCTTTGTAATGACTGTTTATCTATATATACGATGCCAGCGGACCTCCTGTCGCCTTGCTCTTGGCTTATCTGGGGTTTGTGATGTTGAGCTGCTAACGTGACCGACCCCTTCAACGCCCACTGCTCAAAGGACCCTCTGTGGGGTAAATCTGGGTTATTGTAGCTGCTTAGAAACTGTTGAGGTCAATCAAAGGACAATTGTAACTGTAAAGTTTCAGGCTCCGGGCTGGTGACTGGCTTTCTTTCCCTTGTTAAAAAAAATATTATTTTGCATCCAGTAGTATGGTGCGATGTAATGTCTGCAGTGTGATGAGTGCTGGATGCAAGATTTTTAAAATATTTTATATATAGAATAGTTGTGTATGGTGGGATAAGGCGATCCGGTATCTACATATTTACATTATGGGGGGAATTTCAACCCCCAAGAACGGGTGGGTTGGAGTCGGGTGGGAGGTGAAAATACTAGTTTTTGCAATCGATTCCGCAACCTGGCTCCAATGTGCCCACTTGCGGGTTTAATGTGGGTGTGTTTGGATGCGTGCACGCAGCCAAATCGTGGAGGTCGCGTCACCAATTAGTTTGGCCGGACGTGTATTTAGTCAGTTACTTAACGCCCCTAAGAGACGTAGGTAGTGTTTTTTCAATTGAATGTGACTAGGCTTTAAATTCAATGCCTCCAGGACGGCTTTCCCGGGGCTCGTGAATCTCGCCAGGTAAAAGGAGGCGAGAAGGACCGATCAGGTAGGTGTCTTTACTGCACTGCTTGTGGGCCAGGAGGAGCAGATGTGTTTCCTCCAGGCCCAACCAGCTTACCTACTGCAATTAGACCCTTGTGATCGGCAGCCCCCCCCCCATGTCCGAGACCTCCCCGATGTCCGATAACCCCCCTCCCCCCGTGATGTGTCCTACCCTTCCTCTGATGTCTCCGACCCTTCAACCGACATCCACAGCCTCCGATATCTCTGACCTTCCTCTGATCTCTCCAGTCCCGATGTCTCCAGCCTTCCTGATGTCTGACCCTCCCCCACACGATGACCAACCCCTGTCCCCCCATGATGTCCGGCCCCAACGCCCCCAATGACCGACCCCCCTCCGCAATGTCAGACTTGCCTGGCATCTGCTCCTCGACTGCTTTCCCGCCCAGCAGGCAGCCAACCTGTCAATCTGGCTGAGTATCGCGCGGGTAACCCGGAATTAAAATTAGGTTGCGATCGCACATTCCAACCCGCCAATTTTACTTCCGGGTTTCCCGTGCCAAAATCTACCCCGCTCTCTTCCCAGCTGCAGGTAAAAATCATGCCCTATGTGTCTGTGGAGTATAAGATGACCTAGTATCTATTAATTGCTGAGACACACATAAGGAGATCTAGTATCTATTCAGTGCTGGAGACACACATAAGGGGATCTAGTATCTATTAAGTTCTGGAAAAACATATAAAGGGATCTAGTATCTATTAAGTGGTAGGAGCACATATAAAGGGATCAGGTATCCACTTTTTTAATATTCTGTTTTCTTAACATAGTATGTGTTTTTATACAGGATAGTTTCCATGTTAAGTTTGCGCAGGGGTATAAGAACATAAGAACATAAGAAATAGGAGCAGGAGTAGGCCAATCGGCCCCTCGAGCCTGCTCCGCCATTCAATAAGATCATGGCTGATCTGATCTGTATTTAAGTGAATCTAATAGCTACATTATCGCTTGAATATTTTGAGTACGTTCTGGCTGTAAGGAGCCTTGCCCACTTCTAATGCATTTTGGAAAGTGCCTGCAATTTGGCATCCATTGAAATCAATGGATCTTTTGATATGAACTTGCAGTGGGCGTGATTTGTTGTCGCTGGCACATACTCGCAAGATTAACCCCTATGTGTATGAGGGGGATTATAAAAGATCAAGTAACTGTATTAAGAGGTATAGGCCCTGATGTTCCTCTTTTATTTGCCTAGGGAACACTCAGTTCTCGGGCACAAAGAAGAGGAAAAGGGATCAGAAACTTGAGACACTGGGTATCTGTCCTCTTTACGTTGCCCAGGCATTCCTGGAGGGGGAGTGGGAAGCACAAGCAAAGGACAGCAATGCTAATGAGGGGGCTGGAGGTATGCTGGCCAATGCCCATATGCAGGGGCACAAGAAGAAGTTGGTGGTAGGCCTTGTTCCTTCCCCGCCCTCCCCCCAACTCCTCCACATCGGTCAGCAGCCAAAAGCCGCTGAAGATGTTGGCCATTAATGTTAATTTGAACAAAAAAGTTTGTGTGGTTAAACTGGTGAGAAAGATTGGTAGAAAACGGCATTGGACTTTTATTACCACTACTCTTGCTCTGAGCTTTGCTCAGGGCCTGAAATTAGTATTAGTAACTTTGTGAAGACAAAAAAAAAACATTGGTTGAAAAGGACTATGAAAGCTCCATTAAAGGCCTATCCTAAGAAAACAAAGTAAATGAAGAGTGAGTGCTGAGCTTCCATTCAGAACAGGTATTAGCAATACAAAGGAAATTCTATGTTAAAAAAAAATCTGAACATGGACATGATGTTTCATTTGTATTGCCATGGAAATGTGGCTTGCTTAGGCTGTGATGCAGCTCAGACAGAATGGTGCCAAAACTAACAGAAACCAATACACACATTATAGGTCTGATTGGTTTTGAACCTTTCTCTCCAATGTTCTTTAAAGCGCCTTCTATCCAACTACACACTCACCCCTCTTCTGCGGCTTTTCCACACCCGGGTGGGCCTGGAGAAGGAGCACGCGGTGGCCGGTGGACACTGCAGAGACTGGAGTGTGTAGTGGACGCGGGTGGCAACATTATTATTTAATTTGATAAGTTTCCTTTTTTTTTATGATTTGCATTTCTATTAGTTGTGCCCCTCTAAAAAGGGGGAACCCTTGTTAGGTTTTTTGGTTTGATGACACTGGGGTAACCCAATGTCTCCTTATGGGTTTTTAAGAAAAGGCACACTCACCTCTCTCACCTTTCCCTGTCCAAGGCTCTCCAGTTTGGTTTGCATCCCTTTCCCAAGCCTGAGACCAACCTTTCAAAAGTTACCAATAGCGTATGGTGTAACTATAACTATGGCTCATTGCTTTCTTCAGTCTCGCCTCCACCTGCTATATTGTTGGCCATTCCATTCTCTCCCATTGTCTCTCTTCTGTCCAACCACTGGGCCCTGGCCATTTGGAACTCCCTCAAAATCTCTTTGCCTTTCCACCTCCCTCCCAGTCTTCAAAAATCCTTCTGTTTGATTGTGTTTTCCTCTTTATTCCCCCCCCTCCCAACTCGGTGTTCACCTCCCTTTCCTGTCTTGTCAGATGTTGTGAGACATTTTCTTATGCAAGGAGTGCTGTAGAAATGGCGGGTGATGTCACAATTTCTCACTACTGCAGTTGCCAATGTTGAAACTAAGGGCAAGGATTCGGAAGTGTCAGCACAGCACTGATTGAAGTGAACGCTGCAGAACGGTGCCGCAACTACTGCCTGCTATCTCATAATGCAGTGGGAGCAGAAGGAGAAAGTGGTCCAGGACAGCAGAGGGCATAGGAGATGCTACTCACCATACAAATTGTGCATGCTTGCAGAGGACTCTCTGTTCTGTTGGCTTTGAGACAACTGATGGTTTCTTTAAAGAATGACAGATTTCAAGGTATTTTAAAATAAACACTATTTTATTGCCTTTGGGTGCATGTGCTGTTTATGTGCATGTGCTCCAATTGCACTTTGTTTTTTCAGGTGCATTTACATTTTTGAGGCGTGAAGTTCTTTATTTCCCTTCCCTGGATGCTCTAATGCGAAGTGTTCCTTAGCTGAGGGAGATGCAGTGGTGAGGGCTGATCAGACAACTAACAAGTTTCATGGGATGTAGAAGTCCCACTACAGTCTACTGATAATTCAAAATTATTTTTGCATTAAAAAATTGAATCATTCAATTATTTGAACCAAACACCGTAAATAACCAACAAAGTGGGAATTTAGTGCTTAAAAAAATGTTGAATTATCAGATAATTTGAATAAAGCAACTTTGAATTAAGAAGAATAGATTGTACTTGTATCTGCAACTTCCTCTAATGTACCTGCATCGATGCCACAGTTGCCTTTGCTCGAATCATTGTGAGCCAAGTGCTTTTGGATGTCGCACCTGAAGGCACTTCTACAGGGCTATGTGATGGTACAGGACTGGTGTCAAATGGCCGCCTACGCTCTCCATGCATATCACTACTGAAAAGCACAGCCTCATGATGGCCCTGATTCTCTGAGCGTTGAACAATGGGCGGCCATGAGCTCTTTGGATCTCATTCCGATAGACATCGGTGTGCTCTCCAAGCAAGTAACCTGCTTGGGATAACCTATTCATACCAACTTCCACGTATGTGTCTTTGGAGCGTACGGAGGAAATAAAAGACTTGCAGTTATATAGCACTTTATCACATCTCTCAGAAGCACTTCATGCAGTGAACTATTTTGAAATGAAGTGATTATTGTTATGTAGACAAATGTGGCAGCCATTTTGTGCACAGTAAAATAACAATGAAATGGATGAACAGTTAGTCTGTTTTTTAAAGTGTTGGCTACCCTTATCTTTTTAATCCAGATTCTCTGGCCTTTCTCCATATTTGTTAACACCCTTACCTCCCAAATAAGTATCTACAATTTGTTTAAACACTTTAACTGATTCAATACCTATGGCCTTCTGGGACAGTGCATTCCACATTATCACAACTCTTAGTATAGATAAGTTTTTTTTCTAGAGTCATTTTAAACTGGCTTAGTTCCAAGTTTTAAGATAATGTTTCCCTGTTCTGAATTATCTACTGGAAGGAAAAGTCATTCCTTGTGTGCCCTATTAGTTCCCTTGATTATTTTAAACACCCCGATCAAATCATCCCTTGACCTTGTCATTCCAAGGGAATATATCTAAGTTTACCCAGTCTCTCATCGTAGCTCAGTCCCTTCATTCCAGATATTATCCTCAGTAAAACATCACTTGACTTGCTTCAAGTTCCGTATATCCTTCCTAAAACTGAACACTGGTCTAGAAATTCGTTCAGGCGAATAACTGATGGCAAGTTTCGGCGTGCGCTAGAACCGGGAAACCCGAGGCTCGACATGAATTAGGCCTCGGGCCTCATTGTAATATTACTAGCGAGCTGCAGACATCTGTTGCACATCCAGAGACAGCTTGCTGGCTTCCGTGGGACCAATGTGTGCCAGCTGCCTCGCCGGTAGTGACCCTCAAGTAAGTC
Source organism: Heptranchias perlo (assembly GCF_035084215.1). Taxonomy (NCBI): domain Eukaryota; kingdom Metazoa; phylum Chordata; class Chondrichthyes; order Hexanchiformes; family Hexanchidae; genus Heptranchias; species Heptranchias perlo. The sequence continues at coordinate 34,880,713 of NC_090326.1, read as the reverse complement.
CTTGGGAAAGGGGAAAAGAAAGGGAGAAGGACTGAGCGGCGACTGGTACGGCCCGCAATAGGGCTGTGGAGCTGGGAAGAGCACGCCTAGCTCCACAGAAAGGTAAGTAAAAAAAAAAGTTAACATACCTTTTCATTGGTGGCCTGTAGTAGTCCCTTTAAGAACCGCTGGTTGGGCTGCTGTAGAACTGGAAAATCTAGTCAGAGTGTGCATGGCGCATGCTTCACCTAGTTTTTGATCAATTTCTGGGAAGGGGCCTAAAACAGGCATTAGGCTCCTGATTTGAATATTCAAGGGTTCTAATGCCTTTTTCAAGCGGGCACCATGGATGCCTAGGAAGCCACCTTTACCAATATGGCGGAGCCTGTACCCCAGGCACAGATTGGGTGCGAAATCGGCATCAATATTCCAATAATCAAATAAGGTCGGACCAGCGATCCAAATGACTGCAGTAGCACTTCTTTGCTTTTATATTCTAAACCTCTTGATGATGAAGCTCAGAATCACATTAGCCTTTTTGACTGCACTTTACACTGTGAGCTAGCTTTTATGGCTTATATACCCGTGCCCTAAAATCCCTTTGTTCATCTATCTCCTCGGTGCTTCCTTACTTATTGCTATCAACTGTTCTTATGTCTAAAGTGTACTGACTCACACTTGTTACATTAAATTGCATCTGCTCACTGCTTAATTCGTCTATTTCCTCCTGCAGTTTTCTGCTTTCTTCTTCATAGTTCACTATACCTTGTAACCTAGCATTAGGTACAGATTTGGATATGCTCTGCTCCATTTCCAAATCCAGGTCGTATATATATATATATATAGAGAGAGAGAGAGAGTTAAAAGCTGGGGCCCCAGCAGTGTTACCTGTGGGGACACCATTTCAGACTGGTCGCCAGTTGGCACAATGTCCCTTTTATCCCAACTCTCTGCCTCTACTTCCCAAAGAATTTCCTATCCTTGCCAATTGGCAATTATGTTCGGAAAATCTGTGTATCTGACATCCATTGATCATCCTCTATTTGCCAACTCAATGATTCTGTCAACGAGTTCTATTAGGTTAGTTAGACATGACCTACCTTTCATTAAACTGTACTGACTCTCCCTATTTAGCTTATACTTTTCTAAGTGTTCATTTTCTCTGTCCCTGTTAATGAATTCTAGCAGTTTTCCCATCGATGACTTTAACTTCATTGGTCTGTAATTCCTTGGCATCTATCTTCAGTGCATGGGTGCAGGTATATATAGAGGGATCTAGTATTTACATTTGTGCATGGGGAAGCTATAAGGGGATCTAAAATCTACATTAAGAGTGTGGAAGGTATGTAAAGGGATCTAATATCTGCGTAAAAAAATGTTTCCTCATGTTACCTCAGGCTCTTTTGCCGATCACCTTAAATCTGTGTCCACTGGTTACCGACCCTTCTGCCATTGTAAACAGTTTCTCCTTATTTACTCTATCAAAACGGTTCATGATTTTGAACACCTCTATTAAATCTTCCCTTAATCTTCTCTGCTCTGCTTTAAGGAGGATAACCCCAGCTTCTCCGGTCTCTCCACATAACTGAAGTCCCTCATCCCTGGTGCCGTTCTAGTAAATCTATTCTGCACCCTCTAAGGCCTCGACATCCTTCCTAAAGTGTGGTGCCCAGAATTGAACACAATACTCGAGCTGAGGCCTAAGAAGTGTTTTATAAAGGTTTAGCATAACTTCCTTGCTTTTGTACTCTATGCCTCGATTAATAAAGCACAGGATCCCATATGCTTTTTTAACAGCCTTCTCAACTTGTCCTGCCACCTTCAAAGATTTGTGTACATATAACACCAGGTCTCTCTGTTCCTGCACTCCCTTTAAAATTGTACCATTTGGTTTATATTGTCGCTCCTCATTCTTCCTACCAAAATGAATCACTTCACACTTCTCTGTGTTAAAATTCATCTGCCATATGTCTGCTCCTGTGTCTGTATGTGTAGGGTATTATATGGGAATCTAAATTATGTGTGAATGCAGGGTATTATAAGGGAAACTACACTGTGTGTGTGCAGGGTATTATAAGGGAAACTACACGGTGTGTGTGTGTGTGCAGGGTATTATAAGGGAATCTACATTTGTGTGTGTAGAGTATAAGGAAATCTAAATTATGTGTATGTGCATGGTATTATAAGGGAAACTACACTGTGTGTGTGTGCAGGGTATTATAAGGGAATCTACATTGTGTGTGTGTGTGTGTGCAGGATGTTATAAGAAAATCTAAATTATGTGTATGTGCAGGGTATATAAGAGAAATTACATTTTGTTTGTGTGTAGCGTATTACAAGGAAATTTGTTATGTGTACGTGCAGGTATTATAAGGAAATCTACGTTATTGTGTGTGAGGTATATATCAAGTAAGTCTCCGTGTTGGGAGCAGAGTGAGAGAGAATGTACCCCTATGTATTTGTTTAAAGGCATCTAGTATCTGCATTTTGTATGTGGGGGTATATAAAGGATTTCTATATCTACGTTATAGAGTAAATTTGATGAACTTGCGCTCCTAGTGTGAAGCTGTGGCCGCCAGGGCTGGGTGTCAGAAATTCAGAAGCTGAAGTCAGGAGCCTCACAGAAATTTTCCACTATTAAAATGATTGACAGTTAGGGCAGTCTTGGGGTTAGAATAAACTACCATGGGAATAGAGGTTATGACATGTGTGTATAAATTAGGGTGCTAGTAAAGTGAAAGCAGTGACATCGTCAGGTCCAGACTTCACCAGTACAACCCACATAACAAAGGTAACTGAGGATATGCAGGGTGGGGCACGTCTGAAGGGAAATCCTTTATTGGACTGCTTGCATGTCTGAACTTGTCCAACATTGAGTTCAACCGATTCAAAGAACTCTGTTTAATAAAAGCAAAAAGGAAAAGTCATGACTTGTTTTGTATTGTAGCTCATTTTGAAGTTTCCATGCCTATTGCATTGTCAGCTTTTTATTTTTTTGCAATGAACATAAACTGCTGGGTGTATCTGGTTGAGTGCTGGGTGTATCTGATGCCAACTTTGTTTTGTCTTCTATGTACTTTGCCTCCCATCCTCTCATGATTTGCTTCTGCAGTGAAAATCCCTAGGTTACAATGGAGTTAAGGGAGCAAAATCATAGAATCATATAGCACAGAAGACGGCCATTCGACCCAACATGCCTGTGCCAGCTCTTTGAAAGAGCTATCCAATTACTCCCACTCCTCTGCTCTTTCCTCATAGCCCTGCAAATTTTTCCCCTTCAAGTATTTATCCAATTTCCCTTTGAAAGTTACTGTTGAATCTGCTTCCACCACCCTTTCAGACATTCCAGATCATAACAACTCGCTGCGTGAAACAACTTCTCCTTATCTCCCCTCTGGTTCTTTTGCCAATTACCTTAAATCTGTGTCTTCTGATTACCGACCCTCTTGCCAGTGGAAATAATTTCTCCCTATTTACTCAAAACCCTTCATAATTATGTGGAAGGCATAATGGTCACTTTTCCCAGCGTGGAGCTTTGCCCGCCAGCAACGCATATTGGGAATTTGGGTGTGGGCTACATAGAATCTTTTAGCCATTAAAATGCTGCAGATTTTGCTGATCTTCGTGTCTGAATTTCCTATGTATGCTCCTGGTGGGTGAAGCTCCATGTTGGGAGTGCAAATTCGTAAAATTACTCCATTAAATGTCAGTGGAGATTAGCCACACTATTAGGCACCATCTGTCTGCCTGTGGGCAAATATACTTTCCATAGCAACGATCAGCTCCCCAATGCCCCAGCTTTTCACTGTCATCTATTCGATGCATTGACTATAACAACTACACACTGAGTATCATTATTACTTCATGTAACAGAATAGTTATTTCACCTGCATTATTGCTCTCACTGGCTGACCAGAAATGGTGTGAAAGAATAATGTACAGAAATGGTGTAATGGTAAAAGGAGTGTAATTTTGACTTTCGATGATTAGTGTAAAACAGGTGCTATCGATTCAGCTGTCCGTTATACTTCACCGGAAATGAAAATTGGGAGAGATGTATAACGATTTCGCCTATTTTACACTATCACTCAAAGTCAAAATTACCCCCAAGATTGTAAGAGAAAGGAAAGACCGATGGAGGTAAGGAGTCTCCTAATTTCGAGGTCCTGGAAAAGAATAAGTTGCAGCGGAAGACTCCATGATAGGCCTTGAGTCCAGACAGTTGGGTACACTGGACAAACTGGCTGAGGCTTTCCGATTGAGGTCATCCGTGGCGGGAATCCTGCCAGCCCTGGAGATGATTCTAGCTGTACTTTTGCCCTGGGGACACTTACATGCGGGCAGCAGGGTCCCCAGGCTCCACTGGGCAGCTGTGCCAGTCTCTACAGCAGGCTTGAGGGCCTCTGCAGTGGAAGGAAGAAACATTCATGGAAGTAAAAATTACTTCTTGTGCCCTGAAAATTTTAGATAGCAGTGTTGGGAATTGTTCACGACCGAGGTTGGAGAGTGCTTGCACATTGTCTTCAGACATCTCAATTTTAAAATTCTCAACCCCGTGTTCAAATCACTCCGTGGTCTCACCCTCCCTACCTCTGTAACTTCCTCCAGCACTAGAACCGTCCAAGAACTCTGCATTCCTCCATTTCTGGTCTATTGTGCATCCCCGATTTCCTTCGCCCCACCATTATCCTTCAGCTGTCTGGACCCTACGCTCTGGAATTCCCTCCCTAAACCTCTCTGCTTCTCCACCTCTCTCTCCTCCTTTAAGACACTCCTTAAAACCTATCTCTTCGACCAAGCTTTTGGTCACCTGTCCTAATATCTCCTTCTTTGGCTTGGTGTTAATTTTTTTGTCTGACAACGCTCCTGTGAAGCACCTTGGGACATTTTACTACATTAAAGGTGCTATATAAATGCAAGTTGTTATTGTTATGATGTGTGGGCTGTATAAGAGCAGCAAGGAGTTATCTCTCCCAACAGCTGAAATTGAGAGTAGGTGGAACAGATAGTGCCCATTACTTTGTCAGCCCTATATTCTCACACACATCTCTTGTTCCCCTGGTGTATTCTTCATTCCCCATTCTCTTCAATCCACCATTGATGGCTGTTCTTTCTGCCATTGCATCCCTGCGCTCTGGACTTCCCTGCCTAGGTCCCTCTGTCTCATTGCTTTCAAAAGTTTTTCTTCATTATCATTCTTTTCCTGGCTATATGTTGCTTCTGCCAGGCACAAGAAATGTGAAATTTCATAAGCTGTGATACTGTTGCCAGTAAGAAACTATGCCCAGTTGGTTCAGAGGATAAAAACAATTGAAATACATTTGATGGGCATAACTTGTGGCCCAAGTGTTACTTTCTACACTTTCCACTGTTACTACTTGTTTTTATTGACTGTGTTCCTAAGATCACATTTGTTGTCTCACTGTCTCACCTAACCATGTCCAATTGAACCTTTATAAAACACTGGTTCAGCCACAACTGCAGTATAGTGTCCAATTCCAGGCACCGCACTTTCGGAAGGATGTGAAAGCCTTAGAGAGGGTGCAGAAAAGATTTACTAGAATGGTTCCAAGGATGAGGGACTTCAGTTACGTGGATAGACTGGAGAAGCTGGGGTTGTTCTCCTTGGAGCAAAGAAGGCTGAGAGGAGATTTGATAGAAGTTTTCAAAATCATGACGGGTTTAGTTAGATTAGATAAAGAGAAACTGTTCCCATTGGCGGAAGGGTCGAGAACCAGAGAACACAGATTTGAGGTGATTGGCAAAAGAACCAAAGGCGATGTGAGGAGAAATTTTTTTACGCAGCGCTTAGTTATGATCTGGAATGCACTCCCTGAAAGGGTGGTGGATGAAGATTCAATCGTGGCTTTCAAAAAGGAAATGGAAAAATATTTGAAGGGAAAAAATTTGCAGTGCTACGGGGAAAGAGCAGGGGAATGGGACTAACTGGATTGCTCCTACAAAGAGCCAGCACAGGCTCGATGGGTTGAATGGCCTCCTTCTGTGTTGTAACAATTCTATGATTCTATGATTCAATAAACGTCTGAAAGGACATTGGAAAATATCAAGGAACGGATCATTCAGGGTGTTAGATAGTCGAGCTATAAAAGAGAGGCTGAGGGAGCTCAAATTATTCTCACTGGGAAAAAAGAGGGAAGAAACAGCATGAAGGGAATTGATAATGTGGATGTGGATTGGAGGAACACAAGGAAGTGATTCTAAAGCGAAGACAGTTAAACTACCCAAAGAGTTAACATTTAGGAGAGACAACTTCCAAGTACAATAAATGCAGACTTGGTAGAAGTATTTGAAAAGGAAATGAACAGATTCCATATTAAAAGGAGTAGAGGGACAAGAACTTAGCATTCGTGCGAAAGGGAGGTAAAAGTGATCAATGCAGGCCCAGTACATGACACTAAAGGACTGGATAAACTGGGCGAGTTGAATGGCCTTTTTTCTGTTCCATCTTTATGTTCTTGATGTTCAGTTACCAGAAATAATTTCCTTTACCTCCTAGAAGAAATGAAACCTAAACTGAAGGATTCCAGTCCCTGAAAGGGCGAGACTCTATCCACACATTGGCTCAACCTATACTTTATGCATGTTATTTAAACACAATGCAAAAACTGAAGACCAGGGAAGGGATTCGCTGATTTATTGATACTGCATCGATCCACTGTTTCTCAACAGGTTATCTATAAATGGTGGCTTTGCATGTATGCTGCTTTAGAAATTGCACTCAATTTTGAACTGCCTGCCTGCTTTAGTCACAACATTGCATGCAGCAGAGTTGTAGAAGAACGTGGCCATTTTATTAGAGCTGTATGGGACCAACCAAACGTTGCATGTCACAGCGGAGCAGGAGAAGGTTGGAGAGATGTCAGCTGGAGCACTCTCATCTCTGATTCAGAATGTTGTGGGTTAAAATCCTCCAACAACAACTTGCATTTATATAGCACCTTTAACGTAGTAAAACGTCCCATGGCACTTCACAGGAGCGATTATAGAGTCATAGAGTCATAGAGTTATACAGCACGGATAGAGGCCCTTCGGCCCATCGTGTCCGCGCCGGCCATCAGCCCTGTCTACTCTAATCCCATATTCCAGCATTTGGTCCGTAGCCTTGTATGCTATGGCATTTCAAGTGCTCATCCAAATGCTTCTTGAATGTTGTGAGGGTTATCAAACAAAATTTGACACCGAGCCACATAAAGAGATATTAGGACAGGTGACCAGAAGCTTGGTCAAAGAGGTAGGTTTTAAGGAGCGTCTTAAAGGAGTAGAGAGAGGTGGAGAAGCGGAGAGGTTTAGGGAGGGAATTCCAAAGCTTAAGGCTTAGACAGCTGAAGGCCAATGGTGGAGCGAAGGAAGTCGGGGATGCACAAGAGACCGGAAGTGGAGGAACGCAGAGTTCTCGGAGAGTTCTGGGACTGGAGGAGGTTACAGAGATAGGGAGGGGCGAGGCCATGGAGAGATTTGAAAACAAGGATGAGAATTTTAAAATTGAGGCATTCTTGGACTGGGAGCCATTGTAGGTCAGCGAGCACAGGGGTGATGGGTGAATAGAACTTGGTGCGAGTTAGGATATGGGCAGCAGAGTTTTGGATGAGCTCAAGTTTATGGAGGGTGGAAGATGGGAGGCCAGCCAAGAGAGCATTGGAATAGTCAAGTCTAGGGGCAATAAAAGCATGGATGATGGTTTCAGTAGCAGATGAGCTGAAGTAGGGGCGAAGACGGGCGATGTTACGGAGGTGGAAGTAGGCGGTCTGAGTGATAGAGTGGTTATGTGGTCGGAAGCTCATCTCAGAGTCAAATAGGACACCGTGGTTGCGAACGGTCTGGTTCAGCCTCAGACGGTTGCAAGGAATAGAGATAGTCGGTGGCTAGGGAATGGAGTTTACGGCTACTCCACAGACTTGAATACAAAATCTCGTCTGACACTCCAGTGCAATATGCTGAGGGAGTGCTGCACTGTGGGAGGTGTCGTTTTTTTGGATGAGACGTTAAACCAAAGCCCTGTCTGCTCTCTTAGGTGGATGTAAAAGATCCCACGGCACTATTTTGAAGAAGAGCAGGGGAGTTCTCCCCGGTGTCCTGGCCAATATTTAACCCTCAACCAACATTACTAAAACAGATTATCTGATCATTATCCCATTGCTGTTTGTGGGACCTTGCTGCCGCTTTTCCTACCTTACAACAATGACTACAGTTCAAAAGTACTTAATTGGTGGTAAAACGCTTTGGGATGTCCTGAGGTTGTGAATGGCGCTATATAAATGCAAGTCTTTCTTTCATTCACTGGGCTTGCTCTGTGTGTGAAGTATTGTTGAACAGTTTTGAAATGACAAGGCTATTTTATACTTTTTCACAACAGTATGCATTTGCATTATAGTTCAGCACTGTTGGAAATAAAAAAGCCAATTTTATAAATTGATTTACAGCTGGCCTTAAGATCTTGGAAAGTTTTAAGACATTCTCGCTTGCCCTCTGCTATTAGCACATGCATGGCCATGTCACTGTCTCTGGAGGAGAGAGGAATCCTTCTACTGTGTCCACTATCTCCCTTGCTCTCCCTGGGCCGTATACTGACTGTGACAGCCCAAGGGCAGTGAGCTCATTCTAGACTTCCACCAACTCTGCTTCGAACTAGCCACAATGGGGTATGTGAGAGAGGCCCAGGGATGACTGACAATCTGATGTTCCCTTCCCCACAGGGAGGTACTTGGCCTCTGCTTAGTGCTTCCCCACAACAGTGCAGCCGAGATGAAAAATACATTGAATGGGAGGAACAAACTGTGTCCCATTACTTTGAGGTGTTGCCTTCTTGGTTTTATCACCATTGCCCGAGGGGACGTTCTTATCTTCACTCATACAACTGTGGCTTTAGTGATATATTCAGTGCAATACATCATAAATTTTTAATGGACCTCTGTCATAGATGGCAATAAGAGCCCTCAACTTAAATCATAATTATGTTTTTTATTAATTTAAAAGAAAAACGAAAGAACATTGTTATTAACTGTGCTACAAGCAGCCACCCCTACCTGCTGCTGTACGATTGTACTCAAAACTCCATAATAACTTTCATTGCACAATAATTTCAGTGTTTGCATGCCAAGGTACTGGGTGTAGCAATGGGTTGGAATATTTTTACCACCGGGACCAAGGTTTGAATCTACCCCAGACTGCTAGAAGAAAGTCACTCCAGCTGTAAGGGTTTTAAGTGAAATGGGTCTAGTTAGCTTTAGCTTAGTTCCTACTGACTGTGAGCCCACAGCTGACATTGCAACTATAGGATAAATTTTCAGCTTGCTTGCTCGATGCGGAGCCTCACCTATTAGAAAGAAAGACTTGCACTTATATAGCGCCTTTCACGATGTCAGGACGTCTCAAAGCACCTTACAGCCAATGAAGTACTTTTGAGGTGTCATCACTGTTGGAAGACGTTTCCATCTGTGGGGGTGTCCAAAACTAGGGGCCATAAATATAAGATAGTCACTAATAAATCCAATAAAGAATTCAGGAGAAACTTCTCTACCCAGAGAGTGGTTAGAATGTGGAACCTGCGGTTACATGGTGTAGTTGAGGTGAATAGCATCGATGCATTTAAGGGAAAGCTAAATAAAAACATGAGGGAGAAAGGAATAGAAGGTTATGCTGATATAGTTAGATAAGATGGGTGGGAAGATGCTCATGTGGAGTATAAACACTGGCATAGACCAGTTGAGCCGAATGATCTGTTACTGTGCTGTATATTCTATGTAATCTATGTAACATAGGAAAAGCAAATTTGTGCTCAGCATGCTCCCACAAACAGCAATGAGATAAATGACCAGATGATCTGTTTTAGTTGTTTTGGTTGAGGGATAAATGTTGGCCAGGACAATGGGAAGAATTCCACTGCTCGCCTTCAAAATAGTGCGATGGGATCGTTTATGTCCACCTGAGATGGCCGACAGGGCCTTGGTTTAACATCTCATCCAAAAGACAGCACCTCTAACTATGTAGCATTCCTCAGTACTACAGTGGAACGTCAGCCTAGATTTTGTGTTAAGGTCTCTGGAATGGGACTTGAACCCACAATCTTCTGACTCAAAGGTAAAAGTGCTACCAACTGAGCTATGGCTGAAGCTGGTATTAATTGATCCTCAAATTTTTAAATTGCCAGTAGATCTGTTTTTTCCATTGGCAAATTTTCTTGGCAGCAAAAAAAGTTCATTTTTGATTCCCAAACTTTAAATTGCATGTAATTTGTAGGATTAATAGAGAGAATGACGCCAGTTCAGTGATTCTTTTTTTAATGGCACTGCAGGTTTCTGTGGAGCAGTGATGGTAATGCTAGAAATTAAATTACAGTGGGCTGTTGGAGGAATGATGTCTCACACAGTGAAGGGTATAAAATTAGATAAGTTTTCCATAGAAACATGAAAATGACTCTCCCAGTACAGTTGAAGCCCCACTGTTCCTTATCTTTTATTTATTGAAGAGGGAGTATAGACATGAATAAAAATGTAAGCCAAATAAAATAAATTCTATGTGCATTAATTTATTTAGAAATCTAAACTGTGTGTGGGCAGTGCTTTATAAGGAAAATTAAACTTTTTTTTTGCTTTGTGATGCATACATGTTCAACTGGCATCTCATTAGAGTGACAGTGATGTGCATTTCTAGAGAGGACTACCATTCTCAGCTACTGTCCTTGCTAAATGTTCATCCTTTCACCTCTATTTTAAAATCCAGCCCCTAGTGAAAGGATGAAAGTCTGGCTGCATGAGTCCATGAATTGGGTTTGGCAGCCTCAGCTTAGTTCCTAGTGGATGCAGGTTTATAGTTCAAAACCGCTTATGATTCAGTACTTAAATTGGCACTCTCTTAGTGAGTGGCCTCTAGGGTAGTTGGTGTAGGAAAGCAAAATATCATTCACAGGCATTAGGGAGTGTTTTGCCACGTTAGGGCAGAGAGTAGAGGAAAATAAGAACAGGAGTAGGCCTTTCAGCCCCTCGATCCTGTTCCGCCATTCAATTAGAACGTGGCTGATCTGAATCTTAACTCCATCTACCCGCCTTGGTTCCGTAACCCATACTATCCTTGCCTAACAAAAATCTATCAATCTCAGTTTTGAAATTTTCAATTGACCTAGCCTCAAAAGCTTTTTGGGGGAGGGAGTTCCAGATTTCCATTAACCTTTGTATGAAGAAGAGCGTTCTGACATCACCTCTGAATAGCCTTGTTCTGGACTCTTCCACCAGAGGAAATAGTTTCTCTCTATCTACCCTGTCAACTCCTTTAATCATCTTAAACACCTCAACTGGATCACCTCTTAATTTTCTATATTCAAGGGAATATAAGCCTAGTCTGTGCAACCTGTCCTCATAATTTAACCCTTTTAGCCCCGGTATCATTCTGGTGAATCTGCCCTGCAACCCCTCCAAAGCCAATGTATCCTTCCTGAGGTGCGGTGCCCAGAACTGAATGCAGTACTCCAGGTGGGGTCTAACCAGAGCTCTGAACAGCTGTAACATAACTTCCACCCCTTTGTATTCCAGTCCCCTTGAGATAAAACTTTACAATTATTTTTTGTACCCGTCCACTAGCTTTTACAGATCTCTGTACTTGGACCCCTAAATCTTTTTACTCCTCCACAGTTCCTAGCTTCTCACCATTTAGAAAATACTCTGATCTGTCTTTCTTAGATTCAAAGTGGATGACCTTCACTTTCCCACATTGAACTCCATCTGCCACAGTTTTGCCCACTCACTTAATCTGTCAATGTCCCTTTGCAGCTTTCTGCTCCCATCTACACTATTTACTGTGTCACCTAATTTGTTGTTGTTGAGAAACTTAGATGTATGGCTCTCTATTCCTTCATCCAAGTCATTTATAAATATAATGAAAAGCTGAGGCCCCAGTACAGATTCCTAGGGGACGCCACTAGTCACATCCTGCCAATTGGAGTACATAACCATTATCCCTACTCTCTGTCTCCTACCTCCTAACCGATTCCCTATCTAAGACAATAGATTGCCCCCAATTCCATGTGCTCTCATTTTTGTTAACGGTCTCAAAAACCTTGGAACCTTGTCGAATGCCTTCTGGAAGTCCATATAAATAACATCCATAGACACTCCCTCATCTACCACATTAATTACCTCGTCAAAATAATTAACTAGGTTTGTTAGACATAACTTACCCTTTACAAGTCCATGCTGGCTCTCTTTGATCACTCATTTATGTCCAAATGCTCAGTCACTCTGACCCTAATAACAGATTCTAGTAACTTCCCCATAACAGACATTAGACTAATTGGCCTATCATTTCCTAGTTTATCTCTCTGACCCTTCTTAAATAGTTTTTTCCCTGGTACCTAATTCATGTGATTCCTAACTGGGGCGTACTTGATGATGATACCAGGGGCATAGAGTGGAGTAACATCATTTATGTTGATCAACACACAAAGTCTAACTCCAAAAGGGAAAAAAAGACGTAAGACTATACAAAGGTTCAGTGTTTGCATTGATAGTCCTAGAAATTGCTGTTATTTGTGGGTCACAGGACGTAACATCAGGAGTGTGGAGCAGCACATGATTCCCACTTGTATATTGTACGCTACCAAACTACTGTTTAGAGGAAGTGTCACGTGGGTGCTATTGCGCTGAACATGTACATTAAACTCATTAAGCTAATTATTGTTGGCATAACAGGTATTATGGACAACACACCACAGGGTAAATATATTGAATGACATTCGTTAATGTATGTAGCTTGACACAGGGGTCATTTCACAATCATCTGCTTCCTATTATTTCTATATTATTTTACCTGTAAATAATTCTAGAGAGCAGTTTTAGCCTGAACCCAATGATTTAACTTTTAAAAAATATTCTTTCTTGGGTTGGGAGTGTCACTGGCAAGACTGGCATTTATTGCCCATCCCCAGTTGCCCTGAACGGAGTGACTTGCTAGGCCACATCAGAGAGCAGTAAAGAGTCAACCACGTTGGTGTGAGACTAGAGTCACTTATAGTCCAGACTGGATAAAGACGGCAGGTTTCCTTCCCTAAAGGACATTAGTGAACCAGCTGGGTTTTTATAACAATCCGACAAGTTCGTGGTCACTTTTACCAGTGTCAGATTTTTTCCCCTAGATTCTTAAACTGCGTGGGATTTGAACTCTACTCATGTTCTATGGATTATTAGTCCAGGCCTCTAGATTACTATACCAACGTGATGTTTTCTGCCTATGTGGTAACTGGTAAATGTGGTCAGAATCCCACGTATTCTCCAGCAAGTGATTTGCCATGATTTGGTGTTAATTATTAGACCTGAGTTATGCCAACCCATACACAGCAGAGTATATAGAGCGAGGCCTCAGTTCATAAGAAACTCAGTCCACTTATTGAAACTGTCATCAAATTGTGAAGACAGGAAAAGATATTGGGGAAATTGCCCAAACTATAATGCCCAGCACTTTTCTAATTGGGCCTCGGTTGTAAGAAGCATCATGGGCCGCTCTAAACAACATTCCTATAATGGAAGTCCTGCCTGCCCCACGTCGGCTGGCGACTCACTAGATTGTGAAGGTGCAGAAAGCTCTTTGTTTCTCTGCTGGTGCCTGGTACAGTGGTTGTGTGGCTGCCTTTTAGTACAATGTGTAATGCAGTTTTGCTGTGGCATCTGAATGTTCTCTAGAGGGCATAAGGTTAGGTAATATTTGGTTACACTATTGATAACATATGAGAGTCCAAAGTGTGTAGTAATGGCACAGCAGTAACTAACCAGAAAGAATGTCAGCTTGTAACACAGATGACACTTTTTTTTTGTTCATGGGATGTGGGCGTCGCTGGCAAGGCCAGCATTTATTGCCCATCCCTAATTGCCCTTGAGAAGGTGGTGGTGAGCCGCCTTCTTAAACTGCTGCAGTCCGTGTGGTGAAGGTTCTCCCACAGTGCTGTTAGGAAGGGAGTTCCAGGATTTTGACCCAGCGACGATGAAGGAATGGTGATATATTTCCAAGTCGGGATGGTGTGTGACTTGGAGGGGAACGTGCAGGTGGTGTTGTTCCCATGTGCCTGCTGCCCTTGTCCTTCTAGGTGGTAGAGGTTGCGGGCTTGGGAGGTGCTGTCAAAGAAGCCTTACTGGGTAAAGTTTATGGGAAACTCTTAGGTCATTGGCAGATACACGCATTTTGGCTTTAAACTCTCCCCCCCCCCCCCCCACTAAACAATTTCACGGCAACTTTTTTAGGAATTGCCAGCACTTGATTATTTGCTCTAGAAGCTTGTTTTGCCGCATTACTTGTTTTTGAATCCATTTTTTTGGGGGCATTTTTTCATTGCTGGTTTGGTATTTGTCCTAAGTTTGGCATTTTTTGAATTTATCTGCATCACTCTCTATTTTCTGTCAGTGGTCTGTTGGCAGCTGCAATTTAAGAAGATGGGCATCCCATTCGGTGGACCTCCTTTCATTGGCTTGTTTTGGAGAAGGAAGAAGGGAATCTGAGGAAGCATGGGAATGAGGTGTGTATACACCTGGGGCAGACTGCCCGTATCTAACCAGCTGTGTTCACAGACCAAGGCGTGGCTACCTGGACACGCCTCGTGAGATATGACTTTGCTGCCTACTTCACCAGGGGGGCAGTCATACAAACACGTCATCTCCTTGAGCCAGACCTTCGGACAAATTCCACCACAGATTGGGGTCTGCCACTGTCTGTTCAAGTGACCACAGCCTTGAACTTTACTGCTACAACAGGGGATATGAGCCAAAGCTCTTAATCTGCACGCATCGCTGTTTAAAGCAGGTGACAGATGTTTTGTTTGCCAGGGCAAATTCTTTCATCACTTTTCCCTTGGAAAGCAATCATACTACAAGAGTGTACTGCACTTTTCCCATGTAGCAGGTGGTGATTTTATAGCGGTTTATAACATGTCAAAATAATGGAACAGATAAATCAAGATATTTACATTAAAATAAATTGTGAGAGTAGGACAAAGAGACACAAGTTCAAACTAGTAACTGGACAATTTATCACAGATATCAGGAAGTTTTTTACACAAAGAGTGATCAATAAATGGAATGGATTCCCAGATAGAGTACTGGAGACAAAAACCCTGGAGACAATTGGGGGGAGGGCTTTAGAGTCTTTCTGGATGGGCTGATGGTCTTTCTCATCCATAGTTATCTGGGGATCTTGTGAACGTTCCTTAGTGGATGAACCTCACTTCAGGCTTATTTCACAAATCTGCAGTTTCTAACGAGACTTGTAAGACCACACTGAGTTTAAAACAGACTTTATTGCAGTGTTTTTGTTTAGATATTGCAGCATTAAATCTTGGTTACTGGAGTTGCAATGTTGTGCATACTGTATGAAGGGTCCTTGTTAAAGAAATCATCGAGAATGTCTTAAATCTCAACACAAATGGGGGGAGGGGCGGGGTGGGAGGAAGTGAGCTGAATGTGGGTGCAAACAGATGGCTCACAGAATGCGCTGCTGTGAAGCACAAACTGATTGACAGTGTGAAAAGGTGATAACAGCAATAGTAGTGTGTACAAGGTGTTAAAGGGGTGCCCGTCAGTACAGATTATGTGTTAAGAGATTATGCATATTGTACTGGAGGACAAGGCTGATGCGAGCTGTATATATTGCAGCTTCTTATACTTAAAAGAGTTTAACGGATTGAGATTTTTAATGCCAGATGTGATACCATGTTTATTTGAATTTGGTTTGTATCAAGGTAAGAAGATGTTACTGCCAGGAAATGAAACACTTTCCATTTTGGGCTCCCAGGGTGAAATTTTCCCACGACCCTCCCCAATACCACCTGCGGGGTCTCGCACACAGCAAGCGACTTTTTGCAAAATCGCCTGCAGTCTTCGATTCCATGAAACTGCCGCACCCGTGATATTCCCACAAGCCTCCTCCTGCGTATGAGGCCCTGTCTATGGGATGGGGTCTTGGGAAATTTCGCCCCCAGTATCAGCGTCAAACAAGTTCTTTGTCAGGCACAGGATTGTTAGACATAGAATAAAGCTTCCTGTACCTTGCCCAACAATGAGCGCCCCCCCACCCCCCGCCCCTCCTGCCAAGTCCCAACCTCGGAAGAGCATCCCCACAATACCAGTGTGACATTTTCTATTTCCCACACCAGTGTCTCTTTGAAAAACTGCCAGTTTGGTGTCAATTTAAGAGCAATTTTGTGCTATTGGCCCATACCATTCGGAACTCATAGGATTTTACAGCCAACAGAGAGATAAGACGTCCACCCCATCCCATCTTGCAGACAACAAACAGCCTGGTGGCACTGGGAGCTGGGATACTACCGCTTAGTGCCATGGAGTGGGACGAGGCAAATTTAATTCCTTCATAGCACTCAGTTCCTGATCAGGCTTGTGCATCCCTCCCTACAGGGGGAATGAAAAATTGGAGAGGGAAGCCCTATCCAATTGATACCTTGGGCCACTTGGGGACAGGCCAAAGGGGCTATTTTTCAGAAGTATATAGGAGCAGGATACCCTCTCAGCAGCAGAGATACAAATCCGGGCGGATGGTGGCTGTCATGCACAGGATAACATTAACATTAATAAACAGTTATTGCAGGTTATACGTAACAAATTAGATCCAGCTGAGGAGTTGGTTTATCTGTCTAAAGATTTGCCTGTGGAGAATAAACAAAATACATCTCGGAGAACAATGCAATACCCATTTTGTTCCAGGCAGAAGAAGCTGTTTATAACTTTCTCTTGACTTTGTTGCCTGTCAGTTTTAAAGTCTCCCTCACTTGTTTAAGTGTTAGCTTGGCTCAATTGGTAGCACTCTCAGCTCTACTGCAGTAGGAGGTTATGGGTTCAAATCCCACTGTAGGACTTGAGCACATATTGTAGGCTGACCCTTCAAAGCAGCATTGAGAGAGTGCTGCATTGTCAGAGGTGCCATCTCTGATGAGGCTTTAAACTACCTGCCTGTTTGGGTGGATGATATGATTCTATGGCACTATTTGAAGAAGAGCAGGGAGTTATCCTGGCTGTCTGTACTCCCTCATCTAACATCACCAAAGACAGATTACCTGATTATTCATCTCATTTGCTGTGTGCAAACCGGCTGCAATTTTTGCCGACATAACCGCAGCAACTACATTTCAAAAGTGATTATTTGATTGTGAAGTGCTTTGGAATGCCTTGATAAGGTGCTATATAAATGTAAATTCTTTCTTATTCTGAGCATGAGCCAAATTAACGTGGAAGTTCATGGGAACAAATTGAGACTTTGCGGTAGAAATTGGTATTGAGCAATATGGCATTAGCCGTTTGCTTTACTGTTCTCCCGGTATTCAGTTCCCTTGGCTTCAGTAAAACTAAATATAGGGCGGGCCGTATAACAGGAAGCCAATGCAAAACTGCCAGTGTGGCACTACCGCCCAAAATGAATTTCTAGCCCCTTATATCCCCATAACAGATATCCTCATAAGTTGTTTTCACTGCGTGGAGTAACAGATTCCAAAGATGCATATGGACCCTGATTGGTTTCAGAATTGTATGTGTCTGATTGGCACCTCCCATAATGGGAAGGTCTGAATATAGTAATGGGATATTTCAGATTCCACGCTTCAAAAATTAATTATGCATCAAATAGTTTCTATTTTTAGTGTCTCTGAGAAGAGCACTGCACAGGTCACGAGTTGTAAGCTGTCAGTCTCTGTTAAGTCATATCAGAAATACTGAAAGGAGTTTCCCTGACAACCAAATCTGGGATATTCTGTAGTTGGTGACAGAGTTTTCTCTGGATTCTTGGTAAAATGTTGGTCACTTTCAAGCTAATTGACTAACTGACTCTTGGCTTACACTTTTTAAAATTTAGTTTGCTTCAGAGTAATCGTGCATTTCAGTACTAGGGGAGCCCCTCCCTTAGATTCTCCAGTGCCTTGCCTTTTGTTTTGCTAGTATAGATTTTAAGTTCTTGTAGTGTTTCAGGATCTTTATCTAAATGCACAGTGTTGGCTTGGACTAAGTGCAGCAGTAGTATCACACGTCACCCGCTTGTTCTCTTTTGAGTGGACTGCTGTTTACAAGGTGCTGTCAAGTGCTGAAGCTGCTACTCCCTTTGTAATTATATAAAAAGCTTGGTATTGATTGAAATGCAGATAATGCAGTCAGACTGCCACTCTACAGGCTGGAATTGTAATGCAGGGCGTTTTTTTCCCCCGATGTTTTGGTTGAGTTAATGTCATCTATTCTGCAGCTCTGTGTTTACTCTGACCTTTTGGGCTGAGTATTTTGAAACAATAGACTCACCCAATACTTTGTTGTATTGTCATTCAGAAATTCAGGCTGATTCAACATTTCAGACGTCATTGCTTGCTGATAAATTTGCTTTAATTTTTTTTTGTTTGAACTGTAGCCATTTGAAATGAAAAGGGAGCCCCTCATTCGTAGACTGCATGAATGAAATCTACGTGCTTGTTAATTATACAGTTAAGCTGATATAACACCATTTTAGTGCTGGTATATGGAGCTTCACTGATATTATTTAGCACTTTACCATGTCTTTTATATATGTCCAAACCACTTGACAAGCAACAAATTACTTTTTGAAGTGTGGTCACTCTTGTTAAGTAGGCAAACGTGGCAGCCAACTTTGTGCACTGCAAGATCCCACAAACCACAGCTGAATTGAAGGACCAGTTATTCTGTCTCTGGTGGTCTATTCAAATAGAGCCATGGAATTTCTTATGTCAGTCGGAACCTCTGATCCAAAGGACGATACCTCTCACAATGCAACACTACCTCACTACTGCACTGAAGTGTCAGCCTAGATTCTGTGCTCAAGTCCTGGAGCGGAGCTTGAACCCACAATCTTCTAGACTTAGAGGCTAGAGTGCTACCAATTGAGCCAAGCTGATAGCTACCCAGGTAACCTGTAAGGGTAAAATTAGCAAGGCCAACGATTGCTGGCGGGACCTTGGACACAGCCAGTGCCTATTGGAAATTTGTGAGCAACACACCCATGATTTTTTAATATGCGCTTGCTGCGTGCAAAGTCCTGCCGCTGGCTTGGGGCCTTGTAAAATTTACCCTGTCGAGCACAAAGCAGCGTAATACTCTATAATAGCAAGCTCCAATCGATAAAAAGCTGAGTACTTGAAGGCATATGGAGATTCTTGGCTTGGAGTTCACCACACACCAGTTTGTAATTGGACAATTCCACCATGGACTTCCTCTACAGCGGATGAGCTAAATTGAATTTTGTTACATAACATCACAACTCATTCACTATATCATAGTATCATAGCAGGTACATCACAGCCGGAAGCCATTCGGCCCATTGTGCTTGTAACGGCTCTTTGAAAGAGCTATCCAATTAGTCCCATTCCCCAGCTCTTTCCCCAGAACCCTGTCAATTTTTACCCTTTGAGTATTTATATTCAAAAAAATTGTTAAAATCATAATTTTTTTTACAATAATTCTTGGATACTTTGGTACCTGAAAAATTATTGCACGAGTAGCTGTAAAGGGCAGCAGCAGAACCATTACCAGCACTAGCTGACCGAAAAAATGGGAGCAGTGGCTATGATCTGAAGTTATTGAAATCAGTGTTGAGTCCGGAAGGTTGTAAAGTACCTAAACGAAAGATGAGGTGCTGTTCCTCGAACTTTACGAGGAACTTCATTGGAATAGTGTAACAGCTACTCCTGATCAATCTTTTTTTCTTAACCTGTCCCATTACCACCTTCCTTGCCTTGCACCATCATCCTTTTTGTCATTTAATCATTCGTGCCCTCTATCCTATCACAGACCTTCCCTTTTGTTTTTTCCTCCCCCACCCTTCCCCTGGCTCTGTGCTTCCTCAAAAACTTTGACTCTTTTAACATCTTCCAGTTCTGACGAAAGGTCTTCGACCTGAAACGTTAACTCTGTTTCTTTCTCCACAGATGCTGCCTGACTTGCTGAGCTTCTCCAGCATTTTCTGTTTTTATTATCTATGAAGCACTTGTCGGCTTTGAGCTCTGCAGACTTTGCCTCACTAGAAGTAGCGTATAAGCACTGAACAAGTGTACACATGAGCTGACATCGAATGCACATTCAATTTTGACAGGCTTTAACAACTAGGATTATCAACCAGTGCTGAGTGTAACCAGTATTTCAACCTGCTGTGTAAATCCTGCTGCCCTCAATACGAGGTGGCGCCACATCCAGCAACACACTCCTAGGCAAATTCTGGATTTTGCCAATGGCTGCTGTGTCGCTACCTGTAATTATTCAAGTATTACAATAATGCATGAGGTGCATTTTCAATGGTTTGGCAAATATTTTGTCAAATAATTGGTAGCCAAAAAACAATACCAGATTCTCAAAGGTTTGTGTTGCACTGATGTTTAATCTGCATGTATATTTTGTGTGGTATATTTGGTGTGTTTTAACCCATTGCTTCAAGCCTTGAATTGTGTCTCTTTAAAACCTAGTAATCAATCTCCAAAATGTAGGGAAACAAATCCACTACCTAATAAAAGGAAGAGCCTAGCAACGGGAGAGTGGAAGCTTATCTGTCAGAAGTGGCTAAGTATTGTGGGTATGCTTTCAGGACGAAAATAGTACTGGTGATGTAACTAGAGCTAGAGTACTCTGTCTGTGTAAAAGTTAAATTAGCGCATCTGAATAATTATTTCTGATATACTTTTATGGGGAAAAGATGTTTACCCAGGATCAGCACACAGGAGTACTAATGCAGTGATCACCCACACACTGAGTTTTCAATCTCAGTCATACTTCTAAGGTGAAGCATTCAGCAGAGCATTGGAGGGAGAGGCACCTCCAAATGTTCTTGTTCACCTCTGGCAACCAAACCAGCTGAACTATGAGGAGAGGCTGAACAGCAGGGAATTATTTACTCTGGAGAAGAGAAGGCTCACGGGAGATATCCGTCAAGTTTTCAACATTCGTGAGGGAGTAGACAAACCAAACCCCGGCGATGCGTTCAAGATTGTCACAAACTCTATAATCAGAAGGGACGGGCTCAAGTTCAGAGGACAGAAGATGCATGGACGGTTTAGATTTATTGTGTGGAATGGACTGCCCAGACAGGCCGTGGGAGCCAGATAGTGTGGAAAATTTATGGAAGAATCAGAGAGGCATTAGTTTTTGGGACCAGCCAGATGGTTGGCCCTATATTCATGTTGTATAGGCTATGACCTCAGGTTAAGAAGTGGGGCTGATCTTCACCATCTTCCAGTACAGGGCTAAGTTGAGCAAAATAACAGCAAACTTTTAATAAAATAAATTTCATAAAATTTAAGGATACACACAGTTCAATGTAAATATAACAATTACAATTCAAAATAATACAATACGGATCGTCTACGCTACGATCACATTATTACAATTCAAAACACTGTACATATCTTATAATACAAGGTGGGATGGCCTTCCATAAGAACATAAGAAACAGGAGCAGGAGCAGGTCATACGGCCCCTCGAGCCTACTCTACCATTCGATCAGATCAAGGCTGACCTTTGATCTCAACTCCACTTTCCCTCCCGATCCCCATAGTCCTTGATCCCCCTGGAGTCCAAAAATCTATCCATCTCTGACTTGAATATTTTCAATGACTCAGCATCCACAGCCCTCTGGGGTAGAGAATTCCAAAGATTCACAACCCTTTGCGTGAAGAAATTCCTCCTCATCTCAGTCTTGAATGGCCGACCCCTTATCCTGCAACTATGCCCCCTAGTTCTAGACTTTACAGCCAGGGGAAACAGCCTCTCAGCATCTACCCTGTCAAGCCCTCTCAGAATCTTATGTGTTTCAATGAGATCGCCTCTCATTCTTCTAAACTCCAGAGAGTATGGGCCCATTCTACTCAATTTGTCCTCATAGGACAACCCTCTCATCCCAGGAATTAACCTAATGAACCTTCGTTGCAAAGCCTCTAAGGCAAGTATATCCTTCCTTAGATAAGGAGATAAAAACTGTATGCAGTACTCCAGGTGAGGTCTCATCAAAGCCCTGCACAACTGTAGTAAGACTTCCTTACTCTTGTACTCCAACCCGCTTGCAAAATAGGCCAACGTGTGATTTGCTTTCCTAATTGCTTGCTATCTTTTTGTGTTTCTTGTACGAGGACACCCAAGTCTCTCTGAACACCAACATTTAGTAGTTTCTCACCATTTAAAAAATATTCTGTTTTTCTATTCTTCCTACCAAAGTGAATAACCTCACATTTCCCCACATTATACTCCATCTGCCACCTTCTTGCCCACTCACCTAACCTGTCTATATCCTTTTGCAGACTCTTTGTGTCCCCCTCACTGCTTACTTTCCCACCTAGCTTTGTATGGTCAGCAAACTTGGATACATTACACTCAGTCCCTTCATCTAAGTCATTAATATAGACTGTAAATAGCTGAGGCCCAAGCCTTGCGGCACCCCACTAGTTACAGCCTGCCAACCTGAGAATGACCCGTTTATCTTTACTCTTTGTTTTCTGTCCTTTAACCAATCCTCTATCCATGCTAATATATTACCCCCAACCCCATGAGTCCTTATCTTGTGTGACAACCTTTTATGTGGCACCTTATTGAATGCTTTTTGAAAATCCAAATATACCACATCCATTGGTTCTCCTATATCTACCCTGTTAGTTACATCCTCAAAAAAGTAATAAATTTGTCAAACACGATTTCCCTTTCATAAAACCATGTTGACTCTGCCTAATCATATTATGATTTTCTAAGTGCCCTGTTACCACTTCCTTAATAATGGATTCCAGCATTTTCCTGATGACTGATGTCAGACTAACTGGCCTGTAGTTCCTCTTTTCTCTCTCCCTCCCTTCTTGAATAGCAGGGTAACATGTCCTACCTTCCAATCCACTGGGACCGTTCCAGAATCTAGAGAATTTTGGAAGATCATAACCAGTGCAGCCATTATCTCTGCAGCCACCTCTTTTAGAACCCTCGGATGTAGGCCATCAGGTCCAGGGGATTTGTCGGCTTTTAGTCCCATTAGTTTGTCCAGTTCTTTTTCTCTAGTGATATAAATTGTTTTAAGTTCCTCACTCTCATTTACCCCTTGGTTCCCCACTATTTCCGGTATGCTTTTTTGTATCTTCTACTGTGAAGACAGATACAAAATATTTGTTTAACACATCTACCATTTCCTTATTCCCCATTATAATTTCTGCTGTTTCACCCTCTAAGGGACCAATGTTGATTTTTGCTACTCTCTTCCTTTTTACATACTTATTGAAGCTCTTACAATCAGTTTTTATATTTCTTGCTAGTTTACTTTCATATTCTATTTTCTCCCTTTTTATCAATTTTTTGGTCGTCCTTTGTTGGTTTCTAAAACTCTCCCAATCCCCAGGCTTATTACGCTTCTTGGCAACATTATAGGCCTCTTCTTTCAATCTAATACTCTCCTTAACTTCTTTAGTTAGCCACGGCTGGATCACTTTTCCCGTGGAGTTTTTATTTCTCAATGGAATGTATATTTGTTGAGAATATTGAAATATTTCTTTAAATGTTTGCCATTACTTTTCAATTTTCAAACTCTTTAATCTAATTTCCCAATCTACCTTTGACAACTCGCCCCTCATACCTATGTAATTGGCTTTATTTAAGTTTAAGACTCTAGTTTCTGACTTAAGTATGTTACTTTTAAACTCAATGTGAAATTCATCATATTATGATCACTCTTCTCCAGAGGTTCTTTTACTGTGAGATTACTAATTAACCCTATCTCATTACATAATACAAGATCTAACATAGTCTGTTCCCTGGTTGGTTCCATGACGTATTGCTCTAGGAAACCGTCTCGAATACATTCCATAATCTCATCTTCCAAAATGTCTTTGCCAATTTGATTTGTCCAGTCTATATACAGATTAAAGTCCCCCATGATTATTACATTATCTTTGTTACAAGCTCCTATTATTTCATGATTATTACTCTGTCCAACAGTATAGTTACTATTAGGGACAACGATGGATGCTCCACTCCACTGGTACTCCCACCAGTGTTTTCTGCCCCTTGTTATTTCTTATTTCCGCTACACAATGGCCTTTCCCCATAGAGCCTTTGCATAGGCTGCACCTCACTTCAATGCTTCCCACAGCATGTACTCCAGGACCTTGGAGTGTGCCAGTCGGCAACCCTCAGTCATGGATAGTTTCTTCAGCTGGAAGACCGGCAGGTTTTGGGTGGACCAAAGGGCCTCCTTCGCTGTGTTTGGGGCTTCATTTAAATATTGGAACTGGCAAACTGGTGGGTGCTTCTGGCATCACTTGAAAGTCCCACCAGAAACTTATATGGGGCACTAAATGGGTGGCGATCTGGCATAACCAGTCTCTGGCCACATTTCTGATTAGTTACACCCACTTTCTGCTTATTTTTTTGGGTGTCACTGATTGGAAAATTTACCCTAACATCTCAATTCACGGTACCTTGAAAGAAAGTTAGAATCTCTTCTCCAAGGGTATTCTGGCCGCCACTTAAGATGCCATGAAGCCTATCTCTGTACTCTAATTACTCTCCACAGTGCATACATTGCTGGATGCTCGTAGAAAGAATAAAGGCGCATGACGTCCTCAAGAGGTCCCAAAGCATGTTAACATCCAATGGATTTGTTTTGAAATGCAGTCACTTTTGTTATGTTGATAAGTATGGCAGCCGGTTTGCGCACAGCAATGTCCCACAAACAGAAAATGAGATAAATGACCAGTTAATCTATTTTATGTGGTATTGGTTGAAAGCTGAAGAAGGAATTTTGGCCCGAACATCTCCCTGCTCTTTGCTGACCTGTGCCATTAGCACAGTGCACCCATGATGGAGGCCTGCACCCTGTTCTGGGAACTGTGGGTGAAAACAGCAGTCCAGTTATAGGCCTTTGGGCCTTCTTGACAGCAGCAGCCAGAAGGACCTAAGGCCTGAAAATGCTGCTTGGAGAGGGGGGAAAAATGACCTTACCTTCAGGTTGTGCCTGCGCCTCCCTCAGACCTATTGAGGTACCCAGTGTTTGGGCGCACAGTGGACATACATGGAAGAAACTGAGGTGGGAGGGCCAGGAACACCACCTACTGCCTCATTTCCCTAGCATTGCTGGGCCTGGGTCTATTCTGGGTGCAGGTCCAATTTTGCCTGATCAAAAAGCCCCGAAATAGGATTTTTCCAAAAGTGGAGCATCCATCGTGGTTAGGACTCCAACTTCTATTGACTAATCAAACTTGTGAAAAAACTGCTGCCTGATGGGACTACTCCATGATAAGGCTCCATAATGCCTATATATATATAGCTTATAAAATCATTGCTTCAGTTTTTACTGTTGTGTTCATTTTATTATTAAAATTATAGTTGCACATGACCCACCTCTCAATTGGAGCTGAAGTTTTCATTCTTTTCTCAGGCTTAGGAAGCGCTGACACATGTCTCCTCTGCACCTGGCCTAAAGTCGATGAATAATAGGAAATGTCTGGGACTATGTTTTTACAAAGAACATATATATATATGTGAAATAAGTACTTCACATGCACAGATTTTTTTGATACCAATTAACTTTTGAACTGTACACATCTGGTTGATCAAAGAATACCAGTTTTGCCGGATAATCTATTGGTTGCTAGGGAGGGCAAATAGTACAGCATTTAGGACTAGTATCTGCAAATAGCATTTAATGAGGGATTAAGGGAGGTTTTGTTTTTGAAAATCACTCTTTCAGCTGGAAAGATTTGTGATATTTTTAACAAGTACAGCAATGAAATGATGAAATGAGCATTACCCAGTACTCCAGAACATAGATAAACTGCATGGGCCACGATTCGATGAACTAAATTAAATCCAAACGTGTGATGCCACATTAGTGATGCCACAAACAAATGGCAATTGTAATTGCCTTTCTGTTCCTTCCCCCGCCCCCATTACATCTAGGGAATGATGTTATCTTGCAGTTGTTAGGTGGTAACCAGGACCAGAAGTAACTAAATACACAAAGCATGTCCAATGATGTCAAAGGCTTTTTACAATTTCTTCAGAAGCTAAGTGGCCCCTAAATTCCTGGGCCTGGAAGAGCGCTGTGGCATTATAAAGCAGGTCATATTTTGAGGCCGGCCCAGTTCTGCCAGGTCTCTGTCATTTTCTTTCAGGCTTAAAGGTTGGCTGCTTATAGTTGTAAACTTCTATGATTCTATAAGTGCAGGCAGTTGGGACTAGCTTAGTGGTATAAACTGGGCGACATGGACATGTTGGGCCGAAGGGCCTGTTTCCATGTTGTAAACTTCTATGATTCTATGACACCACCATTCCCGGCCAGAGTGAAGATGATTGGGTAATTCCCTTGTCAATCACGCCTGGAGCCTGCTGTAAGTGACTGGGATTGGTTTTATGCACATAGTTTAAATGTAACTATCCTCCACTCACTGCATTTTTCTGGAGAAATAACCCTGCTTTTGTCGGGAGGTGTTGCTATAGTTTCGGTTATGAGTTCTGTTTGCTGTAATTTGTAGAGTCTCTCTTTAAATAGACTCTGTTTGATGAGTAAATAGACTATTTGTTGTAGTGCGCTGTTTAAAAAAACTCTGCTGTTTGCTGAGTAAATAGACTTTGTTTGCTGTAAAATAGACTGTTTGCTGTAAGTCCTGTCGTAAGTCCCGCCCCGCCTCCAACTCATTGGCTGACACAGTGATGTCAGTAGACACTCCGGTAATAGTTTTGCTGTAAGTTTTAAAACTGAACATTTTTTTAAAAGCGAATTCAGTGACCTTTTGCTGGAATGTCCACTGCGGGCCCACCCCCCATCCCCAAGGAGCAGCAAGGCGGCGCTGAGAAATTCCTGGATCCCCGTGGGTCGGATGTCCAGGGAGCACCGGAAATGGTGAGGGGGGGGGTCTACCCCTCTATGCAAACATCCCCAAACCCCAGGATGTGGGACAGGGTCAGAGCCATGACAGACTGGCAGGCAGAAGTCCTGCCCCATCGCACCTCTGGCGGTGGAGTGGGGTAGCAGGACTTTTGGGCCCAGTGACTCCACCTGTTAACACATACAAGACTACATTAGAGACTGCATAGTGGTAGTTCCATTTTTAGCTGGTGAAAGAAACTGATACTAACATTGACTGATAGTGATTCTCATTTCCCCCACCCCCACTGTTTCAGCACTTTAGGGTGGAAATGATGAAGCCAGTGCAAAAGTATCCCCTATAACTGTAGAACTATAAAACATTACAGCAAGGAAGGAGCCGTTCAGCCCATCATGTCTCTGCAGGCTCTTCACTAGAACAATCCAAAATGAATAAACAACAACAACTTTCATTTATTTAGCACCTTTAACATCATAAAAAGTCCCAAGGTGCTTCATGGGAGCGTTATCAGACAAAAAAATTGATGCAGAGCCAAAGAAGGAGACATTAGGACAGATGACCAAAAGCTTCATGAATGAGGTGGGTTTTAAGGAGCATCTTAAAGAAGGAGAGGGAGGTAGAGAGGCAGAGAGGTTTAGGGAGTGAATTCTAGAGCTTGGGGCTTAGACAGCTGAAGGCACAGCCGCCAGTGGTGGGGCAAAGGAAGTCAGGGATGCACAACAGGCCAGAATTGGAGGAACGCAGAGTTCTCGGAGGGTTCTAGGGCTAGAGCAGGTTATAGAGATAGGGAGGGACAAGGACATGAAGGGATTTGAACACAAGGATGAGGATGAGAATTTTAAATTCCATACTCTATGCTCTCTCTATAGTCCTGTATCACCCTATGCTTCAAAATGTTTATCTACATTTTCCTGAAAAGACACAGTGGCTTAGCTGCCTCAATAATGACTCCCTATGCCAAAATATTCCATGCTTTAACAACTTTCTACATAAAGAGATTTGTCGCAACCTCAATCCTATCTTAGTGACAGTTTTAAATTGATGACCCCTCGTCTGACTCTCCCTACTGACCTTATCAAACCCCTTCATAATTTTTAAACCTCGGTTAAATCTCTTCAGCGCATTCTCTGCTCCAGTGGAATAGTCCCAGCTTCTCAAGTAAGAATATATAAATTATGAGTTATGTGGTCATCCTGCAGAGGTCAGTACCACAGCACATGTTGGTGTATGAGTCACTTATAGCCTCTGTGTTAGTGACACTAATTAGAATAGAGAGAGCTATATGTTCCCCATGGTTAATAAACCTCTTATTGTTAATTATGATGTGCTAACAAAATGGTGGATGCATGCAAATTTTAAGCAATACAGGAGGAAAAACAATTGGATAAGGGCCGTTTTTGGACACAGGTAGCGTGATGTACTATTACCCCATGCCCAATGACCCCTGAGCAGGCAGGATACAAGTTTCGGCTGGCCCAAGGACTCACCTGCAATCAGGCGTTCCATTCCAGGCCTTGCACATGGAATCAATGCAATTTGCACTTTCCACAACCAGGGGAGCTCAATCTCTTAAATGGAGGATGTGTCTTAGAAATCTCTTAAAGGTAGCTGGTACCTGTTATTTGCTGAAAATAACAGTCTACTGTCTGCATGGAGTCTAAACGGAGATCAGACATTGCACACGTAAAACACAGATGCAGGTCCCATCCCTATATTTACACGCTAATGAGTTATGTTAAAACATTAAATAAAGATTACACACTACTAAATCCCACATCCTCCAATCTGCCGCTCTGAGTTGGTACCAGGCCTGCGAGAGTGCATGCACCAAGGTTCTCTGCTGATGCACTAGAGACCTTGGTGCAAGAGGTGGACAGAAGGAGGGACATCCTATATCCAGGGGGTGGAATGGGGGGGGGGGGGCAAGAGTCCCTCCAGACATACATCCAAAAGGCAGTGGGAGGCAGCGGGGGACGAAGTCAATGCCAGGCGCACAGCATCATGAACATGGATGCAGTGCAGGAAGAAGTTCAATGCTTTGACACGAGTGGTCAAGGTGAGTGAGGTCAACTGTCCAGTGGCGTCTCCTACCAACTGCACCACTCACTACAACCCCCATCACCCACATACCAATAAACTCTTTCCATCAGTGCTCAACTCTTCCAACTAGATGCTTCCTCCCACCCTTACAAATTACCACTGTTTCAAGCCGCCCACCCACAACTCACAGACCACATACACTGGCAGCTATTCAACCATGGCAGGCACATCACCCAGACACACATCCCGCTTTCTTGCAGGAGTAGGTGGCGCATATCAAGAGGCAGCAAGTGGCGGTGGCATTTAGCCCCTCGAGCCTGTTCCGCCATTCAGTGAGATCATAGGAGCATAGGAATATAGGAACAGGAGTAGGCCATTCAGCCCTTGAGCCTGCTCCACCATTTGATAAGATCATGGCTGATCTGTGATCTAACTCCGTATACCTGCCTTTGGCCCATATCCCATAATACCTTTGGTTGCCAAAAAGCTATCTATCTCAGATTTAAATTTAGCAATTGTGCTAGCATCAAATGCCGTTTGCGGAAGAGAGTTCCAAACTTCTACCACCCTTTGTATGTAGAAGTGTTTTCTAATCTCACTCCTGAAAGGTCTGGCTCTAATTTTTGGACTGTGCCCCCTACTCCTAGAATCCCCAACCAGCGGAAATAGTTTCTCTCTATCCACCCTATCTGTTCCCCTTAATATCTTATAAACTTCGATCAGATCACCCCTTAACCTTCTAAACTCTAGAGAATACAGCCCCAATTTGTGTAATCTGTCCTCGTAGTTTAACCCTTGAAGTCCGGGTATCATTCTAGTAAACCTACGCTGCACTCCCTCCAAGGCCAAAATGTCCTTCCGAAGGTGCGGTGCCCAGAACTGCTCACAGTACTCCAGGTGCGGTCTAACCAGGGTTTTGTATAGTTGCAGCATAACTTTTGCCCACTTGTACTCTTGTCCTCTAGATATAAAGGCCAGCATTCCATTTGCCTTTTCTGCACCTGTTCATGACACTTCAATGATCTATGTACCTGAACCCCTAGCTCCCTTTGGACATCCATTGTTTTTAACTTTTTACCATTTAGAAAGTACCCTGTTCTAACCTTTTTTGATCCAAAGTGGATGACCTCACATTTGCCTACACTGAATTCCACTTGCCACAGTTTTGCCCATTCACCTAATCTATCAATATCCCTTTGTAATTTTATGTTTTCATCTACACTGCTTACAATGCCACCAATCTTTGTGTCATCGCCAACCTAGATATGAGACTTTCTATGCCTTCATCTAAGTCGTTAATAAATATTGTGAATAATTGAGGCCCCAAGACAGATCCCTGCGGGACTCCACTCGTCACATTCTGCCAATGTGAGTACCTACCCATTATCCCTACTCTCTGTCGCCTTTCGCTCAGCCAATTTCCTAACCAAGTCCATACTTTTCCCTCGATTCCATGTGCTTCTATCTTAGCTAACAGTCTCTTATATGGGACCTTATCAAATGCCTTCTGGAAGTCCATATAAATAACATCCATCGACATTCCCCTGTCCACTACTTTAGTCACCTCTTCAAAAAATTCAACCAGATTTGTCAGGCACGACCTACCTTTCACAAATCCATGCTGGCTCTCTCTGATTAACTGAAAATTCTCGAGGTGTTAAGTCACCCTATCCTTAATTATAGACTCCAGCATTTTCCCCACAACAGATGTTAGGCTAACTGGTCTATAATTCCCTGGTTTCCCTCTCTCTCCTTTCTTAAAAAGTGGAGTGACATGTGCAATTTTCCAATCTAGGGGGACAGTTCCTGAATCTAGAGAACTTTGAAAGATTATAGTTAGGGCATCTGCAATATGCTCACCTACTTCCTTTAAAACCCTGGAATGGAAACCATCTGGTCCTGGGGAAAAGCGTAGAGCAGCAGAAACAAGTGTACTTTAGGTACTACAGATAAAGTGAAAACTAGAAGATGTAAAGCGATTAATCCAGCATCAAAGCTGAAGGACAGGCTAGGGTGTGTGGCCCAACTAAGAGTTCTATATACAAACGCACGGAGTATAAGGAATAAATTAAATGAACTACAGACACAAATTCAAATTGGAGGGTATGACATGATAGCTATTACTGAGACATGGCTGCAGGATGGTCAGGATTGGGAACTAAATATACCGGGTTATAAGGTCTACAGGAGAGATAGGGAAAATGGAAGAGGGGGAGGAGTAGCCTTAGTGATTAGAGATGAAATCACTTCAATGATAAAGGAGGATATAACGAGGGGTAAGCAGCCAACAGAGACCTTATGGGTTGAATTGAGAAATAGGAACGGATCTAAGACTATAGTGGGAGTTGGGTATAGGACCCCTGGCAGCAGCTCTGAAGTGCTAGATTGTATAAATGCAGAGATTAGACAAGCGTGTAACAAAGGCTTAGTGGTCTTAATGGGGGACTTTAACCTTCACATAGATTGGGAAAAGCAGACTAGCAACTGTCAGAAAGGTAGTGAATTTCTTGAGTGTGTTTGGGATAGTTTTCTACAGCAGTATGTCCTAGAGGCAACAAGGGGGCAAGCCATATTAGATTTAGTAATGAGTAATGAACCAGATTTAGTTAA
This sequence comes from Heptranchias perlo, assembly GCF_035084215.1. NCBI lineage: Eukaryota > Metazoa > Chordata > Chondrichthyes > Hexanchiformes > Hexanchidae > Heptranchias > Heptranchias perlo. Next base: position 34,849,242 of record NC_090326.1, on the reverse strand, counting down.
CAGCTTGACTGTAAGTGAACATCTATCCAATAGCGATCATAACATGATCGAGTTCAAGGTAGTGTTTGAAAGGGAAAAAAGTGAATCAGCTGCTAAGATTCTAGACTTGGGTAAGGCCGACTTCAATGGGATGAGACAGAGACTGTCCACAGTAAACTGGGCAAATCTGTTAATGGGTAAAACGACTGATGATCAGTGAGAAATGTTTAAAGTAACATTTAACGTGATACAGAATCGGTTTATACCCCTGAGGGGCAAGAACTCTACTTGCCAAAAAAAACAGCCATGGACAACTAAAGAGGTAAGGGACAGTATAAGACATAAGGAAAGGGCATACAAAAAGGCAAAAAATGGCACTGATCCTGGTGAATGGGAAAGATACAAAGATCAACAAAGGGTCACAAAACAGATAGTAAGAGCTACAAAAAGAGAGTATGAAAAGAAACTTGCAAGGGATTTCAAAACCAATACAAAGAACTTTTATAGTTATATTAGGAAAAAGAGGGTGGTCAGGAGCAGTGTTGGCCCCTTAAAAACTGAAAGTGGGGATATTGTCATTGACAATGGGGAAATGGCGGACATGTTGAATAATTACTTTGCGTCAGTATTTACAGTAGAAAAAGAGGATAGCATGCCGGAAATCCCAAGAAAACTAATATTGAATCGGGGACAGGGACTCAATAAAATTAACATAAGTAAAGCAACAGTAATGAAGAAAATAATAGCACTAAAGAGTGACAAATCACCAGGACCAGATGGTTTCCATCCCATGGTTTTAAAGGAAGTGGGTGAGCACATTGCAGATGCCCTAACTATAATCTTTCAAAGTTCTCTAGATTCAGGAACTGTCCCTCTAGATTGGAAAATTGCACATGTCAATCCACTTTTTAAGAAAGGAGAGAGAGGGAATCCAGGGAATTATAGACCAGTTAGCCTAACATCTGTTGTGGGGAAAATGCTGGACCTAACTCCATATACCAGCCTTAGTCCCATATCCCTTAATACCCTTGGTTCACAGAAATCTATCAATCTCAGATTTAACATTCACAAGTGAGCTAGCATCAACTGCCGACTGCAGAAGAGCGTTCCAAATGCTTCCCGCCCTTTGCGTGTAGAAGCATTTCCTAACTTCACTTCTGCATATCATGGCTCTAAATGTTAGTCTATGTCCCCTAGTCTTGGTATTCAAGTCTAGGAGACCTCCAAAAACAGCTACAAATGTCTCGGCAGCCAGAAGCAATAATCCAGCCACTAATCTGTAAATCCTGCAAAGTCCCTTTAAATAGCGTGGGTGGGGGGTCCTCCATGCACTCTAAGACACATTCAGATGGTTGGGGTTAAGAGTATGCGTTGATTTGAGCGTTAAGTCCCAAAATGGTGTCTATCACTTTAAATCAGCGTTGCACACTGATTGAAGCCATTTTCTCCCTACTTTACATGATTCCAGCATTCGTTATCTGCGTCTCCGCTAACTCCTATACCAAGATGGCTTCTGGTGCACGTCATGCTGGAAACGTGCGTGCGTATCCAGTTCAGTGCCCATAGTTTCTATTATTCTTAGGATTATGCACATTGCTGGCAAGGACTCATTTATTGCCCCTCCCTAGCTATCTTGAGAAGGTGGTGGTTCTTCTTTGAACTGCCACAGTGCCTCTGGTGTGTTGCTCTCACAATGGTGCTAGGTAGGGAATTCCAGCAAATTGACTGAGTGACAATTAGCTGAGCAGCCGTGATTTATGCCTAAATCGGCATGGTGTGTGTCTTGGAGAGGAATATGGGGGTGTTAGCATTCCCATGACATTGCTGCTGTTGTTAGCCGGCATGGGCGGCTTCATTATCGAAGGAGTCATGAATGAAACTGAACACAGTGGAATCGTCAGCGAACTTCTGACCTTCGGACGGAGAGAAGGTCATTGAACACATGGAGATATGGGAACTTGGGGAGAGAAATTGGACTGTGTTTCACCCGTTTATCAGGACAAAAAGTGCCAAATTTTGCAGCTCGACGTCCTGCGCCAGAACAGCATCGGTAGTGCGTCCGACACTATGTTGGCGGCCACCTGAAACAAATGCAGGCCTCATTACAATATGGACGTGAGGGTCCTACGGCTGAATCAGGATCTTTTTGAGAAATTGGTGTCTGTGAGCATCTACTTCGTCAGTTCATAACTCTGTCCAGCAAATCATGACGGGAACAGTCAGTAAGCAGGCTGCAGCAGGGACATTCAAAGGGATCCTCACCTCCTTTAAGGTAAGTCTCTGGTTTGTCTTTATAGGCTGCGGGTACCCTTTCGGGCCAACTTGTTGGCTATTTTGGCTAGTGTTTAGCTGTTCACCAGCCTTGGAGAGTGAGTTTTCGGAGGTGGGAACATAGGAACCAGAGTAGGCCATTCAGCCTACCTAGATCTGTATCTTAACTCCATCTACCCGCCTTGGTGCTTCAGTGTTTGCCAGCATTGGCATCAGCTCAGTTGGGGATGCTGATAGGGTTGCCTTTAAAGGCTGCCAAATGAGGAGGAAGAGCAGCAGCAGCAGCAAGGAAGGCAACACAGAGCAGCAGAGGCTGCTAGAAAACGGCAAAGGAGGGGAGGTCACAGGAGGCCATTATTAATGTGCAAATCGGCCAGCAAGTTCAGGGGATTAAGAGATACGCCGTGAGTTGCGAATCTTCAGAACTTGCTGGTCAGTTTACGCCGCTCCACCGTTTGTGCAAGGGCCAAGGGGCATCTGCGTCCTTAGTGAATGGCGTAAATCGACCAGCAAGTTCTGGAGATTCTACAGGTGATGCAGGGCTAAGCAGAGAATAATCTGAGATACGAGTTAGGAGTCTTATCTTAGCAAGCCTCGTCAGGGCATTAAACTTTTTTCTGCATTGCAGCCATGTCCTCGGTGCAATGCTTCTGGCATTTACCCACTCTGCCACCTCTGCCCGCACGTGCTGGGCAGCTTGCCTAGACATCTTCCTCCCACTGGGTGAAAAGAGGACGTCCCTCCTTGCCAACCTCCTCCACCAATACCTCCAGGACAGCATTTTCAGAAATCTTGAATTCCAGTTGCCTACAGGCAAAGTGCACACCCCCTTTAAGAGGTGCAGGCTACTTTTAAATAGCGTCTGGGACGCCCGATTTTCCCGCCTCTCATTAGGTGAACTGGCAATCAACAGCGAGTGTAGCGCTGGCAGCCTGCCTATTCCATTAAAATGTGGCTCGCAGTCCGATTTGGGACCTTACTTGCGCCCACGTGATCAGCATGTGCACCGAGCCCGCCGATCAGTTTGAACCTGAAAATGAGCCTAAACCAATTTACCCCCATTGGTGAAAAGTCTAGAAAACATGAGCTGCGTGACTTGAAAAAGAGCACAAAGGTAAGGCAAGACTATTCAAGTTATTAGCACAAGACTTATTTGGACATGAAGGACAAATCATAGTTATTAAAGAGATATGGAAAAATACAGAGAAATGCAGCAAGGAAAGTACAGGGTGAAAATAGCAAACTTATGCCAATTACATTTCACATGGTGTGAAGGCAAAGTGAATGTCACAGGAAGGACCTTCCAGGGGCCATATCATCTCGGCCAGAAGTGCACTGCCATCATAAGTTGGCTGGGAGTACAGCATAGCTTGGGGTAATGGGGTGGGACCCGGCTATGCTGTGTCCCAGCTGAGGCTGCTGATTTCCAATGGGGTTTGGTTGGGGCAGAAATTCATACCGAGAATTTCCTCAGCACTGGCCTCTCTACCGCCCAGCAACTTAGATACCAGAACGAACCCAGCAAGTAGGGACCATCTAGGAGTCCAGGACTAGGTCCTGGTCTGGACCATGCCATCACAACCCTGGATGCACGACTACTTTTGGCTCCCTTTATAAAGGGGGCCGATTATGCAGCAAAGAAAATCGCAGAGAGTGAATTACCCCACCTCCACCTCTTTTCCTGCTTGCCCTCCTCTGACTCGGTGCCCACCACTTCCATACAGATTAGGTGAACCCGCCCTGACCCCAGGCACTTCTGCCAGCAAAGCAGGAGGAGGATTTTCAGCTCCCACCTCACTCCACATGGCTCTTATGTTTAAGGACAAAACTAATAGGAGGACATAGAGTGGAACAGTTGGTGAATCCAGTGAACACAGCGCTCTGAAAAGACAGAGAAGATTATTGAGTTATTTAGGAGTAAGGCTCTCAAAGGCATTGGGCTGAGGAGAGTGGAATTGTGGAGTATAAATAGACTATAAATCATATGTTCAGTGATTTGCCCAATATGTTATGCCAGCGTCTCCATGCACAAATACATAATAGTGTATGTAATGACAATACAGTACCTGAATAGATAAGTGTGCTTATTTACTCATCATGTACCATCTGCTCTTTTCACAGAGCAAGGAGAATCAAGTGATATTACAAGATGCATTCAAACAGGAACAGTCACCATAACAGCAGCAACTATTCACACCTGCACAGTGCCTTTCATGTAATAAATGTCCCCAGACACTTTACAGGTAGAGATTGGTGTTAAAATTCGAGCAGGTTCCAGTGCTTTTGCTCACTGCTACAGTCAGTTTCCACAGGCAGCCCTATGAACTGAAACTTGAGGGGCAATTCTAACTCCTTTAACTCCTGGGAAGGGAATGGGGGAGCAGTTAAAATGGAGTTGCTCCATTTCCCACTCCAGTCCCACCAATTCCCCATTTAACACTGCTGGTTTTGGCAGAGGATGAGTTTCTAACCGGACTCTGGAGGGAGCCTCATCAATAAATGCAAGTTAGGATCCCATGACATACATGGAACTCAATGACTTTTTAACGCACTCCTGCCTGCCTCAGCCAGGTGAAGCTGTTGGGAATCAAGCGAGGCCCTCTAAGGTAACTAAAAAAACTTACTTTAATGGGGCCAGGAGGAGCAAGAGTGCTCCTTTGTATGCCACAAGGTAACTCTAGGCCTCTGCTGCCCTAGGCTTCCCCCCACCATCCTTCGCCAGTTGCGAGGCCCTCGCAACACCCCGCCCCGCTCCCAACTTACCTGTCTGCCGGCAACGTTCTCTTGAGCGGCTTCCGGGTCACCTGAGCTTTGTTCCTCCTCCCCCCCACCCAAGGCTGGCCAGCTGCTGATTTCTGCCCATAGTGGGCGAGGAGCTGACCATGGGATTATCATCTGCTTCCTGCTGAGTTAAAATTGCCCCTTTGGCTTTATGTGGGAAAATATTTGGGACAATGTTGCCACAGGGTGAACCCTTCGACCATTGGGACATGCATTAGAAGTAATTTAGCCTGCCCACTGTGTGCTCCAAATCTTTCTGAACTGGTGCAAAATACCATGCTTTCAGAAAGTATAGTTCAGGGTAAGAACTACTAAGTCATATTTATTAAAAAAGTTCAATTATACAGAAGGAAGAATAAATTAGCAGCCCATAACTATGATCATTACTTTAAAATAATTTTATTCAAATCAAAATAACAAAGACCTTTTAAGGTGATTTGTACAGACTTGCACACCATTGCTCTCATGGAAACCTGCCTCACCATAATGACCTCTACATGCAATGAAACTGCATGAACTCAACTTCAGAACTAGGAAAAGCTTGCCATTTTTATTCCCAGATTCAAACAGCTTCTGGGTACAGAACTGTCCATCAAGAATCAGAACAAAGACAGAATGGCAGGAGGTGACTCGCATATCGTGTTGATTGGCAATAGCACCGTGCATTGGCTTTAATCAGGAGATAGTAACCCTGACACATTCAGCAGCTGGTTGGCTTTTGAAGAACAAAGCTTGTTTTTCGATGGTTCAGCCACTGGGGATAATGATAGCATCTCCTCTAAGTTAGCAACCTTACACACATTGACATGGCCCAAGCCTGAAGTGCCTGGCCAACCAATCTGCACCCGATGAGGTTCTGTTTACAGACAAAGACGTATACAAAAGGCAGACTAACGCTCCTGCCACCCCCCCCTTCCCCCACTGCAGTGTCAAGCCCAGATGGTTTGTGTATTCTCTGCTTCATAAAGACAACAGAAAGCTCTCACAGCAAGCAATCACCCTAAAGCCATTTTTGAATTGTTATGAAGCAGGGCATAATTACAAATTCCTATTAAAAATATATAACTTGAAGATCTTATGATCAGAGATAGGACAGATCCTCATGTCCATCACAGTTATAGGATACTGAGCAGGAAGAGGAAACAAAATTGGGGGAACTGGTTGAAGGATTGATCCAAGAGGTAGTTTTCAGGAAGCATTTGAAAGTGGAGAGAGGTTGAAAATTGGAGCGACTTAGGAAGAGAGTTCCAGATTGCAGAGATGTAATGGCTGAAGTTTCTGTCATTGCCAATGGAGAGGAGGAAGGGGGTACACATAAAAGAAGGGAGTTGGAAGAATGAAGGTGTGTGCTAGGACATAGGGCTGGAGAAGATTGCTGAGATGGGGTGCAGTGAGGCAGTGAAGGAGTTTGAAAATAAGCATATTATCGTTGATGCACTAGGTGAGAGGAAGGCAATGGAAGCTAGCAACGGCAGTGGTGCTAGGTGTTTGGGACATAGTACAGGATAGAATACATGTGTCAGATTTCCAGACTGGCAGGGATTTATGGACCATGGAGGCTGGTGAGGAGGCCATTGGAGAAATCAACTCTGGGAATAATAAAGGTCTGGATGAGGATTTCGACAGTGATGGGAGTGTTCTGAGATGTAAGCAGACAGTGTTACAGAGATGGACGTTATGGTTTTACTGGACTGGATTTGAGGTTTGAAGCTTAGCTCAAGGTCAAACAAGACCCTGAGGTTGCACACTGGCAGACTCACCTTGAGCGAGCAGCTGGGGAAGGAGGTGGAATCAGCATCTGAGGAACCAAACAGAATGAGTTTGGTTTTGCTGACATTAAGAAAGTTTTGGCTTTTCCAGGTCTTGATATCTGACAGGCAGTGAGATGGTCTCCCATATGATGAAATACAGGAGCTGCCAATTGACATTCATGTCAGTGGCTGTTCTGCAGCATTAAGTAACTCTGCACAAGTGACTGCAGGATCTGTCATGCAAAGTGATGAACCCCGAGCGACTCCATCATGATACTGATGCACCAGGTGTGGAGTTAAAGTGTTGGGAGAAGGGCAAGTTGGGTGTCATTGGCATACATATGGAAGTTGATTGCACTGCCACGGGGCAGTATGCAGATGAGGAAAAGGAGGGGTCAAAGAGGGAGGACAGAGGTGACTGTTCAGGGGCAAAGCGAGAAAGCTATTGGAGGCGATATACTGACTGTTCTGGTACCAAGTACTACCTGTCGCAACATATGATTGCATTAAGCATCAGTGCACAAAGCTAGATACCATGATAGTGAGGAAGCACAGGGCACTGGTAATGAATCGATACAAGTGGTGTGGGTTGATGAGGGGGCCAGAGGGCACAGTACAAAAGTCTGCCATGCTGACTGCCCTCTGGAATTGAAAGCAGACCAGAGTAGGTATATTTCCCAATGGAAGAGGTTCGAATACATGATTAATGTTGAGCAGTCACTTCCCTCTATACACACAGCAGTGCATGTTGGTACGATTAGTTTGGGTGAAAGGTTGGACTGCAATCTGTCATTGAGCATATAACAATACCCATAATTGCACTAATGCCAGACATAGAGTAGGAGAAACATCTCTCATGAGTGTTCCCTTGCTGCTTGAATTCTTTGAGGCCCAAACTCAAAGAAACAGTCATTAAGGGCTGCAACTCGCATGGAGAACAGTTACAACCATCAGGGAAGATTTCATAGAACTGACATAGTCACGCAGTTTTCTGTGCTCACGGTCTGTGCTTATATAGATCTTTGGCCATTTCCAAGTGAGGAGACACAAGAGCAGTCAATTGTCATTCATATCTGTGACATTATGTAACCCTGCACAAGTGACTGCAGGATCTGCCTTGCAAAGGGATGAGCCCACAGCATCGTGACACTGATGCAGATACATCAGGGTTATACAGATATCAGGCAGATACAGGTAGAGGGCCTTCTGCACCCCTAGCAGCTCACCAGTTGGCTCAGCAACCACCCACCAATGTTACTCCCTCAGCTAGGGGAGCACTTAAGAGTGGGGCATCAACACAAGATCCAGGGGTTAATATAGTAGGAAAGTACAGTGAACACAAACACCACATGCACTGAAACACTCAATAAAATTAATTTATTTTTACAATATCTCACTGTGTAATTATTGTACAGAAAAGAAAGCTTCAGTTGTCCAAAAGCAAAGCTAACTGCAGTTCTTAGCTAAATTAAATAGGTAAATTAACAAAAACTTTGGCGATCGTAAATAAATGTACAGCTGTACAGAGCTCTGGTTAGACTCCATTTAGAGTACTGCGTTCAGTTCTGGGCACCGTACCTCAGGAAGGATATATTGGCCTTGGTGGGGGTGCAGCACAGATTCACTAGAATGATACTGGGGCTAAATTATGAGGACAGGTTGTGTAGACTAGGTTTATATTCCCTTGGGTAGACTGGACTATTCCAATGCTCTCCTGGCTGGCCTCCCATCTTCCACCTCCATAAACTTGAGCTCATCCAAAACTCTGCTACCTGTATCCTAACTTGCACCAAGTCCCGTTCTCCCATCACCCCTGTGTTCGCAGACCTACATTGGCTCCCGATCTGGGAACACCTCGATTTATAAAATTCTCATCCTTGTTTTCAAATCCCTCCATGGCCTCGCCCCTCCCTAACTCTGTAACCTCCTCCAGCCCTGCAACCCTCCGAGATCTCTGCGTTCCTCCAATTCTTGCCTCTTGCGCATCCCCGATTTTAAACACTCCGCCATTGGTGGTCGTACCTAGGCCCTAAGCTCTGCAATTCCCTCCTTAAACCTCTCCACCTCTCTCTCCTCCTTTAAGACGCTCCTTAAAATCTACCTCTCTGACCAAGCTTTTGGTCACCTGTCCTAATATCTCCTTATGTGGCTTGGTGTCAAATTTTGTTTGATAACACTCCTGTGAAGCGCCTTGGGATGTTTTATTATGTTAAAGGCGCTATATAAATGCAAGTTGTTGTTGTCGTTGAATATAGAAGATTAAGGGGTGATCTAATTGAGTTTCCAGGCAATTTTGGATGCTTAAAAATGAAGCATTTATGTCTATGATTGACTATTTATTGGATTGTTTCCTGCTGATCACGGCACACACAGGTTTTTAATTGGTTACTGCTAGATGTTTCTGCAGGCTGCAGAGAATGTACATTCCCAGTCTGGATGATATACACAATGTGTAGTTCAGGAAGGCCTTCATATGTGTGGGAATGAGTGCTGCCATTATCCTTGGATGAGGACTCACCTAACAGATTATTCAAAGTGTTTGGAACTGATTAATGGGTCAAGCCAATCCACTCAATTATAAGCATACTGTGGGGCTGCAAGGGGATGTGTGACATGTAGAACACAAAGTTGTTTAAAACGGAATTGGATAAGTATTTGAAAAGAAAGAATATAAAAGCGAAGGGAAATAGGATTAAAGTACATGGAGCCAATTCCACCAGCCCTGGGTGCCAGTCAGGCACACTGAAAGTGCTGTTTCTTTCTGGATTTTGGCTTCCTAAGGAGTTCACAATGCCCTGTTTCCAAACACATCATGGTTTGAAACCTATCCCACGGAGGCTAGCATTTCCAGTGCAATTACAGTCAGGAGCATCTAACTCAGCAAGGTTATGATGTCGGGTTCATGCCGTATTGCTGGAAATGGTGGATTCATTATTGCCAGGGCAGTATTTCTTTACACATTGTGTGCGAACATTAACAGCTGTAGTAAGTTTGAATCACCAAGGATTGAAAAATTAAAAAGAAAGCATTAAAAAAATAAATCTGAATGCAGTCTAAAATGGGAGTGATGCAGATAACCATCCTTTCAACTTCAAAAGAGCAACCTTAATGAGTGTGAATATTTCCATCAGGAATTCAGTGCAAAATTGTGGGCAGTTTTGTGCTCACTGGAAACTGGGTTGAGAATGCTCAAACTCATTTCACATAGGATCCTAACACCCAACAGGGAGAGGAGACTTTTGTGCCATCGGTGTGGGTTGGATTCAAACACATCTCCCACAGGTGAAAGAATGGAATGTAAACCACTGGACTACCCAGTCACCCTATAGCCTGTCTTTAAATGTAAAGATAATTCACAAGGAAAACTTTCATTTTAAGTAGCACCTTTAACATAGAAAAACATCCCAAAGCACTTCACAGAGATGTATACAAAAATGGACACTGTGCCAAAGAAGGAAAGATTGGGAGGAGTGACCAAAACTGTGGTCCAAGAGGTGGGTTTTAAGGAGAGCCTTAAAGAAGGAGAGGGGGGTGGAGAGGCAGAGGGGTTTAAGGGAGGGAATTCCAGACTATGGGGTTTAGGAATGCATGGCCACCAACAATGGGGCAAAGGGGATGGGGGGTGCACAAGAGGCCAGACAGAGGAATGGAAAAGTTCAAGAGGGTTGTAGGTTTGGAAGAGGAAGTTACAAGAACGGGGAAGGGCGAGGCCATGGAGAAATTTAAACACACGGATACAAATTGTGACTTTGAGGCATTTGGTGAAGGGAGCCAACATAGGTCAGTGAGGATAGGGTGATAGGCAAATGGGACTTGGTGCAGGATAGGACATGGGCAGCAGAGTTTGTTGATGAGCTGAAATTTATGGAGGGTGGAGAGCATTAGAGTAATTAAGTCTCACGGAGGAGAGTTTTGGCGTCAGATCGAGTGAGGTGTGATGAGGCGGCAAAGCTATGGAGATGGAAGTAAGCGGTCTTTGCGATTGAGAGGATATGAAGTCGGAAGCTTATCTCAGGGTTGAATAGGATGCTGAGATTGCGAATGGACTGATTCAACAAGAGATAGTGGTTAGGAATGGGCTGGAGTCAGTGGGACGGGAATTTGTGGCAGGGGCCAAAGACGATGGCTTCAGTTGTCCCAGTGTCTGGCTGGAGGAAGTTACAACTCATCCAATACTGGATGATAAATAGTTTGATAGCACAGACACAGTGAAAGGGTTAAGAGAGGTGATGGAGAGGTAGAGCCAGGTGTATTCAGTGTACATGTGGAAGCTGAACTCATGCCTGTGGGTGATATTGCCAAGGGGCAGTATGTAGATGAGGAAGAGGAGGAAAACATGGCTAGATCTTTGGGAAACTCTAGAGGTAAAGGTACAGGTGCCATTACTAGAGATGCTCCAGCTATGATAGTAAGAGTGAAACCAAGCAAGGCCAGTCCCACTGAGCTGGACAACAGAGAAGAGGAGTTGGAGGAGGATGGTGTGATCGACTGTATCGGAGGCAAGATGAGGAGGGATAATATACCGTGCTCACAGTCAATGTGACTTTGTCTAGGGCCGAGTTGATGCTGTGGGAGGGCTGGAAACCTGATTGGAGGGAATCAAACAGGAAGTTGCGGGATAAGTGGGCACGGATCTGAGAGGCATTCAAACACCTTGGTGAGGAAAGGGAGGTTGGAGATGGGGCAGTAATTAGTGAGGCCAGAGGGATCGATGGTGGGGTTTTTTGAGGAGGGGGTGATGAACGTGGTTTTGAAGGGGGTGGGAATAGTGCCTGAGGAGAGGGAACTATTAACAGTGTCCGACAGCATGGGGGAAAGTTGACTGGTCAGCAGTTTAGTGGGAATTGGGGTCAAAGGAGCAGGAGGTAGATCTCGTGGATGGGATGAGATTGGAACAGGCAGGGAGGGAGAGAGAGAGTTGGGGGTTCGGAGTGGGGACTGGATTACGGGAGAGTTTTGATTTTGAGCAAGTGGAAGGGGGGATGCAGCAATGTCAGCTGCGTGGATGGTCTCTATCCTCATGACAACAAAATCCACGAGGTACAGGAGACGGGGGAGAGGAGCTTAAGGAGATGGTCGGTAGTGGCCCATGTCGGATTGAAAGACATTCTGCTACCGAAACAATAATTTTACAACAATAATTAATCACTGTTCAGTGTCATTATGTTTAATACAATTTCTTGTCTCCCTCATCAGATTCTGCTGTAGGAATTAGCAGTTTGTGCAGGTTTGCCAGCCTGCAAAGACAGTAATATCTCCTGTGACTGTTTGCAGGTACATGAGATTCTGCTGTTTAACATCTGCTGAGAGATCTCTCCAGTGCCTTTCCCCTGGTGTGCTGAAGAACATGCGAAATTTCAAATTTTCAACTGAATTAGAAAATGTGTCTCAGTATGAGGCTGACAAAGGAGTGGGGGTCTTTCACTGCATCCCCACTCACATGTCCAAATATAACCAACACTTCTCTATGTATAATGCAAGCTATTGACCATCTGGAAGTACTTGTGAGGTGATAATTAAGAAATGCATTTGAAAAATATGCTGGTGAAGCCTCATTAGGCCAACAAAAACAGGTTGACATTCCCTGAAATTTTTGTATAAACTCTGCAGGAATGTGATGGGGTTTAACTTCCATCTTCACCACATGGGCGATATTTTGGCAGAGCGGATCGCTTGCCAATAATAGAACCTGTCCAACTTTCAATCCATTCATTCGATGGAATGAAAATCAGGCGAGCTCTATATCGGGTGAGTGCTCCACCCCGCCACACTATCACCCATTCAGTCAAGACAGAAAGTTACCCCAATGTCTCTTGTCTGAGCTTATTTTGCAAGACCTTTCAGTGGAACGTACACAATGCTCTTTGACACTTAGTGGCCTTAATGGATTGAGCAGTCTTAATGTCATAGCGAAATAAAAAAGATAGGTGCACGCTGTTATGATTCAGGTGTGTACATCAGGAAGTCAGGCGTGGAGAGCAGCATGCTTAATTTGCACCTTGCATGATTTTGTTGTTAAAGGTCAGAAAATTGGGCATGCTGCAAATTGGGCCCACTGACTTCCGTCCCTGAATTTGTGATATGCTCTTCTGTCGTGTGACCCTCATAGCCGAGAGCGCTAAATCGTAAAATTTACCCCATGAAGTAATATGTTTTATTACAATTAAGTCTGCTCCTATCATTATATAGTGAGAAAGGAATCAACAGAACTCAGCATTGTGTGATCCCTTCTCTCTTAACATCCTACATCACTCTCAACCTTTGCTCTCATTGTATACCCTCCACCAAGCTGACCACAGCTGATCACAGTAAAAAATAAGTCTTACTTTTAAATGTTGCAAAGAATCTTAAATTGCTGGCAGTGAGCTGTAAGAAAAAAAAATTGCATTTATTTAGCTTCTTATTGATCCTCCTCAGGATGTCCCAAACTGCTTTACGACCTATGTTATTGAAGTGCAGTCACTATTGCTCTGTGGGCAAGTGCAACAGGCACAGCAACTTTCCGGAAAAGGCAAAGGAAATAAATAACCAGTTAACATGGAGCTTTTTTGGGTGATTGAGGGAGGAATGTTGTCCAGGACATCAGGAAAACTCTTCTTTAAATAGTGCCTTGGGATCTTTTATAGCCACCTAAACAGGCAGAGTTTAACATCTCCTCAATGACACCGGACGTATTCTCTCACGTCGTGCAACGAAGTGTTGGCCGAGATTATGAAATCAAATTCTGGAGTGGGTACTTGAATCTATAACGTTCTAATTCAGAGATGAGCCTGTTACAAGCTGAGCAAAACTGGCATTTCTAGGACTGCAGTTCAGTCTTAGGGTTGTGTGAACATTCATAACTTACCCAGGCTTTACTCTTGCAGCTTGATTTTTTCCGGCACCGACCGATTGGATTCTTGTCCATTGTGACCCATTGGCAGCCATCGATTATGTTCTTTTAATAAGAACCAGGGCTTTCAGATGAAGTTGGGTAAGAGGTAGCTACAAATAGAAATTCATCACAGAAAAGCTAGCAGCAATAAACTTCTGCTTTTGCAGTTGCTCTTAGGAAGCATTTTCTTCTTAAACTTCTAACCATTTTAATTCCTGGAGTAAACCATACAATCATACAACACAGAAGGAGGCCATTCGGCCCATCGTGCCTATGCTGGCTCTTTGAAAGAGCTATCCAATTTGTCCCACTCCTCTGCTCTCTCCCCATGGCCTGCAGTTTTTTCCTTTTGAAGTATTCCATCGTGAATATACAAAACAGGAAAGGAAATAAGTCAATACAACATTGTGTCTTTGTTAATATTGCTTGGGGGGAGGGCGGGGGAGCTCTAAGCATTTTAAAATGTAATGATATTTTCCAATTAGCGCCAAAATGCAACCGCAAACTTGAAAGGGTAAATACCATCTATTGGACAAGTTTTCTCTGACCTTAAGGCAACTCATTCTATTTTCTTCTTATCTTCTTTCTCCATCTTCTGTCTGCCACTGCTGAGTCATGTGGGTGCGATCCACAAGTGTCAGCAAATGTCACGCTAGTTTCATTTCTATACTGATCACCTTCAGCAAGTTCTCACTGTAGCATTGATGACATAAAGCAGCATGAAAGAGGCAGAGTTTTGCATATCTTTCTGGAATGACTGTTCTTCCGATATAGTTTCTTGTTTGTTATTTGAGTATCTTGGTGCTTCATCAAAAAAGTTTAGTATGTCTTTGTCTACATGTATACCCAAAGTGTGTTGTTTTCACTTGCATTGCCAAATATTTTCAGAGAGGTAGGAAGGAGTGGGTAAAGCTCAGTAAATCCTTGAAGTTATATTGCCTTATCTTTGAGGATTTTCTCATTTCTTAAATTGCACAGGATTTGGCAAAAGTCTTAGAACAAACGACTGGTGAAACCTGGAAAGGGAGTGGCCACAAGGTGATCTTAGAAGTATATAAAATAGTTAAGGGCTTCGGATAAGTAAATCTGGTAAATTACTTTAAATTAAATCGCAAGAGTAGGATAAGAGGTCACAGATTCAAACTAGTAAAAGGCAAATTTAGGACTGATATCAGGACGTTCTTCTAGGTAACCTAGAGCTTATAGTACGATGACAAGTTGCGATTTGAATTGAATAAATCTAGTAATTTGTGGGCTAGCACCAGAAAATGACCATGAAAGTTCCTAGCTTGTCGTAAAAATCCAACTGGTTCACTAATATCATTCAGGAAAGGGAGCCTGCCACTCTTAACCCAGTCTGGCCTACATATGATTCCAGTCCCACAATATGTAGTTGACTCTTAATGCTGTCAGGCAACTAGGGATTGCCAGTGTCGCCCACATCCCAAGGACAAATACAAAATACACAAAAAGTGATCAATACATGGAATGGACCCCAGATAGCACAGTGGGTTGAAAACATTGGAATCATTGAAGAACTAATTGGATACTACAATGAGAGGGGAACTTTAGGGTCATTCTGGATGGATGAATGAAGTTGGGCTGAATGGCCTTCCTCATCCATTGTGATCTTGTGAATTAGCAGAGATTTAAACTATAATTACATTCCTCTCCATTTATGGGTTGGAGACCTCCAGTTATATTTCTTCTCCAATTTCCTCCCTTTACCTCATTTTTCCTGAGACTGATGAATCGTCCTGGGGCACGGTTCCACGAGCCTGTACTCTTTTGCCCAAAGGCCTGTTCCTCCTGTATGGGTCTAGCTGGTGAGCTATTCGACCACAGAGACTATCACAGCTAAGCCTGCTACTATCCTCACCCTGAATCCACATCCACGCACTTTGCAGAGATATCACTGGATAGTGGTTAGGAGTGGAACCCAGTCACAATTTCTTGTCCCTAGCCTATGGTATTGAAACCAACCTATCACTGCCTGGACTGAGGCCAGGGATTGCAGTCACTACCTTGTTGATTTGTCTGGCTCAGTACCACACATGACCATTGCCTACGCTTCCCCGCCTAGCCTGGGTTCCAATCCCAGTTTTTAACAAAAATTGTTTTAATACCCATTTTAGTATGAGAAGTTTAACATTTTTACACAGTGGTGTGAATATTGTATTTTATTTCTCAGACTCTGCTTGCACTGTCATTTATACATTTAAAAATATGCGTTGTTTTCCTTCTAAAGGTATAGTCATTAATCCTGGGTTCCCAGCGGGGAGCTGCACTTGAAGTGAGCACAGGTTGGAGATAGAGATACAACACTGAGCTTTGATTCACTGACCCACGCTCCCTTTGAGCTTGGGATTGCTGAATTTACCTTGTGCCTGCATTTTAGTACTCATCACCATGGTTACCAGCACTGCAGGTAAAAAGAACTCAGCATCTCAAAAAAAGATATGAGAAAGAAAGACTAGCATTTATATAGCTCCTTTCACAACCTCAGGACGTCGCAAAGTGCTTTACAGCCAATGAAGTGTTGGTCAAAGTTGTAATGTAGGAAATGCAGCAACCAATTTGTGCACAGCCAGGTCCCACAAACAGCAGTGTAATAATGACCAGATAATCTGGGTGTCTTTAGGTGTTGGTTGAGGGATAAATATTGGACAGGACACCTGGGAGAATTTACCCGCTCTTCTTCTAAATAGTCCCATGGGATCTTTTACGTCCACCTGAGAGGTCAAAGGGGGCCTTGGTTTAATGTCTCCTCCGACAGTGCAGCACTCCCTCAGTACTGCTCTGGAGTATCAGCCTGGATTTTGTGCTCAAGTCTCAAGTGGGACTATGAACCCACAGCCTTCTGACTCAGAAGGTGAGAGTGTTACCACTGAGCCACGACCGAGAGCCAGTTCAGCTCTCCCAGCGGGTAGTGTGCTTATCAGGAGCATGGGTTGGAGAATCAGGCCTGCTGTGTTGTAGTCCTGTCTCCAACTCGCGTCCCTTTGAGCTGAGTTTCCTCGCTGGGATCGTGGAATTCACCCTATGCTTTAACTGCTGCGTTGGTTCAGTAAAAGATTACTTACATTGTCTGTTCTGTTGACCAGTTATTTCAAGATTTTCTGCAAAAGAAGCTCTTAAAGTTTTTAACCTGCTAAAGAATTTCATTAGTAAATGTAGGTATTACCGCTCTCCCCATATTTTCTTTTGAAACATAAAAAGTAGAAAATGTTATTACTTCACATTGTGGATTATCATAATTTATCATAGTGTTGTATTAATGACTATACTGGAGAATAATGACCATTTTCAATTGATTTTTCTTTCTATTATTACAACCCAGTAACTTTGTGTTTAACCCCATTAGATTCTAGCTCTGTAGTTATTTTTTAAATCACATCCTTAACAGTGGCTGTTTCACAAGAGCTGTTCTTTCTTTCCTTTTTTTTGCCTGTCCAGGTAATGTCCTTTCTATGGAAACATTTTTAAAGCAATATGTGTTTCAAAATTAACTGAGAATCTAATAAGGTTGTTTGATTTTTGTCCATCTATTATCATTTAATTTGCCTGCCTCAGCTTGATGCTTTATTGAGTTAACCATGCAGAACGGAGTTCCTGTTTATAAATCAGATAGTGCGTTAAAATACTTGGAAAAATGTGATACGGTTCACCATCACCACCTCGCCCCCCCCCACCATGTAACACAGTGTTGAAGTATGACTTCATTCCGCACTTCTCCAAAAGCGTGAAAATGGCAAAACTTTGTTTTAAAGAGTTTTTCTATTTATCTTACAGTTTGGAGTTGGAACTCGAATTGAAAAGAAACAGCTGTGTGCCTTTTGGGGCTTCCATACTTCAGTGCCCTCTTCACGAAGTTGAAAAGGAACATTTAATTTTTCAAAATATATAAGGCATTATTTTACAAAATCCATCCCAATTTCCCCAATATCCGCTCCGGGCGAACAGTGCTCTCCCTACTAGGAGTGCAATTTTGGATTCCTTTCTTGTTAGCGTCTCCCAAAATAGTCCTTAAATGTCTAATGATTAATTTAGTTTGAAGTAGCTGGGCCTATCCATAATGAAGTGCTACTGCACAAGAGGAGGCCATTTAGCCCACTGTGCCTATGCCAGTGCTAGCTCTTCAGTTGGAGCTGTATACTCTAATCTCATTTCCCTGTCCGTTCCCCGTTCATTGTTCGTTGTTCCTTTTCAAACAATTATCCAATTCCCTCTTAAATAATATAGTTTCTGGCTCAATAACCACTCGTGGTAAAGCAGTCCACTCACTCTTTGTGGACTTTACTGTCTCTGATAAAGTCTTTCATTACTTTCTCCCCACTCTCCTTTCACTTTATGTCCTCAGTCTTTTTCTTTTTCTGCCTAAGCTCTGGAATTCCATCCCTAAACCTCTCCATCTCTCTCGCCTTTAAGAAACTCCTTAAAACCTGCCTGTTTGACCAAGCTTTTGACCACCTGTCCTAATGTCTCCTTATGTGGCTCGGTGTCAGATATTTTCTGATAACGCTTCTATGAAGTGCCTTGGGACGTTTTACTATGTTAAAGGTGCTATGTAAATGCAAGTTGTTGTTGTTGCCTCTCTGTTATTGACCAGATTCTTTGACCATTGATCCTGCTTTCTGCTTCTGTTTGTTCTTTGTTTTACTGTCTCATTTACTTGTTTCACTTTCTATGTCTTGTTCACTGTGATGTCGTCTTCTTCTGTTTAACTGCACTTTCGATATCCTCAGCCTAGCCTTGCTCTTCTCCGTATCTCAGCTAAGTTGTTCCTCAATCTTCAGGCCCGTTCCTCGTGATTCAAATGCCTTGTTATCTCACAAAAGTTGATCCTTTCCCTGATACAGTATTCTGCGTGGTTTCTAAATTTCAATCTTTTTATAACTGTTAGAAGTGATTGTGGTGTTGCCCTCGTGACTTCTTTATTAAAAGTCCTGAAGCTAAAATCATTTCTCTCTGTACAACAGCAAGTGCTGTTTTTAGCACAGGCCCAGGTGTTCAAATTCACCCATCCTCGACCAGAAAAATAGGGATAATTTTGTGAGGCTCAGCTTCCAGAGTTAGCCTGTCTAGATGAGGGTGTGGGTCAGAGAATTGACCCTATAGTGTGATGCCCATTATCTCCAGGAGTAGAGTCTTGTAAACTAGACAGAATAATGAAATGATTACTAATGTTTTGCAGTTTTTCTTTTTGCCAAAAAATGTGGAAGCTAATCAAATATTAATTTGCTTGTAAGTAATACTTTATTCTTTTGTCCATGCTTTAAAAAAGTGTTTTTTACAATGCGGCCCAGCTCATGCTCATCCCCATCCCATTCCCCAGTCTTCCTCTATCCCTATTCCCGAGTCACCCTTTCTCCCCCATTCCCAAATCGCCCTCTCTCCCTGACCCCTTACATCGACCACCATTCCCCAGTCTCCGTCTCTTCCCCATTCTCCAGTCTCCCTCTCTCCCCCATTCCCGTCTCCCTCTCTCCCCCATTCCCCCAGCCTCCCTCTCTGCCCCATTTCCTAGTCTCTTCTGACCATCCATCCCTCGATCCCCATTCCCCAGTCTCCCTCTCTCATTCCCCAGTCTCCCCGAACCCCTATCCCCTGACCCCCATTCCCTGCCTCCCTTTCCAACTACCCCCAGTCCACTGTCACTCTCTTCCCCCCGCCGCAATCCTCTGGCCCCTAGTGCCTGTTCACTCTTGTCAAACCCAGCCTCGCACCTCTCCCCTCTCCATCTATCTCGCTACACTCCAATCCTCTGGCTGTTTCTCCACCAGCCGGTTCCATTTCTGGTCACCCTAAACGTGGGCTGGCTCTCAGCGGCGGAGGTGGGGTGGGGGGAGGTGATGTAACTAAGCCAAAGGATTCTCTGTAGCGGCAACTGGTGACGACAGGAAGCGGGGATGAATTGGTGGGAGCAGGGCCCGAGCGATGGTGTAACTCATGAATCAGTGGGAGCAGGGCCCGAGAAATGGTGTAACTTGTGAATAAGTGGGAGCAGGGCCCGAGCGATGGTGTAACTCGTGAATCAGTGGGAGCAGGGCCCGAGCGATGGTGTAACTCGTGAATCAGTGGGAGCAGAGCCCGAGCAATGGTGTAACTCGTGAATCAGTGAGAGCAGGGCCCGAGCGATGGTGTAACTCGTGAATCAGTGGGAGCAGAGCCCGAGCAATGGTGTAACTCGTGAATCCGTGAGAGCAGGGCCCGAGCGATGGTGCAACTCGTGAATCAGTGAGAGCAGGGCCCGAGCGATGGTGTAATTCGTGAATCAATGGGAGCAGGGCCCGAGCAATGGTGTAATTCGTGAATCAGTGGGAGCAGGGCCCGAGCAATGGTGTAACTCGTGAATCAATGGAAGCAGGGCCCGAGCGATGGTGTAATTCGTGAATCAGTGGGAGCAGGGCCCGAGCAATGGTGTAACTCGTGAATCAGTGAGAGCAGGGCCCGAGCGATGGTGTAATTCGTGAATCAGTGGGAGCAGGGCCCGAGCGATGGTGCAACTCGTGAATCAGTGGGAGCAGGGCCCGAGCAATGGTGTAACTTGTGAATCAGTGAGAGCAGGGCCCGAGAGATGGTGTGAGAGCCCG
Organism: Heptranchias perlo; assembly: GCF_035084215.1. NCBI lineage: Eukaryota > Metazoa > Chordata > Chondrichthyes > Hexanchiformes > Hexanchidae > Heptranchias > Heptranchias perlo. The sequence continues at coordinate 34,828,993 of NC_090326.1, read as the reverse complement.
AGCGATGGTGTAACTTGTGAACCAGTGAGAGCATGGCCCGAGCAATGGTGTAACTCATCAATCAGTGAGAGCAGGGCCCGAGTGATGGTGTAATTCGTGAATCAGTGGGAGCAGGGCCCGAGCGATGGTGCAACTCGTGAATCAGTGGGAGCAGGACCCGAGCGATGGTGTAACTCGTGAATCAGTGGGAGCAGGGCCCGAGCAATGGTGTAACTTGTGAATCAGTGAGAGCAGGGCCCGAGAGATGGTGTGAGAGCCCGAGCGATGGTGTAACTTGTGAACCAGTGAGAGCATGGCCCGAGCAATGGTGTAACTCATCAATCAGTGAGAGCAGGGCCCGAGTGATGGTGCAACTCGTGAATCAGTGAGAGCAGGGCCCAAGCAATGGTGTAACTCAGGAAACAGTGGGAGCAGGGCCCGAGCGATGGTGCAACTCGTGAAACAGTGGGAGCAGGGCCCAAGCAATGGTGCAACTCGTGAAACAGTGGGAGCAGGGCCCGAGCGATGGTGCAACTCGTGAAACAGTGGGAGCAGGGCCCGAGCGATGGTGCAACTCGTGAATCAGTGAGTCAGTGAGAGCATGGTCTGAGCACCAACTCTGCATGGTATGTTTCCAAAATGTGCATCATTGCTGGATTTTCCCTTTAAAACTCAGTTGAAGTATGACGCACAAGGAAAACTTTAAAGGTGGGTTCCGAGACCAAAGTAATTTTAGCATGAAATTAAATCTAATTGCTCAGTCAGAGATAAAGATGACTTGACCAAGAATTTGCAAAGTATTGTCTGTTGATATAATGCAGATGACTAATAATTTAAAATTACTATATAAATACCTAACCACCACACAAATACTTCAAATCTCTCCCTTGGTTTGTCTCTACATTAACATTGATGACCGGCGGAGGATGTATCTCGGAGAGATTCCCCCCACCCCCCCACAAAAAAAACAAACACGTGAACCATAATCTTTCGAGATCTCTTTCAAACTGTCAGTGAGACATATATCATCGCTGTAGCTGAGAAACTGCAAACCAAACAAAGAGTTCAGAAGAATGAAATAACCCACGGATCTACTGTACAAACTGTGGACCACAAAAACCAACAGCCTGCCAGCCTACAAAATGGCTTAAACCATTTGGAGGTAATGAAGATTTGATATTTTTTTCAATGATATTACATTTATAAATACTTCTGTGGCAAAATGCAGCAGATAAAATCAGTTCTCCCACATCCTTCTCCTTTGCTAGAGAGGTGCAGTATTTTTCTGTGCAGGACCATTGGGATTCTATTTTACATTTAAAAAAAATGTTGGTTATTTTCCACTGCAGTGAGAGTGGGTTATTGGGCAGATGGGAGCTCTCTTTGGCTTTGTGTAGGCCTCACTCTGCTTTTCTCCTTACAGCCATGTTAAGAAGGAAGAACAAACTTGCTTTTTAGATAGCATGTTTCACATTTTTTAAGATGTCTCAAAAGTGGTTGTGCGCTCCAAAAGGTTCATGGACGGAGTTGGCCCTTGTCCCATGGCAGTATTATTGTGGGTACCATGGTATAGTGGTTATGTTACTGGATTTGTTATCCAGAGGCCTGAACTAATGATCCAGAGAATGTGAGTTTAAATCCCACCATGGCATTTTGAGAATTTGAATTCAGTTTAAAAAGAAATCTGGAAATAAATAACTGATCTCAGTAAAGGTGACTGTGAAGCTCAACTGGTTCACGAATGTCCTTTAGGGAAGGAAACCTGCTGTCCTTACCAAGTCTGACCTACATGTGATTCCAGTCCCACACCAACGGGGTTGACTTTTAAATGCCCTCTAAAGTGGCCTAAAAAGCCATTCAATAGCACGAGGGCAACTAGGGATGGACAATAAATGCCAGTGATGCCCACATCCTGAGAATGAATTGTAAAAAAAAAAGCTTGCTCCTGGAAGGGAACTGTTGTTGGCTGCATCACTGGAGCTTGCTCTTGGTGCAGCCTGGTCTTGCTTCTCATGTTCCACTGGCATGCTGCTCTTAGGGGTGAAGGCCGGAAGCCTGGCATGCACTGTTGTCCTGAGAGACAATAGTATCAGGCAGGTGGACTCCAGCTATTACAATTTCATTGGGATCAGTGGGATGGCTGGTCTAATGACAGCTGTCAGATGCTGAAAACCTTGAGAAACAGCAGTCCTACCATGGTCTGCAGGCTGCAATCCATGTGGCGCTCCATTCTGTCCCCTACTGGATCCAGAGCTGGAGTTTGTGCTACTGTGAGGGTGGACACACCAACTGATCCCTGACCCTTTCTTAGCTGGGGACCTGCAGCAGATTCCAGTGAAGCTGCCATTTACTCCTTTGGGTCTGCAAGGAAGATAAAGCTTCCGTGATGTCACCACAAAGGACAGCTGTAGATTTGAGCTTGATCTCAGAGTCTTGACGTAGTGAAGGTAATGGGAATGAAAATCGGGATAGAAGTATAACTGGCGGCTGAATCGATATCACCCGTTTTACACTATCACCCAAAGTCAAAATTACCCCCATTCTGTCAAAACACATGTTAAATACACCAGCGTGCTGTGGCACTTATTCTGCAGATATTTTGTGAAATGACAAATGTTTGCTAGTGCAGTGCTTGCAGCTCGATGTGGTGCATCAGAGGGCTCTGTGCTGCTGTGAAAACAGATTGCAAATTATGAGCCACAAGCTTACAAGCCCAGAATAAAGCATGGGGAATCATTTGCAGAACTAACTATGCACTGAACTGGACCAAACAGAATTTGAATGCAGACATTACTATAGAATGTATCATTTTTATCCCACATTACTGGAAAGCAGGTTATGTCTGTTAACAGGCAGGTATGTACAGTGGCTATTTTTGACCTGGTTTGAGTCAATCTTGGCATAATTAATAAGTATGCATTGAGCAATTGGAGAGTGAAGAGGTGGCTTTGTAGTACTGATTGTTAATTGTATCCATGTGGTTTATATCAATTAGTGTTAATTATATTCAGGTAGTGGGTATCATTTGGGGACTCTCGTATCCATTTATAGGAGGGTGCTTATGTAGGGGGTGCACAATGTGTAAGGGTGATCTCTGTGAATAAAGACTTGGAAGCAACTGAAGATCTGGCTCTGGTACTCTATCCTTCACCACCGGGCTATCCGACTTTTTACACTGATGAGTCAGCTAAGTGCAGGGAGCATCTGAAATTGGGTAGGAGTAAGGACAGCATCCATTTTATTTTCTACGGTGTTGGCAGCATTTGATCATCATAATACCTATAACTTTCTTGTATTTTAAAAAATATTTGTTCTCAGGATGTGGGTGATACCGACAAGGTAGCATTTATTGCCTATGCCTGGTTGCCCCTGAGAAGGTGGTGGTGGTGGGGCTTCCTCTTGAACCACTGCAGTCCTTGTGATGCTGGTGCTCCCTACCTAACACCAGCATGGGAGCCCATCACTACAATGACGACAGCAGTTCAAGAAGAAGGCCCACCACCATTGACCAACTAGGATTGAGCATCACGTCATGATATCTAACCGACTCTTGGGTGAGTTTAAGACTTTTGCCTCCACTCCTGTACCAAGAAGACCAATTCAAGTGTTGGAGACTCTTTGTGTGGAGGAATTCTTCCTGATGTCTGCCTGAAACTTTCCTTTCACCGGTTTTAACCTGTGCCCCCTTGTTTTAGTATCCTGGTATACCTTGAATCAAATTCAGTTTCATGAGTACTCAAATTCTGGATACCCAACGACAAAATCAAACCTCAATTCTCACCACTAACCCAGTCACTAAGAAGTGCACTGACTAATGGATGTAATGTTAAACTGTGCATTGGATTTCTACAGAATTATTGGTACTTTTGTAAAAACAAGCACAAATGCTGAAGAACTTAATTCTTATTGGAAGTTTTGTAGGGATTTATAAGTAAGTGTAGCATATGATAGATTTGTGTATATTTAGATCTAGTTGGTTAAATCAACAAACAGCAGAGTTTTAATTCTCTGCTACATTTTGTCCAGGGTTAATTCACCTTTTTATGAGTAACTTTCTTATCTTCCTTCCTTTTCCAGTACATTTTGTTTTATATTCGTTCATGGGATGTGGGTGTCGCTGGCAAGGCCAGCATTTATTGCCCATCCCTAATTGCCCTTGAGAAGGTGGTGGTGAGCCGCCTTCTTGAACCGCTGCAGTCCGTGTGGTGAAGGTTCTCCCACTGTGCTGTTAGGTAGGGAGTTCCAGGATTTTGACCCAGCGACGATGAAGGAACAGCGTTATATTTCCAAGTTGGGATGGTGTGTGACTTGGAGGGGAACGTGCAGGTGGTGTTGTTCCCTTGTGCCTGCTGCCCTTGTCCTTCTAGGTGGTAGAGGTGGCGGGTTTGGGAGGTCCTGTTGAAGAAGCCTTGGCGAGTTGCTGCAGTGCATCCTGTGGATGGTACGCACTGCAGCCACGGTGCACCGGTGGTGAAGGGAGTGAATGTTTAGGGTGGTGGATGGGGTGCCAATCAAGCGGGCTACTTTGTCCTGGATGGTGTCGAGTTTCTTGAGTGTTGTTGGTGCTGCACTCATCCAGGCAATTGGAGAGTATTCCATCACACTCCTGACTTGTGCCTTGTAGATGGTGGAAAGGCTTTGGGGAGTCAGGAGGTGAGTCACTTGCCGCAGAATACCCAGCCTCTGACCTGCTCTCGTAGCCACAGTATTTATATGACTGGTCCAGTTAAGTTTCTGGTCAATGGTGACCCCCAGCATGTTGATGGTGGGGGATTCAGCGATGGTAATGCCGTTGAATGTCGAGGGGAGGTGGTTAGACTCTTGTTGGAGATGGTCATTGCCTGGCGCTTGTCTGACGCGAATGTTACTTGTCAATTATCAGCCCAAGCCTGGATGTTGTCCAGGTCTTGCTGCATGTGGGCACGGACTGCTTCATTATCTGAGGGGTTGTGAATGGAACTGAACACTTTGCAATCATCAGTGAACATCCCCATTTCTGACCTTATGATGGAGAGAAGGCCACTAAGGAAGCAGCTTAAGATGGTTGGGTCTAGGACACTGCCCTGAGGGACACCTGCAGTAATGTCCTGGGCCTGAGATGATTGGGTTCCAACAACCACTACCATCTTCCTTTGTGCTAGATATGATTCCAGCCACTGGAGAGCGTTACCCCTGATTCCCATTGACTTCAATTTTACGAGGGCTCCTTGGTGCCACACTCGGTCAAATGTTGCCTTGATGTCAAGAGCATTCACTCTCACCTCACCTCTGGAATTCAGCTCTTTTGTCCATGTTTGGACCAAGGCTGTAATGAGGTCTGGAGCCGAATGGTCCTGGCGGAACCCAAACTGAGCATCGGTGAGCAGGTTATTGGTGAGTAAGTGTCGCTTGATAGCACTGTCGACGACCCCTTCCATCGCTTTGCTGATGATTGAGAGTAGATTGATGGGGCGGTAATTGGCCGGATTGGATTTGACCTGGTTTTTGTGGACAGGACATACCTGGGCAATTTTCCACATTGTCGGGTAGATGCCTGTGTTGTAGTTGTACTGGAACAGTTTGGCTAGAGGCGTGGCTAGTTCTGGAGCACAAGTCTTCAGCGCTACAGCCGGGATGTTCTCGGGGCCCATAGTCTTTGTTGTATCCAGTGACTCAGCCGTTTCTTGATGTTACATGGAGTGAATCGAATAGGCTGAAAACTGGCTTCTGTGATGGTGGGGATATTGGGAGGAGGCTGAGATGGATCCTCCACTCGGCACTTCTGGCTGAAGATGGTTGCAAACGCTTCAGTCTTGTCTTTTGCACTCACGTGCTGGGATCTGCCATCTTTGAGGATGGGGATGTTCACGGTGCCCCCTTCTTCCGTTAGTTGTTTAATTGTCCACCATCATTCACGACTGGATGTGACAGGACTGCAGAGCTTTGATCTGATCCGTTGGTTGTGGAATCGCTTAGCTCTGTCTATAGCATGTTGCTTCTGCTGTTTGGCGTGCATGTAGTCCTGTGTTGTAGCTTCACCAGGTTGGCACCTTATTTTTAAGTACGCATTATGCTGCTCCTGGTATGCTCTTCTACACTCCTCGTTGAACCAAGGTTGATCCCCTGGCTTGCTGGTAATGGTAGAGTGAGGAATATGCCTGGCCATGAGGTTACAGATTGTGCTGGAATACAATTCTGCTGCAGCTGATGGCCCACAGCGCCTCATGGATGCCCAGTTTTGAGCTGCTAGATCTGATCTCAGTCTATCCCAATTAGCACTGTGGTAATGCTATACAACACGTTGGATGGTGTCCTCAGTGTGAAGATGGGACTGCGTCTCCACAAGGACTGTTCGGTGGTCACACCTACCAATACTGTCATGGACAGATGCATCTGCGACAGGTAGATTGTTGAGGATGAGGTCAAGTAGGTTTTTCCCTCGTGTTGGTTCGCTCACTGCCTGCCGCAGGCCCAGTCTGGCAGCTATGTCCTTCAGGACTCGGCCAGCTTTGTCAGTAGTGGTACTACTGAGCCACTCTTGGTGATGGACATTGAAGTCCCACACCCAGAGTACATCCTGTGCCCTTGCTACCCTCAGTGCTTCCTGCAAGTGGTGCTCAACATTGAGGAGGACTGATTCATCAGTTGAGGGATGGCAGCAGGTGGTAATCAGCAGGAGATTTCCTTGCCCATGTTTGACCTGATGCCATGAGATTTCATGGGGTCCGGAGTCATAACCAATGTTAGCATGTGATTAACAGACTGTTAGTTCTTTATCAACAATCTTCTTGATTTGTAATGCACTCATCCCTCTCACATCCCCTTCTTCAGTATACCATCTGTCCTTGCCTTAATTCCATTTTAAAACATTAAAATGATTGATTTATATTTGTCGATGTTACCATTGTAAAATATTCCTGTCGCTTATTGCTGAGAAGCTGTGTTTGCATCCTAGATTTTACAACCTAACCACTAGTTAGAAATATGTTTCTTCATTACACTTCCTGGAATTACAATACCAAGCTTCCATTCTGCTGTTCAAGTTCATTAAACCTTGCATATTACTGCTCTTGTTGGTCTCCAGTGCTGAAATGATGACCTGTTGAATTAAGACGAGGAGCAGCTTAGTATTTTGGTTCTGTCCGGGGGTCAAGGTATTGCAGCTGAACCTATATCCTTCTCAAAAAAAAAAAATGAACCCAATGCTTTTTGCTTCTTTGTACGTTTAAATGCAAATAATTTGATGATCTTTCATGTGGTGAGCTAAGAGTAAAATCACATAGGCCTAGAAATTGCCCGGTACTGTGATCCACACTCCTGGTGAATGAGGCTGGATGTGGAAACCTCACTTTGCAAAATTTATCCTTATAACTCGTTTTGTGTTAAAACAGATGTGATATTTGTCCAAATTTGGATGCAAATGTTGGTGGGTGGGGCGGGAAGGAGATTTCATCTGTGTATTGCCTGTAATAAAATCAAAAATCCATTCCTATCATTTTCTTACTTGTGTGATTTGTTCAGATACACATGCATTACAACATGTTTGTATTTGAATTGAGTGGCTTGGCTTCTCCCTCAAGCAGACTCCTTAGCGACCAACTAATCATCATGACATTGTATTGAGTTGCGTTGGGATATGAGTTATGTGACTGTGGCTAGTTTTTAATCCTTATGTACCGTGACATGCTACATTTTTGTCACATGGAGTTCTGATCATTTACTGTCAAAGATGGATGTCAAATTCATTCAATTTTCATCATAATCCTCGTTGCAAAGGTGAAGTATGGATTATCATGATAAAATGAAACAGAATTATTTGATAATTGATTGTTAAGATGGTTAAGCATATGTTCGTGACCGTGTGTGGGTGTATTAATCTGTCTCTATAAAACTGTTATCTAAACTCTTGCTATCACTGGTCTAGTGTCTTTGTGGATACCAGGGAGAACTATTTTCCAGGTGACATCCACAATGACAGTAGGGAATTTGAATAAGACTGGGAGTGTGTTCAAGCTTGCAATGTGCGTGTGGGTGACCTGTACACCACTCAACATTTGCTCTCGCATTTTGACATCTTCTGAATTCCAAGACTGTGGTTTAACCTTGTAGAGAATGAACAATGGGCAGATCTGTGTTATGTGATATATCCAGGTGCTGAATATTCTTGTATTATCAGAACAAATATCCTCTGACAGTGGAACATGTGTCCCAATTTCTGATATTTTTGACCTATGTCCAATGTATTTAAGCATCTGCAAAGTATCCTGTCTGCTATTCACCATTATCTCAACTCTCTGGCCCATTTGTGTCGTCAACTCATTCTGACATGACATTGACCATTTTTCAAGAAGGGATTGAATGAAACTGCTTCGCTCTGTTTATTTGCAAAATGCTGACTGGGGATGATTTTTTTTATGGGCCCCTCATTATTTTTGGGATGTATGTGTCTGAGTGTTCCAGCCATTTGTGTACATAGTCATCTACCACCAACTCAGGGTTACTACACCCACTTTGTAATTTACTTCCAATTCTCCATGTTTATGTGCTGGGGATTAGTAGAACCGATAGAAACAAGCAGCTGAGCATTATTTTTACATAAGAGGCAAACTGTCTTTTCTTGAGCTACAATCCTCAAGATTTAACACTTTTCAGATGTCCCTTCTTGTTAGAATTTGTGCAATGGCTTCATCGGATTATTTTTCCTTTAAATTGTGCAAATTCTGTTGCACTTCCTCATTGCTGCAGTCTGGCCTCTGTTTCAGGCTTCAGTCTGAGCATGGGAAATAAATTAGACCTGAAATTGACAACTAAAGCATTTGAAAAGGATGCATTTCACATTTGAAGATTAGCTTTTTAAGGTGCTAGAAAAACACATGTAGAAATCATTTGATGAAAGGTTTATATGTTAATTAGGTGAAATAAATTGTGCAATAATGTCCTGATGGTAACGGGTCATACTGACTAATAGTTGAATGTTTCTGAAACTTTACTAAACCCTACTGAACTTTTTCCACAACAAACTGTAACAAGTTATGCATTGTTCTATTCGGTACAATCCATTAGGGAAATCTATCACTTTGATTTTAATTTTGTTTGTGAGAACAGGAGGCCATCTATTTATTTCAGTGTTTTCACTTGACAGCAAGATTTTGCACACTGAATAATAATCAGTGCAGACAGCAAATAATTGAAGTATTAGTCATTATAATTGAAACATGTAACTCCTTTCAGTTGGTATTGACAGTGCTCAAGTATTATGATCACATTTTCCTTGCACACTACATATTTCCCTCTACTTCCTCTGCATTTTCAATGTACTTTCCTACATACACAAAAAGGAAAGCTATCAAACAAATGGGGGCGGATTTACCTTTTGCGCATTTGTGTAAACGATTGCCTGGGTGCAAGGCACAGAGGACGGTCGACTGGGATGGGCTGCATGCACGTAATGGAGCCCTCCTGATTTTTCCGTCCATTCAAATTGATGGATGGAAAAATTGGGCTACACCATTACAGGTGTACAATCCTCCTCTGCCCCACCCGCCTTCCCTCAATGCATTGCACCCAGGGATCCTGATGGCCATGTGCAATAAGATGACTGTCTGCTCTCAGAAGCAGAACTTTGGTTTGCTGCCACATGAAGATCCAAAATTGTAAGAGGTAATTTTGAGGGACTTTACTGCTGGCATGGAACCTCACTAATGGAGAGCATGGGTTGGAGAATCATGGCTGTAGTGTGATAGGCCTTTCTCTGATCTACACTTGTAAGCAGCAGCACCTTTGCCACACACAACTGCGGGTCGTAGGTAGGTCTATAGGACTATATGCCCGATTCTCCAACCCACGCTCGCCACTAGTGAGATTCTGCGCCAGAAGCCTTGCCTTGCAAAATGACCCCTTATAATTCACCTGTAGATCTCCTGTGGCGCTCTCATGGGTAAACTTGCATCTGGGAATGCCAATGGTCCCCACGCTCCCAGGCGCTGAATTTTCCTGAATTATCAGAATAAATTAGCTCTTGCACATTCCGATAGCAGAGCCTGCAGAAAAATTTCCTGTTTGTGTGCCTTTTAATGTTCTACGTCCAATGCACTCATCCATCTCCAAAGTCTTATAGCTGTCATTCATCATTACCAGCTGTCTGCATACTTTCTAGTCGATTTGTTGCATTGACCTAGACAAGACAGGAGTTCGACCATCACTGTAATACACCGAATTTACTGAACAATAGATCACGATTGACACCAGGTAAAAATATTACTGACACCGAAAGAAAGAGGCCTCACAGGTACAATATTTGTAATAATATTTACCTACCATTGTACAAAACGTGCTTCAGATACAAATAACTTTGTTCTGTTCATAAGTTGAGTAACTTCAGAAATACAGCGCAGGCTTGAGCATTGTCAAGCTCTCCTGATCACAGGGCCAAGGACCACAGTGTTACAGGCCAAAAGCTGTCTGTATTTTAACAGGTCCTAGTTTGGCGCACTGGTGGACCTGCTCAGCTCTCCCACAATACTGGCTGCCCGGTCTATTCGCCCTGGCGCCGGCTGCTCCTGGATCCGCTCTGCCCTGGCGCCGGCTGCTCCTGGATCCGCTCTGCCCTGGCGCCGGCTGCTCCTGGATCCGCTCTGCCCTGGCGCCGGCTGCTCCTGGATCCGCTCTGCCCTGGCGCCGGCTGCTCCTGGATCCGCTCTGCCCTGGCGCCGGCTGCTCCTGGATCCGCTCTGCCCTGGCGCCGGCTGCTCCTGGATCCGCTCTGCCCTGGCGCCGGCTGCTCCTGGATCCGCTCTGCCCTGGCGCCGGCTGCTCCTGGATCCGCTCTGCCCTGGCGCCGGCTGCTCCTGGATCCACAAATATACTACAAGCCGCTGCTGCCTCGGCATCGCCACCCCCCTCCCCTCACCCCCGTCTTTCAGGAGGACCCACCTTGTGGGCCTCTGTCAACATCCCAGCCGGCTGACATTGCTGAGATCAAAGAGCAGCAACCTGCATGAGAAGCCCCGTTTGCTAAATTCAAACGAGGCCGGGGCCTCAAAAACATGGCCGGAACAGGCGGCCGATCGTCGCACTCTGTTGGGCAACCACCCAAAAGTGAAAATCGACCCCCACAAGTTTGGCATTGGTGTAAAGTGGTTTCAGCCTCTCATCGGTGCTAAACCTGTGGAGTGTGAATAAGTAACAGAAGCGGTACCAGGGCAACAGAAAGGCAGGCCATAGGTGGCAATAGGAGAGGTTCAAAGACATTTTTCAGTTGTGTGATAACATATTCTAATGGTTAACCTCTTCTGTGGTGAATAATATTAATCAGGCAGAATACTGGCAATTATTGTCTTCCAGTGTAAGATGCGTTCTGGTGATAAGGGCAAAAAAGACACTGTACCAGTCAATAAATCTGCTTTTTTATGTTAAAATTATAGTATCCTTTTACATAGCTGTGATCATGTGGACTCCCACCAGTACTTTTTGGGAGAGCTTAGCATCTATGGGCCTTAAAATCAATCTCCTAATTTTGCTACCTGCTGGTGGTGTCCAAATCTTTCTTATTAAAATATGCATTACACTATGTGCACCTGATGATCTTGAGAGAAGTGTGCATTTGCAAACACTGAGAGTAAAGGAAAATTAGCAGGCAATTTTTGCAGCTGTTTTGGTTGTACTATGACCTCAGCTATCAGGATAATTGTAGTCATCAATATTCTTGGTTCCTGACATTTCAATAATGTGGTTTTGTTGCGACAGCACTGATCTGAGGCCAGCATATTTGCAACACATAGCTTGCAACAAGCATGACGTGCACCAGGGCCTGGTAGTCACTCGCACACAAGTGTGCTCAAAATGCTTGTAATATCTATCACCTTTCTGCTGTTACTGTCAAAGTGCAAACAAAAAATAAAAATCTACGGCTGGTAATTGTCAGATTTTAATTTAAAGCAGTGATTGAAGTCCAGAGCAACTTGGTAGCCTGTTATATCAGTTAACCTACTCACTTCAGATCCAGTGGGAGCAGTGAATGTTTGTTTCGATTTGTGAGGTTAGAAGTAAACGAGAATAGGTCAGGTTTTAAAACTTTTGGTAACCAGAGTTAAATTGTCTTGTCATGATAAAGAAGGGTCTCCACATGATGATGAAGTGTTCAAATATGTAAAAAAACAGAAAATGCTGGAAACACTCAGCAGGTCGGCCAGCACCTGTGGAGAGAGAAACAGAGTTAACGTTTTAGGTCAATGACCTTTCGTCAGAATGTTCAAATATGTCCTGCTTTTGCCATGTGGGGTTTGTTGGGGCTTTGAAGCTGAAGGTCTCTCATGGGCTACTTCAACATGTTTGCAAAACTGTATAATTACATATCCTGCCTGTTAAACTCCTCCTGTGTGCCATTCAGAGTTGTCCTGATCCCTGCAATCAGAAGGCCCTGTGGTTCAGTCATTGGTCTGTGCTGAGTTTGCTGATCTCAGCCAGGACAGTGTTGATGCCAATACCTGCCGCAGTGCCCCTGCACCAGAGGCAGAAAAACAGCCAAGGTTCCTACTACTGATCACTGTCCAGCGACCGCACCCCCACCCCCCTGCCCCAATGGAAATTACACAAATGTGGACACTGGGTAAGGACAGTGTCAGGCTCGGTTGTGATGCCTTCCTTGATCAAATAGCCTACTGACACTCACTGTCCAGGCTCACACATGAAGAATGACAACTTAGACGAGGTGCTGGAGGGCAGCACACTTAGAGTAACCCAGGATGGGGCTATTGGCATTCAGGAAGCAAGGGAAAAAAGGCAGTAGTTAAATTGGAGGGGGGAAAAAAGTAACCCATCAAATTAAATTAATTTCTATTCGTAAAAAGGTTAATGAAAAGGAATGGCCTGTGTCAGTCTGCTGGTCACCTGCTTTGGAACCTCACACATTCACATGTTTGAAGTGGCACTGTTGGGATCAGTTCTTGATTGGGACAGATCGGGTTATCCTGACTGGTTGTGAGGTGACGTTGAATTTGCTGATACTGGAGTTGGGCAACATGTGAGGGGAGGGCTAGGATGTTGACCAGTAACTGGGTGTCTCGGCCATGGAGGATAGGACAGAAGATAGCAGCTCACTGCTCCAAAGACTTAGCACTGAAGTTACTTTCTCTCTCGTAACATACACACACTGGCCACAGACAGACACAGCTGTGTCCAAGAATTGAGGAGAAACTTCTTTACCCAGAGAATGGTTAGAATGTGGAACTCGCTACCACAAGGAATAGTTGAGGCAGCTAACATAGATGCATTTAAGGGGCAGCTTGATAATCACATGAGAGAGAAAGGAATAGAAGGATATGTTGATGTGGTTAGATGAAGAAGGTTGGGAGGAGGCTCATGTGGAGCATAAACACCGGCATGGACCTGTTGGGCTGAATGGTCTGTTTCTGTGCTGTACATTCTATGTATGAGAAAACATGATGGGAAATAGCTATGAGATAACATTACAGCAGTGTAGCATGGTACAGCACCATCAGGCGGTATCACAGCACTGGAAGGATGCAGTTCAGTCTTCCACATCCGCAGAGTTCCTTATCCCAGCCATGCTGTTGTGTGACACAGGACGAAGGAAAAAAATTGAAGGGTGAGTGAGTTGTACCTGTAGTGCTTTCAGCACACATCCTCTGGTAGAGACAAAGGGGCAGGTCTTGACTTTGTGTGACAGTGTATAACGGGTGGCAGCCCGTTTTACATCTCTCCCAATTTTTATTTCCTTTGGAAAGCCCTCAGTGTAGATTGCCTTTGGCAGCTATTGAGTTTGGCCTGGGAAAATCAAGAGAGATTTGGGAAGAAATGGGATTTCATATCCTAAAAAAGTAACCACGTGTGATGGTGACTGGCGTAAAAAAAAAATCAACAACTGTCTAAAGTTTTGTAAGGATTCAGGCACAGTTGCCTTTTTTGATATAATTGATATCTCTATTCCTCTCTTGTCTCCCCAGACTAAATTTTGACTAGCCAAAAGCTTGGGCTGGCAACCTACTCATGGAGAGTTCTGAGGGATGCTGTAAAGATTAAAATGCACAACTTTTGTAGGCATTAGCCACCAGTTTTGGAGTATTAAGTAGATAAACCTGTGTGTACTCCTAGGTAATGACAATACTGTACTACAATTTAACCAGGCCAAGTGTTGAAACTGTTTGTCAAGCCTATAATGTCTTACTTACAACAAGATTCAGAAGCCCATGCCAGATAGTTGCAACATAAACTTAAATAGCATTCTGAAACTGAGGCAGTCTTGTTTGGAGCAGGATGACCTTCCTTCAGCTTGATTGTGTGAAGATGACTAATGTGATGAGAGGCCCTTAAGATATTTAATAATCAAATAAATTATGAGCAATAAATTAAAAGCAAATGGAATCAACTAGTAAGAGGAAAGTGAATAATTTGAGCTGTTTCTGGGGTCCAGAGAGAGCTCCTGGGCTTGTCTTTTCTTGCCAGTTATAACATTCGTCTTTTTAGGTATGTGAAGAGAGGAAGCGAGGCACAGACATGTAACTCACTATAGTTCTGCCGGCATCATATTACTACTGCTGTATTGGTTCACATCCTGTTAAAAACATCTCTGGTTTAAGTACAGACGTTTTAGCAAGGTCAGGGATTTCCCCAAAGCCAATCCCCAACCACTTACTTTAGACTGACATTCTATGTTTTGATTTTATCTCGTCTGAGTAAGTACAGAAATGAAAAATTGTCTTTGAATACAAAGCTACTACGGGGCAGGTTGTAACTTAAATATCACTCTTGTGGGTGAGTGATATTCAAATAGAATTTACTAAAACCAGCTGAGCCTAGCGGGGTGATAATAAGTCAACAGGCTTGACATTGTTGTTGAAGCGCATGCCAGTGAGAGATTCATTAGAAGTAGAGATCCTCCATGGATACATTATCATGTAGTTGATGTGGTTGTAATGGTAGTGAAGAGATGTTTGAATAGAATGCAAGTGGGTCAAATCATAAACTGTTGTTAACATGTTTTCTACTTGCTAGGATGTTTGGGTCTTGCTGTGGTAACTAGTGAATTGATAGCACACACAAACGTGGGTGAAATCTGCACCCCTGCCCAAGCCTGTTTTGAGAGGCAGTCTCACTAATTGGACTCCTTTTAAGAACGGAACCATTACAAAGTATATTCAGTTTTTGTTTGGACGATTTTAAAATTACATTTTAACCTAACCCGCCCAGCAGAAACGGTCTGACGCCCGTTTTACATCCTATCTGATTTTATTATCTGTTCATTTGAACTATATCCACAGAGAGCAAAATCGGCGGGGGTTGGAAACGGGTGTGTGATCCCAAGCTGTCCTCTTCCCACCGGCGGGCTAGGTTAAAATTGAGTGCCCATGCTATCACAGCAGGAAACTGAATAATCAGGGAGAGCTGAATTAACATCTGGTAGTCATTAACCCAGAGTGTGTCAATGACTGTGCTTTACAACTTTGTGTTATTTCAGCTCCCTAATATTACCATTTACTGGGTAATTTCTCCAATTCCCTCATGATGTCAGCAACATTCAACTAGGTATATACAAATTTAAAATTTGAGTTAGTAAACACCATTTGTCCATCCAACTTGACCTTTTGTCTGTCTGAAACCACAGCCTAGATTTTCTGATTGGCGTTATCTTAATAATGGTGGTAACCTATTGACATGGGCGTTAGAGTCACGTAATTGCTCAATGTCACTGGTCCTCATATGGTTACCAGGCGCCAATCGCCATGCTCCTGGCCCACCCCCTTCCCAGATCCTGGATTTTGCAGGTTTATGTCTGGCTCTCGATCTGCAATCAGATTTCACTCCTGGTCTTTGCCTGTTCCTAGGTCCCGCTTCTTGGCCCTGCCTCTTTTCAAGCACCACTTCTTGGCTCAGTTTCAGCCTCTTTCTAGCCCCTGCCAGTCAGGCCTTGCCCCTGCCTCCTCCTCTCTAGGTTTCCGGTATCCACTCTTTAGCCTCGAACCACCAGTTTCCCTATCTCCAGGTGGCAGCCACCAGTCTCAGCCTTCCTGGTCTAAGCCCACACCCTTCACACACCTGCTCTGAGATTTTTTGATATTTTCAGGCCTCTTCTGGCTCCCGCCTGGAGTCTTGCGCAGTCTTTTTTTCTAGAGAAACAAAGGAAAGAAATCAAACTTTAAAGAGTCACTGCAGTCAGTGTGAGTAGGAATGGAGATCAGAAAGTCGGTGGAGCTTGTCGCAGGGGATGCAAGGAGGCAGTGCAGAGATTGAGATGGGAGAGCACTGCCTGCTAGGAAGGTTAAGAAAGACAGAGAAGTCGAAATAAAGCAGAAGATGCGCAGGAAGCAAGATAAAAAAAGTAGGAGAGAGGCAAATATAAAACAAAAAGAAGAAGAACTGCAAGGCGAGAAGAAATGAGATAGAGAAGTAATGCTAAATTTTTTGTGTTAAAAAGAAGAAAGGAAGGGTCCCTGTTACACTAGCTGAATAGAACATGAGTAAGTGCCAGCGAGTGGACGCGATTTATTTGTGGGATGTGTTGAATGCATATGTCTTGTGCATCCCCGACTTCCTTCACCCTACCATTAGCGGCCGTGCCTTCAGCTATCTAGACCCTATGCTCTGGAATTCCCTCCCTAATCCTCTCTACCTCTCTCTCCTCGTTTAAGATGCTCTTTAAAACCTACCTCTTTGACCAAGCTTTTGGTCACCTGTCCTAATATCTCTTTATGTGGCTCAGTGTCAAATTTTATCTGATAACAATCTTGTGAAGCGCCTTGGGGTGTTTTACCACATTAAAGGCGCTATATAAATGCAAGTTGTTATTGTTGAGTGGTGGGTGTAGACTCGGTGCTGATGCTGGGAGCCAGACTTGGCCCTTATTATTGGCAAATCCAGAAGTACTATGATTCCAAAGCACATCAGTTTCCCAAAACAACACATGCATCAGAACCCATGGACCAAGCAGAAAAGTGAGAGTGTTACCAGAGCTTGGACATAATGGGGGGTAGGTGTGGGGAGTCTCCTCTTCAGGGCAGAGCTTTGGCAGGGTGGGACTTTTGCCCACCATTCCATACATACCCAATCCCAGCTCAGTTTCTTGGGTTGGTGTTCATTCCATATTACACGGCCGGCTCCTGGCAGGATCTCCGCCATCAAGTGGGAGCCAGACAGTGCAACCAAGGAAGCATCCACAGTGCTGCTGCTGCACCAGAAGTGATGACGAGGGAGCTTAAAGGGGCAAAAGATTGTAATCAAAGTTCCCGCAAAAGGCCTTGGCCTTTACCAGGTTTCTGGGGCTTACCCTCACCATACACATGGTGGCCCGAGGAAGTGGCGGTAAGTAGGGCCGATAGGAGGCAAATCTGCCAGGGACCCAGGCCCCGCCCTTTCCGTCACCTTGTGGGTGGTGAGGGGAAGAAGGGTGCGCCATGAGAAGAAAACACGACACCAGGTCCGTGAGCTCTCAGTACTAAACCCTTTACTTTTTATCCATGAACAAGGCCACGGGACATCAACTAGTTGCTGGTATATAAAAAAAACAACAGCTATAGACAAATAGAAAAGATGCTAAAAGTGATTACACTTCTTTATAATGGACATTTGATGAACTATGAGGCGTTCTTTTGTATCATTTAGTTTGTTCGAATAAACAGTAGAAATCTGTGATTAACACGCTATGGGCAAAAAATAACCTAGCATTGAGGGCAGCATTATGAAAATACTAGTATGTAGAATCTATTTTAGTCTGTTTTCTATTCTCCTTTGTTTTTTTTCTTTCATTGTTTTGCTGGTTTTCATTTTTGGTGTATTCTGTCTGAGGATATTTGTCAGCAACTCCTGGGAACTGGAGAATAGGTGTAAAATCCGGAGCCTCAAGGTCACAACTGGAGACTTAACAGGAATATCCTTCCCCTGAATCTATGCTGTCACAGATTGAAACCACCCTCTTTCCAGAGAGTAATCTGTATTCTGCTCCACAAACCATCATAGTACAGCCATGCTAAATACTCTCCAAGTTCATTAGAATGCCAAAAGAAGGGCATAGTCAATAAGCATAAAGCATGACAGGGGCAAAGAAAAATAGACAAGGATTTACTCTGTCTAATGATTTCAATTGTTACTTTGAAATCGAAAACTCAGTTAATTAAATCACTATGCTAGTCTCTGCTAACTAATTTACTGGCAGCACCTGTGACAGTAGGAAGAGTACAACAGCCTTATTTAGAGGCTTACTTTAAACCTTATGAAGGAATGACTTGATGGTGCTTTGCACTGGCATTCGTGCTGTCCCTCAAAGTGGTAAGGGTTTTCGCCTGTAATTTGTTTAGCCAGGACAGAGAGTGGGAGGGGAGGGAGGCCCTTATCTCATTTGTTTTAGGGTGCCATTGGCAGAGGCCTGAGAACTGGCCATTCTCTTGATAACAAAAGAAGGAGACCCAACTGAGGTCCCTCTCACCTTATATTGTGTCCTGAAAAAAGACATCAGTATGATTGACATGTGCTGCTGCCGTACATTTACATTGTCATCTGGCATTATAGGCCCATTGGAGACCAGGGAGCTGAAATTCCGCTCCAATGGCAGGCACAGAAGGAGTACAAAGCTGGGGTCAGACGCTGCACACTGGATTTACGCTTGCCCTGGGTTTTTCAATGGGAATGCGCTGGAGCACAGGAGGCTTGCGCTGCTTTGAGGCACAAACCTTATTGGTAGATTCATTTGCAGGTGTTTTCTTGCTGCCCAGGAATTCAGATGCATTGTGTCATTCGTGTGAGGTCAGCGCCATGTACCTTTTGAAAGCTGGAGCAAAGCACATTCCTGCAAGCACACAGCCACTAGAAGTAAAGAGAACTTACATTTATATAGCACCTTTTATGTCCTCAAGACATCCTAAAGTGCTTCACTGCCAGTGAATTGTTTTTGACATGCAGTCATTGTTGTTTTGTAGGCAAAGTAGTTTGAAGTCTGTCCATCCTAACCTTTTAGTGAGATTCATGTTTATTTTGGGCCATTTTTGGTTTCTTTGTATTGAATCAATTTGTTCTCTTTTGTACAGTTTCCACTTTACTGTTGCATCACTACCATTCTAAGTACTTTGCCTGACAGCAGACTCCTGCCTCCCCTCAACACAATACACAACAGAAAGTTGAACTTTTCTGCCAACAGGAAGTACAGATGCTACTTCAAGGATCAGCGCTAGCACATTTGTGCCGCTGCATAAATGAAATCCCCACTCCTCCTGGCCTCTGCAACCCCAGCACAGGATGCAAATCGTACTGGGTGCTCACTAGCACTACGTAAGTGAAGTGGCAGTAGAAAATCTGGCGAGGTCCTCTCAGTGCACCAACGGAGTAAAATGTGCCAGCACAAATGTGTCTGTAGAGCAGTCTGAACCTCTGGTTTTTAGGACTGAGTGCTGTATTTCTGCACATGAGCAAACAGGACGGGTCTTTATCCATCAAGAAAATTGCTGTTTGAAATAAACAAAATCAGTTCTTCAGAGCTTTGTGTTCAATTAAACAAACATACTGAATAATTCAAATGTTTATAAAACAGCCCAAGCTTCCAAAGCTATTTGTGGAAATTGAAGATGGCTGTTTAGTGGTTAAGTCCTTAAATGTCACACCAAATCGTCTCCAATACTTTAAAAGAAAATTATATTGGGTGAAATGCCCAGCGTAGGGAACTTGGTGGTCCAGTTGGTTAGACACAGGTCTCTGGGGCCTGGGTTTTAATCAAGCCCAGACCGATGAGATGAAAGTCTCGTCTGTCTGCTGGCCAAAAGGGAACTATGTGAAATGAGTCAACCTCTAGTTCCTAATGGGTATAGACCTCCAACACAGAACTAATATGGCAGTTGGCATTCTCAGTCAGAGAGGCTACAGTGGTGGTGCAGTTCTGAAGCTGGGGCTGAGGCATGTTGTTGGAGCTTTACTCTGCATCTGGCTGTGCTATAATAGACCTTGGAGTGTTTGATGCTAACACCAGATGCCTGAAATGGAAAGCATTCCACTCCCCGGCGCTAACATCCCTCACCCTGATGAGCAAAAAACAAAATGCCTATTACTTAAAAAAAAATTGAAATAGATAATCAAGCTACAGACTTAAACTAACTCAGTTAGAAAACCGTGACCACATGTTCTATAATTGGATAGGAGTCGCATTATGCATCAACTTCCTTGCAATCTTTTATTTAGAAAACAAAATCAAATTTCAATTATACATTTTTTTTCTTTTAAGAATTTAGTTTATGAATTATACAAAATCTGTAGCACAGTACTTTGATATTTTACTCCCATATGTCATTCCCAAGGCATGCGATAATGGGTTTGCAAAGCATTACCCACCTCTGACTACCGATAACAATTTGACGACTCGAAAGAATTAACATCAGACACAATTAAAAAATTAAAAAGGATAAATAGTTATTTTCTGAACCAAATCAATATATTATAATTCTCGATTAATGTGCTTCATATGAATACTGCTGTAACTGGATATTTATGTTTCTACATGCACAGTGGACTGTAGGATAGATTTCATCAGGGGAAAAGCTTTGCACGTCCCGAGGCGCATTCTGGGAATTTGGATGTGGAAGTCTGATGATCCTACAGGACTTCCCATCGGTTAGAAAATCCTTGAGGCATGCTAACTTCTGTACCCGCATTCCCGATGCATGCAAATTTGTAAAATCTGGCCTTATCTCCCAGCTCAGAAGTGCAGTGCTTTTTGAAAGCAGTGCTTAAAAATAGTTCCATGTACAGTTATGCGCAAGCAAAGAATTAAGTTAGATGATGTAAAACATATCATCCAGGCAATGCCTGGAAGAATCGGTTCGATTGGTTTTATGATCACTCAAATTTATTTACAAATATTTAGGAATTTTCTGCAACAGTTGTAGTGGAATTCTCATGGTTAAAATTGCATTTCATTTAAAATACGTTGATTGTAAAGTTTATGCATTTCTAAAATTTGCATAAAAGAGTCCTCCACTAGTAAGTAGAAGCATAGAATTATACAGCACAGAAGGAGGTCATTCAGCCCATCTTGCTTGTGCCGGCTCTTTGAAAGAACTATCCAATTAGTCCCACTCCCCTGCTCAAGTAGAAATTGATTTGAGTGATGCAGCAAGACATTGCCAATGGCATATTTTAATTTCTATTGTCAGATATTTTCTAATGGGAACATTAGGATCTATTTCCACAGGTGTCCTCAAGACACCCTGAATGAACAATTCAACAGAAGTACATTAAGCTGATGTTGCATTGCGACTGACAATGTGTGCAACAGGGCATGCAGAAGTGCCTTTGTGTCTTTAGCCAGCCAGAAGAGGAGGCAGCTAATCTGACAGCAGACTGCAAGACCTATAAAAACCTGAGGCTTTTTTTTATACTGCACCAAACAAACTCGAATTCGATCAAGGTTTGGAGAGCCCATCGACACTGGATGCTCCCAATTCCAATCTTATTTCGTGGGTTTCAGTCGCTGTGAAGACTCTTGTCGTTATTACATCATTATGTAGCTGCAGTGATGCCGTAACACATACTCACGTGACAGTTAAATTTATGAGAAAGTAAAAAGATTCCTTACATTATCCCCAGAAGATGCAGCCAATCCTTCAGCTTTGAACCTGGACTGCAGAAGACCAACCGGGGGTGGGGGGAAAGGTTCATTGTGGCAGTTCCAGTGCGATCCGCTCTGACCTCAGTCTCTGTTAACACATTGACCTCAGCGACTAAACCTCCTACACTGTGATGCTGCAGCTTGTGTGTAAATGCACCTTGAAGCAATTCCTAAAGCCAATTCTCCAGAAGTCAGGTTACTGATGTTCAGGAGTGATCTTATTTCCATTACTTCCTCCAGCCCTACAACCCTCCGAGATCTCTGCGCTCCTCCAATTCTGGCCTCTTGCATAGCCCCGATTTTCATCGCTCTACCATTGGCAGCCGTGCCTTCAGCTGCCTAGACCATAAGCTCTGGAATTCCCCCCCTTAACCTCTTCGCCTTTCTACCTCTCCCTCCTCCTTTAAGACACTGTTTAAAACCTATCTCTTTGACCAAGCTTTTGGACACCTGTCCTAACACCTCCTTATGTGGCTCGGTGTCAAATTATGTTTGATAATCGCTCCTGTGAAGTGCCTTGGAATGTTTTACTATGTTAAAGGTGCTATATAAATGCAATTTGTTGGTGATCTTGATAGGAGATCGCCACTTCTGAAGTTGACTGCTCTCTGTTAAGGTAAAAATGCCCATAGTGGGGGGAAAAAGTGTTACAGGAAGAAATATTTTAAAAAATATTTTCATCAGAATTTTAATAGTCTGTTTCATTTATTTATTCATTTAAGAGCGAATTCAAGTATTCCACCAATTTAATATCTATTATGCTGATGCACTTACAAAAGCAGGGATGACTCATTGCTATGTCTCAGGGCCCAAGGACAGATTACACACTATAGTTTCCTTTCCTGTACGGATCTGGCATTTCAAAATTTTTGCATAAAACAGAGTCCTCCACTACTAAGTAGAAACTGACTTGAGTGATGCAGCAAGACATTGCCGACGGCATACTTTAATTTCTATTGTCAGATATTGTCTAATGGGAAGAACTAGTCACCGGTTTAAAGAGATAAAGCTGAGCATTGCTTCACTAACAGGCTCTGGTTTGTTTCACAAATTGAGACTCAACTGACCAGCGACCTCTACACACTCAGGCTCCTTAGGGAGAAAGATTCACTGCAAGCAAGAGAGAGTAATGAAACATGGAGAAAAAACAATTGGCTTAAATTCATGTAGACATCCAAAAAGAGAACTTTTCTTAAGGCAGTCAGCAGCCCTGATGATATAGACACCTGATCTGCGGAGCTTCCATTGGGATGATTCTGCAACCCACTGCTCTCGGTGGGTTGCTGTGCTCACAGGAAGTGCATCTTGGGAAATCACTGGTATGCAGCCAATGATTTTCCAGCCGTTAAAATTAGTGCTGCTCTCATAGCAGAGTCACTCTTTGTATGTCTCCTTAATATTCTTTTCCTTGTTTCGTTAAACAGACTATTGTGTGCATTCCACCATGTTTCAGAGTGGGGCTGCGGGTGAGGTGAATGTCTTTGCGTCGTGAAATGTTACTGGACTAGTAATTCAGAGGCCAGGACTAAAAATCCAGAGAGCATGTGTTCAAACCCCACCATGGCAGTTTGAGAATTTGAATTCAGTTTTTAAAAAAAAATCTGGAACTGAAAAGCTGGTATCAGTAAAAGTGACTACGACGCTGTCAGATTGTTATAAAAACCCAACTGATTCACCAATGCCCTTCAGGGAAGGAAATCTGCCGTCCTTACCTAGTCTGGCCTATATGCGACTCCAATCCCACACCAACTGCGCTCTGAAGTGGCGTAGCAAGCCTCTCAGTTGTACCTAGGGATGGGCAATAAATGCCAGCCTTGCCAGAGATGCCCACATCCAGAGAATTAAAAAAAAGAGCCTTGGGCCCTTGTACATGTTCGTATTTTAACCTGACAGAACTGAGCGGAGTGTCAGCTTGCTGTGATGCACATGGGTATCAATGCCTGAATCCAGAAAACTGCTCTCAAGTTAGGAGAATATATTTGCAGTGTAAAGAGACTTATACTTCATTTATATTTCACAAAGTTTCCACTTGAAGTGGGTACGCACGAGTTTCGGTGCCCAGTGCTCTGGAATCAGCCCCGTTTACATTATGCGGTGGATTTCAGGGCCCTTTTGACAATGAAACCAGCTGTTCATACACAGTTCTTTAAAAGTCAGGACAGTGACTTTCATTTTCTGGCTGCAGGCCGTCCCTGGTATCTGGGGAAAGTCCATTCAGGCCAGTAACGTAGAAACCGAATTCAAGAGGCCGACTGCGGCTATCAAAAAAAAGGTGATCTGCAGCTTCCGGCACTCGTTTACAGAGAGTATCTCCTGAGTTGCTGTTACGAGAGGAACTAGCACCTTCCCCATTGTATTGCAAGGCTGCCAACTGTGGTCAGGCCTACCTCTAGCAGCTGCACTGTAAATATAAATGTAGCATGAAGTGACTTCCTCTTATTAATCATGGGGTACGTGTGGACATTCTGGGTGCCATACATCCATAAACACTGACACACCACCTCAGTAGTTTTAAGGATTTTTAACAAACCGTAGGCACTTCTCACATCAGACACAGGGCTAACTTCCTAAATGGGCAGGCTGGGAACCCTTTCTATGTGCACATACATAGATATAACCATAAATACTGACCAAACATCTTGTCATCAGACACCAGATGCTTTCATAAATAGGATTCATTCGGGTGTTGAAATGATCTCTTGTATGTTAGGGTTTATTAGATTGCAGTATCTGAGTCTGACATTTGATTTAGATCGAGTTACAAACGTTCACATCCAACTGGTGTGCCAATAAAGTTACAGTAGTGTTCATGTGCGTAACAATTGTGTAAAAGTACCAGCAGGTACCAATTTTTAAAATCTGGGATAGCAAAAATTACACAAACTGAGAGATGGCAATGTGGAATCTCAAAAATGTAAGCATCGAGTCCACAATATGTAAAATATTTTAAATGATACAGCAGTTCCGGACGAGTGGAATAGGCAGGCAAGCAAGCTACTCCCAGACTTCGTGAATACTGCTCTGCAAGCAACCACTAGGTGGTCAGCAGCTTGCCACATGTTGAGTCCGTTCCCCTTCTCCCCACTTCAATTTTTCCAACCCCTGGAAAAGTGCTTTGATTTCATCTGGTACAACAACAATAACTTGCATTTATATAGCGGTTTTAACGTAGTAAAACTTCCCAAGGCGTTTCACAGGAGCATATCAGACAAAAAATTGACACCGAGCCAAAGGAGACATTAGGACAGGTCACCGAGGTAGATTATAAGCATCATCTTTAAGGAGGAGAGAGAGACGGAGATGTTTAGGGAGGAAATTCCAGAACTTAGGACCGAGACAGCTGAAGGCATAGCTGCAAATGGAAGGGCGAAGGAATTCGGGGATACATAAGAGGCCAGAATTGGAGGAGCGCAGAGATCTGAGGGTTTTGGGGCTGGAGGAGGTATTTTCCTTGCATTGCTCAGTCTACCTTGGGAACTGACATCCCCTTGTTTGAAACCTGGCGTTATTGCAGTAACGTGGTAATTCAGAATGTCGTACTTGCTGTCCATAGATTTGTATAATGTATTGTAAGAATTCTTGTTAGTTTAAATTAAACTGCATATTTCCTCTCCTCTTCACCAATCTAAATGACATCCAGTAGGCTTGTATCTATCGGATAGAAATGAACTGACCGCATCTCATTACTGCACACTAACTAAAGAAAATGGCAGTAATATTTTAACAAAGGTTTTATTGATACTGGATTAAAATATAATGAACAACAGAATCAATATGAGTGCATTTGAGAATAAGCAAAACATATCAGTACAGAATATGATCAACATTACAGTGCACCTTTTTCCATAATTAGCTTCACGTTATGACCTATAGCCAAGTAGGGAAAATCTACTTAAACAGAAGTATACTTTGACCTTGGAAATCTGCATAAGAAATTCTGGAATTGGATTTTTTAATATTTGTTTTCAGGATGTGGGTGACACTGTCAAAGCCACATTGATTGCCCCTCCCCAGTTGCCCTCAAGGTGGTGGTAGGCCTTCTTCTTGAAGCATTTGTGGTTTGGTGGGCCATTTCAGAGAGCATTCAAAATCAACCACATAGTGTGGGACAGGCAGGGATGGTACATTGAATTTCCTGGAGGATATTAGTGAACCAGATGGGTTTGTAATGACAATCCAGCAGCTTTTGTGGCCTTTTTTTCTGGTGCTGGCTATTATAAATCGAATAGCCAGGTGGTGAAGGATAGAATACTAGAGCCTGGTCTTCAGTTGCTTCCAAGCCTTTATTCACACAGCTCAACATTACACACCCTCCTATAAATGGATGGAATCTGCAATTGATACCCACCACCTGAATACAATTAACACTAATTGCTATAAATCACATAGATACAATTAACACTAGCCCAATTAGGAACAGCAGTAGGCCATTCAGCCCCTTGAGCCTGTCCCGCCATTCAATTAGGTCATGGCTGATCTGTATCTTAACCCTATATACCCGCCTTGGTTCCATAACCCTTAATACCCTTACCTAACAACAAAAATTTATCAATCTCGTTTTTTAAATTTCCAATTGACCCCCAGCCTCAACAGCTTTTTGGGGGAGAGAGTTCCAGATTTCCACTACCCTTTGTGTGAAGAAGTGCTTCCTGACATCACCCCTGAACGGCCTAGCTCTAATTTTAAGGTTATGCCCCCCCTTGTTCTGGACTCCCCCATTGGTGGAAATAGTTTCTCTCAATCTACCCTATTGGCTCCTTTGATCATCTTAAACACCTGAATTACATCACCCCTTAATTTTCTGTACTCGAGGGAATACAAGCCTAGTCTATGCAAAGAAGAGCAGGGAAGTTATCATGGTGTCCTGGCTAATATTTATCCCTCAACCCACACCATCGGGGTAAATTAACTGGTCATTTATTTGCTGTGTGCGGGTTGGCTGCTGTATTTGCCTGCATCAGTGACTACAGTTTGGAAGTAGTTCATTGGCTGTGAACCACTTTGGATGTCCTGACAACATGAAAGGCAATATATGAATGCACGTTCTTTCTTCTAACTTGGTTCATCTAATCATTACTTTTTAATTTGCCTTCTCTTCTCTCCCATTAATTTAGATGTCCTGAGAGCCTTGGGCCTGCACACAGGTTCCTCATTTTTAAGAAAGGGCTGTCCATGTGTAGGAGACCACCAACCAGATTTCTGGCAGTGCTATTCTGAAACCAGTTACTAGGTGGTGAACAAAATCAGCTGCTGTCAGCTTTGTGCCTCCCTCTTGTGTGTGGTGCTTGACTTGTCTATGGTGGGTGGTAGATCAGATGTGAACCTTTGTTTAGCCATTTGTATATTTCCACAGCTCCAGACCATAAAAGCTTAAATCAGTGGCACAATTACCAACATATCCTAGGTTGATAACATTGTTGAAATTTATTGTACCTGGGGTTTATATTTTAATCTGTAAAATCATGTCCTTTCAGAGGAGATTTACGAGGATGTTGCCAGGGCTGGAGAATTTTAGCTATGAGAAAAGACTGGATAGGCCAGGGTTGTTTTCTTTGGAACAAAGGAGCCTGAGGGGAGATTTAATTGAGGTATATAAAATTGACGGGACTAGATAGAGTGGATAGGGAGGACCTATTTCCCTTAGCAGAGGGGTCAGTGACCAGGGGGCATTGATTTAAAGCAATAGGTAGAAGGATTAGAGGGGAGCTGAGGAGAAATTTTTTCACCCAGAGGGTGGTGGGGGTCTGGAACTCACTGCCTGAAAGGATGGTAGAGGCAGAAACCCTCAACTCATTTAAAAAGTACTTGGATGTGCACTTGAAGTGCCGTAACCTACAGGGCTATGGACCAAGTGCTGAAAAGTGGGATTAAGCTGAATAGCTCTTTTTCGGCTGGCACAGACACGATGGGCCGAATGGCCTCCTTCAGTGCCGTGACTTTCTATGATTCTGTGATTCTAACCTGTCCTCATAATGTAACCCTTTTAGCCATGGTATCATTCTGGTGAATCTGCGCTGCAACCCCTCCAAGGGCAATATATCCTTCCTGAGGTGCGGTGCCCAGAACTGAATGCAGTACTCTAAATGGAGTCTAACCAGAGCTTTATATAGCTTTAACATAACTTCCACCCCTTTCATTCCAGCCCCCTTGAGATAAAGGCCAACATTGCATGAGCTAAAATGACCAGATTCATTAAATTTAATTTCATAATTTGCCATGATGAGATGTGAACTCACAACCTCTGAGTTGTTAATCCAGGATCACAACTACTATGCTATCACTCCCACTGTCATTTCAGAAAGTTCTTTTGATTGAATATTACTAAAAATAAAAGAGCTGAAATAAATATTGGACTTTGTTTTTTTGAACTAAAGGGGTCAGTTTTCGGCCGACTGACCGGCAGAGTGCGCTGGTCAGCCTCCCATTCTGGCGGTGAGGAGACCTCCGTTATTTTGAGGCCCCGGCCACATTTAAATCTGGTAGGTGAGCTGCGGGGAGCCAAACAGTTGTCCCGATGCAGCTCGTCGGATTGAGGCCTCATAATCGGGTCGGTGTGGCCACCAGCAAAGTAAGGTGGGGGGGGGGTGGGGAAGTATCGTGATCTCCAAGGGTGGGGTCCCGGGGCGGGAGCAGCCCAGATTATTTATGTGGGCCCTGGAGGAGCACTTCTGTTTTTCCGGGTCTCACAAAAATAATTTGACACTTATCTTTAGCGGGACTCTTCGGTCTCATCTCCCGTGGAGGCGCAGGCTCCGATCAGTTCCAATCTAAAATAGCAATCGGGGTCCTATTTACGTTGCCTAACAGCACTGCGGGAGAACCTTCACCACACGGACTGCAGTGGTTCAAGAAGGCGGCTCACCACCACCTTCTCAAGGGCAATTAGGGATGGGCAATAAATGCTGGCCTTGTTCTTCCTTCCTCTTATTCTTAGTTATTTACGCCATTATTAATGATTTCCCCCCTCAGAATTTTTATTTAATGACTTAAACGCCATAAACTATATAAAATCTTGAAAAACATTTGTTTTCAATTGCTCATGCCTCACTTCTTCCTAAATTTTCTGTCTGATTCTAATGTGGCACAGATTGTCTGTTCTATTGTAGATTCTGACTATTGTAGTTCCACAGGAGCAATGTGAAAATGGCAAGTCCAATGATGCACCTCTCGCTCGAATAGAATTTGTCAACAGAAGCTGGCATAGATGAAGAATCATTTCCTACCTGGTTTTCATGTGACATGGGCATATCATAGTGCACTATGGATATTATAGTTCCACAACAGCAAGCTGAAAATGACAACTTCTATAATGTATCTCTGTCTCTTACACACAGAGAACGTGTCCACAGGAGCTGGAAATCACCAACACCCAAGACTAAAGTGAAATTTGCAACTCTGGGACTGAAGCAGAACTTGAACCCCACCCACCCCAGGCCACAGAAAGAGGGACAAGAATTTTCTTGCAGGAATTTCTATCATTAAATGATTGATTTTATGGGTAAGTTTAATGATTTTGCATCAATTATTTCTTTTTTTATGCATTTATTTTGTTACAACTACATATCCAACCAGGTCCGAAATCCAATATAAAGCAGGAACCAGTTTGAGAAAAAAATGAGCAATGTGATTGGTTCAAATTGCAACATTTGAGTGGATTGCTTTTCTGTGGAATCTTTCCCGATTTATACTTCAGCAAATCATTATGGTTACATTCCTTATTTGAAGTGTCAATCAAAAAAGCATGACCCTTGTTCTTATTTTTACTGGATAGATTTAATATAACATCCTAATGCATGATATGCTATATGTAGGACTTTTAATTGTATAGATTTGGAGGAGTAAAGCAAACAACATCTTCAAGTTTGCAAATGATACAAAAACTAAAAACAGGGGGGTTACGGGGACAATGCAAGTAAATTCAAAAAACTTTAGCTAGTTTATTGTCGGATTACTTTTCTATGAAGCGCCTTGGGATATTTTTCTATGTTAAGGGTGCTATATAAATGCAAGTTGTTGTTGTTAAGCAATTGGGCCAATAAGTGGCAGATGCAATTCAATCAGGATATATAGAAGATAATCAGTATGGAACAAGGAACCAAAAAGAGAAAATATAGGTTAAATGGAACAGTGGTACAGTGTGGTGATCAGAAACGAAATGTAGGTTGTGAAACTCATTATGAGGTCAGGTGTTACATTTTGGTAGGAAGAATAAGGAGGCCACATACTGCTGGGATAATAGTCTAAATGGGGTAGAGGAGCAAAGGGATCTAGGGGTACAGATACACAAATCACTAAGAGTAGCAGCACAGGTTAATAAGGTCATTAAAAAAAAGCAAACCAAGCACTGTGGTTCATTTCAAGAGGGATATAATTGAAAAGCAGAGAAGTTATGTTAAACTTGTATAGAAACTAGATTAGACCACACTTGGAGTACCTATGCACAGTTGTGGTCTCCATATTATAGAAAGGCTATAGAGGCACTGGAGAAGTACAAAATAGATTCACAAGGATGATACCAGAACTGAGAAGATATCCTTATCAGGAAAGGCTGAACAGGCTGGGACTCTATTCTCTGGAAAAGAGAAGGCTGAGGGGTGACCTGATTATAATCTTTAAGGTTATGAAAGGGTTTAATAGAGAAGATGTTTCCACTTGTGGGGGAGACCAATAAATCCAAGAGGGAATTCAGAAGAAACTTCTTAAGCAAAGAGAGGTAAGAATGTGGAATGCACCACCACAAGGAGTATTTGAGGCAAATCGCGTAGATGCATTTAGGAACAAAGGAACAGGAGTAGGCCATTTAGTCCCTTGAGCCTGTAAGGGGAAGCTAGATAAATACATGAGGGAGAAAGGAATAGAAGGATGTGCTGATAGGGTGAGATGAAGAGGGGTGGGAGGAGGCTCGTGTAGAGCATAAATCAATTGGGCCGAATGGCCTGTTTCTGTGATGTAGTCTCTATGTAATTCCATGTAATTCTGTTTAACTCCTGGTACATGAGCATAAAGTGACACTTCCTTGCCTAAAAGTCACATTAAATTTTTCATTAAAATTAGTGAATACAGGAATTTCACTACTCTAAGGATTATAGTGACTATATCTATTATCATCAACACAGTACTTAGCAGTAATAAAAGCACGAAACCAGCCTGCTCTGACGTTGTTATAATTTTTGACCCTTCCATCTGGGGAAGTGATTTTTCTCTGCCCAGTGTATCTGGATTGAAATTTGAGTTCATTCATGGCCCAGTGGTAACACTCTCGCCTCTGAGTCACAAGGTTGTGGTTCAAGTCCCACTCCAGAGACTTGAGCACATAATCTAGGCTGACAGTTCAGTGCAGTACAAAGGGAGTGCTGCACTGTTGAAGATGCTGTCTTTCAGATGAGACATTAAACCGAAGTCCCATCTGCCCTCTCAGATGGATGTAGAAGATCCCATGGCACTATTCGAAGAAGAGCAGGAGAGTTCTCTTAGTGTCCTGGCCAATATTTATCCCTCAGCCAACATCACTAAAACAGATTATCAGGTCATCTGTTTGAGAGACTTTGCTGTGAGTAAATTGGCTGCTGCATTTCTCTACATTACAACAGTGACTACACTTAAAAAGTACTTCATTGGCTGTAAAACGCTTTGGGACATCCTGAGGTTGTGAAAGGCACTATATAAATGCAAATTCTTTCTTTAAAAAAAGAGAGAATAAAAAGGCAAACAAGGCATTGGGTTGTATTATGAGTAGAATAGATTACATTCTAAAGATAATTGCTTTATAAGGCATGGCTCAGACCCCATGAGGTACACTGTGTGAAATTCTGGTTGCCTAATCATAGGAATTATATTATTGCCCTTGAGAAGGCACAGAAGCGAGCAATAAAGATAACTCAAGATTTTAAGTTACAAAGAGAGGTTAAAGTTAGGCCTTCTCTCTTTGGAAAAGAGGAGACGTCAGGTTACCTACTTGAAGTTTTTTTTAAAGATTATTAAAAACTTGATTCAAAATTGATTGAGGTAAATTGTTCATTATGATGAATAGTTCAAATATTGGGTGACACAAGTTATTAGGAAGTTGGGAGTGGGAGGAGAAGTGAAATAAGCTGCTTTTTCACCCAAAGGTTAATAGAGTTGTGGAATTAGTTATAGGGAAGGCCATTAAAGCAGGGAGAATTAATGGGTCCAAGATACAAATGGACGCATTCTGGAGAGAAGGGCTTGAGGGATATGGTGAGAAAGTGCTTACATGGATTTGATCTCTAAAAAAGAGACAGCCCTATTTGTGTGTAAAGACCTTTACCTGATCCAAAAAAATACTAATGCCCGTATCTAACCACTGTCTCAATTCGTGTGATATGATCATTTCTCCAATTTTGTCGGATTAATCTTTTTGTGATTGCAAATGTCAGTTCTGGGGCTTCCTTGGTGGCTCATTGGATAGATCCACAGCCAGGTATGGAATTGACCCATAAAGTTCCTAGGAAAGTACCAGGTTTGAACCCTGGAGTCTGCTGAGTTAATTGGTCTCAGCTGGAGTAACAGTAAGGGCGCAACTGTAGGCCTTATCTCCTGAGGCTAGGAAGAGGAAAATCAGCCTGGTTCCGTCTGCTCAGCAACATCAAGACAGTTCTGATCTTAGACGTGCAACTACCCATGGTTGAATAATCTGACGACATCCAGCATTAAGGCTCAGATGTGAAGAACGGCCACCTAGGTGAGTTAGTAGAGGAGTACCAGTAGTTTTACAATAGTAAACCAGCAAGAGGCAACACTTGCAATGTATTTAAAAAAAAAGGGTCCTAGCAAATCTTTTTCTTTTAAGCAAAAATAATGGTAATTCAACCATTCCAACAAATTCAGCAGTCTTATTCCTTCTCCAGCACACATCTGTTCTGATGGGACAGTCCTTGTTTCTGTGGGTGGAAGGTTCCATCAACTTTATTACGATTTCAGTTTATTTAGGAAAACATCACATTTTATACAATTTACGTGCCCCAGCACAGCACATGCATGGTATTGGTCATCTCTTGAAATTTATTCATGTGCTCGAAATAACATGCGGGGCAACTGCTTTATTTTACTGTGAGCCAGTTCAAAATGAATCACACAGCTGCACGCTGGCTCTCACCATTGGCAAGCACACAACTCTATCCCAGGCAACTTCCTCTTCAGAAATGGCCTGAAGCATCAACAATGACAAAATAAATTAATTACACTACACAGTTGAGCCAAAGAAAAATATATGGCCCACAACAAACTAAAACAGAACAAAACAAATCTACTCACTGAGGCCATGTCCCAACAAGCACTACTGGCTCGGTCATCTTCAATGACCAAACACCAATTGCTCACATCACAAGCATTACAATGACATTTATTCTTAACCATTCTGGTTATAAAGTACTGCTACATAAACATCATGCAAAACAACAAAATAGTGACTCAGAGCTAGACTAATAACCTGTCAGTTTCTTTTCTGTTATTAAATGAAGCCATATAAAAATCATACCCAAGTATCTTACTACTAGATTACACTAAATGAAGATATTGATAACCATGTTTGTTGCTTTGATAACGTATGCATGTTTGCCACTGAGAAAGAGATAGAGCTATTCTTCTGGGCCTATTCTGCGAAGAAGGCGATTGTTGCCTCAAAGTTAACACCTATAAGACAAAAGGGCTCTTTTGGCATGAAGGCCTTGCAATAGCTATGGAATTTTGGTTTGTTTGTTGGAACCAGGTGTTCAAGTTACTGGAGTGGTACAGAACTCCATGCAGCTTGTGGTGCCTATGTGGAGGATTCATAAGATACGGTTAAAAGGTCTCTGAAAAAACACCGTATGGGACCGATAATATGGTCTGCGGAGCTTGAAAGCTGTTGTGTGTTGGACATGAGCGCCTTGTATTATCGTGCACTGAGCCCTGAGGCCCACACGTTGTCTCACTGACACAATGCCCCATAATGTGGGTCCTGTGTACCAATTTAAATTAGGGCAAATATGATTGGAGCACTTGAGCAGTGCTCCATACACTCAGCTCCATTTGAAATAGGTACATTCATTACTCACATATAGTTAAGTTTCAGTTCATTATTTTCCTTGTCTGCTTTTTCTGTTCTTATGCTGTGCTTTCTTGTTTCCATATAACTTCTGATTTCATTTGCCTTGCTGTTGAAATTCAGACCAATTGTCCATTTTTACCACCTTGTGGTTGCATAGTCCCATTCTTTCAATCCGTGATCAGTGCCTTGGCATTTGCATCCGTTAAGTTAGAAAACTCAACGACTTCAAAATAAAGCATGGATAAAAAGTGTTGAGAAAGGGCCCAAAACGTAACAGAGACCCGTATAACTCAGATGTGCCTTTAAAACATTTTCTTATTCTCAGTGTTTTGTTATTTATATTTCCTCTTGGAAACAATTGGACTGTGACCTGCGAGACCTCAAACTGTGGTTGGAGGGGGAAAACAATAATTTGGAAAAAAACGAAGAGCACTACGTGCCCTCACCAAAAACAAGATCCCTTTTGAGCCAATATCCTGTGGGAAATTACATCCAATAGGGCACTGGGAGCACTCCCACGCTCCCAGTATTGTACCCCTATCTCCTATGCATGCTTTTTCAAGTGCCGTTCCCCTGTTGGGCTGCTGAATTTACACTGATATGTTATCATGACACGAATGTAGGCTGCTACTTCCAATGCACTGGGTGAAGGTCAAGCAATAATTGCCCCTCAGCTGGAATGCTAGAAACTGGATTCTTCCACAACACTGCAACACATGGGTAAGAGTACAAGGTTGCGTGCATAAATATTTCTATTTGTGGGATACAGCAGTTTGTAAGATTGCTAAGTTTCTTTCCTTTTCCAATTTGCTGCCTCTGGATTTCATACAGGTGCAAAGAGGTGAAGTGACTGTATTCAGAACAATCAGACTGTACTTTTGTAATAATTGGGTGATGATCACTGGGTGATGATTAGATCCTGTTATGTTGTTTTTCAGATCCCTTGTTTGGACAGTTTCTGCTTCATGTTTTTCCCTAGTTTTGCTTGCTCCTCATCTTAAGGTGCTGGCTTATGCTGTAATACAGTTCTACAGGTGGCAGCTGTCTTCTGGTAACTCATGCAATTAGCTATTCATCACACAGAGCTTTCTGAGGAAGATTAATTGCATGTTTATTTTGAAGTCGTTGAGTTTTCTAACTTAACGGATGCAAATGCCAAGGCACTGATCATGGATTGAAAGACTGGGACTATGCAACCACAAGGTGGTAAAAATGGACAATTAGTCTGAATTTCAACAGCAAGGCAAATGAAATCAGAAGTTATATGGAAACAAGAAAGCACAGCATAAGAACAGAAAAAGCAGACAAGGAAAATAATCACAGTACACTTTAAATTGATGGAAAATGAATGCAAAATTGTACAGGCACTCCTTCATCCCCTCCCCGCCCCCCCCCCCCCCCCCCCCCACCCCCAGAAAATAAAGTTTGCATTTTTCCATTTGAAGATTTCTGAATTCATCACTGCAAGAATTCACTTTTGAGTATTTCAGTTTTTCTTCGAATACAGTTGATGGAATACTGAATATAGCAGCAGCTTAAATCATCACCAGTTCATGTCCCACTGCACTCCCATTGAAACTGCTTTTTATATGCCAAACGTCAAGCCACTGGGTTTCAGATTTCACAGAAAAACAAACTGAATTGTAGAATGCGATCCCAAAACACCAAAAAAATTCCTGAAATCCAATGTGAGGAATAAGAGTTTAGCTTATTCAGTCACCTTAAAGAATTGGTTGGTTATAGGCCTTTATTCAGAGCTGTTTTTCTGTTGTATGCTTTTTTTGTGAGTTGTCAGCTTTTCTTGGGCTGTGTCAACTTTTCTGAGTTTTGTAGGGTGACATGTATGTTGTTGCCTCCAAACTGGAACTAAAATCTGGACTGGAATTTTTCTTTTACCAGTACCCAGCTTGTTAAGCCCAGCTGAGCCCTTGTTGCATTACTGGTTCCACCAGAATTGTCCTCTGATGATTTCTGCTTAAATACTCTAGTCATTGCCTACTGTTATCTTTGAACTGGAGTTAAAATAATGGTAGTGCAGCAGAAATAGTTTAAACATGAGTAGTATCCCCAGTGTTTGAATTTAGTACATAGGCACAGAAGGCAGAGGCTGAAAGAGAGCAGACTGTATAAACCCTAAGGGCCCCTGGCATCAGATGCCCATGGGACAATGTTTACTGCTTCAGTACTAACAGTGAATGGAATGCATGTGGTTACCCAGGTAGATGCTTACTGAACTGTGCAGTCATTCAGCATCTCAGCTGGAGGGGCAATCCATTGTGAGCATGACTCTGCCCGTGGCTTTTAAGGTGTTCATAGGCCTGAATTATTATGCTTCAAAATCTTTCTAAGCTGCCATAGGGAATTTAATACAGGTAAGTCTTTCCACGACCCCTCCACTGTCTCTGATTTGTCACACTGCTTGTCCGACATCCAGTACTGGATGAGCAAAAATTTCCTCCAACTAAATATTGGGAAGCCATTTTCTTTGGCTCCTGCCACAAACTCCGTTCCCTAGCCACCCACTCCATCCCTCTCCCTGGCCACTGTCTGAGGCAGAACTAGAATGTTCGCAACCTTGGCATCCTACTCAACCCTGAGATGAGCTTCCGACCACATCCGCTCCATCACCAAGACCGCCTACTTCCACCTCCATAACATCGCCCATCTCTGCCCCTGCCTCAGCTCATTTGCTGCTAAAGCCCTCATCCATGCCTTTGTTACCTCTAGATTTGACTATTCCAATGCTCTCCTGGCCGGCCTCCCATCTTCCACCCTCCATAAACTTGAATTCATCCAAAACTCTGCTGCCCGTATCTTAACTTGCACCAAGTCTCATTTACCCATCTCCCTTATGCTCGCTGAACTACATTGGCTCCCACTCCGGGAACGTCTTGATTTTAAAATTCTCATCCTTGTTTTCAAATCCTTCCATGGCCTCGCCCCTCCCTACCTCTGTAACCTCCTCCAACCCCACAACCCTCCGAGATCTCTGTGCTCCTCCAATTCTGGCCTCTTGCGCATCCCCGATTTTAATCGCTGCACCATTGGCGGCTATGCCTTCAGTTGTCTAGGCCCTAAGCTCTGGAATTCCCTCCCTAAACCTCTCCGCCTCTCTCCCCTCCTTTAAGATGCTCCTTAAAACCTACCTCTTTGATCAAGCTTTAGGTCACCTGTCCTAATATCTCCTTATGTGGCTTAGTATGAAATTTCATTTGATAACGTGCCTGTGAAGCGCCTTGGGACATTTTACTACGTTAAAGGCACTATATAAATGCAAGTTGTTGTTGCTGTTGGTGCATCGATGGATCCACAGTATTACAAAGGCTCTGCTAAGGCACTCACAACAATATGTCCAGGCACACGCCTTCTTTGACAGTTTCCCAATGTTACAGGGCATCATCAATTGCTCGCATATTTATATTGGGCTCCATCAGGCCAAGCTGTGCCCTATAAACAAATTGTAAAAGCCGTGGGACAGCCATCCTGGTGGCGTTAAATTTAAAGGGGGAAAACTTGGAAAGGGCCTGTTTTTGGGCGGGAGTAGCATGATCCGCTATTACCTCGCATCCAATGGTCCCTGCGCAGGCAGGACGAGATTTTTGTCAGGCCTGAGGACTTACCTGCAATCTGCTTTGGAAATCAGCGTTGAATGAGGATTCCATGCAATTTGCACTTTCCACCAGCAGGGGGAAGCTCCAATCTCTTAAAGGCAGGCTGTCTGTTAGAAACCTCTTAAAGGTAACTGGTACCAGTTATTTGCTGAAAATAACAGCCTGCTGTCTGCTCTGAACAGAGATCAGACATTGCATACGTAAAGCACAGATGTAGGTCCCATCCTTATTTTTACATACTGATGAGTTATGTTAAAACATTGAATAAAGGTTGTGCACCACTAAATCCCACATACTCCAATCTGCACACCAGACCTCACCAATCTGCCAGTCTGAGACTCTGTGCATCAAGGTTCTCTGCTGATGCACCAGATGCTTTGGTGCAAGAGGTGGACAGGAGGGACATCCTGTATACGCCATTGGCAGGGGGGGGGAGCAAGAGGCCCTCCAGACATACACCCAAAAGTAGTGGGAGGCAGTAGGGGATGAAGTCAATGCCAGGCGCACAGCATCATGAACATGGATGCAGAACAGGAAGAAGTTCAATGCTTTGACATGAGTGGTCAAGATGAGTGAGGTCAACTGTCAAGTGGCGTCTCCTACCAAATACACCACTAGTTGCATCCATTGCTCCATGTACTACACCCCCCATCACCCACATACCAACAAACTCTTTCCATCAGTACTCAACTCTCTCACCCTTACACATTACGACCATTGCAAGCCGCCCACCCACAACTCACAGGCCACACACACTGGCAGCTATTCAACCATAGGAACATAGGAACAGGAAGTAGGCCATTCAGCCCCTCGTGCCTGCTCCGCCATTTGATAAGATCATGGCTGATCTGTGATCTAACTCCATATACCCGCCTTTGGCCCATATCCCTTAATACCTTTGGTTGCCAAAAAGCTATCTATCTCAGATTTAAATTTAGCAATTGAGCTAGTATCAATGAAAGCTCCTGAAAGGTCTGGCTCTAATTTTTAGACTGTGCCCCCTACTCCTAGAATCCCCAACCAGCGGAAATAGTTTCTCTCTATCCACCGTATCTGTTCCCCTTAATATCTTATAAACTTCGATCAGATCACCCCTTAACCTTCGAAACTCCAGAGAATACAACCCCAATTTGTGTAATCTCTCCTCGTAACTTAACCCTTGAAGTCCGGGTATCATTCTAGTAAACCTACGCTGCACTCCCTCCAAGGCCAGTATGTCCTTCCGAAGGTGCGGTGCCCAGAACTGCTCACAGTACTCCAGGTGCGGTCTAACCAGGGTTTTGTACAGCTGCAGCATAACTTCTGTCCCCTTGTACTCTTGTCCTCGAGATATAAAGGCCAGCATTCCATTAGCCTTATTGATTATTTTCTGCACCTGTTCATGACACTTCAGTGATCTATGTACCTGAACCCCTAAGTCCCTTTGGACATCCACTGTTTTTAACTTTTTACCATTTAGAAAATACCCTGTTCTATCCTTTTTTGATCCAAAGTGGATGACCTCACATTTGCCTACACTGAATTCCATTTGCCACAGTTTTGCCCATTCACCTAATCTATCAATATCGCTTTGTAATTTTATGTTTTCATCTACACTGCTTACAATGCCACCAATCTTTGTGTCATGGGAAAATTAGATATGAGACTTTCTATGCCTTCATCTAAGTTGTTAATAAATATTGTGAATAATTGAGGTCCCAAGACAGATCCCTGAGGGACTCCACTAGTCACATTCTGCCAATGTGAGTACCTACCCATTATCCCTACTCTCTGTCGCCTTTCACTCAGCCAACTTCCTAACCAAGTCCATACTTTTCCCTCAATTCCATGTGCTTCTATCTTAGCTAACAGTCTCTTACGTGGGACCTTATCAAATGCCTTCTGGAAGTCCATATAAATGACATCCATTGACATTCCCCTGTCCACTACTTTAGTCACCTCTTCAAAAAATTCAATCAGGTTTGTCAGGCACGACCTTTCACAAATCCATGCTGGCTCTCTCTGATTAACTGAAAATTCTCGGTGTTCAGTCACCCTATCCTTAATTATAGACTCCAGCATTTTCCCCACAACAGATGTTAGGCTAACTAGTCTAATTCCCCAGGGTTTCCCTCTCTCTCCTTTCTTAAGAAGCGGAGTGACATGTGCAATTTTCCAATCTAGAGGGACAGTTCCTGAATCTAGAGAAATTTGAAAGATTATAGTTAGGGCATCTGCAATGTGCTCACCTACTTCCTTTAAAACCCTGGGATGGAAACCATCTGGTCCTGGGGATTTGTCACTCTTATGATAGGCACATCACCCAGACACACGTCCCGCTTTCTTGCAGGAGAAGCTGTCACATATCAGGAGCCAGCAAATGGCGGTGGCATTTTGCCCCTCGAGCCTGTTCCACCATTTGATCAGGTCAGGGTGGACCTGTGACCTAACTCCATATACCCACCTTAGCCCTGTATCCCTTAATACCCTTGGTTCACAGAAATCTATCAATTTCAGATTTAGAATTCTCCATTGAGCTAGCATTAACTGCAGAAGACCATTCCAAACTTCTCCCACCCTTTGTGCGTAGAAGCATTTCCTAACTTCACCCCTGCACGTCCTGGCTCTAAATGTTAGGCTATGTCCCTGCATTCAAGTGTAGCAGACCTCCAAAAACAGTTACAAATGTCTCGGCAGCCAGAGGCAGTAATCCAGCCACTAACCTGTAAATCCTTCATGGTCCCTTTAAATAGCACCGGTGGGGGGGTCCTCCAGGCACTCTAAGACACGTTCAGATGGTTGGGGTTAAGACTGTGCGTTGAGTTGAGCGTTAAGTCCGAAAATGGTGTCTATCACTTTAAATCAACGTTGTACACTGATTGAAGCCATTTTCTCCCTACTTTACATGATTCCAGTGTTCGTTATCTGCGCCTGCGCTAACTCCTATACCAAAATGGCATCTGGCACACGTCATGCTGGAAACGTGCGTGCGCATCCAAGACGCCATCTTGGATGTCGAAGTCCGTGTAGCGCCGAAACAACGGGCGCTACATGGCCCAATTTAGCACCCAAGGTGTGTAACATTCAATAAAAAACCTACCGTAACTATTTCAACGAGGTAAATTGCCCCGTTAACGATCCACCCACCAGCATTAAGTGGGACGGAACTTCCGGGTTTCAGTTGCGCGCATGCATCCAAATGTACCCACGTTAAATCCGGAATTGGGTGCGTTGGAGCCCGGGATTTTGACCACCCACCCATTTTTAGGGGTTAAAATTACTGCCATTGTCATCTGCGTAAAGTCAGAAGGGCTTGATTATAACCCACAACCCAAAAATCCACTGTTGGCAAGCCAACACTTCATCCACAAGCAAGGAAACGTGCTTTACTTCAATGGGTGGCTGCCATATACTAACTAATTCCTCCGCTCTCTACTGTTTAACAGTCACAGCCACTTTTATCACAGTTATTAGGGCTGATAAGGCATCTAAAGGTGGGGGGGGGGGCTAACAACCACCGCCTAATTGGCTTGTTTTTTGAGCAGCAGGAGAGCAAATGGGTTGCACCAAAAGCTACTAATTATTTGCTTTATTAATGGAATTACCAGCAACAAGTCTAAATGGGGAGGAATTGGCCCCAGATGTGTAAATTATTGAAAGGTTAAATATATAGAATTGAGTTTCCTGTCAAAAATTGCATCATTGAGATGTAACCTCTTGACATGCTCATAGATTATGATTACAAACTGCAAATAAAAATTCAGTTATTAGGCACATTTATCCATATGAAATTCTGTGTGTTTTTTTGAAAATGTACATCAGAATTTCTGTAGAAAGTTGGATTATAGTGAACACACAAGTATTATTTTAAATGGGACAAGTCTAGTCAGTCCCAAATCTGTGGGGAAAGCCTAAAACAGCCGAGCTTCTGAGTTGTTTTGTCATCAGTTTTATATTGATGATTGAGATGAAGCTTAGCATACAATTTTTAAAAAACCTTGCAGTCAATATGCTTCTGTAGTATTTACAGTGAACCATAAAAGTACCTGGATCACAAACAACATAGTTAACAATCTTGTTTTAAAAAAAAATAGCAGAGTACCCAAGCTGTTTTTAGCTCGCAATCCTGAGTTTCACCATGGTATCTCACTAATGCAGAATCTTTATCAGACAGACATGTGTGCCCCTCTCCTTAATGTAGCCATACTGTCAACTAATGGAGATATGAAGCTGATTGTCTAAGATTACTTGTCTCACTTTGTCTGATCTGGCTTGTCACCTCGACACTTACCTAGCATTATCTAAGCATTTCACTGATGCCATAGGTGCATCTTGCTACAAAAATTGACTTGTTTTGTCCATATTATAATACATGAGCCTTCAGTATTTTCTGCATGGCCTCATTTGTACTGTGGTTCATGTGAAATATTCAGTGGCACAATATATTTTACAGGGGGTGCAGTGTCAGCATGAATAAAAGTATTTGAGCAACGGGGTCTAACCCGGTTAACATATGAGGTGCACAATTTGGGATGACCTCATTACAGCTAACAGGATATACTGCAATGTCCAGCAGGAGTATCTGATCAGGTCAGTGACTGCTGCTTGCATTACTTCAACATGAATTCAAGCTAAATTGGCTCAGATCTCCAGAAGCCTGGTATTGCTCAACCGAGCACCGTCTTGACAGTTTTGGTTACACTGTGCGGTATTTTAAGAGGCATCCTGCTGCTATATCACTGCGTCATTCCAAGATACAGTAAATAAAAAAACTGGGTCTTCCTGATGTTCGGTCTTAGCAAATGCAGGAAGGTTACACTGAGGTTGCCACTGATTGCACGAGCTTGCGTGTCGGAAACTGGCAGCACAAATACCCTTCTAAGGCCAGTGTACAGGCAGCTTGAGGTTTTTCTTTTTACACATTTCTGGCAGGCATGGTAGGAAAAAAAAACTAAATATTTGAATTCATAGAAGCTGAAGTGCTAAAGGAGCATCACCATCGCTGAAAACAATGATATCCATGTGGAAAGCACTGAAAGATGTAACCACATTGTGAAATTTCCATTGTGTTATAGGTGATGCCATTGTGAAAAAACTGATGCATATCATAGAGGAAAGAAAGAAAGACTTTTATTTATATGACGCCTTTCACGACCGCAGGATATCCCAAAGCGCTTTACAGCCAATGAAGTACTTTTTGAAGTGTAGTCACTGTTGTAATGTAGGAAACGCAGCAGCCAATTTGCACACAGCAAGGTCCCACAAACAGTAATGAGATAAATGGCCAGATAATCTGTTTTAGTGATATTGGTTGAGGGATAAATATTGGCCAGGACACGGGACAATTCCCCTGCTCACCTTTGAAATTGTGCCATGGGATTTTTTACTTCCACCTGAGGGGGCATTCGGGGCCTCCGTTTAACGTCTTGTCCAAAAGACATTCCATCAGGTCTCACCTCTTTCTAGCTATTTAAAAACCTTTTTGTTGGCCAATAAATCCAGTAAACTGTCTCTCTTTTTAACAGGAGACAGCATGCATGATTCTTGACTTTTATCTGTCCTCTTCTCTGCCCCCATTGCCATTTTGTTTTGTTAAATTTAATAAAAGGCGCTTACTTACATTTCAGGTTCCAGACCTGGTGAAGGGTGTATACCTTCAATATTAATGTCTTTTCTCTTTACAATGTGTTAGCCTCAGCTTAGCGGTAGCATTCTTGCTTCTTAGTCAGAAGGTTGTGGGTTCAAGTCCCCTACAGAGACATGAGCACATAATCTAGGCTGACATTTCAGTGTAGTACTGAGGGAGTGCTGCACTGTTGGAGCAGTCGACTTTCAAATGCTAAATTGAAGTTCAGGTGAACATAAAGTATCCCATGGCACCATTCAAAAAAGAGTAGGAGATTTTTCCCGCTGCCAACATTTATCCCTCAATCAGCTTTACTAAAACAGATTATCTAGTTATTTATCACATTGCCTGTTTGTGGGCTAATTGGCTGTCATGTTTTCCTACATTGCAACAGTGACTACACTCAAAGTACTTCATTGGCTGTGAAGCACTTTGGGACATCCTGAGGACATGAAAGGCTTTATGTAAAATGCAAGTTTGTTCTTTCTTTACAGATGCTGATGGACCTGGTGTGTATTCCCAACATTTTCTATTTTCATTATAGATTTCCAAAATTTGCCATTTTTTATTTTTCATGAACCACAATTCTTCTGTCTCCTTGAATTTCAACAAACCGCTTTTAAGGCCACACCAGATACTCGACATGAGGTTGAACTAGGTGAGAAGGCAGCAGTCAAATACTTCTGTCACCACACAACAACAACTTGCATTTATATGCAGTAAAATGTCCCAAGGCATTTCTACAATATATTACACACCTCTACAATATATTGCTCTACAGACAATTAAAATATAACTGGAGCACAGAAAAGGTAGGAAATGTTACTGAATGCTGATGTGTTTTGCATCAGATAATTTGGACTTAATTTGCCCAGTCATCTGTGACCCACCAGAAAAGAATAAAATTAAAGCTGCTTTTTTATGTTGATGTCAGTAGGGCAATTGTTCCGTTGGTTCCCAAAGCATAGGTCTTGCTTGATCACCACCAACCCCAATAGAAATTTTAAGTATTTCTTAAATGCAGCCATTAGGAAGATCTCTAAAAAATGGGGGCCTGAAATCCAATTTGTTGTGGTACAAAAGTGGTGTAGTTCTGGTATAGGGGACTGGAATTTGGGGCATGTCAGATATGCCAGAATTACATCTGTTCTAAAATGACCACTAAATTCCAGTAGAAGTGGCAGCTGGCAGAAGATGCACCTGCCCCTAATGAGGTGCAAATGCCAGGATAATGAGGGCAAAAGC
This sequence comes from Heptranchias perlo, assembly GCF_035084215.1. Lineage (NCBI taxonomy): Eukaryota > Metazoa > Chordata > Chondrichthyes > Hexanchiformes > Hexanchidae > Heptranchias > Heptranchias perlo. Next base: position 34,784,924 of record NC_090326.1, on the reverse strand, counting down.
TGCTGTCTCAGAAATTCCACCATTTACACCAAAATTGCACCTGAGTTAAGTTAAGCCTGTAGAAAAGAGCGGTAAGTTACCTGTGTGACTTGTTAAACCAGCTAATGGTTGAGTTCACAGGCTTTGAATGTTCAAACTGTATCTGAAACGTCAGGTTTGACTGAAGTGATTAGATAAAATATCTCAGCTGTGCAACCAAGAAAGGATTCAAGCTGCCTATCAGCAGTTTCAGGCAGGGAAATGTTTTGCTTCCCACCTTTCCTTCACAGAGTTCACTAGGAGTATTCCTTCTAATAAAGGCAGAATAAGAGCAGGAAGGAGGAACAGGAAATGAGAGAGGCATGCAGGATAAGGCTACACCAAAAGACCAACGAGGAGGTACCGTTCACCAGAGTGTACAGACCACACTGCTCCCTTGATCGTGTCTCAGAAGAGGTTGGCTTAAGGAGGTATGGCAGGAACTTTGGGGGTGCCTTTTGCCTGCCGTTACGAACTGGGCATAGGAAATGATCCCTGCACTGGAACAGGTACCAAGGCACACTCGATATTGGGCCTTGGGCCTCTTATAAAAATCAGACCGGCGTGCTGTGGAGACTTGCTGCGTGAACCTAGGCAGCTCACCGGCGAGGCCGATTTCAATTTCGGACCACTATGCCGCCATCAGTGGCCCTCAGGTATGTCCTGCGGGAGGAGAGAGGCGATCAGGATGGGGGGAGCGGATCAGGAGGGGGCTGAGCGAGAGCCGGCAACAGCCTTCGGGACTGCTGTGGAGCCGGGAGAAGCACTCCCGCTCCTCCTAGGTCCAAATTAACATGCCAGAAATAATTGTGAATCAAGAGGTGAAAGGGAGGGAGGAACTTAAAACATTTACAATCACCAGGGAAAGGGTTCTGAAAAAATTAATAAAACTAAAAGCTGACAAGTCCCCAGGTCTTGACGGACTTCATCCTAGGGTCTTAAAAGAAGTGGCTGCAGAGAAAGTAGATGCATTGGTATTAATTTTCCAAAATTCCCTAGATTCTGGAAGGGTCCTATCAGATTGGAAAATAGCGAATGTAACTCAACTCCTCTATTAAAGAAAGGTGGGAGACAGAAAGCAGGAAACTACAGGCCAGTTAGCTTAACATCTGTCATAGAGAAAATGCTAGAATCTACTATTAAAGAGGTTATAGCAGGGCACTTAGAAAATATGAATGCAATCAGGCAGAGTCAACTCGGCTTTGTGAAAGGGAAATCGTGTTTGACGCATTTATTAGAGTTCTTTGAGGAAGTAACAAGCAACGTGGATAAAGGGGATCCTATGGTTATGGTGTACTTGGATTTCCAGAAGGCTTTTGACAAGGTGCCACATCAAAGGCTATTACACAAAAAAAAAGGTGTTGGTGGTGTTGGCTAAGGGATGAATGTTGGTCAGGCAGAACTCATTGCTTTTCTTCGACCTTTTACATCCACTTGAACGGCAGATGAGACCTTGGTTTAACATCTCATCTGAAACACAGCACCTCTGATAATGCCGCTATTCCATCTCAAGTGTCAGCCTAGATTACGTGTTCAAATCTCGGAATTGTGCTTAAATCCACAATCTTCTAACTCGGTGGTACGAGTTCTACCACTGAGTCGAGTTGGCACAAAAGATGCAAAGATCCGAGGCCCAAAATTACAATGAGGTGAGGGACTGGAGGCCAGGGAGGAGAGTGGCTGAGGGGAAGGGGCCAGAAAATATCTGGAAGTGGGGGGCGGGGGTGGGGGTCGAAACCCGCTGCACTTTTTGTGCCAACTCGACTCGGTGGTAGCACCCTTCCCCAATGCGAGATGGTCCCTGAAGCTGATCCTGCCACCTGTCTATTGTCGACGGGCTGCCTCCAGGCCGCACGATTTCCTGCCTCTTCCCACCCGCAATGGGCGGGAAGTCAGGTGGCGGGATTTAAATGAGGCCTGAGAATTAAAATAGCCTGAGCTTCATTTCAGGAGCATTGGATGTGTTTCCAACTCACCTTGCTACCCACCTGCCCAAACCCACCCGGGGTTAAAATCAGGGACTATAGTATTTATAATACTATTTACCTACTACTTTACAAAACTTGCAAATAATTTTGTTCTTTACTCCCCAAAACCTCTTATTCACAGTTATTTACAATATACAGTTTTTTTTTTGCCCTACCTCCTTTGGTGAATTTGCAATATTTGATTAAGATCCAAGTACTTTAAATTTTCATTCCTTCCTCTCCCCTCAAACTTTTATTTCTCAGTTATTAACATGAGTCGGCAGATCTGCTCGAGCTTTGTCTTCTGGACGCTGCTCTAACTTGTCATCTACTTTGACAAAATGGGATGGATATTACACTTAGTGAGAAACTATCCAGTATTGCAGTTTTATAGTGCAAAATCTTCATGCTTCAGATCCCTGTTATTTTTACCTATTTTGTCAGAACGTGAATTCATTACACACCCTGAGATACAAAAGGCAGGGGGGGGGGGTTAGATTTTCCTCTTTATGCTGGAGAGTAAGAGCTTGATGGGGTGGAAGCCCTTATTAAAATCAGGCACAAGCTGCTCACAATTTTCCATCCATTCATTTTAACGTGGCAACCATTCTGTGCACAGCAATGTCCCACAAACAGTAATGCCAATATATGAATGACCACTTGATCTGTCTTAGTAGTATTGGGTTAAGGGAAGAATGTTGGCCAGAACATAAGAACATAAGAGATAGGAGCAGGAGTCGGCCATTTGGCCCTTTGAGCCTACTCTGCCATTCAATGAGATCATGGCTGATCTGATTCTGGCCTCAACTCCACTTTCCCGCCTGTTCCCCGTATCCTTTGACTCCCTTGCTGATTAAAAATTTGTCCAACTCAGCCTTGAATATATTCAAAGACTCAGCCTCCACTGCTCTTTGGGGCAAAGAATTCCAAAGGTTCACAACCCTTTTAGAGAAGAAATTTCTCCTCATCTCCGTCTTAAATGGGCAACCCCTTATTCTGAGACTATGGCCCCTAGTTCTAGATTCCTCTATAAGGGGAAACATCCTCTCAGCATTTACCCAGTCAAACCCCCTCAGAATCTTATATGTTTCAATAAGATCCTGTCTCGTTCTTCTAAACTCCAGGGCAAGGGGAGAACTCCCTGCTCTTCTCTGAATAGAATCTTTAATACCCACTTTAAGTAGAGGAACAAGTAGGCAAGGTCTGGAGTGGGACTTGAACTCAAAACCTTATAACTCAAAAGCATGAATGCAAACAAGCTGACACAAATATCTATCCTCGATTAAAATGAGAAACCATAATATTTCATTTTAAAGGATGCTGGGAAATGTCCACTTTTTTTTCCGCATCATGCAAAGCTGTCTGGGGCCTGAGAATTCTGAGTGTGTGTTTACTCCCTTGTTGGCTGTGTGAATGAGGTTAACTGCGAGAGACCAACTACGAAATTCAAATATATTTAAAAATTGCTTGAAACTCCACTGAGATGGGGCAGATGGGTTTTGCATTACATCAAATGCTCGTTTCTAGTTGCTTCTGGCAGTGAATGACTCAATTACTGTTGTTCCTGTGACCAGTTAATTCTACCATGAATAATTGCTAATTACTGATACTTTCCCCAATCGAGTCTTTCCAACAGCAAGCTGTGGTTTTATAGCAGATATGCTAACTTGGACTGTCAGAAATCTATGAAATAAACAGTGATATAAACTAAAATGACACCATCCTTATTAAGATACACCTAACAGAGCAGAAGCAATGGACCAACAGCAGGTGGGGTGGGGGGAGACATGAAATTCTGGCTTTGAAAAACACGGCACACTGGAAGAGGCACATACTTCATTACAGTAAATCATGATGACTGTTGTATATGTTACTGTTCAAACCTTCTATGTTATGAACGTACATACTGTTTGGCAAATGTACAGAATCTATGATTGGTAGCTGCAAAGCTGATGACCTCAGCCTACTGACAACAGATCGTACAACCTTCCAACGTATGCAGCCGATATGCATTGCTGCATCTAAATACTAACTGCATTTGATGTTTTCAGTTTCAGAATATAACTCCGAATGTAACAGCGTGACTATGCTGCAGTGCATAAATCCGAAGGCTGAGATTGTTACTGCAAGCACAAGATCTTTTCTGAGATCCCATTGGCAATATGTCACACAAATACTAACTGCAGTACTCTGACAGTATTTTAATATTTGGCTTGAATTGCATTCCAGTAACTCAGGTAATCCTCTTCTTCATGAGAAATCAAAAATCTCTACATTGTGCCACTGATGTCACTTCAACTGTGAGTCAGCAAGTAATAATAAGAAACTATTTAATATCATGTGATACCATTTGATCCAATTACGTTCAAGGTGCTAGCTCAAGGGTATATAATTGTGCATTACTGGTAATTTCTGTAACCTTAGGGGAAATCTGCTATTTGAGCGCCTCAGACCTCAACAACAGTCACTGAGTACACACAAATATACAGTATTCAACCCACAGGCCTGGAGCACCTCTTTGTGTGTCAGAATCGATTTATTACAATAATCAAGACCATACCCAATTTAATTAAACGGTACTTCAACCCATTTTTGCTATAAGGGCGCATACTTTACTAGAGCCTGAGTTCTTTCAGGGTTTAATTCTCAAATGTTGTAGCACAAAGAAATAAATGGGAGCACACGCATGTGATTTTCACAGGTCTAAAATGCACAAATGTACATTTTCTTGTGTCGTAGCTTCTGAAACTATAGCTGCAATCTCGATTTAATCAAACACTATTCTTACCTTACTATGCATCCCTTTGTCGAAGATATGATCAGATATTGTTTTGAAAGTAGCACTCCAAATCCTGTTTCTCTGCAGGGTTTCTACACCCAGATCCGTATCCCAGTCTTGTAATAAGAAGGTGCAGACTCTTACCAGAACTATTACCCAAGGAGGGCAGACATGTCCCACCCTTAATCCTTTCATAACCTCAAGATCTAGAAAGCCTAGTGGAAGGTGACTTGCTTTAGTGGCGCTAAATTCGGAGAGCATGACGACATGTGTGAAGGAGGATATTAGAGGCATTGTGCTATCAGTTGTAGGGCTCACCCCAATGGTGCATTGTCAAAAGGAGTAAATGGTACCCTTTCATAATACTGGAAAAAAAAGCCTCAGATCATTGTGTGTTAAGAAGTAGTAATTTTGTGACTTAGCATTAATTGAACAGGAGCTAACTTTTGCCCACACCACTAAACTCACACATTAACCCAGGGACCCAACATGTTAAGCAGCAATTAATGTAGAATATGTACTTCTACTCACAATTTCCTTCATTCCTACATCATATTGATTTCTTCTATTTGAAACTGGCAGAGCAGAGTAGGAGATCTAGGCTAAAGGAGAATTCTTTTGGTGAACTCTGCAATGTGGATGTTGCATGAAATCTGTCAGTATTTGATACTTTGGAGTAGGAGGAAGAGGAGCAGCAACAGCAGGACATCGAGGCCTGGGAGACAGACCTTCAGGATTGTCAAATGTAGTATGAGTGCTGCCAACATGTCACCTACCAGGGTCCCCTTCAAGGAACAGCATAGAAGAAGGTTGCAGGTCAATAGGAATGTGATCTCAGGCCTGAGGTAGTTCCTGCAACCGGACCTGATACTGTGGTACAAGATCCAAACAGCACTTTCAATGGTAGTGGAAGTGACCACCCTCCCTCAACTTCTACATCATTGGATCCTTCAGGTAACTACATGAGACATCAGTAGGCTGTGCATTGCTGCATCATTGAAGTAACAGATGATATTTGATAACATATTCAGCAAAGAACCAGCTGAAGAAGCAAAGCAAACCTCAAGTTTTTTTTTATTCATTCATGGGATGTGGGCGTCTCTGGCAAGGCCAGCATTTATTGCCCATCCCTAATTGCCCTTGAGAAGGTGGTGGTGAGCCGCCTTCTTGAACCGCTGTAGTCCGTGTGGTGAAGGTTCTCCAACAGTGCTGTTAGGTAGGGAGTTCCAGGATTTTGACCCAGCGACGATGAAGGAACGGCGATATATTTCCAAGTTGGGATGGTGTGTGACTTGGAGGGGAACGTGCAGGTGGTGTTGTTCCCATGTGTTTGCTGCCCTTGTCCTTCTAGGTGGTGGAGGTCGTGGGTTTGGGAGGTGCTGTCGAAGAAGCCTTGGCAAGTTGCTGCAGTGCATCCTGTGGATGGTACACACTACAGCCACTGTGTGCTGGTGGTGGAGGGAGTGAATGTTTAGGGTGGTGGATGGGGTACAATCAAGCGGGCTGCTTTGTCCTGGATGGTGTCGAGCTTCTTGAGTGTTGTTGGAGCTGCACTCATCCAGGCAAATGGAAAGTATTCCATCACACTCCTGACTTGTGCCTTGTAGATGGTGGAAAGACTTTGGGAAGTCAGGAGGTGAGTCACTCACCACAGAATACCCAGCCTCTGACCTGCTCTTGTAGCCACAGTATTTATGTGGCTGGTCCAGTTAAGTTTCTGGTCAATGGTGACCCCAGGATGTTGATGGTGGGGGATTCGGCGATGGTAATACCGTTGAATGTCAAGAGGAGGTGGTTAGGTTCTCTTTAGTTGGAGATGGTCATTGCCTGGCACTTATCTGGTGCGAATGTTACTTGCCACTTATGAGCCCAAGCCTGGATGTTGTCCAGGTCTTGCTGCATGCGGGCTCAGACTGAGGGGTTGCGAATGGAACTGAACACTGTGCAATCATCAGCGAACATCCCCATTTCTGACCTTATGATGGAGGGAAGGTCATTGATGAAGCAGCTGAAGATGGTTGGGCCTAGGACACTGCCCTGAGGAACTCCTGCAGCAATGTCCTGGGGCTGAGGTGATTGGCCTCCAACAACCATTCCCTGAATTCAAGGTGACATTGATTGTGCTTATGGCAGTATTTGTTCACCTCCATGAAAAGCCTTCCCTTTTATCCACAGAAAGGATTATTTTTCCCTCAATGTTCTGATGCTATTCGTCCACCGGCAAAATAAATTATATAAGGTGCTGCTTGTTTTCTGTGGAGTGCTCATGATGGACGCACATTGAGGGAATCAAAGATATCCCAGCAGTTCAATGGGAAGACAGAATATAACGTTGGCTTCTACAAAACATGGCTTGCCTGGTCCAGACACGACCGATGAGCCCTGTGCGGAACCCCTTAGACCTTATAAGAAATGGCTTCCAAGTATGTTTGGACTGCTTTGGTGGCCTCTTACAGTATTAATGGGAGAGAATTGATAGAATAATTTTAGTATGTTACATGCTACACAATATTGGCATTGAAAGAGGCATGCATGTGCTTGCCAAAGAACAGCTACAGCAAGGCAGGCCTCAGTGAGAGAGGAAATTAACCCTTCCAGCAGTTCATCATTTAGTACTCAAAGTGGTACAGATGCTACAGGCACTGGTTGGCTATGTGTTGTCTTTCTGCAAACAGAAGCACAAAGTAAAGGACTCTGTAAATAGATTTTAACGAAAGTTGCCTGGTAGCTTGTTTTGTCATAAGACTTCTGTGCTTCATTTTTCTCTTGTTATGTGCAAGGCATTTGTATTTACAACAAACAACAACAACTTGCATTTATATAGCGCCACTAACATAGAAAAATGTTCCAAGGTGCTAATTATTTAAATCATGTGACACCATTTGATCCAATTACGTTCAAGGGTATATAATTGTGCATTACTGGTAATTCCTGTAACCTTAGGGGAAATCTGCTATTTGAGCGCCTCAGACCTCAACAACAGTCACTGAGTACGCACAAATATACAGTATGCAACCCACAGACCTGGAGCACCTCTTTGTGTGTCAGAATCAATTTATTACAATAATCAAGACCATATCCTATTTAATTAAACGGTACTTCAACCCATTTTAGCTATAAGGGTGCATACTTTACTGGAGGCTGAGTTCTTTCAGGGTTTAATTCTCAAATGTTGTAGTGCAAAGAAATTGGATGTAATCAAACAAAAATGGACCATTACATAGAATTACATAGAATGTCCAGCACAGAAACAGGCCATTCATCCCATAGGTCCATGCCGGTGTTTATGCTCCACACGAGCCTCCTCCCATCCTACTTCATCTAACCCTAGCAGCATATCCTTCTATTCCTTTCTCCCTCATTTGTTTATCTAGCTGCTCCTTAAATGCAACTATGCTATTCGCCTCAACTACTCCATGTGGCAGCGAGTTCCACATTCTAAACCACTCACAAAATTCCCTAGATTCTAGAATGGTCCCAGCAGATTGGAAGGTAGCAAATGTAATCCCGCTATTCAAGAAAGGAGGGAGAAAGAAAACACAGAACTACAGGCCAGTTAACCTGACATCAGTCGTCGGGAAAATGCTGGAATCCATTATTAAGGACATGGTAACAGGGCACTTAGAAAATCATAATATGATTAGGCAGAGTCAACACGGTTTTATGAAAGGGAAATCATGTTTGACAAATCTATTAGAGTTTTTTGAGGATGTAACTAGCAGGGTAGATAAAGGGGAACTAGTGGATGCAGTATATTTGGACTTTCAAAAGGCACTCGATAAGGTGCCACACAAAAGGTTGTTAGACAAGATAAGGGCTCATGGGATTGGGGGTAATATATTAGCATGGATAGAGGATTGGTTAACTGACAGAAAACAGAGAGTGGGAATAAATGGGTCATTTTCAGGTTGGCAGGTTGTAACTAGTGGGGTGCCAGAAGGATCACTGCTTGGGCCTCAGCTATTTACAATCCATATTAATGACTTAGATGAAGGGACCCAAGTTTGCTGACGATACAAAGCTAGGTGGGAAAGTAAGCTGTGAGGAGGACACAAAGAGTCTGCAAAGGGATATAGACAGGTTAAGTGAATGGGCAAGAAGGTGGCAGATGGAGCATAATGTGGGGAAATGTGAGGTTATTCACTTTGGTAGGAAGAATAGAAAAACAGAATATTTTTTAAATGGTGAGAAACTATTAAATGTTGGTGTTCCAAAGGATTTGGGTGTCCTTGTACATGAAACACAGAAATTTAACATGCAGGTACAGCAAGCTATTAGGAAGGCAAATGATATGTTGGCCTTTATTGCAAGGTGATTGGAGTACAAGAGTAAGGAAGTCTTGCTACAATTGCACAGGGCTTTGGTGAGACCACACCTGGAGTACTGTGTACATTTTTGGTCTCCTTACCTAAGGAATAATATGCTTGCCTTAGAGGTGGTGCAACAAAGGTTCACTAGGTTGATTCCTGGGATGAGAGGCTTGTCCTATGAGGAGAGATTGAGTAGAATGGGCCTATACTCTCTGGAGTTTAGAAGAATGAGAGGTGATCTAATTGAAATATATAAGATTCTGCGAGGGCTTGACAGAGTAGATGCTGAGAGGATGTTTCCCCTGGCTGGAGAGTCTCAGGATAAGGACTGAAATGAGGAGAAATTTCTTCACTCAGAGGGTTGTGAATCTTCGAAATTTTCTACCCCTGAAGACTGTGGATACTCAGTCATTGAGTATATTCAAGGCTGAGATCGATAGATTTTTGGACTCTAAGGGAATCAATGGATATAGGGATTGGGTGGGAAGGTGGAATTGAGGGCAAAGATCAGCCATGATCTTATTGAATGGTGGATCAGGCTCAAGGGGCCATATGCCTACACCTGCTCCTATTTCTTATGTTCTTATGTTCTCTGGGTAAAGGAATTTCTCCAGAATTCCACATTGGATTTATTAGTGACTAGCTTATATTTGTGGCCCCTAGTTCTGGTCTCCCCCGCAAGTGGAAACATCTTCTCTATGTCTAACCGATCAAACCCTTTCATAATCTTAAAGACTTCTATCAGATCACCTTTAGCCTTCTCCTTTTTAGATAAAAGAGTCCCAGCCTGTTCAATCTTTCCTGATAGGTATAACTTCTCAGTTCTGGTATCATCCTTGCAATTTTCTTTTGCACCTTCTCCAGTGCCTCTATATCCTTTTTATGATATAGAGACCAGAACTGTTCACAGTACTCCAAGTGTGGTCTAACCAAGGTTCTATACAAGTTTAACATAACCTCTCTGCTTTTCAATTCTATCTCTCTAGAAATGAACTCCAGTGCTTGGTTTGCTTTTTTTTATGGCCTTATTAACCTGTGTCACTAGTTTTAATGATTTGTGTATCCCTAGATCCCTTTGCTCCTCTACCCCATTTAGACTTCTATTTTCCAAAGACTATGTGGCCTCCTAATTCTTCCTACTAAAATGCACCACTTCACACTTAGCTCTATCGAAATTCATTTGCCATTTACACGCCCATTCTGCAGGTTTATTAACGTCTTCTTGTATTTTATCGCAGTCTCCTTCAGTATTAACTATACCCCCCAATTTGGTGTCATCCGCAAATTTTGAAATTGTACTTCCGATTCCAGAATTCAAATCATTTATGTAAGTGGTGAACAACAGTAGTCCCAGCATCAATCCTTGTGGAGCACCACTTCCCACCTTTTGCCAGTCTGAGTAACTACCTTTAAATCCTAGTCTCTCATTTCTGTTTTGTAGCCAACTTGCTATTTATTCTGCTACTTGTCCCCTAACTCCACATACTCTGACCTTAGTCACGACCCTGAACTAAAGAAGGAGATATTAGGGAGATGACCAAACGATTGGGCAAAGAAGTGTGTTTTAAGGAGAATCTTAAAGGTGGAGTGGGAGATGGTACAGTTTAGGGAGGGAATTCCAGAGCATGTGGCCTAGATGGCTGAAGGAATGACCACGTATGGTGGGTGAAGGGAGGGAGGATGGACAAGATACCAGATGTGGAGGACGGAGAGTTCTGGGGGTGGGGGTTGCAGGGCTGGAGGAGGTTACACAGATAGGGAGGGGCAAGGCCATAAAGGGATTTAATCCTGAGGGTGAGAATCTTAAATTAGAGGTGTTGGCAGCCAGGAGCCAATGTAGGTCAGCAAGAACAGGAGTGATGGGTGAGCCAAACTTGATGTGGGATAGGATATGGGCAGCAGAGTTTTGGGAGAGCTGATATTTGCAAATTGTGGAGGATGGAAGGCCGACCAGGAGAGCATGGGAATAGCTGAGTCTAGAGGTGCCAGAGATATGGATGAAGGTTTCAACAGCAGTTGGGCTGAGGCAGGAGCAGAAGTGGGTGATGTCATGGAAGTGAAAGCAAGCAGACTTTGTGATGGAGATATGGTCCCCGATATTACCAGGGAGGCGGGGGGGGGGGGGTGGCGGGGGGGGCGATTGGGCTCATGGGTAACCCACCCAGTGAAATTGGTCCGTTCCCCATGCGATCGCGGGTAAATTGAAGGCACTTACCGTGGCTTCTGGGTTTCCCGTCGTCGACCTGCGCAGCGGGCGGACTGCACACCCTCATCACAGGCTGTCAGCTGGAGGAGCTCTATTTAAAGGGACAGTCCTCCAATGTTGCTCCTGCAGCAATCAACCAAAAGTACAGCATGGAGCAGACGAGGGGAAAGGCTGCTCCCAGATTTAACGATGCTTCTCTCCAGGTCCTACTGGATGGGCTGAGAAGGAGGAGGGAGATTTTCTACCCAGCGGACAGGAGGAAGTGGCCTGTCTCTGCCACCAAGAAGGCCTGGCTCGAGGTGGCAGAGGAGGTCACCAGCAGCAGCAATATCTCCCACACCTGGATCCAGTGCAGGAAGCGCTTCAATGACCTAACTAGGTCAGCCAAAGTGAGTACAATTACTCATTCTCCTACACTCCATCTTCCACATCACCGCCCCCACCCCACAACTCCTTCTGCACTGCCAACACTACTCTATCACATCACTCCTCACACCCCTCAAACCTCATCCTCAACTTAGCTGCACTTACTCACCTCCCCAGTACTCATCCCACCACTACCACTCAACCCAATCCTCATACAATGTCATGGTTCTGTCTCATACTCACCCTCTGATGCATCTCTTTCACAATCAGCCTCACCCAAACCAATGCATTCAGCGGTTGGCCATGTCACCATCCCTCACTCACGCCTCTCTACTTTCCCCCCTTATAGAAGAGAGCCCAGAATGCACAGGAGGGGGCGAAGACCAGAGGGGGGCCGCAACATCAGGTCGTCCTCATGGACGCAGAGCAGGAGGCTCTTGAAGTGAGCCGCACCCTCGAGTGCCTGTCCGTCGGGGACGCCAAGACTGCCACCCGTCAACTGGTGACAGAACTTTAACATTCAGCACTCACAATAGCAAATGATGTTAACATGCCTTGCCATCTTCAGCACCTCAACATCTGTCATCATGCTTAATATTGCCTTCTGTTCTCTTACAGGGCCTTCAGCGACCGCTGTGACAGCGGAGGGCGATTCCTCAGAGGACCTGCTGGCCTCTGAGGGGGCACCGTCACATCTGAGCGAACCATCCACCAGCGCAGATACACACATCTCGGTGGGTCCCCATCCTCAGTTAGTTGGGGTCGCACATGGTGAGTCACCACACACATGTGAGCACGAGCAGACAATGGTGGCAGGGGCAGTTGTGGAGAGTCCGCGTCGGTGGGGCTACTCTTCTCCAGGCTCTGCTCAGCTGGACACAGAGGCTGAACCCTGGGGGCCATCCTTTAAAAGGAGAATGATCAAGGGGCAGCAGCACATTTGCGAGGTGCTGGCACAGGTGTCATGCGCACTCTCCACAATCGCACAGAGTATGGAGGAGTCCAACTCCTGCATGAGTGGAATGGTGGCACAGGTACAGAAGGGAATCTCTGAGATACTGTCACAGGGACGTGAGGGCATCTCTGAGATAGTGTCGCGGGTAAGTGCAGGAATGTCTACGATGGAGGGAAGGCTAGCCTTCAAGCACGGCTCACCAATGAGTCCATTGAGGGCCTGACAACGGCCCTTCGGACTCAGGGTGAGCAATTTTCTGCCGCCTTAAACAGGCAGGCAGATACACTAGCACTGGCCATACGAGGCTTCACACATGTCCTCCAAACTATCATCCAGCAGGGTGGTAGGAGAGATGTAGGCCGGCCCAGGAGAGGGATGATGGCGAAAGGGGACATGGAAGTGGGGACACCACTCAAAGCGCTTCCACGTCTCACCCGTTGCCCCCCTCTCAACCAGTACCCGCAATGCTGCCTCCTCTCCAGGTGGTCGAGTCTGCCCCTGCACAGGTGCAGGTGGAGCAATCTTTGGAGGGGCCCTCACGGGCACCGAAACCCAGAGGGCGTAGGCCGAAAGCATCTAATCAGTCAGGGCATGACCAAGTCCAACCTGCCACTACCTCTGCTGCAGCCAGAGGGGAAGCACCACATAGGAGTAGTCGGAAGTGTAAGGCAAAGGTTATGTGAGCACAAAGGGGATGCACAAGGGTGTTTGATGGTTTGTCATGTTTTTTATTTATATTTGATTTTTGTTAATGGCACATTAAATATTATTATTGTCACCACTACTGCCACGTCTTGGCCATTCTTGACTGGCTAGTGTAATAAGTCCCTTTCATGAGGTTCACCATGAACACCCACACTTGATGCCATCCACTGGGTCACCCTTCAGTGGTGTATGTGTAGTTGCACGACCATTTTGTGCAGGTGCCTGTGGTGCAGCACTGTGTTGTGGAGCTCCATGTGGCAGAGGTGGATGGCGTGCCTGACGAGGCTGGCGATGTTGCTCGTCCTCGGATGAAGTGATGAATGCAGCTATGGCGCCCCCCATCCCCCCCATCCCATCCTGACGGTGTGAGTTTGAGGGGGTCCGCAAAGTAGGTAAATGTGTTTGCACAGCAGAGTTTAGGGTATAAATTAATAATTTTGAGTGGAAAGACAAAGGTGTTGCAGCCAAAACTTTGTCTGAAGTGACAAAGTGCCCTGCTGCAATAAATGAGGTATTCCCCCTAACTGTCAAATAATCCTTTGCATCTCCCACTGGCTGCTGGCTGAAACACGTCTGCTCCAACAAGGAGTGTTTCCCATAGCACGGGAAACACGCTGAGGATCCTTCAAAATTGCACCCCTGCCAAAATCTCCAGTCAATGAGGTCTGTCAAGTACCTCAACTACCTAAATAACAATGTAAATTATCATCCCGCTGGCTTTAGTTGCTGGTGGGAGTCCCGCATGTGGGAGCTGCACGCGCACCCGAACGCATCATTGGGGAACCCGGAAGTCAGCGGGTTGGAGCTGGGCTCCGAACCCGCTCTGGGACTCCGCCATTTTAGGAGCCCCCAAACGCACCCACTCGGCCATCCGAAAATCGGTCCCATGAGGTCGGAAGATCAGCTTGGGATCCAAAAGGATTCTGAGGTTATGAACGGTTTGGTTCAACCTGAGACAGCGGCCGGGAGGGGAAGAGAATCGGTGGCAAGGCTACGGAGTTTGTGGCAGGGGCCAAAGACAATGTTTAACTGGAGGAAAATGCGGCTCATCCAAGAATGGATGTCGGACAAGCAATCTGACAGCACAGGGATCGAGACAGCTGGTGGAGAGGTTGAGCTGAGTGTTGCCAGTGTACATGTGGAAGCTGTCCCGATGTCTTCAGATGATGTCACCAAGGGGTAGATGAGGAAGAGGAGGGGTCCAAGGGGAGATTCAAGAAGTAATGGTGTGGGGGCAGGATGAAAAGTCATTGCTAGAGATGCTGTGGCTACGATTGGATAGGTAATAGTTGAACCTAACAAGAGTAGTCCTGTCGAGCTGGATAGAGAAAACATGTTGGAGGAGATTAGTGTGGTTGACTGTCTCACAGGATGCAGAGAGGTCGAGGAGGAAAAACGCACCGCATTCACAGTCACAGAGGATGTCATCTGTAACTTTGATTAGGGCTGTTTCAGTGCTGTGACAGGTTGAAAACCCGATTTGAGTGATTCAACCATGGAGTTGCAGGAAAGATGGATTTGGGAAGCGACAACTCGTTGTAAAATGTTGGTGTTCGGGTGGTAGTTTGCAAGGATAGAAGGGTCGAGCGTTTGTTTTTTGAGGAGGGGAGTGATGATGGTGGTTTTGAAAGGGAGGGGGGAACAGTACCTGAGGAGAGGGAACCAATTGCAATGTCAGCTAGCATGGAGGCCAGAAAGGGAAGTTGGATGGTCATCAGTTTAGTGGGAATGGGGTCAAGGGAGCAGGAAGTAGGTCTCGAGGGCATGAAGAGCGATTGGAGAGAAACTAGAGAATGATGCAGGATCAGAATTAGGACATGGGGATTGTGGGGGGAGGTTTGAATGGGTGGCAAGGGGAAGGGGAGCTTGCAGCGGAGGCAACTGAATGGATGGACTTAATCTTAGTGATAAAGAAGTCCATGAGCTCCTTGCGCTTGTTATTGGGGGTGAGGGTGGAAGGGGCAGAGGAGAGAGGTTTAAGGAGACAGCTGGTTGTGGAGAGGAGAAACAGGAATTTTACATTAGAAAGTAGTGACTGTAAACTTTACAGTGTTCTGAATTTGTTTTTACTAAACTATGAGAGTATAAATGCAATATGTTTAATATGATGTGTACCTGTACTGTCACATTGTGCTTTGTGAACTAATGAGCTGTGTTCTGTCCCATGCACTACTTCTAAATTATTCCTATTGGAAGCAGTAAACTCTTCTGAGGAGCTGCTTGCAATTCTGGTGGTCCTGCATCTTTGCTAAAAATAGTCTGTCCTATTCTGGCTTTGAAGGTCTACATGCTTTGGGGTACTTCTTCTGTCACTTACCCAAAGACAGACACAGGAATGATGGGACACGTGAGAGGCATCCACTTGGTCCTGTGCTTCTACATGTAAGCCACTACTGGAGATAGAATCATGGCTGTGGCCACAGAGACCATTGCATTGCCTTGAGGTAGCTGAATCCCTACTTCATGGCTGTTCCTCGTATGTTTCAAAGCACTGGCCTTTATACGATATTGGACTATGATTCGCAATACCTCAACGTCATCAGTGGGAATATTCTTGAGAGTTACACCAACTGTGCTTGCCATGTGAGTGCCTAAGCTGTCCCCTGCAGATGTCACAACTGTTATATGCTGTTCAATTGCAGTCTATAGAGTGGAAAACCCTTGGTGGACTACAGTGTCCAACTGGACAGTAAAATCCACAGTTCTCTCTGGACCTGTTTGCATTGTCGTATGAACTGAGACAAATGACTTACTTTCCAATTCATGCCCATGAAGGATCCTCCATTTCATTGGTGGCTTTTCATGATGCTGGAATCAGAGAGATTCAGCAGGGTTCCCAGCCATGCTGTACCTCCACGCAGCAAGACCCAACCTCTCTTCACACATTAACCTCTGTTCCTTCCTAACCCATTGACTAACCCCAGTGAAACTCACCAACACCCTGTAAGTGTGTGTTTTTGGCCTAGTACCTGCTTCAAGCGATGTTGGGGCACAGGGTGCTGAGTGTGTGTGACCGTCCCGCAATACAAACTTCCACCTCCTGGACTTTCTGTTAAAACAAAGCGCAGGATGAGCACATGGGCCTTGCTCTGCATATTATTGTTGCACTGCCACTACAGGCTGCTGCTTTGAATTTGGTGAAAGTGAAAATCAATGTCACAGAGAAAGGAGAATCATTGCACAACCCATGGTTGTGCATTAGTTGTAACACCTCAAGAAAGTGCACTGAGTAAACCTGTATTCCTGCAAGTATGTTAAAAACAATGTTTGCAAAAAAAAGTTAACTCCAGGTTAATGCATAATCAGTACACTAAGACCAAATTAACCCCTTTCCCCCATGAGTGGAGTGGATTTTTGTCCTCTACTTCATATTCACCGAGAAGATGGGAGTGTTTAGACTTGTCATAAACTCCAAAAACTGAAGAAGTTTCACTAGAAGTAAAGTTTAAAATGGCCACTGCCCACCATCAAGGCAGTGCGTCCAGGAGATTGGGTGTTGCATATGGTCAGAAGACCTATACATGGTTATTCAGAAAAGCAATGAAAAGTTTCTGTATTTCCATGGGACAGGCAAATGCTGTTGGTAGAAGGTACAACCCTTTGGCCTGGCCTGAGACAACAGAGACTTTACAAAATGTTCACTTACACCTCAAGAATACGCTGACCTAGGTTCCCGACTAGTGAGAAAGGCATGGCCTTTAACCATTTCAGGTCTGCTATTAGATAAGGAAAAGTCTTAATTGGGACCTTACCAGGGACCAGATTCCAGACAGTGTCAAAGCAAGTCACCCTTCTGGAAGAGATATTTTTGAACATCCAGTGACAGTTTCAAATTGGCACCAGAATCACAATGAATTCCAAAGCTCTGGGATTGAGGGCCAACGCCGTGTTTGTATTCCTGGATCCTTGGCTTCTATGAAACTCTTGACAGCTCCATTTGTTGGCACAGTCTTCACATTTTCCACTGTAATTGATAATTATGCAGGCAGGATGATGTCATGATGTAATAAATTACAGTCTGCAGTCCTCCAGCTAGATGAAGAGTAATGGCTATTAAATATCCGTGCATAGTCAGCATGGGGAATATTAGTGTTATGAAGGGCTGCCTGTCTAACTATAAAATGCTTTTTTGTAGAATATTACTGCATCTTAACATTTGAAATCATCGTGTTCAAAATGTTCTTATTGTATATTCAGTGTCATTTTAAAACCTACTACCATTTGCCAGTAACAGCATATGTACAAGGTGGTTTTTGGGTTGTATTTGTAGATTATTGTGTAATTTTGTATTGGAATGTCTCTCCCCAGTCGTGCCTAATCTCAGCAATGAATTACTACTCATAATAGTTGTGATGGTAGAACACTGGCCATGAGCATTTTATACGTTCCACAGATCGCATTGCAAGCTAGATTTTTATTGATGTCATTTTAATCATGCCCTCAAACCATTTTTAGAATATTAATTTAAATTACACAATTAAATGGTGACAAGTTTTCCTCAGTATGTAAAATGAAGACATCCACTGTGTTCCAATGTACTGCATTCAATAATGTGTGAGTATTTTAAAGAAGGAGTAAGTATAATAAGCAACAAAAAAAAGAGAAAAGGGAGATTTGTATGAGTAAAAAATGAACTGCACCATTAGGTAAAGCACTGGTTCTTTTTTTTTATTCGTTTATGGGATGTGGGCGACGCTGGCAAGGCCGGCATTTATTGCCCATCCCTAATTGCCCTTGAGAAGGTGGTGGCTAGCCGCCTTCTTGAACCGCTGCAGTCCGTGTGGTGACGGTTCTCCCACAGTGCTGTTAGGAAGGGAGTTCCAGGATTTTGACCCAGCGACAATGAAGGAACGGCGATATATTTCCAAGTCGGGATGGTGTGTGACTTGGAGGGGAACGTGCAGGTGGTGTTGTTCCCATGCGCCTGCTGTTCTTGTCCTTCTAAGTGGTAGAGGTCGCGGGTTTGGGAGGTGCTGTCGAAGAAGCCTTGGCGAGTTGCTGCAGTGCATCCTGTGGATGGTACACACTGCAGCCACTGTGCGCCGGTGGTAAAGGGAGTGAATGTTTAGGGTGGTGGATGGGGTGCCAATCAAGCGGGCTGCTTTATCCTGGATGGTGTCGAGCTTCTTGAGTGTAGTTGGAGCTGTACTCATCCAGGCAAGTGGAGAGTATTCCATCACACTCCTGACTTGTGCCTTGTAGATGGTGGAAAGGCTTTGGGGAGTCAGGAGGTGAGTCACTCACCGCAGAATACCCAGCCTCTGACCTGCTCTCGTAGCCACAGTATTTATATGGCTGGTCCAGTTAACTTTCTGGTCAATGGTGACCCCCAGGATGGGTTGATGGTGGGTGATTCGGCAATGGTAATGCCGTTGAATGTCAAGGGGAGGTGGTTAGACTCTCTCTTGTTGGAGATGGTCATTGCCTGGCAATTGTCTGGCGCGAATGTTACTTGCCACTTATGCGCCCAAGCCTGGATGTTGTCCAGGTCTTGCTGCATGCGGGCTCGGACTGCTTCATTATCTGAGGGATTGTGAATGGAACTGAACACTGTGCAATCATCAGTGAACATACCCATTTCTGACCTTATGATGGAGGGAAGGTCATTGATGAAGGAGCTGAAGATGGTTGGGCCGAGGACACTGCCTTGAGGAACTCCTGCAGCAATGTCCTGGGGCTGAGATGATTGGCCTCCAACAACCACTACCATCTTCCTTTGTGCTAGGTATGACTCCAGCCACAGGAGAGTTTTCCCCCTGATTCCCATTGACTTCAGTTTTACTAGGTTCTCCTTGGTGCCACACTCGGTCAGATGCTGCCTTGATGTCAAGGGCAGTCACTCTCACCTCACCTCTGGAATTCAGCTCTTTTGTCCATGTTTGGACCAAGGCTGTAATGAGGTCTGGAGCCGAGAGGTCCTGGCGGAACCCAAACTGAGCATCGGTGAGCAGGTTATTGGTGAGTAAGTGCCGCTTGATAGCACTGTCGACGACACCTTCCATCACTTTGCTGCTGATTGAGAGTAGACTGATGGGGCGGTAATTGGCCGGATTGGATTTGTCCTGCTTTTTGCAGACAGGACATACCTGGGCAATTTTCCACATTGTCAGGTAGATGCCAGTGTTGTAGCTGCACTGGAACAGCTTGGCTAGAGGCGCAGCTAGTTCTGGAGCACAAGTCTTCAGCACTACAGCCGGGATGTTGTCGGGGCCCATAGCCTTTGCTGTATCCAGTGCACTCAGCCGTTTCTTGATATCACGTGGAGTGAATCGAATTGGCTGAAGACTGGCTTCTGTGATGGTGGGGATATCGGGAGGAGGCCAAGATGGATCATCCACTTGGCACTTCTGGCTGAAGATGGTTGCAAATGCTTCAGCCTTTCCTTTTGCACTCACGTGCTGGACTCCGCCATCGTTGAGGATGGGGATGTTTACAGAGCCTCCTCCTCCCGTTGGTTGTTTAATTGTCCACCACCATTCACGACTGGATGTGGCAGGACTGCAGAGCTTTGATCTGATCCGTTGGTTGTGGAATCGCTTAGCCCTGTCTATAGCATGCATGTATTCCTGAGTTGTAGCTTCACCAGGTTGGCACCTCATTTTTAGGTACGCCTGGTGCTGCTCCTGGCATGCTCTTCTACACTCCTCATGATCTAGGGCTGATCCCCTGGCTTGTTGGTAATGGTAGAGTGAGGAATATGCCGGGCCATGAGTTTACAGATTGTGCTGGAATACAATTCTCCTGCCATTTCCAACATGGTGAGCTTCCAAGTTCAGTTAAGGGGAGGAGAGGAAGAAATGACTAGTCGAGATGATCCAGTTCCTGAGAGGAAAGAAGAAATCAGAGATGAGTCAACTTGTATCATCTTAGTGCATTTCTTGGCACCCTGATCACAGTGGGCATTGAAAAATCCTTGCAGCCGATTGCCTGACCATTTTTCTGTTTGGGGTGATGCGTGGAGTAAAAGGCTGCAAAGAAGAGGAAAAAGAGAGGAGAAATTAAACTTCAGTAAGCTGACAAATGCTCACCTCTCCTCAGATGAGGAGAGGTCTACTATCAATATCAAATATTAGCAAAGAAAGAAAGAACTTGAATTTTTATAGTATCTTATAATATTCTCAGGATATCCCAATAACTTACTTTTGAAGTCCAGTCACTATTATGCAGGCAAATGCGGTGGCCAATTTGCACACTACAGGGTTCCACCAACATCAAATAAGATGAATGATTGTTAATCTGTTCTTGGTGGTGTTCGGTGAGGAATAAATATTGGCCAGGACACTGGGAGAAATCCCTGTTCATCCTCAATAATTGCTATTTTACATTCATCTGGACAGGCAAACAGGTCCTCAGTTTAACATCTCATCCAAAAGATGGCCAATCTGACAATGCAGCACTTCCACAGTACTGAAGTATCAGCCTAGGCTATGTGCTTTAAGTCCTGGAGTGGACCACGAACCCACAACTTTCTGACTTAAGAGATAATGTTACCAATTGAGTCAAGTGGATTTACAAAGCCAGTGACCTGAGCTAAGGACTGATTTATCAAGCGTCTGATTACAATTGGATCTTCAAAACAGGGCTGTAGTTATAAACAAAATAGTTCTTCCTTAGCTTCGGTCCTACTGCTGTGTTTCTGTAGCTGACAAACTCCCTTGTCAATAATCAGTCTCCAGGGTCAAAGTTCCATTCACATTTAGGAAATTGACTGTCAGAACATTTGTTGTGCAACCATGTTTATTCTCCACCATAACAGTAATGGAATTTTCATTCACATTGTGAGTAGAATGAGATGCTAAGGTCATCAAAGATACCAGGCATTCATGTTTGACTATAAAAAGAGCTTCTAGATACAACCTGTAACTACCAGGTTGCATCACTTTAGTTACTTGTTCTAATTATTTGCAGAAACTGTTATTATCTGTTGCCATTTTGTTTTATGATGATGCTCATTTGAACAGTCATTACTTAGCAGAGAATTATAATTTGCACAGAGAACAATAGATACTTGGGAGTAATTATAAAATGGTAATTTAATCCAGGGGTTTAAATGACATAATCATTTGGGCAAGTGAATCTTGGACAGTTCATAACCAGATCTTAACCCCAAGATTAGAGTATTGCCTTAAAATCATTTCATGATATTGGTTTAGTTTCTATAATATATGCTGTCTTACTTTTTTTTAATATTTGGGTCAGATTTTTTTTGTTCAATAGTTGTCAATACTCGTTCCAACTGTTCACATCATAGGGTTAACAATTGCAATGTGTCTGTTACAGGCGTAATTTGTATCTGATTACTCAGAAATGGTATGGCAAGTCCATATTATGAAGGTTGCTTTTTATTGTTTTTATTCAAAGTAAGGCCTCTCATTTACACTGTAATTGTTAAGATGATGAATAGAACCCATGTTTTGAATAACTAATAATGTAGGTTGTAGCCTTGCCTTCCTAAGAAAATTAGTAGTCTGTGTCAGTGAATATTCCCACGTGATTCTTTTGATGAGATGGTCATTAGGTGTCACATTACTGTATATTGAAAATCAATATACTATACAATTCCATTAATTATACAATTATAGTGAAAGCTTTTTTTGCACATCTATAAATGCCTCATTACAGTTTACAATGCCTCATTGTTTTTCCTATTAATTTATCACAATTATTATGGTTATCATAGTTTAACCATTAGCCTTCCAGTCACAGACTTCTACTGTGCTAAAATGCATCTTCAGATTTTGATTTTAAATGGAGCAAGAGTTAACATGTACAGTTTAGAGAAACGGGCTTATGGGGTTTTATATCATCATGATATGTACTCTACACCATAATACTATGACTTATCTTGCATTTCGCACATATTGTACATTTAAGCTCCTTCAAATGCTGGGAGGATAAAGGCGCCACCTGGTGTATCACGAAGCCATGTCAACCAGGTCTCAGGTCTGTGCTGAGTTCGGTGATCTCAGTGGGGAAAGTACAAATGCCGTCAGTGCCCCTGGACCAGTGAGGTGAACAACTAATCAATCTGGGTTACAGGTCCTGATTGCATTAGGGTGACTCCTACTGGAAAAGTCTGAAGAAGACTGGCGGGTGAGAATAGGATCAGAATGGGCTGTAATGCCCTCCATGGTCGAATATCCTGCAGTTTGTTTATAATTGAGAAATATTGTAATTTGAGATTATATAGCAGTTTATTTATAATGGACTACTTTGTAATTTGAGATTCTGTAGAATTTTGTTTATAATGAAGTAATACTGCAATTTGAGAATCTGAAGAACTTTTATTTAAAATGGAGAAATAGTGTAATTTATTAGATTATGTAGTTTATTTTATCTGGAGAAACACTAATTTTAGAATATATAGCAGCCTGTTTATAATTGAGAAATACTGTAATTTAAGAGATTATATATTTTATTTATAATGGTAAAAAACTGCAATTTCTGAGATTACATGGGTTTATTTATAATATAGAAATACTGTAATTTGAAAATATATAGAAATTTATTTATAATGGAGAAATATTGTAATTTGTGAATATAAAGACATTTATTTATAATGGAGAAGTACTGTATTTTTGAGACTACGTAGAAGTTGACAAACCTCTCCCTACTGGAAAATGGTAGTGCCCAGAATACAGAAGCTGACCTCTTGAAGTTAGAATACTGCTGGCGATTCCATTATTGGCTCATGTGGGTATTTTTGGTGACATCACTCTCTGACTTGATGATGTTAACTTGTGACATCCATCAAGTGTTTTGATTGGTTTGGGCTTGGTTTGGCCCTGAGTGACTTCTAAGACAGAATGTTATTTCTTTTACATTATATTGAGGAGCACTGCCCCTGCCATCCTGTTTTATATAAAATAGTAGAAGTCAAATTATCTCCCACTTCGACCCTATGCTCCAAAAGACGTTCTACCTGGCAATGAATACCGGCACCAATTTTCTGACTGGGACTCCACCAAGCTAAAAAGAAACATACTATGCCATTGTGGTTCAACCACAATAGTAGTTTTCCAGATTTCTGCTGGATTGTCTCATATTAAGAGCTTTTAGTTAATGAGTGTCAGAGGCTTTTGGTGATCGAACAAAGGGCTAACCATGAAATCAAGGGTCACAAGATTTTTGCAGTGACATTAATTAATGTTTGTTATTCATTTAGAATGGTAATCTCTTTAAAGAACTGTAGGTAACTAAGTTATGAGTAATTCAAATTAGTAAAGCAGTAACGCAATAGAACTGGTCTGTACAGAATGGCGATTTAACTTGTAGAAACTTAAGCTGCTGTGTTTTATTATTTACTGGCTCCTTTTTCCAACTCTGTTTCTAACATAACTGGTAATAGGATGCCATTAAATAAATATCTTTGAAGGGCATCTTTTCAGCTCTGATTAAAGCCGCTTTTATATATTTTTTTAAAATTTGGATTCTGGGTGCCTGCCATCTGGTAGCTGTTTCCTCACAATTATTCAGTGTCCGTAGACTAGGTGCAGACTTGTAGATCCAGTTTTACCTGTGTCTACAAGTCTGCTGCTGGTCGACACAAAATGGACTTAACAGCATAAATGTCGGGAGTGGCTCCACGATACAAAGCTCCCAGAATCCAAATTAAGAGACCAGTAAAAAAGGTCTTGTGATAGTGCCTGTGGTGAACTTATTTACATCTAATACCAGTTATATACAACATCAAGCTGTATATGAGGGGTAAGCGTGGGCTCCCAGTGAAGAGCTGCACACACAGGAAGAGCGGACTAGACTTAGGGCTACAACATTTTAGCCCTGATTCTTCAAACTTGACTTTTTGTGAGTTTAGTGTCTCACTGGAAGCATAGGATTGTGGAATTACTCTTAAAATTCCCGCCTCCCCTCATTTTCCAATTCAACTACAGTAATATACAGTTAGTTCTCATGTATTTTAAGTTGTACAAGGCCTGATCTAGGTTAGATGTCAAGAGGTGGTTCTTTTCCCAGAGAATAGTGGGCCTCTGGAACAGGTTGCCGGCTTGTGCGGTGGATGCTGATTCGCTGAATTCCTTCAAGCGAGAGCTGGACCTGTTTCTGGCTGGGGCGGAGATCACCTCGTACAAAAGGTAGGTACTGAATAGAATTTCAGGGCCAGTGTGATCACCTGGACTAGTTTCGATTGCCTTGAGAGGTTGGAGAGGAATTGCACAGATTTTTTCCCCCAAATTGGCCTGGGTTTTTATCTGGTTTCTCACCTCTTCCAGGAGATCACACAGTTTTGGGTGGGGTAGAGAGTGTATATGTTGTGATACACAAGGTATCACAATTGTGTCGGACAGGCTGGATGGACCAGAGGGTCTTTTCTTGTCTGTCATTGTTCGAATGTACTTAATGTTAAGCAACACATTTTCCACATCGTTCACCTGAGGAAGGAGGTAGCCTCCGAAAGCTTGTGAATTTAAAACAAAATTGCTGGACTATAACTTGGTGTTGTAAAATTGTTTACAATTGTCAACCCCAGTCCATCACCGGCATCGCCACATCAAGCAACCTAGTTAGAGATATTGCATTTCGAAGATCTCCACTTTATATTTTTTTGTATGTGGGGTGTTAATTTAAATACCACTGACATTCCTGTGACAAAGGGAGCATGATCAGTCTTAAGTGAACAGGAAAATATTGGCTAGTACAAGAGACTAAGAACCTGTTGCTTTTGGGTGAACTTAATGGCTTTGCTTTGATTGTTATCAGTCCTATCCATTCCAGTCTGAGAAAACGTCAACAGCCTCAGTCCAATGATTTGAATGCCTCAAAAGGTCATGGGTTCAAGCCCTACTCCAGGGATTTGAGCACAAAAATTGAGGCTAACACTTCAATGAAGCACTGAAGGAATGCTACATTGTCGGAGATGCTATCTTTCGATGTCAGGGCCGTGCAACACATGCAATTGCACGAGGCCCCAAGAGGATCCAATGAAAGGAGACCTATGCTGAGTGCAGGATGGACCGCCACAGTCTGCAGACTGCCCCAGCTGGACCTTCACTCAAGTGCCCTTCTTCAGCCGGTTCGACAGGAGCTCTTCCTCATCTCTCTGCCCCGAGGGTGGGGTACTGCCCCTTCCTGTCCCACTAGTACCGTTCCCAAATTGACTGCAAGATCTAAGAAACTCCTTGAGAAATTGCAGCAAAACAGCACTTCCCTCCACACTCCGAGTGCCGGAAAGTAAGCTTATCCACCGCCTGAGATCTTACATTGTCCTGTGGGACATTACCTGATATCTACACATTATCTACCTGAGATCACACCATGAGGAGGGGAGTCTCCATAAGTGCAGATAAGGAAAATCCCAGTGTAACATTTTAGTTCATTGGTTTGTCCATATCTTCATGCATTTGCAATGTCTGTTTCGATGGAGTACAATTTGAATGCACATGGCTACTCTTACAAAAAAATAATGCTGACATTGTTTTTTACATTTTTGGTTAACCCCTTCCTCTCCTCCTCTCTTGACTTTTGTTGGGCTGCGGTTGCATGGATGCCAGGTGCCTTCCGGGACCTCACTGATGTAGTAATTCTTCATGTGAGAGCTTGGTCAGTGAATGTGGGCATCACAGCCCAGCCCATTCTGTCTTAACCAAATATACGCACACTTTCCAGCAAGGATCACTGGATAGGATCAGGAGCAGGGACACTAGCTGATACTCCCCTACACCACCACCCCATCCCCACCCAAGGCAACAAGGCCAATTGTAGCACACAGACCGGTGGTCAAACCTAGGACTTTTTGTCTAAATGGGTTCAGTATCACAGCATGAGGCACATGTACTCATTTTGTTTTTGCTTTAAGTAATACATATACCAAATCTCACAGATCCAAGCTTTATTGTTATGGACTTTGGCACAAGGAAACACACTGACTCCTGACATTAAACTTAATGAAGTATTGAAGGAATAACTAATAATACTGAAAGAAAGAGAAGTTAAATTCATTTTTGTTGCACAGGGTAGAGCTTCAAAGAAATTTGTGTACTGTCACACTGTGTTTAAATGAATTCTTTGAGGTCTAAAATGAAATATAGAATCTTAGTTTATTCAGAAAAATGCTAATCGATGCTTTCATTTCCGTCTATCGCTTATCATTTTGTCTACTATTTTTAAATTACCTCTTTCGTGATTGTACGTGTGCGGATTTAACACCAGATTAAGTAGGTAGTATTTAGCATCATCATCTAGTAAAATGTAGAGGTCCCAAACTGAACCTTTGCATGGGGACCCCGCAAAGCAAAAGCCGCCCCTGATCAGGTGGATATAAAAAATCCTATGACACTATTTGAAGAAAAGCAGTGGAGATCCCCCAGTGGCCTGGCCAATATTTATCCCTCAACCAACACTACCAAAATCACTTTAACTGGTTATTAATCTCATTGCCGTTTGTGATACCTTACTGTGTGCAAATTGGCTGGTGACTACACTTCAAAATAATTCATTTGTTGTCAAGCACCTTGGCACATCCTGAGGATCTGAAAGGCGCTATATAAATGCAAGTTCTTACTATCTTTCATCTTTGATGTGTTTGGTATTTCTTAGGGTGTGGATGTTATATTTAAATGCAAACCTGAAAGATTATTATGAGTAAACATCATCATAGGTTCTCAAGTCCAGGCTACCTCCATAGACTTAAAGTGCTTTTATACTGTACTAGTGATGCCGGATTCCCAAAGTGTGAACCTGCAAGCCAAATTTAAAACTGCTGGGGCTCGCTTAGGCCAGAAGCCTGGATAAAAACATTTCGTCCTGGCATGTAGTTTTAGTGAGTCCTGGCAATTTTACATTTAATTTGCGGCCGACTGCGCAAAACCTTAAACACTAATATTCATGCAATAAAAAAATACCTTTAGCCGCTGCAGTTTGAATGATTTGGATTATTTATATGATCATTAGCTAGACTACGCGATGCTGCTGGACCTTCACTTAGACAAGTGTATAAAAAGCTCAGTTAAAACCTTTAAAGCCAATTATAGTTTGATCCGAAATGCTACAAAGGGAAACGTTTATACATTTCAAGTAGTCTTTAGCTGCCCCTTTGCTTTTGTGCATTATGTGTTAAAGTTGCTAGTTTGAAGCACTCCAGGATTATAAATTCTTGTGTGGAGCTCCTCCTAAGGTTATGTCATGAAACGCTGCTCCAGTGACCACCTAACTAGGACATGCTGCGCACAGTGCACCAATGCTGCTCATGATGTCAGCTCTATCCAGAACCTCTGCTCCCAATGTACTTCTAACTAGTACAGGGATGAGCAACTAGTGTCTCCTGAGCTGCAACCTGTGATAACTGTGGCTCTTTGAATGCTTTATTTAGCTGCCCTGCCCATACATTAAGGTGGAGAGAGGTGCAGAATAACAAAAGACACAATGTCACAATAAAGCAGGCAGCCTTCCTTCCATTCTGACCCAGCTAACCTATATACTTTGAATAAATTGTAATGTATTAACTATTTGCTGAGTGTGTAGTAAGAGCTGTTAGCTTTATGATTATTTCTAGTTAAGTTTGAGACATTCAATGAAACACTCCACTCACCTTAATCCCCCTTAAGTCAGGCTTTATTTTTAATATGTAGATTCCACAATAATACGACACATATACTAAATGACTGCAAACTATTCATTATATATGAGAGTCTACAAAGGAATGTTTTTTGTAATATTCATACAATATTATAGTTATATAGTAAGATTCTTCACCTGACAAGCTGTGTCCGTAAACCGGACAGATTTATTGTTACCAAGTTTAGGAAGCACCAGAAGATGTTCTACCTTGGCTGTAGCTGTCAGATTTCTTTCCCGGGGTGCACTCTACCTAGTTGCAAACTGTCTCTATATTTAAAGCCTAAAATGGTAAAGCCTACATGACTGTTGTCACTCCTGTCAATCAGATCATTAGGCTGAAAGACAGTTACCGAATAAAACATATGCGGATTAATGAATGAACAAAGGCATCCTAACAAACTCCGGGAATGTTATTCTCAAAACAAACAAGACATTCCATTGACAGTTCTAACCTTGCAAAGTTATCTTTGTATGTAACCGTTTACACAAACAGGTTACTTTCGCACAGTTAGGTGTTGTGTTTCAAACCTTAATGGGAGCCATAACTTCTTAACTTGATAGTTGAAACATATAGAATGGATAGTAGAATGATGTTTATGTCTCATCAATCTACCTCTTCCTGCGGCATTAAGCTATCAGATATCTGACCATAATAAAGATGTCAGTCTGCTTTTCCCCTGCGCAGCTAGAGAGATGAATAGCCTTCAAGATGACATTCTGTCCACACCCACACTGAGTTCTACGCTTGGTTCGTTCTAAGCTTGATTTGTTAACACAAGGTCTGTTTATATCAAAAGGGATAATTAGTGCCTGAAGTCAATAACAAATAAAGAGTTTTCTGGACACGGTGCTTTAATAAACATACATGTATATAAAGTAAAGCAAGTCTGTCTTGTGATTATACTTTTAGACTAAAGCTAATTTTATTTTAAGACTACCATTTCATATTAAATCTGATCTTCTAACAGAGCTTGTGTGATCATCAACAATAACTTGCATTATATGGGGCATTTTAATGTAATGAATGTCCCATTGTACTTCACAGAGACGTGTATGGAAGACAGATGGCAAGCCAGGGAAGGAGAAATTAGGAGAGGTAACCCAAATCTTGGATGAAGAGATGGGTTCTGAGAGAAGGGGAGGGAGAGAGGCAGAGGGATTTAGGGAGGAAATTCTGGAGCATATGATCCAGGCAGCTGAAGGCATGGCCTTCACATGGGGTAAAGGGAGAAATTGCACAAGAACAGAGTGTTTGAGGGGACATATAGGTTTGGAGGATGTTACAGGATAGGGTAGGGTGAAGCCATGGAAGGATCTAAAGCTGAGGATTTTAAGTCTGAGGCATTGGGAGATGGTGAGCCAGTATTGGTCAGCGAGGATGGGTTGATAGCTGAGTGGGACTTCGTGTGAGATGGGATACGTGCAGCAGAGTTTTGGATAAGCTTGAGTTTATGGAGGGTATAGGATGGGAGGGCAGCAAGGGGAACATTACAGTAGTCAAGGCTGGAGGTGAAGGAAGAATGCAGAAGGGTTTTTGCGGTGGAGGGACTGAGGCAGGGGCAGAGGCAGGTAATGTTACGGAGGTGGAACCTTGTTAGTGGAAAATGGAGTGGTCAACTGTGTTGAGTGCTACAGAGAGGATGAGGAGGGATAATGAAGATATGGATCCTAAACTAAAATGTCATCTTTTTTAAAAAATAAAGCTTTTCTTCTTTTTATGCCAACTTTTTTCTTAGGAAATAGAATTTATGGGTTTCTTAAGAATCCCCCCCCCCCACTTCCCCAAATGTTAATTTTGGATTAAGTAAAAAAAAATTAAGTTTAATGTGTCAGTTCTATAATTATCTTTGCGATATATAGAATGCAACCATAATTTAACCCAAAATCCTAAACAAATCGAGAAGGGTTCTAGAAAATTGGGTAGACCAAGATGCACTTGTGATGATAGAAAGCAAGTATCCAGTCATCAGTTTGAGAAACTTCACGGCTCACTGTGCTTTCAGCATCTGCTGGGCTCAATGACTCTTGTCCCTTAGATGCTTGTGAGTTCTAGCTCTACTCTAGGATTTCAACACATACTGAAGAAGTGCTGCATTGTTGGAAGCGCCATCCTTTGGATGAGGTGCAACAATTTACATTTATGCCTTTAACATAGTAAATATCCCAAGGTAGGGGAGAAAAAAAAATAAAACCAGTTCAGATGGATGTTAAAAGATCCGATGGCACTATCTGAAGGAGAGCAGGGAGTAGTCCTGCTCAACATCCCTTCCGTAAGCAACTCTTTGGATGGGAAAGAGAAATTACACAGGCTGAAGTTCCAAACCATAGGAAGTGTAGCTCTTTTGGGGAAATTAAATTGATTCTTGGAACAGTGGAATTTTTCAATCCACGCCCATTCATGTGACAAATAGGATTAGTCATGAGCAAGGAGGAGGTTTTCAACTGGAATTGTTGCAATAGAATCATTTTCAGTTCATCTAAACCGCTGTTGTTAACTGTGCAAAAGAGACGAAATGAGAGAGTGGGAAGAGATGGAATGAGACCGGGATAGCTAACAAGAGAAAATGATTGTGACAGAAAAACAGAATCAAAGGGGGGGAAGAGGGAATGAAACAGGAATAGAAGGAATGAGAGAGTAAAATACAGACTTTACGTAAATAGTTGGAAACAAAGCATGTCAAAAGTCACATTGAATGGGTTAAGCTACAAAATTTTTTGCATGGCATATTTGTAGTTAGTGACAATATCAGTGAAGATACTAGTATATCTATATATGTATTAAATATCTGTTTGTGGGACAAATTGGCTGTCCCCTTCCCCATATTAGAGTCGTTACTACACTGCAAAAGTACTTCACTGGCTGTGAAGTGTTTTGGGACTTCCTGTGGCTGTGAAAGGCGCTATATAAATGCAAGTTCTTTATTTATTTCATTGCAAGCTCTGGTCACTAGGAATGAGTCTCTCCCCCAACCCTGTTGCTATCGAGTATATATAAGAAAAGTTATTTTCATCAACTGACCGTTGGCAGCACCACGGACAATTTACTAGTTAAATTTAAAACTTACAGCTCTGTTGGTATCCTTTTCTTGTAGCTCTTGAGCGTTGAAAGATTAGCCAGCTCTCTACTAGCAATCTAAAGATGAGGTGACGAGAAGCAAATGAGAGACTTCATCAATACCCTGCATCATAATATTTGGGAATATGTGATAATATAGCAAAACACGTTTTACCGTTAACAAGGTGTTTTTCCATCTATTGTGCTCTATTTTGTTTGGCTCTCCTGTGTTCTATCAGGTTTAATTCTATGTTTTACTCTTCCATTCTCCAGCATTCTGATCATTCTATTCTGCATCCAATTCTCCAGATCAATCAGGTTCTATTCTGCATCTGGGGAGAGTACAGATAAGGAATAGACCCTTGTCTACACCTGGAAATATTACCGTACCAGTTCTCTCCACAGGTGTTAATAAAACCTGCTGTGTGTTTCGAGCATTTTCTATTTTTGTTTCAGATTTCTAGTATCTGGATTTTTTTGCTTTTTGTTTTTATTCTGCATTCTATGAGATCCGTTTCCTTGTTTCTATTCTGCATTCTATCAGGTTCTATTCCCTTGTACTAACAGGTTGTATTCTGCAATCTATGAGGTTTTATTACCTTATTCTATCAGGTTCTACTCTCTTGTTCTATTCTACATTCTGTTGGGTTCTATGCTCTTGTTCTATTCTGCATTTAGTCAATTTTTATTGTCTTGTTCTATTTAGGTCCTGTTCTCCATTCTATCAGTTTTTCTCATGTTCTATCCGGTTCAAATCTGCATTCAGTCAAGTTTTATTTCCTTGTTCTATCAGGTACGATTCTGCACTCTTTCACATCTTATTTTCTTGTTGCATAAGGTTCTATTCTGCATTCTAACAGGTCCTTCACTCTTGCCCTATCAGGTTGCATTCTGTCATATTCTATTCTGCAATCTATTGGATTCTATTCTACGTACAATTAGATTCTATTCTCTTAGTCTGTCAAATTCTACCAGACCACATTCTGCATTGTATAATATACGTCTCTCTTATTCTATTTGGTGCTATTCTATATTCAATCAGGTTTTATTCTCTTGTTCTAATCTGCAGTCTTCAGATTATATTGCCTTGATCTATAAGGTTCTATTCTGCACTATCGGGGTCCATTCCACTTTCTATCGGGGTCCATTCCCCGTTCTATCGGGGTCCATTCTATATTCTGTCGGGGTCCATTCCCCGTTCTATGGGGGTCCATTCCCCGTTCTATGGGGGTCCATTCCCCGTTCTATGGGGGTCCATTCCCCGTTCTATGGGGGTCCATTCCCCGTTCTGTCGGGGTCCATTCCATGTTCTGTCGGGGTCCATTCCATGTTCTGTCGGGGTCCATTCCATGTTCTGTCGGGGTCCATTCCCCGTTCTGTCGGGGTCCATTCCCCGTTCTGTCGGGGTCCATTCCCCGTTCTGTCGGGGTCCATTCCCCGTTCTGTCGGGGTCCATTCCCCGTTCTGTCGGGGTCCATTCCCCGTTCTGTCGGGGTCCATTCCCCGTTCTGTCGGGGTCCATTCCCCGTTCTGTCGGGGTCCATTCCCCGTTCTGTCGGGGTCCATTCCCCGTTCTGTCGGGGTCCATTCCCCGTTCTGTCGGGGTCCATTCCCCGTTCTGTCGGGGTCCATTCCATGTTCTGTCGGGGTCCATTCTATGTTCTGTCGGGGTCCATTCTCTATTCTGTCGGGGTCCATTCTCTATTCTATCGGGGTCCATTCTCTATTCTATCGGGGTCCATTCTCTATTCTATCGGGGTCCATTCTCTATTCTATCGGGGTCCATTCTCTATTCTATCGGGGTCCATTCTCTATTCTATCGGGGTCCATTCTCTATTCTATCGGGGTCCATTCTCTATTCTATCGGGGTCCATTCTCTATTCTATCGGGGTCCATTCTCTATTCTATCGGGGTCCATTCTCTATTCTATCGGGGTCCATTCTCTATTCTATCGGGGTCCATTCTCTATTCTATCGGGGTCCATTCTCTATTCTATCGGGGTCCATTCTCTATTCTATCGGGGTCCATTCTCTATTCTATCGGGGTCCATTCTCTATTCTATCGGGGTCCATTCTCTATTCTATCGGGGTCCATTCTCTATTCTATCGGGGTCCATTCTCTATTCTATCGGGGTCCATTCTCTATTCTATCGGGGTCCATTCTCTATTCTATCGGGGTCCATTCTCTATTCTATCGGGGTCCATTCTCTATTCTATCGGGGTCCATTCTCTATTCTATCGGGGTCCATTCTCTATTCTATCGGGGTCCATTCTCTATTCTATCGGGGTCCATTCTCTATTCTATCGGGGTCCATTCCCTATTCTATCGGGGTCCATTCCCTATTCTATCGGGGTCCATTCCCTATTCTATCGGGGTCCATTCCCTATTCTATCGGGGTCCATTCCCTATTCTATCGGGGTCCATTCCCTATTCTATCGGGGTCCATTCCGTATTCTATCGGGGTCCATTCCCTATTCTATCGGGGTCCATTCTCTATTCTATCGGGGTCCATTCCCTATTCTATCGGGGTCCATTCCGTATTCTATCGGGGTCCATTCCGTATTCTATCGGGGTCCATTCCGTATTCTATCGGGGTCCATTCCGTATTCTATCGGGGTCCATTCCGTATTCTATCGGGGTCCATTCCGTATTCTATCGGGGTCCATTCCGTATTCTATCGGGGTCCATTCCCCGTTCTATCGGGGTCCATTCCCCGTTCTATCGGGGTCCATTCTCTATTCTATCGGGGTCCATTCTGTATTCTGTGGGGGTCCATTCCGTATTCTATCGGGGTCCATTCCCCGTTCTATCGGGGTCCATTCTGTATTCTGTGGGGGTCCATTCTGTATTCTATCGGGGTCCATTCCCCGTTCTATCGGGGTCCATTCCCCGTTCTATCGGGGTCCATTCCCCGTTCTATCGGGGTCCATTCCCCGTTCTATCGGGGTCCATTCTCTATTCTATCGGGGTCCATTCTCTATTCTATCGGGGTCCATTCTCTATTCTATCGGGGTCCATTCTCTATTCTATCGGGGTCCATTCTGTATTCTGTGGGGGTCCATTCCGTATTCTATCGGGGTCCATTCCCCGTTCTATCGGGGTCCATTCTGTATTCTGTGGGGGTCCATTCTGTATTCTATCGGGGTCCATTCCCCGTTCTATCGGGGTCCATTCCCCGTTCTATCGGGGTCCATTCCCCGTTCTATCGGGGTCCATTCTCTATTCTATCGGGGTCCATTCTCTATTCTATCGGGGTCCATTCTCTATTCTATCGGGGTCCATTCCGTATTCTATCGGGGTCCATTCTCTATTCTATCGGGGTCCATTCTGTATTCTGTGGGGGTCCATTCCGTATTCTATCGGGGTCCATTCCCCGTTCTATCGGGGTCCATTCTGTATTCTGTGGGGGTCCATTCTGTATTCTATCGGGGTCCATTCCCCGTTCTATCGGGGTCCATTCCCCGTTCTATCGGGGTCCATTCCCCGTTCTATCGGGGTCCATTCCCCGTTCTATCGGGGTCCATTCCCCGTTCTATCGGGGTCCATTCCCCGTTCTATCGGGGTCCATTCCCCGTTCTATCGGGGTCCATTCCCCGTTCTATCGGGGTCCATTCCCCGTTCTATCGGGGTCCATTCCCCGTTCTATCGGGGTCCATTCTCCGTTCTATCGGGGTCCATTCTCCGTTCTATCGGGGTCCATTCTCCATTCTATCGGGGTCCATTCTCCATTCTATCGGGGTCCATTCTCTATTCTATCGGGGTCCATTCTCTATTCTATCGGGGTCCATTCTCTATTCTATCGGGGTCCATTCTCTATTCTATCGGGGTCCATTCTCTATTCTATCGGGGTCCATTCTCTATTCTATCGGGGTCCATTCTCTATTCTATCGGGGTCCATGCTCTATTCTATCGGGGTCCATTCTCTATTCTATCGGGGTCCATTCTCTATTCTATCGGGGTCCATTCTCTATTCTATCGGGGTCCATTCTCTATTCTATCGGGGTCCATTCTCTATTCTATCGGGGTCCATTCTCTATTCTATCGGGGTCCATTCTCTATTCTATCGGGGTCCATTCTCTATTCTATCGGGGTCCATGCTCTATTCTATCGGGGTCCATTCTCTATTCTATCGGGGTCCATTCTCTATTCTATCGGGGTCCATTCTCTATTCTATCGGGGTCCATTCTCTATTCTATCAGGTTATTTTCTGCATGCTGTCAGATTCTACTCTCTTGCTCTATGGGGATGCATTCTGCATTCTCGTGGATTTCCATTCTTGCATTCAGTCGTATTTCATTCTCTTCCTCTCCCCTGTTCGGTTGTGTCAGGTCCTGGGCGCTGTTTGCCTCACCTTGGCGGCTCCTGGTCTGATCGATCCCATCCAGGCTGGGCCGCCATCTTCCCGCGCCCCAGACTCCGCCCGGAGTGGATTGATCGGCGCACACAGGAAGATGGTGGCCCGCAGGGAAGCAGGAAGCGGCGGCGAAGGGACGAGGAGCGGAGCTCGAAGGTTTCTAAACTTTTAAATTCCCTTCTCCCCGTTAACTTGCGAGCTTTCGTTTCTCCTCGGAGGAGAAAAGAAAACCCACTTCACCATCACAGTGATGTGAAAGAAACCCCGCTGCCGAAAACCACTACGCACCGGGGGCGGGGGGGGTGTGTGTTTACTCGAAGGTTTAATCCCGTTTAGGTATCCCTTTAATTTAAAAAGGAGCCGGGACAGTGAGCGAGAGAGGAGCTTACCTGACGGCCCGAGAGGCGGGCACTGGGCTCGCCCCGTCCGTCCGTCCGCCCGCCCGCCTGTCTGTCTGCGCGGAGCCGGCCTGTTTGTGACAGCGAGCGCCGCTGTCAGTCCCGCCGGTAACCATGGCTCCTGACTCCCCGGGAGCTCGAGCCGGCCTGGAGCGCGTGCTGCTCTGCTCTGCTCGCGCTCTCTCTCTCTCTCTCTCCCTCCCCCCCGGGCGGGGAGCGGCGCGGAGGTGGTGCGCCGACGTGTGAACTCCAGGTACAAGCGCCGGAATTACAGCTGTAGCAGAAGGAAGGCGGGCGGGGAGGGGAGGGGAACCGAGCCGGGAGGTCGCAGCAGTTTTTTGTTTTCTTTATTTGTCTGCCTTGTGTTTGCAGGTTCCCAGCGATTCCCTGTCTCTCTCTTCAAGAAACAAAGTGTTCAAATGTCCGACAAGAGTAGTGAGCTGCGACTGGTAAGCGAAATGTAGGTTGTCATTATTTATATGCAGTGTGTATATGGGGGGGATTTTACAAATTATAACGGTTCTCAGGAGAGATTGCATTACAGTTCTCCGTTGAATTGTTAATACGTGTTGCGATGTTGAAGTGGAGTGCCCCAGTGAGCAAAAACTTTTTTTAAGCTCACGGCGACCGTAAAGTGCAGAACAATATTTTTTTTTTGGCTGCATTAACATTTTTTTGGTGTGTGTGCATAAACTTGTGCTGTGTAATGATGACTTACGAAATGTAAACATTTTTGGCTGTTGCATTGTTCGCCTGTCTAGTGCATTTCGACAAAGCAGTGTTGATAAGTGTGCGGCTGTGTTTTCCAGTTATACAACTGTTAATTGTCCATTGCCTATTTTTCTTTTGTATTCTGCCACAGTAGGTGGAATTCGCATTGTTGCACTGTGACATTATACATGCCGCCCTTACTGTCTAGTTAAAACCGTGAAAACTTCAACTCATTCTAGACAGTAACATTTTTTTCCGAGTATGGTCTGCACTTGCATCAAATGATGAGTAGAAGCATTGTTATTGAAATAGATATGAAATAGCTTTGGTAAATTGAGTTCCGGAAATAGGATTTTTTAAAATTAGTGAAATGTCCCTTCATCCCTGTGCAGTGTGCCATTGTAAAATGCTTGTCTGTAATTTTTTTTAGTCTAAGGTATCAGTCTATACTAGTATATTCCACCTCCAATTTCAGCTGGACTAATATCTGAAAAATAGGTCAAGCTCCAGGTGATCTGAAACATGTGCTGCAGTCTCTTTCGCCCAAGCTATTGGGCTTGATAGTAGTGTGGGAGTGCTTAATCCTTAATACATTAACAACTTACATTTACGTTGCACCTTGGCATCAGAACCATATCTCTTCTCCTCCCCCCCACCACAAAAATACTCTCATAGTAGCAATTTAAATAATCCTCCTGCCAAATCATAAAGCTCCTTTGAATTAAAGAACGAGGCAAATTTTACAGCTTCTTAAATGTATATTAACTGGATGAGAACAGCTGTGCTACGGAGCAATGGTGACTCAGATCATAGCAGCATGCCAGAACAAAGGTGCCCATCTTGCCCCATTGAGGCAGATATCCTCACATAGATTAACCTTAACAGAGGCAAAACATTTTAAATGCAATGTGCTGATGTTTCTCAGCACTTTCATTATTTAAATAGTGATACAGATTTTGTGTATTAATGCGTAACTGACCGTGAAAGTGTGGCAGCATGCCATCAAGGAGCTAACGTTTATTGTGCAAAAGAAATATTTGTTTTCAAATAGCACTGCCTTTCCACGTGGTTAATTTGCACTTGATATTATACTTGATATTTGCAGTCAGTCGATGCTAATGTATTGGTGCTCCTTCTTCCCAATCTCTGATTCTAATTAGTTCAAATATTTTGCAGATAAGGAAGTTAATAAATATGTTTGCCTAAAGTTTTAAGTCGCAATTTCTAGATGTTCCTGTACTTTACAACCAAAGATTTTTTTATTATACCATGTTGGACATCATTTCAGAATGCATCTTTACTTCTAGCTGAATGATTCTAAATTGCTAAACTCCACAGAAAGACAGTCATATTTTGTTCATATTGCTTTAATGAAGCACAAAAGCAAATTAATTTGAAACAAGCAAAGCTGTATATTGTTTCTCCCTTAAGAATTTAGTAGAATTTTTATAAGGATTGTCATTTGTATTTACCTGTGCATTGGTAAGTCAGATTACATTGGCCATAATTTACTGGACAATGAAGTACTTTTGAAATGTAGTCACTGTTGTAATGTAGGCAACGTGGCAGCTAATTTGCTGACAGCAAGGTCCCACAAAAAACAGTGTGATAATTACCAGATAATCCCTTTTAGTGATGTTGGTTGAAGGTCTGCATGGACACCAGGGAGAACTCCCCTGCTTTTCATTGAAATAGTGCCATGAGATCTTTTACGTCCACCTGAGAGGGCAGACGGGGCCTCAGATTAACATCTCATCCGAAAGATGGCACCTTCGACATTGCAGCACTCCCTCAGTACTAGTATCAGCCTAGATTATGTGCACAAGTCTTTGGAGTGGGGCTTGAACCCACAATCTGACTCAGAGGCGAGAGTGGGACCACTGAGCCACAGCTTACACCTGTACTTGCTTATGTTTTTTATTCTTCAGTAGCTGTGTTAGACCATTTACACAATTTGCAGCTATATTTAGATGTCATTCTTTCTTGAACTCTTAAAGTAGTTTGCAGTATTTTGCTTTTTGCTTAAAATGGTTTGCTTATGTGCATTTTCAGAAGCTCTAAAGGCAGCTGCGATTTCAGCGTTGGTGACAAAGTTGACAATGATTTTCTTGGCCTCCAGCTTTTTATCAGTTCAGTGGTTTTTTTACCATAAACCAGTGCTCTTTATTAAAGGTTGGATTTAAGGTGGTGGATGGATAGGGATTTTTCTTAGCTAATTGCTATAATAACTATGCTGTGCATATTAGTTAGTCACTTTTAATAAAGCAACTTATACACAAATGGGCGATTTGAATATAAAAATAATTATCTGTATATTAAATAACCACTGCACCATTTTTGTCCTGTTAGCATTTTTTTTATACAGAATACCTCTGCACTTTTTTTTGCATTTTGGCCTTCCATTTTCTTTACAATGTGCAGTTGTCATTTCCATTTTAGGCCCACCTTTTGGTTTTGTGCACCACCATCTTACGTTGCCTAGTTATGTCAACTAACTTAGTTTCTGTATTATTTGCTGAATGACAGTCTTGGTGATTCCTGCTTACAAGATTTTAAAATATAGAGTCTACTATGTAACAGTGAACGTATGCAGATACCCTTGCTAAATTGAGAATAGGTTGGACTATTGGAAACTTATATTTGTAATTCATTTTAATTTTTATTTAATATTTCAGTATGTATGATGTAGTAAATACATATATTTAATATTGAAACTTGATGCATTGTGTTGTCAATATCACATCAATATTCCACTTATGTCAAGATCATATTTTGTTAGTGTCTCCTAAATATATGCTCAGTCTCAGATTATTCTGTTTGTCATTTGTTGTAGCTATTTCATGACCACTTTTTTGTCCCTGACATTGTAATAAGCACTTTATATTTAGACTTTGTGAAGCTTCAATTGCCTAAATGTCTTGATCTTCCACAGTTCACCTCATATGGGAGGCTTTTATATGGCCCTTCACTGTCCCAGTAATTTTCTTAAGACATGGTTTTAAACTAGCTGTCTACCCACTCTTCAACTTTAAACTGCACCACATTTTCCCAATTTGTCATCAGTATTCTGGCAGTTAAAATGAAGCTAGTGTCAATTTGATTGTCTAATTTGGGCCACATAATGCTGTTGGATCTCCTAGAACTGTCAATACTAGATAAAATAATTTTACATCATGAAATTTTAATGCACATTTGACCAAAAACAGGTGCTTCCAAAGGAGCTGTGTCATAGAATTACATAGAATTTACAGCACATAAACAGGCCATTTGCCCC
This sequence comes from Heptranchias perlo, assembly GCF_035084215.1. Classification (NCBI taxonomy): domain Eukaryota; kingdom Metazoa; phylum Chordata; class Chondrichthyes; order Hexanchiformes; family Hexanchidae; genus Heptranchias; species Heptranchias perlo. Next base: position 34,745,252 of record NC_090326.1, on the reverse strand, counting down.
AACAGGTCCATTGCGGTGTTTATGCTCCACATGAGCCTTCGTCTCACCCTATCAACATATCCTTCTATTCCTTTCTCCCTCATGTACTTATCTAGCTTTGCCTTAAATGAATCTATGCTATTTGCCTCAACCACTCCATGTGATAGCAAATTCCACATTCTTAGAACACCCTGAATAAAGAAGTTTCTCCTGAAAAGCCAAAATCTGAACATATTACCTGGTCATTTTTTAAATTGCTTTTTCAGCACCTTGCTATATGTAAATTGTCTGCCCCATTTGAATCTTGAGGTCACCCTCATTTATACTAAATGCTTCCTCCTTGTCCCTGAATGCCCCCTGTGCCCCCTTTTCATTTCACATTTGCAAATTGTTGTGAAGAACAAAATACAGTTGAAATTATGGGTGTGACAAATTTTGGTTTGGATTCCAGTGTAACAATGTAATTGTGCTTTTTAAAAGCACAACACTTGGGTAATACTTTCTGATTTGATTACTGTGAACTTTAGATCCACTTGATAACAGAATCTGAGATCCCAGAGACCTTTTTTTTAAGCTCTTGGGTATTGACCTATTTACTATGCTTCTGGCCTGCAGTGCATGCACAAATGAAGGTCAGACTGCAGAGAGGTAAAGGGAATACTCCTTAAAATTACTGCATTAGGTGGCTTATTGCATAGAAATCGACATCCCCCTTTAATTGCAGAAAAACAATTTTTAATGGTCATTGAGCAGAAAAAAGATTCTTTGGGTATGCTCAAATCATTTGAGAACAAGAGTTGCTTTTTAAAGATGAGGAGTGAGATAGTGTGGGAGCAAGCAGTATGGCGAACCTTTTGATTTATTCAGTCTTTCAATATAAAATGAGTACTTCTAATATAACTTAAGGTAGTGGGCTACACATTCATGTTCATGGACTAAATAGAAATATGCTGGTCGTTAAGAAACTAAAGTACTTTGATATTCATAATGCAAATGGAACAGGAGCAGGCCATTCAGCCCCTCGAGCCCATTCAATTAGATCTGTATCTTAACTCCATCTACCGGCCTTGATTCTGTAACCCTTAATACCCTTGCCTAACAAAAATACCAAGAGAAACAGGGACAGAAGTAGACAAAGCTGTGGTGCAAATTTTGCAAATCTAGTTGAACACTAGGTAATAAGAAACACATGATCTGTAATAACCATTCTAGTTGGACAACAGTGACCAGCAGAGGCCCTCTGATTTTCGTCCTGGGACCTTGTGGTTTATGGTACTTATTAAAGAACTCAATTAAAGTATTAAAATTGGGATATCTAAATGTGTGAATGATACCAATTTGTGAGAGAAAGTGATATGTTCCAAGAAAGATCTATAGCTCAGAGATGTAGCAACAATACGGAGAAACGTGAGGTAATGCACATCAATGATAAAAGTAATAAATATTGTTGAACATGACAAAGCAAGGCGAGAAAAATTTTGTGATAAATTATAGGCGCATTCCTGCTGTATGTTGCTTGTTAAAGTAAATAGTTATTGGATGTATTTGAGTGGATTAACAGAAGGCAGCTGAGGAACTGATGTTGAGACTGAGGTTTTAGTGTGATCATTTATAGTGTATTATCTCATGGACACTGTACTTATGAAAAGATTAAGGTGTTGCCACCAATTCAGAGGGCAGTGAGGTCAGAAATAAGATGAGAGGAAGAAAATGAGAGAGAAAGCAAAGAAAACAAAGCTAGAAAAAGCAAGCAAAAAGGTAAAACAAGAAAGAACGGTAATGGTGTCCTAAAGTATCTTTTAATCCAATATATCATTTAGCCCACACATCTTAATGCTATTGTTTAAAGAGATATCAGTACTCATTATGACTCATTGTGGGGGAGGAAACAGTGTTTCAACGGAGTGAAATGGCAGTACAGAGACTAAAAAGAGAAGTAAAAGTTGGGGGGGGGGGGGAGCATTGTTACTAAATAATTCAATATCATTTTTTTCCTAAATGCACCTGAGACTACACCATAAAAACTTCAGGCGTGCTGTTTCTAGACTTTGCATGATATCTCCACACCTGTATGTATAGGAAAGGTCTGATGAGGATATGGTAAAGATGAGTAAAGTGGAGCCATTTTGTACAATCTGATCAATTGGAAGAGTAACTTGTTTTCACACGTCTTTATCTTGCAGTTCCTTGCAGTATAAAGTCACCCTGTTACTTCAAAATTTCAAATTAAAAGTTGCTATTGTAGCACAGCTTGTAATAATAGGAGGACCTTGTATATAAATTGTTCCTTTGAAAATCAAGGCAGCCTGTCAATTGTCCTTTAAGTATTCAAATAATGTGGGGGCTATAGAGTGTTTCTGGTATTTTTAAGATCAGTCTAGTGACTTTAAAAGATGATTGCTAAGAGAAATTATATTGTGGAGACAATATTAGAAATGCAATATTATAATTTCTGTATCCGGACTGTGAAAATTTGGTGTTTGAGATTGTCTTATGTTAGGTCTCCACAACTTTCTAAGCTGTCTTTTTGAAGAAATTGTGGCTGGAAGACACAATTTCTGTATGTACAGGAAGGGTGTGCTGCAAGGCCATCCCTGTTGCTGTGGTTACAGACATAGGTGACCAGGCTCAGCTCACAGCTCTGGCTGGTTGGAGGTCAAATGTTAAAAGGAACAGTAATGTTTTAAATTAGTATTTCAAACCATTTGGTCCATACACTTTCATTAAACATGGTCAAAAATCTATTTAAGTGGACACCAATGCAGATTCTGGGTGAGGGGGAGGTGAAGAGAACAATTTCTTGCCCTTGTGTTTTTGGAATGAGTTCTGATGGTGTTTAAACATACTGTCATGACCCAATTAAGCACTGTTTTCTAATGGTAACAGCAGCAGAAATGTTGGCAGGATTGCAAGCTTAAATAATGGACACTCAAAGTGCATTAGAAGTGACCTTGAACTACTGTTATAAAACTCAGGAAAAAGTTTGAGAAATTCCAAAATTAGGAGTTTTCAGGCACTGTTCCCAGTTCTGAAATACCATGCTGGAGTGCATTAAACTCTTGGTCGTTCAAGATTTATAACTGTTGCTGAGCCAATGATTGCCATGTGAAATAAGCAGCAGTCACGGCAAGGAGCTGCAGTGTAGTAAGTTTGAATTTTTTTACATGGGCCTGAGAGGAAACCACTCCTGCTATATTTGTGTTACATTAATGGCTTTCTGGCAAATGCCATTTTCCATGAATTGGCACATAATATCAGAGTCACTGATTCATTTGTGTTTACTGTACTTTGGGACTTATCCATGGTGCTTGCTCAATACGATAAGTGAACTAAATGCTACAAGACTTCATTCTACACAAGAACTTTTAGTCTGTGAGGCATTCACTCTGATTTTAAATTTTTTTCTTGGGGAGTAATATCTAAAAGCCTTTGAGGTTCTGAACTGCATATTTGACAAATCTAGGATCTATTTTTGACTAACATCAAGCCAAGGACTTTTTGTTGAGGTGAAAGCATTTTAAAACTAGTTAAGATAAGCACAAGTGGACTCCAAGTCTAGTTTAATTTTACAGACAAAACATCTGCAGTGTAGCATACAGCACAGCTTGGGGAATTATGAGGAGGAAAAGAAAAAATAAATTTATCTTTGCACCCTCAATTTTTTCAGTGGGCGATTTCTTTTTTATTTTAAAATGTTGGGTTGAAAAAGTGTGCACACTTCTGGTCACCTTTGGATCTGAAAGCAGTTACTCGAGGCAAGTGGCCATTTGACTACAGATGAAGACTATCCTCCACCCACAGCATAAGCTTGTCAGCTTTAATGCTATGTCTTTTATAAGGATACAGCTCTTGGCGTCCTTCCAGCTGTGTTGCATTATAGGCCATCCACCAGAACACACACTTTCATAAAATACAGAATGCTTGGCTCCCCAGGACTGCGCTGTAATGAGGATAGAGTGAGTACTGAAATTGTTTGGCTGAATCCCAGCATCAGTGGCAGTTTTGAAAGTATGAGCTGGACTATGAAAGGATCGCTGCTTAAAGGGGGCGTTGTCACCACATTCGGACATTTTTCAAGAAGGCTTATTTCCTGTAACAGCTTACTCTGAAAACTTTATTCAACAGCTGCTGGTAGGAAAACTATATGTTGTAGCAAATACTAGAGTGTAATCTTGTTTTCCTTTTTCGGCAAAGTGCAGTTCATTCAGTTTTTACACAAACCTATTATATTACTTTAAAATTTATCTGATCGTACAATTTGTCACATCATATAGACATAATAGTGTCTTCACTGTGGTGTTAATCCACCTTTAATCGACATGTTGGCTCCATTTATTGTATTTGGAGTATACTGCAGATAGTTTTTCTTTTTGTAATGTTTACTGTGGCCCTATTATAAAGTAACTGAGTTAGGCACAGAATGGTCTGCCAGTTAGTACATTGCCATATCACCTAAGTGAGGAACGCTATGATAACTCAGCTCTGGGTTTGACAAGGTTTTGCAAAAAAAAACGTTTTTTGTTTAGCAGCTCAGCCTGATGGGATAAAAGTCACTGTTGGCTAACAACGGTCCTATGTGAACTGGGTCTGGACAGGCACAATTCGGTTCATAACACACATGCGCTGACAGCACAAAATTGTCCTAAGTTGGCATTAATTGACAATATCACTGAGAGGTCGCAGGATGGTTCGTGTGAGAAATGGGAAGACCTCACTGGTGCACTAGGGGATCTTCGTTTGGGTCAAATAGCCCCCTTCAGTACTGTAAACTTCTATGATTGAACAGATGTGATCTGGAAATGAAGCAAACATATTTACTGTGCTGAGCTCTTGAAAATAGACAATTGGGAACATTTTTGTTCACATGGTTTTTAAGAGCGATGTAACACGTACTCAAAAATTGAATGGGTCAGGAATACAATGCAGTAGGAGTGAATGCAAAATGGTTTAATTTTTTTGAAATTCTAGACTTGGATCAAGTATACATTTATCCATTCAATCGTACTTTCCAACTGCACAGATTTAAACTCATCTGAAATAAAGGCCTTGTTATCTGACAAAGCAATGTATACTCTTGCAGGATTACAGGAGGGTCGCTTATTTTTTGATGCCATGCATCTGCATCATTACCTAAAATTTATAATCCATTGGACCGATCATTTGTGTACAAAAGTATACTGACCCCAAGTGTAAAATGTGCTGCCTCACAAGAACTGAAATTGAAGATGCTGTACATTTAAATTGCACTACTATGTTTTGGCAAGATTCCAAAAACAACACAACTTGCATAATTATAAGAAACAATTATCCGTATCATTATCTTGAGTCTCTAAACATGTGGTTCTGTTCTTCAAATGGCTCACTTTTTGCCCATAAATAACAGCAGCAAAAGAATTTCTCTTGCGCTGCTTATTCACTCGAGTCAGTGAAGCCTCCTCTCATTCCCCAAACACTCTTTCCGGTGCCCTCTCCAAATCCTACTCCTTTTGGCTACCGCTGTAGGTAGATCTGCTCAATAACTGTACTGCCTCTATTTTCAATGCACTTCTCCCCATCGGGCCCTGGACAACACAACAGTCATCTTGTCTTCATGGGTCAGAGACCAGAACACACAATTTATGAAAGGCCTGACTGCCTAACATCAGATCTGGCTTGACCATTTCAAGCAGTAGTGCTTTTCCTTCTATTGCTTCAGGGTCATCCCGGACCCAACACCTCTACTGCCCACCACCACCTCCTCCTCCGTCTCTAACCTCCTGCAGGCCTATAACCCTCCAAGATCTCTGCATTCCTTCCACTCCACATCTCCACCTTTCATTCCTCCTTTAAGACCCTCCTTAAAACCTACCTCTTTGACCAAGCTTTTAGCCACCCCATCTAATATCTCCTTTGGCTCGTGTCAATTTTTGCTTGATTACATGTCTGCGGACATTTACGTTAAACGCACGATATAACTGCGTATTGTTGTTGAATTACGTACAATAATACCAAGATCTCTTTCCTTCTCAACACTTAAATTCTTTATGCTGTAGGATACAAGTATCTTTAGCGTTGGTCCTGTCCATGTGCGTAACGCTACATTTATCTAAGTGAAAGAAAAAAAAATTCTATAGCGCCTTGCACGACCTCAGGACATCCCAATGCTTTACAGCCAATGAACTATTTTTGAAGTGTAGTCGCTGTTGTAATGTAGGAAATGCGACAGCAAATTTGCACACCACAAGGTACCATGAACAGCAATGAGATAATGACCAGATAATCTGTTTTTTTAAGCAAGCCAGGCAGTATCTGTGGAGAAAGAAACGGAACTATGTTTCAGGTTGAAGTCCTTTCGTCAGAGTTCTCTGTTAACTCTGTTTCTTTCTCCACAAACGTTGCCTGACTTGCTGAGCTTCTCCATCATTTTCTGTTTTTATTTCAGATTTCCAGCATCTGCAGTATTTTGCTTTTGAATATTTTTTTTAGTCGTGTTAGTTGAGCGATAAATGTTGGCCAGGATACCAGGGAGAACTCCCCTGCTGTTCTTCAAAATAGTGCCTTTTATGTTCACCTGAGAGGGCAGACAGGTCCTCCGTTTAACATCTCATCCAGAAGATAGCACCTCCGACAGCAGCACTCCCGCAGTGCAGCTACTGAAGTGTCAGCTTAGATTATGTGTTCAAGTCTCTGGAGTGGGACTTGCACCCACAACCTTCTGACTCAGAGGCAAGTGTGCTTACCCACTAAGCCAAGGCAGTTATCCACTACCTCCTTCTCCATTGACCTTTTAACTGCTCTAATAGCGGCTTTTGTAGCCTTTAATTGAGCATGATACATATCTCTGTTCTCCTATGAATTATCTTCCTTCAGTCAATAAAAATATTTTTGTTTAAGTCTAATTTGACCCATTTTGTCTGTGCCAGCTCTGCTGGAACAATCCAAAATTAACCACTTTGCCCTGCTTTCTCTATATAACTGTTTCATATAGAATATTCGAAGGCTTTCTGTGCTTGTTCATTCTGAATTGTTGAATATATGATTGTATGGGCTGTGGTACAAAGATTTGCAAATCATCTATTTTTATCCTCATTTCCTGTAAATTCTGATCTATGCATGAAATATCCTGGCAAACTGTTTCAAGTACTATATCAGGGTCTAATTTCTCACCAAATTTTGTGCTATATATTTATAGAGCTGATGGGTGGTAGCATGAAACTTTTGTTCTATGGTGCCAAAAGATTGGCTCCATTTTCTAAACTTGGAATTTATTTTATTTTTCAATGGTTGGCACAGGACGAGCGATGTAGCATGTTTTGTATTTGTTTAACTTCAATCACAGCTGATAAAGGCAGTCAGCAATAATAGCTCTCAGCCGACAACACCCAGCTTTACTTTTCCACCATCACCTTCAACTCCACGACTGTTGCCGTGCTGTCTGATACTGTCCATCAGCCAGAACTTCTTTCAACTAAACATTGCTGAAATCAAACCAATCCTGTTTGGTTATCACCAGAAACTCTACACTTTAGCCCCTGAGCCCATCCCCTGCTGCTCAGTCAGGATTAAACCTAACGGTAAATATCCTTTGTGTCCTGTTCGACCCTGAGCTGATGTCCATCACTAGTCCATCACATCTGTTCCATCATTAAGACGGTCTATTTCCACCTCTGAAACGTCACCCACCTTCATCCCGACCACACCCTTTAGCTTTGCTGAAACCCTCATTCGATGCCTTTATCATCCCGAGGCTTGACTTTTCCAACACTGTCCTTGCCAGCTTCACAGTTCCACAAACTCCAACTAATCCACAGCTCCCAGCACGTATGTCACCAGGAATTCTCTTCCTAACCTCTTCTGCCTTGCTGCCTCTCTCCCCTCCTACAACAGCATTCTCAAAACCTGCCTCGTCTGTCACCTTCCCTAACTTTCTTCCCAATTCCTGTTTGGTGTTGGATTCCACCCCTCTTGAAAGCAGCATTATGATTTGCTACATTAAAGGTACTATATAAGTATAAGTTGTACACTGTCAATCCAAAAGCTGTGTGTCTTTTTTTAATGTAAACTCTGGATGCCAGTGTCATTCTCCCGAAGCACAGATGGATAACAATCCTCAACGTACAATGAAAATTCATTGCAACACATTTTTCATTGTCTTCTGGTTACATACTGATTCATGTTTTCTCTGTTCATGGTTCCCAGACATTTACCTTTTGTGCTTAAGACCCACACTGAAGGTCTGTGATCTAATGGACACACCAGAGAGTTCTATCTTCTGATGGATGCTGACTGAAGAGCTGCATTTCATGTGGTACGTTATATTTTTCTTTTCACTGCAATTCTATTAGAGGTTATATACCAGCGTCCTGCTGTTTATTGGCTAAGATTTACCAAATATCATCAGTTTGTCGTTGTGATTGCCTGCAAAACGAATTGTAGCTTTTAAAAACTATATAAAGCCAACGACAGCAACCTCAACTTCCTAATTAATATGTTAACAGCCTGAGGATATGGAACAAAGCTTTGAATGTGGGGCCTTTAATTATCGTGTGACAACAGAAGCAGCAATATAGATTGATTACTAATCGCATTGAATGTGAATTAATATGAAACTACATCTTGCATCTTATATTTGTTCCCTTTTCACAAAGTGAAATAGGCCTTGCCATGATGGAAAACAAAAAACAAAATACTGCAGATGCTGGAAATCTGAAATAAAAACAGCAAATGCTGGAAACACTCAGCAGGTCAGGCAGCATCTGTGGAGAAAGGAAAAAAAGGTTAGGTTGACCTTTCAAGTCCAAGACCGCACGTCAAAACAGGAAGATGTTATAGACGAAGGGTCGTAGACCAGAAACATTAACCTAATCTTTTTCCTTTCCCCAACAGATATTGCCTGACGTGCTGAGTTTTTTTCCTGTTTACTTGGATTAAGATGAGTTTGTTGGGTTGAAATTCATGGTACACACAGACTAGTGTGTTATATATATTTTTTCCAGTTTTGTTTTTGCTCTCTTTTCCATGTTTTTTTTATTTATTTTTTATTCGTTCACGGGATGTGGGCGTCGCTGGCAAGGCCGGCATTTATTGCCCATCCCTAATTGCCCTCGAGAAGGTGGTGGTGAGCCGCCTTCTTGAACCGCTGCAGTCCGTGTTGCCTCCAATAATTCTGGCTGAGATCGGGAACTTGTTAGGGATAAAACCTGTTGTGATGGGTAGGGAGACCTGTCATATTACAAATCATAAAAAGACTTTTTATTATTTTGGGCTTATTTATAATCACTTTAATTTGCATACTGCTGACTGGACAGGGTCTGACTATCGTGTGAGTTGTCTGAACCCAACTTGCCACCCTATACAGCTCATAGCAGTGTTAATAAAGTAATGCCATATTCCTTTTCTTATCACGTTAATTACATCTGAGAAGAGATGTGAGATTAAGACCAGACAGAGAGAGGGAAAGTTTTATTATCCTTTTGTGCAGGAAGACTTGTTGTCCATTCAGATGTTAGGAACAGGTTAAATCTCATCCCAGGCAGGAGACAAAGCCAATCATTTGAGATTGCTTACCGACCAGGGATGTGAATCTGTTGCAGCAAGCAATCTTTGTGTTTTGAATCCTAGAGGTGATTAACAGCTTTATAAGTGGAAACAAAAGCAAAATACTGTGGATGCTTGAAATCCGAAATAAAAATACAAAATTCTGGAAACACTCAGCAGGTCAGGCAGCATCTGTGGAGAGAGAAACAGAGCTAACGTTTCAGGTTGATGACCTTTCATCAGATCTGGAAGAAGTTAGAGATTTAACAGTTTTTAAGCAAGTACAGAGCCAGGGAAAGTGGAGGGGGTGGGGGGTGGTAGTGGTGTGGGTGTGGAGGGGAAGAAAGAACGAACGAAAGGGAAGGATTATGATGATAGGGCAGGAGTGATTAAATGACAGAAGGGATGTTGGTGCAAGGCAAAAGGGAGTGGAAATGGGACAAATAAAGAAACAAGAAGGTGTAAATGATAACAGCAGAACCATTACCTGCACCTGTTGTCTGAGAAAATGGGAGTGGTGGTTATAGTAATCACTGCTGTAAATCCCTAACTTCTTCCAGTACTGATGAAACGTTAATTCTTTACTGGTGGAAAGATATCTTTTTATTTCTATTGACTCCGTGCCCCTAGGCTAGGGAGAAGAAGAATTGATCAAGTTGCTACTACCCTGTCGCTTTTTCTGGATGTGCTCATGCATGGCGGTGTCGACCAGATTGAGCTTAACTGATGCACTGATCAAATAGTGTGCTGACACTCATTGTCTAGGCTCACTCAAAGAGTGTCCACTTGGATGAGGTATTGGAGGTTTGCAGATGGCTATGTAATGATATTCTGGCATAAGTCGGTGATTTCAGGATCAAAAAGGGGAGAAAATTGCTGCAGGGATGTTGCTCCAGCAGTTAATACTGGCAGAATAATCCCTATCTATTTCATCCCTTTTTTTAAATCTTAAATGGAAGAAAATGTAGCTACAAGAAGAATGATTATTTAGCAAGGTAGGAGTAAATATTCCCCAATGCAGATCCCCTCGTGGTTCAACATGATTTAGTAGTCGCATCTTCATTGTCTTACAGAGTGACTGGGTATCCCATATGACTGTGTGGCAAACAACTTCAATAAGTACAGGGTATATGGTTCTGTCTACTATAGGGAAACGCCGGTTTGGTGCTATATGTTTTACATTAATAATCCAAATTACCAAATCTAGACACACAGCCGCAACTTGCCACAAATAGTTTGAGATTTCTCTTGGTGTGCGTGTTTACTAAAATACTTGCAGGTTGGCTTAATCCAGAATTCCTTTTTTAAATGTTTGTTGAGACTTAAATAGCACAAAGCAGACTGGATAAAGAATGCACTCACAAAGGCAAAGGAATTAATAGTATGACATGAAGATAAAGTTGTCACATGCTCCAAAATAACATTTAAATACACTGGTTAAAGCAACTTTATCTGTCATTGTTACTTGTGAGAGATTAAGAGCAAAGATTCTGAAGGGTTCAGATGTGCTAGTGGGCATATTTAATGTCACCAAAAATGGAGTGAATATTAGAAGGAGTCTATTTTAAAGAAGGTCTGTTTAGTGCGGAGTCTGTGTGGAGTATAATCTACTAGTCCTGGTTAGATACATCAAATCACCATTTCTTGGATTTCCTGCGTCTGTAGCATTAAATATTTTGCAGGGAAGAAGTGAAAGTTTGGATCTTGAACTGCTGCAGTCCGTGTGATGAAGGTTCTCTCACAGTGCTGTTAGGAAGGGAGTTCCATGATTTTGACCCAGAGACGATGAAGGAACGACGATATGTTCCCAAGTCGGGATGGTGTGTTACTTGGAGGGGAACGTGCAGGTGGTGTTGTTCCCATGTGCCTGCTGCCCTTGTCCTTCTAGGTGGTAGAGGTCGCAGGTTTGGGAGGTGGTGTCGAAGAAGCCTTGGCGAGTTACTGCAGTGCATCCTGTGGATGGTACACACTGCAGCCACAATGCGCCGGTGATGAAGGGAGTGAATGTTTCGGGTGGTGGATGGGGTGCCAATCAAGCGGGCTGCTTTGTCCTGGATGGTGTCGAGCTTCTTGAGTGTTGTTGGAAAGGCAGAAGGGGGACTGGGTAACCGCCAGACAGATAAAGAGGACCAGGCATGCAGTGCAGGAGTCCCCTGAGAGCATCTCACTCTAACCAGTATTCAGTTCTGAATACTGGTGAGGGAGAGAGTTCCTCTGAGGAGTGCAGCCAGAGCCAAGTCCACACCACAGTGAGTGGCTTAGCTGTACGGTGGTGGGGTGGGTGGAGAAGAAAGGTCAGGAGAGCAATAGTTAGCGGAACAGACAGGCGTTTCTGCGGCCACAGACATGATTCCAGGGTGGTATGTTGCCTCCCTGGTGCCAGGGTCAAGGATGTCACTGAGCGGCTGCAGAACACTCTGAAGGGGGAGGGCGAACAGCCAGAGGTCGTGGTCCATATCAGTTCCAATGACATAGTTAGAAAGAGGGATGAGGTCCTGCAGGAAGAGTTTAGGGAGTTAGGAAAGAGATGAATATGCAGGGCCTCAAAGGTAGTAATCTCCGGATTACTCCCAGTGCCACATGCTAGTGAGTATAGAAATAGGAGGATAGGGCAGATGAATGTGTGGCTGGAGAAATGGTGCAGGAGGGAGGGCTTTAGATTCCTAGGACCTTGAGACCAGTTCTGGGGAAGTGGTACCTGTACAGGCTGGACTGGTTGCACCTCAACAGAGCTGGGGCCAATGTCCTTGCGGGGAGGTTTGCTACTACTGAGGGGGAGGATTTAAACTAATTTGGCAGGGGGTTGGGCACCAGGATGTAGCATTGGGAAGGAGAAACAAGGTGCACAAAGGATTGGGAGAGACAGATAGCACAAGAAAGTAAGAAATTGTATTGTACTGGATGGGATCAGATTAAGAGAGAATGCAAGATGGTCTAAGATAGGTTTACAGTGCATGTATGTAATTGCACGAAGCGTAGTAAACAAGGTTGGTGAGCTGCAGGCACAATTAGTCACATCGGAATATGATGTGAGAATAACGGAAACCTGACTCAGGGCAGGATTGGGTACTAAATAGTCCTGGATACAAGCTGCTCAGGAAAGATGGGGAAGGAAAGAAAGGAGGGGGGCGGGGGTGGGTGGCAGTATTGATTAAGAAGAATATTGCAGTACTGGAGAGAGAGGATGTCCTGGAGGGGTCAAGGACAGAATCCATTTGGTTAGAGTTCACAAACAGTAGAGGTGCCATTACACTACTGGGGATATTCTATAGGCCACCAACTAGTGGGAAGGATATAGAGGAGCAAATTTGCAGGGAAATTACAGAGATGTGCAAGAACCATAGAATAGTGATAATGGGGGACTTCAACTATCCTAATATAGACTGGGATAGTAGTAGTGTAAGAGGCAAAGAGGGGGAGGAATTTTTGAAATGTGTTCAGGAGAACTTTCTTGACCAGTACGTTTCCGGCCCAATGAGGAAGGAGGCATTGCTGGATCTGGTTCTGGGAAATGATGTGGGCCAAGTAGAGCAAATGTCAGTGGAGGAACATTTAGGGAACGGGGTCATGGTATCATAAGGTTTAGATTAGCTATGGAAAAGGACACTGACCACTCTAAAGTAAAAATACTCAATTGGAGGAGGGCCAATTTCAGTGGGATGAGAACAGATCTGGCCCGGGTAAATTGGAATCAAAGATTGGCAGGCAAAACTGTAATGGAACAGTGGGCAGCCTTTAAAGAGGAGATGGTTCGGGTACAGTCTAGGCACATTCCATGAGGGAGAAAGGTAGGGCAACTAAAACCAGAGCTCCCCAGATGACAAAAGAGGTAGAGAGTAAGATGAAACAGAAAAAAGGGGCATATGACAGATGTCAGGTTGATAACACAAGTGAGAACCAGGCAGAATATAGAAAGTTCAGAGGGGAAGTGAAAAAGGAAATGAGAGGTGAAGAGTAAGTATGAGAATGGACTGGCAGCCAACAGAAAAGTGAATCCAAAAGTCTTCGACAAGCACGTAAACAGTAAACGGGTAGTAAGAGGAGGGGTGGGGCCGATTAGGGACCATAAAGGAGATCTACTCATGGAGGCAGAGGGGATGGCTGAGGTACTAAATGAGAACTTTTCATCTGTCTTTACCAAGGAAGACGATGCTGCCAGAGTCTCAGTAAAGGAAGATATAGTTGAGATACTGGATGGGCTAAAAATTGATGATCAGGTTCTAGAAAGGCTAGCTATACTTAAAGTAGATTTTACCTGAGGAAGGAGAAAATCTCCGAAAGCTTGTGAATTTAAAATAAAATTGCTGGACTATAACTTGGTGTTGTAAAATTGTTTACAATTTTAAAGTAGATAAGTCACCCGGTCCGGATGGGATGTATCCTAGGTTGCTGAAGGAAGCAAGGGTTGAAATTGCAGAGGTACTGGCCATAATCTTCCAATTATCCGGGGATGGTGCCAGAGGACTGGAGAATTGCAAATGTTACACCCTTGTTCAAAAAAGGGTGTAAGGATAAACCCAGCAACTACGGCTGGTCAGTTTAACCTCGGTGGTGGGGAAACTTTTAGAAACGATAATCTGGGATAAAATTAACAGTCACTTGGACAAGTGTGGATTAATAAAGGAAAGCCAGTATGGATTTGTTAAAGGCAAATCATGTTTAACCAACTTGATTGAGTTTTTTGATGAGGTAACAGAGAGGGTTGATGAGGGCAATGTGGTTGATGTGGTGTAAATGGACTTTCAAAAAGGTGTTTGATAAAGTACCACATAATAGGCTTGTCATCAAAGTTAAAGCCCATGAAATAAAGGGCGCAGTGGCAAAATGGATATAAAATTGGCTAAGTAATAGGAAACAGAGAGTACTGGTGAACATTTGTTTTTCAGACTGGAGGGAGGTGTACAGTGGTGTTGCCTCGAGGTCAGTACTAGGATCACTGCATTTCTTGATATATATTAATGACTTGGACTTGGGTGTGCAGGGCACAATTTCAAAATTTGCAGATGACACAAAACTTGGAAGGGTAGTGAACAATGTGGAGGATAACGATAGACTTCAAGAGGACATAGACAGGCTGGTGGAATGGGTGGACACGTGGCAGATGAAATTTAATGCAGATAAGTATGAAATGATACATTTTGGTAGGAGTAATAAGGAGAGGCTATATAAATAAAGGGTACAATTTAAAAGGGGTGCAGGAACAGAGAGATCTGCGGGTATATGTGTAAAAATCGTTGAAGATGGCAGGGCAGGTTAAGAAAGCATACAGGGATCCTGGGTTTTATAAATAGAGGCATAGAATACAAAAGCAAGGAGGTTATGATGAACCTTTATAAAACACTGGTTCGGCCACAACTGGAGCATTGCGTCCAGTTCTGGGCACCGCACTTTAGGAAGGATGTGAGGCCTTAGAGAGGGTACAGAAGAGATTTACTGGAATGATTCCAGGGACTAGGGACTTCAGTTACGTGGATAGACTGGAGAAGCTGGGGTTGTTCTCCTTAGAGCAGAGACGGTTGCGAGGAGATTTGATAGAGGTATTCACAATTATGAAGGGTCAGGACAGAGTAAATAGAGAGAAACTGTTCCCATTGGCGGAAGGGTCAAGAACCAGAGGACATAGATTTAAGGTGATTGGCAAAAGAACCAAAGGTCACATGTGGAAAAACATTTTTACACAGCGAGTGGTTAGGATCTGGAATGCACTGCCTGAGGGGGTGGTGGAGGAGGCAGATTCAATCGTGGCTTTTAAAAGGGAATTGGGTAAGTACTTGAAAGGAAAAAAATTGCAGGGCTATGGGGAAAGGGCAGGGGAGTGGGACTAGCTGGATTGCTCTTGCAGAGAGCTGGCACGGACTTGATGGGCCCAATGGCCTCCTTCCGTGCTGTAACCTTTCTATGATTCTATGATCTAGCGATAGAACTGACATCTAGAAATCCTCAATTCTTGGACAGTTGTACAAGAAAGGCAGCAAAAAGCAGCAAGTTTCGGTCTAAAAGACACGTTAAATTTATTCTGGGGCATAATGAATTATTTTAAGTATTTTAAAATGGGCAAGTTGTAGATTTGCTCTAGGACTAACCTTTTCCCAAGAGCCTAGAGGAAGTTGTCACCTTTTAATCTGTCACATACACTTTGGAAAGCAAGTCAGATCCTCCCTCTGCATTCCTCCATTAGCATCTGACGAAGAAGCCAAGACATGTGGGTAATAATTTATGCTCTAACCTTTAAGGAAGGACTGATTTGATTTGAAGAAACTTGGATTATTGGAATCTGGATAATCCGGTAATGTTTTTTTTTATTCGTTCATGGGATGTGGGCGTCGCTGGCGAGGCCAGCATTTATTGCCCATCCCTAATTGCCCTTGAGAAGGTGGTGGTGAGCCACCTTCTTGAACCGCTGCAGTCCGTGTGGTGAAGGTTCTCCCACAGTGCTGTTAGGTAGGGAGTTCCAGGATTTTGACCCAGCAACGATGAAGGAACGGTGATATATTTCCAAGTCGGGATGGTGTGTAACTTGGAGGGGAACGTGCAGATGGTGGTGTTCCCATGTACCTGCTGCTTTTGTCCTTCTAGGTGGTAGAGGCTGCGGGTTTGGGAGGTGCTGTCGAAGAAGCCTTGGCGAGTTGCTGCTGTGTATCCTGTGGATGGTACACACTGCAGCCACAGTGAGCCGGTGGTGAAGGGAGTGAATGTTTAGGGTGGTGGATGGGGTGCCAATCAAGCGGGCTGCTTTATCCTGGATGGTGTCGAGCTTCTTGAGTGTTGTTGGAGTTGCACTCATCCAGGCAAGTGGAGAGTATTCCATCACACTCCTGACTTGTGCCTTGTAGATGGTGGGAAGGCTTTGGGGAGTCAGGTGGTGAGTCACTCGCCGGAGAATACCCAGCCTCTGACCTGCTCTTGTAGCCACAGTATTTTATGGCTGGTCCAGTTAAGTTTCTGGTCAGTGGTGACCCTCAGGATGTTGATGGTGGGGGATTTGGCGATGGTAATGCCGTTGAATGTCAAGGGGAGGTAGTTAGACTCTCTCTTGTTGGAGATGGTCATTGCCTGGCACTTGTCTGGCGCGAATGTTACTTGCCATTAATGAGCCCAAGCCTGGATGTTGTCCAGGTCTTGCTGCATGCGGGCTCAGACTGCTTCATTATTTGAGGGGTTGCGAATGGAACTGAACACTCTGCAATCATCAGCGAACATCCCCATTTCTGACCTTATAATGGAGGGAAGGTCATTGATGAAGCAGCTAAAGATGGTTGGATCTAGGACACTGCCCTGAGGAACTCCTGCAGCAATGCCCTGGGGCTGAGATGATTGGCCTCCAACAACCACTACCATCTTCCTTTGTGCCAGGTATGACTCCAGCCACTGGAGAGTTTTCCCCCTGATTCGCATTGACTTCAATTTTACTAGGGCTCCTTGGTGCCACACTCTGTCAAATGCTGCCTTGATGTCAAGGGCAGTCACGCTCACCTCACCTCTGGAATTCAGCTCTTTTGTCCATGTTTGGACCAAGGCTGTAATGAGGTCTGGAGCCGAGTGGTCCTGGTGGAACCCAAACTGAGCATCGGTGAGCAGGTTATTGGTGAGTAAGTGCCGCTTGATAGCACTGTCGACGACACCTTCCATCACTTTGCTGATGATTGAGAGTAGACTGATGGGGCGGTAATTGGTCGGATTGGATTTGTCCTGCTTTTTGTGGACAGGACATACCTGGGCAATTTTCCACATTGTCAGGTAGATGCCAGTGTTGTAGCTGTACTGGAACAGCTTGGCTAGAGGCGCAGCTAGTTCTGGAGCACAAGTCTTCAGCACTACAGCCGGGATGTTGTCGGGGCCCATAGCCATTGCTGTATCTCGTGCACTCAGCCGTTTCTTGATATCACGTGGAGTGAATCGAATTGGCTTTAGACTGGCTTCTGTGATGGTGGGGATATTGGGAGGAGGCCGAGATGGATCATCCACTTGACACTTCTGGCTGAAGATGGTTGCAAACGCTTCAGCCTTGTCTTTTGCACTCACGTGCTGGACTCTGCCATCATTGAGGATGGGGATGTTTACAGATCCTCCTCCTCCTGTTAGTTGTTTAATTGTCCACCACCATTCACCTATTAAGTTAATGCCTTTTTTTGTCCTACCAAGCAAGAGAAATTGGTTTGTCCCCTAAATTAAAGCTGTCAAACGCGTGCCTTTGTATATGCAGGAAACCACAGTCAACCTGGGGGAATAATTGCAATTGCCATGAAGAATGTATCTTGAATGGCTCCCGAACATGTACATTCCAAATCAAAACCAAGTCTTGTTTTTCCCCCTCTTTCTTGCCCTCTCTGGATGGCATTTCAAATTTGTCCAAAAGGGATTGTAAGTAATCTCTGACTCTCCCTTAGTCAGTTTTCCCACATTCCTTTTCCTTTCGGAATTTACTCCTCGCTCGGCAATATTTTTTTGTGATAAGGAAGAGACCAGGAGTGTGGAGATTGCAGGCGCATGCCCATGTCATACTCTGATGACATCACTGAACAAGACCTTTCCATACTCTACTTTTCTTGTGGATGATTACCTGGATAGACCTAGTCAAAGTATCAAAATAAGCCACCAAGATCATTGACGTAGGGCTGGTAGAGCACTGGTATACATTCTTTGCCCAAAGGACAGAGCACTTATAATTTTCAATTGTTCTTTGATCACCTTCCAAACTGGGGATGAATTTGAGAACTTGGGAAATACTAAAGCATCACTGAAAATAAAAGGCAAGTGCCTAGCTAGGTATGTAAACGAGATCACTTCCTCTCTTCCTAACAGCCCCCCCCCCCCAAAAAAATCAATTAACCTAATTATTAAAATGGAGATTAAACAGATGGTGCAGTAATACAGCACATCGGAATGGCGGGATACAGTTTTTCACCCATGATTCCTTACACACCGTGTTCTCATCTCTGTCCTGCTGCCATGGAAACATGCTTGATGTATGAGAGCCTCCTTGTAGAGAGAGAGAGAGATTCTTCTCATCTTCCAGTCTAAAAGCAATACTGATAAAAGGATTAATTGCCCTATTGATTGCATTTGGTATGTGAGGACACCAAGAAAGAATACCATGGGGGAAGGGAGAGGGTTTTGTACTCGCAAAAAAAGAGATATTTCATAACTCATTCCTGTCTCATACAAAAATTTATTGGCGGAGAGTGAAATTGACAGCGATTTAGAGATTAGTGCTGATTGATGCAGTCAGATGTCACCTTGTAAAGTACTTGAAGCAGCTATTATAGGGACCATCACTAGTTAGAGCTATGCATGCAAAGAGAATAAATGCAAACCTTTCAATTTGTGCAGGAGTCGTGTAGAAGTGGATGTTTCTCATTAACCTCCGATCACTTTTGATAAAATCTTGTCAAAACTTAAAGCTGACCTAGAGGGCTAGATACCTTTGCCATTGGAGAAGGATTGCTAAGTTTATTGATATCTATTATTGATGCATAATTGCAAATCTTTTTTCTTCCACTTCACTCCCCTCCTCTTCTGATGGTGTTGGCTCTTACAATTCCAGTCAGTCTCTGGTACATCACCCAAGTGACCAGTCTTAATGTGTGAGCCCAAACAGTGAGTAATGGAAGACAATTCAACCATGGAGAGCATCACATTGAAACTTTAACCTTTCCTCACTTAATATCCACATGTGTCCTTTCAAGTAGGAATCATGGGATAACTACCAGGAGGAGAACTCTGGCTGATTTCCACCACCCCCAATCTCCCCCCCCCCCCCCCCCCCCCCCCCCCCAACCCCGCCCGGGTCAATTGTTGCCCCATCTTGAATGGCGAGCAGGACCTAATCGTTCAAATATTGTTTAAATCGAGTTTCCCTGTTTCAAATTACAGCACTGTACATTTAAAGTGTGCTCTACTCGCTGGCACATTATCCAAAATATAAGATCTACTGTTGTACTTTTAAACAGAAAAACGTACTACTATACTCGGAGTTACAATTTGTAAACAATAGCACTTGAAACATTTAGAATACAGAGGTTCAGTTGAACATCAGAGGTTGGACTCACTTTCTGCCAAGACAATTGATCAAGGAGCTGAGATCAATGATGTTTGATAACCCCCATAAATTTCACAGTTTGCACACTTCAAGCGTGCAAGATGTAAAATGTGTGCTGATTAATGAGCTACAAATCAATAGGGATTAGAAAATCTGTGTATCTGACACTATTTGGATTCAGAACATGAGGTATTGAACCATAGAACCATAGAAAAGATACTGCACAGAAGGGGACCATTCGGCCCATCGTGTCCGCGCCGGCCTGAAGAACAACCAGGTGCCCATTCTAATCCCATCTTCCAGCTCCTGGTCCGTGGCCCTGCAGCTTACAGTACTTTAGGTGCAGGTCCAGGTACTTTTTAAAAGAGTTGAGGGTCCCTGCCTCTACCACCAATTCGGGCAGCGAATTCCATACACCCACCACCCTCTGGGTAAAAATTTTTTTCCTCATGTCCCCTCTAATCCTTCTGCCAGTCAGCTTAAATCTATGTCCTCTAGTTCTTGAACTCTCCGCTAGGGGAAACAGGTACTTCATGTCTACTCTATCTGGGCCCCTCATAATTTTGTACACCTCAATCAAGTCACCCCTCAGTCTCCTCTGCTCCAAGGAAAACAACCCCAGCCTATCCAATCTCTCCTCACAGCTGCAATTTTCAAGCCCTGGCAGCATTCTTGTAAATCTTCTCTGCACTCTCTCCAGAGCAATTATGTCCTTCCTGTAATGTGGTATTGCTGCATCAGACATTGGTTCCAATACAGTTGCAATGGGGAAATCCAGGGACATAAGAACCTAAGAAATAGGATCAGGAGTAGGCCATAAGGCCCCTCGAGCCTGCTCCGCCATTCAATCAGATCATGGCTGATCTTCAACCTCAACTCCACTTTCCCACCTGATCCCCATATCTCTTGATTCCCTTAGAGTCCAAAAATCTATCGATCTCAGTCTTGAATATACTCAACGACTGAGCATCCACAGGCCTCTGGAGTAGAAAATTCCAAAGATTCACCATCCTCTGAGTGAAGAAATTCCTCCTCATCTCAGTTCTAAATGGCCGACCCCTTATCCTGAGACTATGACCCCTAGTTCTCGACTCTCCAGCCAGGGGAAACAGCCTCTCAGCATCTAAGGGAAAGGAAATTAGGACTAAGGAATTGTAGAGTACTAGGTGACCTGACTATATCCACTAGAGCATTGTATATGAAGTCAAAGCTATTTGTCATTTAATGCTAAGCTTTCTCTCTGGAAGTAAACCCTCTTGAAGTGTCATTGGTGAGTCACAGTGCGCCAATTCAAATAGTTGGTTCTATCTCCCTGAACTCTGATTTCGTATCATCGGGTTATATTTTTCATGTGAAAAACAATGCATCAACCCACTACAACTATGTCCTACCTGATTGGGGTCGGAGGTGGTCCCAAAAGACGCTTATTCTGCATGACAGCATCTTAGCTACTTCACAGTACTTGCAGTGAGTGGCAGCTTCTCAAAACATGAGACTCTTGTGTCTTTTTGAATGTTTCTAAGGCACAACAGAGAATTTGTTTTCGTGTTCGTCAAGGTGAGGCACATTAGTTCTGGGAAATGGAACCCTTTCCCTTTTTTGGGTGCCCATTGTCGGCATCCAGAACTCCCAGTCTTCAGTATAATACGGTCAAATGTGCAGTAAGTTTATCTTTTACTCTGTTCCAGTGGAATTCTTTAAAGCAACTGGCTTCTCTTGTGGCCCTCAGCAGACCCGCTCTGTGTCTGTGAACCAGAATTCAGTCTGCCTACTCTGGGGTGATAAATTTTTTTTTTAAATGTAAGAATTTAAAATAAAAGCACAAGCGGTTCCTTTATGGTAGGATCTGTGAGAATGGTTGTCGACAAAAGGAAAGTGATTATCCCTGCTCTCCACAACCTCAGAAAAGCATCCCGTACTGCACCAGCGCAAATTTCCTATTTCTAATCTTGTTTTGCTGAGTGAGAATGCCAGTTTGATGACGGTCATTGCCAAATTATTGGAGTCTTTTGTTGTGGATCATGCCCGCTAGGAACGAGCTTAAGACTGCTCAATTTTATTTCAGCTAGGGCCCTTTCAGCTGATATTTTCATCCCATCAACCTTCGTCAAATTTCAGGGCAGAAAGGTCACTGAATTTCTTCTCACGTTCCTTCTTCTCCTCCCTCCCCCTTGCTCAATTAACCTGGCGTGCGCTTGCGCACAAACATTTTTTTTTATATGTATAGCTTTGTGACATAATGTGCATGAAGATTCATATAACCCAAGATTCAGACTCATTTATGTAATGATCACAACAAAAATGTGCCACACACCCAGATGATGTTTCTAATGAAATGTCAAACATGATAATTATTGGGGATGCCAGCACATTCTGAGGTTACTAATGCCCAAGTTGTGAATAATACAGTAAGTAAGTCAGGGGATTCCACACTATGGTCTCAAGTCCTGGTAGCCTGGCCTTCTTAAAGCCAGACAGTTAACCCCTGTTTGCATTTGATATTTATTGTTTGTCCTGTTTGAATCTCTTTGTTTTTGGGTGGGGGGAGGGAGAGTGGGGCGATGCAGAGATCGCTCTGCACAAGCATGTGGGCAGGCAGCTGCAGTTATACTGCCTGCTTACAGCTCCTGGAGGGGGGAGTGGAAACACAGAGTTCTGCGCTTGCTTGCTCAAACGTGTGGAGCTCTGCGATGAAATTTCAAATGATGGTGGTGTAGCTCCTCTCTGGCTACAAACACAGTAAAATGGGCTGCTTCAGTCAGTTACATTTGCAGCAATTATACTGCGGCCAGCACATGGCATTAATGGTGCAGAGTCACTTTTCAGGTGTTCTTGCTGCCAACGGTTACAACTGCATGGTCATCGGAATTCAGGTACGTGGTTGTTCCAGAGTCTGTGTTAATGAGCGCTCTACGGACCCCAGAGTAGCTAAACTGATTCTGACTTATTGGTTCAATGGCGGGAACACTAAATTGGAATTTGAAGGCCCTGTCTGGGACCTGAAGGTGGGGTCTTAGCTTAAGAAAATAAATTAGTTGTGTTTTGGGGGTGGGGATTTTGGAACTGTGCTTGTGAGTGGAAGTTCTCTAGTGCCTGCAATGTACAGCAAATCTTTAAAAGTCAGCTGTAGTGAAGGTAAGCCAGGGATTTTTAAAGGCAAGAAGTGTGGCATGTATCTTGGCCAAAACAATCCAAGACATGGTGATGAGGAGAATCAAAAGGAATTATTTTTGGTTTTAATTTAGAGTTACTAGAAAATGTGTGTGCACTTTGCATTAAACAAATGATCAAAAGACTGAGTTATGCATGTCCTTCCCATTTTTGACTTGATTAGTAAGGTTAAGAATTTTAGAGACCAATTTGTGATGTTTGCCACTTATAATTGCAGCCTTGACCTTCATGCTGCCCTTTTATATTGATGATGTGGAGATGCCGGTGATGGACTGGGGTTGACAATTGTAAACAATTTCACAACACCAAGTTATAGTCCAACAAATTTATTTTAAATTCCACAAGCTTTCGGAGGCTTCCTCCTTCCTCAGGTGAACGGTGTTCAGGTGTTCACCTGAGGAAGGAGGAAGCCTCCGAAAGCTTGTGGAATTTAAAATAAATTTGTTGGACTATAACTTGGTGTTGTGAAATTGTTTACAATTTTATATTGATGTTATTGAAGCGTTTGTGCCACCAATTCCTGAGATGTAAACCTGTTGGATTCACTAAATCCGGCCCCTACCCAGAACCGGAAAGTGGCTAAGGAACTGGTGGCACAAATATCCCACTGACATCAATACAAAAGCAGATATTCCACTGATAGAATTTTTAAAAAATTTACGTTATAACTACTTTTTCTTGACTCATTGTAATACCTCACGATCAAGAGACGACTCAGTCACATATTGCTCAGTGCCTTAATACTGTATAATTTCTGTCAGGACAAACAAAATAATCATTTAGGAAAGCTAACTTTACCAGTTTACTAGGGAAAGATAAGAGCGTTGGGAAGAAGTTCACTTTAATTCTGTACTGTACAGTTAAATGTCTAAATTTCGACTCCATCATCCCAAAGTACAAGAAACCGTGTTTTGTTGGGAATGTTATGAATGGAACATTTTGGTTTGTGATTAGTTGGGGGGAGGTTGATTTAGACGTTTTGACTGCTGTACAGTAAAGTATTTGTATTGAAATTCTTTCTGAAATTCTTATCTTTCTCCAGTAAGCTGGTAAGAAAGAAAGACTTGCATCTATATAGCACCTTTCATGACCTCTGGACATCCCAAGGTGCTCTACAGGCCAATGAAGTACTTTTGGTAGTCATTGAAGGGTAGTGGAGTATAGCAATTCAGAATTTGTCATTCTTGTAGAACTTGCAAATGTGGTTTACAGTGTCTGAGAATATTAGCTTAATAACAATGAGTTATACTTTCCTGCACTTAATTGTATTTTGATCAATTTTTATCACTCCCTTAACTTGTAATTTATTTATCGATGTTTAGTTTAATCTGCGTCCAGAGCCATTCCTTGGCTCTGAGACCTTTTGTGTAACTGGCTGCATGAGAATAATGCAGATTGCCTTCCCGTCTCATTTTCCATTCCTCTCTGTAGGGAGTGTTTCATCCCTACTTGGTTTAGGATCAGAACTTACAGTGTAATGAATGATGGACAAGAGTCTGTCTGTTATCAGATTGTGAGGTATCGCTCTTGTAAATCATGGTTCTTGTTTTAATAATAAAGAATAATGCATTAAAAAATACTTCACTGTAATAATCTATACTTGGTTCAAGTGCGTTTCTGAACTACCTGGAGATTATTACTCTGAATCATAGAAATTTACGGCACAGAAGGAGGCCCTTCGGCCCATTGTGTCTGTGCCAGCTAAAAAAGAGCTATCCAGCCTAATCCCACTTTCCAGCTCTTGGTCCTTAGCCTTGTAGGTTATGGCACTTCAATTGCATATCCAAGTACTTTTTAAATGTGATGAGGGTTTCTGCCTCTACCATCTTTTCATGGAATGAGTTCCACACCCCACCACCCTCTGGGTGAAAAGAATTCTCCTCAGCTCCCATCTAATCCTTCTACCATTTACTTTAAATCTATGCCCCTGGTTATTGATCTCTCTGCTAAGGGAAATAGGTCTATCTAGACCCCTCATAATTTTGTACACCTCAATGAAATCGCTCAGCTTCCTCTGTTCTAAAGAAAACAACCCCAGCCCATCCAATCTTTCTTCATAGCTAAAATTCTCCAGTCCTGGCAACATCCTCGTAAATCTCCTCTGTACCCTCTCTAGTTCAATCACATCTTTCCTGTAATGTGACCAGAACTGTATGCAGTACTCTAGCTGTGGCCTAACTAATGTTTTGTACAGTTCTAGTATATTCTGTGCCTTGGCTAATAAAGGAAAGTATCCCGTATGCCTTCTTAACTGCCTTATCTACCTGTCCTGCTACCTCCAGGGATCTCTG
Source organism: Heptranchias perlo (assembly GCF_035084215.1). Lineage (NCBI taxonomy): Eukaryota > Metazoa > Chordata > Chondrichthyes > Hexanchiformes > Hexanchidae > Heptranchias > Heptranchias perlo. The sequence continues at coordinate 34,720,256 of NC_090326.1, read as the reverse complement.
GACATGTACTCCAAGGTCCCTCTGTTCCTCCCAATTATTGTGTATTCCCTTGCCTTGTTTGCCCTCCCCAAAGCATTACCTCACACTTCTCTGGATTGAATTCCATTTGCCACTTTTCTGCCCTACTGACCAATCTATTGATATCTTCCTGCAATCTACAGCTTTCCTCCTCACTATCAACCATACGGCCAATTTTTGCATGAATCTTCAAACTTAATCATGGCCCCTACATTTAAGTCTAAATCATTGATATATACCACAAAAAGCAAGGGTACTGAACCCTGCGGAACCTCACTGGAAACAGCCTTCCAGTCACAAAATCACCTGTCGACCATTACCCTTTGCTTCCTGCCACTGAGTCAATTTTGGATCCAACTTGCCACTTTCCCTTGGATCCCATGGGCTTTTACTTTCCTGACTAGTCTGCCATGTGGGACCTTGTCAAAAGCCTTGCTAAAATCCATGTACTTTTTTTTCGTGCCCTCTCTTTGCTTTCCTAATTGCCTTTTTAATTTCATCCCTGCACTTTCTATACTCCTCTAGACTTTCTGCAGTATTGAGCTCTTGGTATCTGACATAAGCTTCCTTTTTTTGCCTTATCCTACCCTGTATGCTCCTTGACATCCAGGGGGCTCTAGATTTGGGAGTCCCACTCTTTTTCTTTGTGGGAACATATTTGCTCTGAACCCTCATTATCTCCTCAAATACCTCCCACTGCTCTGACACTGATTTACCTTCAAGTAGCTGTTTCCAGTCCATTTTTGCCAAATCACATCTCAGCTTAGTAAAATTCACCTTTCCCCAGTTGAGAACTTTTACTCCTTTCTATCTATGTCCTTTTCCATAACTACGCTAAATCTAACTGAATTATGATCACTACCAGCAAAATGCTCTCTCACTGATACTCCTTCCACCTGCCCAGCTTCATTCCCTAAAATTAAGTCCTGAACTGTCCCCTCTCTTGTTGGGCTTCCTACGTACTGACTAAAAATGCATTAAGGAGAACTTTTTAAAGAATTCTGCACCCTCTACCCTTCTACACTGATTCTATCCCAGTTAATATTGGGGTAGTTGAAATCCCCTACTATTTATTGCCCTATTGTTTTTGCACTTCTCAGAAATTTGGCTATATATTTGCTCTTCTATTCCCTCTGACTATTTGGGGGTCTATAGTACACGTCCAGCAGTGTGACTGCCCCTTTTTTGTTCTTCAGTTCCACCCATATGGCCTCATTTGATGATCCTTCAAACATATCATCCCTCCTCGTGGCTGATAGTGAAAGTCAATGGATCATGGCATTTGACTTTTTAAAGTTGTTGTCTGTTAAGCTGTAGTTTGGCCGAAATTAACCTAAATGATTACCGGCAGCAAGATCCAATATTTAGGCAAGTTTATAAATCATGGTATGTGATAATTAAACCATAAAAATTCTGGCTGTTGAGGTCTTAAACCAAATGCATGGAATTCCTCCCCAAACTGTCTGTAGCCCTGATTGCACAATGACAATCTGACAATTTTTGCAAGCAACCTGATCAACAAAATTTAATTATTGTTCTAAAAGAACTATTGTGTTTTTTTAATGAAATACTTTTAACATGGCTATTCAGGCAGAGTCCAGAATTCAAATATGTTTAATGTGTTACTGCTTCTAATTATGGCGTTACTGGTTCTAATTATTGCATATGAATCCTTTTAAGATAATAAATACAATACTGAAGCTGGGTACTGGCACAGTTTACTTTTTATTCACGACACACAGTGAGCATTGCTAGGGTAGGGGGTTGAGTCAGGCATCCTTGAAAAGGCCTGACCAATGGTGTTTGCTTCCTGCTGCCCCGCCCACCCAGTGAGTGTAGGTCGCTTCTTGATTTGCTGTCTTCAGTGCTGATCTGGGACACAAGCCAGCCTGGTTTTAGCACCTAATGGCTTACCCAAGTACTTAATTCAGCTGAACATAAATTTATCAGCCAGTGGGTTCTATTGTTTTATTGTATTAATAACAACTGGGTTCATTGGAATGTTGATGCCATTACAGAATGAGATGAAAAATTCTATACACACACACACTCACACACACACACACACACACACACACACAGTAGAAGCAAAAATAATGTTTGAAATTGTGAATCATTACCACAAAAGATTGCAGTTTGCCCTAAAATTGATCCAATGTTGAAGAAATTACAATGGACTTTTGAGTCACTTTGGAGCTCTAGGATTGGTATTCAGGATTGAGAAAGATGATAATACTATTATGATGAGACACCTGGATATGGAACTGCCACATATACTGGCTGAGTAGCTATCTTCTGGCCATGAAACCTAGCATCGCCCTCCACTACGCTGTCAGCAAGTGAAAGGAATTTGCAGTGTCTCCTCTATGGGTAGAAAAACTATGAGGAGTGCTTTATGTTGAAAATACCTTTTCTCCTTTTCTTTCCACAAATGTATCTGCCTTGAGAGGGGGCTGTAGTGCTATAAATGGCCAGCTCTTGGGGTACAATACATATTTGATGGTTGTTCAGATTTAATGTCTTTAAATAGCTTTAATACATTTTTGGTCTTCAGTTTATTAGTTGGGCTCCTGTCTTGGTTGAAGTATGAAGGACCTGAGGCTTACTTGTTGTGGTAATACTAGCAAAATACTATAATCCACATTTAATTGGAATCAAAATATTAAGATTTTAGGAATGAAAAAAGGCATTGGATTCATTCTCTCTGTTTCAGAATTGAATCTGACCATTTTTCTTAGATCATTTTCCTACCCCAAAACAGTTGAATGCACCATTTTCATGATTTAACTGGTGAATCTCCTGTGACCGTGCTCATGGTTAGACAGAGGAAATAGCATGGAATTCACCTGTGTTTGTTGTAACAGGCTAAGAAAGGTTACAGTGCCACCTATGGAGCAAGTAGGTATAGCAGTCATTCTTGGATCTTTATGGATGCATGAATTTAGATGGACCGAATGATCTTCCTCATTATGATTATCTTGTGATCTTGCAATTCTGTTTTATTTTTGTTGGGGGAAACACCTGCATCCGCACCCGCACCCACTGGACGTGGGTATCCCGCTGGATGTCAACCCAGAATTCAGAGCCGGAGCTCCGGTCTCCACTAGCTGGGACTATCTGGAATGGGGTTCGAACCCTGCACCTTCTGCTTCAGAGGTGGGAATGTTACCACTAAGCAAAATACTCAATCCATTATTTTCCAGTGAAACCCTCTTTTTGCTTCAAATAGATGATTATTATGTTTGAACCCAAGGATCTTGTTATCTGTGCCTCTCCCTTTTTCTGCAATATGCTCTTACAACAGTAATTAATTTTAACAAAATGAACTGTTGCAAGGAACAGGAAAATAACAATGTCTCCAAATCCTTAATGCTTGCAGATATTGATAGTAACTCATAAATTTTTTACTTGGCTAGTTTGAAAGAAACATTTGCATTTATATAGCACCTTTCACATCCCAAAGTGCCATAAAGCCAATTAGCATTGACCAGTTAATCTATTTTTGGTGGTGTTGATTGACGGATAAATGTTGGCCAGGACACTGGGAGAGTTCCCCTGTTCTTCGAATAGTACCATGGAATCTTTTAGATACACCCGAACGGATGATGAGGACTCAGTTTAACTTCTCATCCAAAAGATGGCACCTCCAACAATGCAACACTCCCTCAGTACTTCACTGAAGTGTCAGCCTGGATTAAGTGCTGATGTCCTGGATTGGGGCTTGAACCCATAATCTTCTGACTCAGCTTTGGCTCAGCGGTAGCACTCGCATCTGAAACCTGGAGCGTGCTTTCTGATGTTTGCCGTGGTCGTGCTCCAGCTAAACATCAGTGGTTTGCCCAATGGCTGTGATCCAGCAAATTTACTGGAACAGCATATCACATGACTGACATGAGATGAAAATATTACGCACAATTACTGATACAGAAAGGTTTGTATTCACCTCCACTTCACAGAGCTTAATTAATGTGCAATTAACTTCTTCTCTCCACAAATCCCTTTTCTCTAGCTCCCATGATGGAATTGCAGCGTTTCCTAATAATCTGGGCATGCTATTTGCATTTCCCATGGTGCATCTCTTTTACACACACAGTTTATCAGCAGGAGCTGCTCAGCCCACAGGCCATGGGACTGAAGCAGGACTTGTACCCCGGGTCCGAGAGCGAGAGAACACGCGCGAGCCAGACCTGTGCGAAAGAAACTTCCTCGAGGCATTTTCAAATTTATATGACTAATTTCATGAGTACATTTTTAACGATTTTTAAAAGAAATCATTTATTATGTGATTCCTATAAATGTTATTTTTTTGCTGTATGTACTGAGCTGGCTGAGGGAAAAATGGTGGCCGAAGGCGGTTTGAAGAAATTATTTGAGTGACCTGATTGGTTTTGGGGTAGTTATTTCCTCGTTCCTGATTGGTTGTGGTAGTATGTGAATGTTTAGGGAAATCTGTAAGGGTAACTGATCACTGACGATAATCATTGAGGTATGATGGACCAAATTAAAGTGACATTCAGATCTAAAGTGTGGCACGTGCTATAAGAAAGACTTAATTATACAGAAAAATGACAAACTTATTTACTTAGGTTTATTTATTCTATTCACCACTCACTAGTAATGTTGCTGCAAAGCCAACCCAGGCATCTCAAGACAGTTGCTTGCTTGGTTTTTCACTAACTTAAATTGACAGTTTGTGGAAAATGAGCAATGTTGATCATTTTTAGACTTGGTGAAAAAAAGTTACTTGAAGTGCCATAATTGGACTTCGTTCGGTGGTTTGCTTTAATGACAGTTCCCATTAATTTTCCTATGAATCGGAGCCTGTACTTTTTCTGTAGTCTCTTTTTGCTGAGGTGCATGGCCTGAGGGTTAAAAATTATCCTACTTACAGTAACCTGTCTTGACAAAATTTGGATTGTTTTATGTCCATGATTGCATAATTTAAAATAGGTTTTGAAAATGCTGCACTCAAGATGGGAGTCACATATTCAATTAAAAGCGATTGTGTTGACCAGGGAGACAGAGCGTGTATAGTAACCATTAGAAGGGGACATTGGATTTTGATAGGCTAATGTTTGGTTGCAAAGTTGACAATTGTGAATGCATCACAAGGAACAGGAAAGGCTAGTGTTGAATGGGGTGTGATCAGATTGTCAGGCCTAAAATGCAGACGATGTAGATTTACAGCTCTTATCAAACATCTTTGGTTGTCATCTTTGTGTTTATAGATAGTGAATACTGTGGTGCAATCACCTCTGTCTTCCATGCTTACTTTTAAAGCCAGTGCATGTTTCCAGATCACTAAATGAGTATTTAAAAAATCAGTTTTTGTCGATCTGTGAAGCATAGTAAATGAACTTGACTTCGAGCTTAGACCCATGTAAATTCTGAAAAATATGCATTATGACTATAAAGTTCAAGATTGCTGATTGATTTCTGAGAAGTATTTCATTCTAATTGCTGCAAACACCATTGCAAAAAGGATCTTGCATAGAATGTACAGCACAGAAACAGGCCATTTGGCCCAACAGATCCATGCCGGTGTTTATGCTGCACACGAGCCTCCTCCCTCCCTGCTTCATTTAGCCCTATCAGCATATCCTTTTCTATTCCTTTCTCCCTCATGTATTTGTCCAGCTTCCCCTTAAATGCATCTATGCTAGTCGCCTCAACTACTCCTGTGTTAGCGAGTTCCATATTCTAACCACTCTCTGGGTAAAGAAGTTTCTCCTGAATTCCCTATTGGATTTATTAGTGACTGTCTTTATAGTTATGGCCCCTAGTTCTGGTCTCCTCCACGAGTGGAAACATCTTCTCTACGTCTACCCTATCAAACCCTTTCATAATCTTAAAGACCTCTATCAGGTCACCCCTCAATCTTCTCTTGTCTAGAGACAAGATCCCCAGCCTGCTCAATCTTTCCTGATAGGTAAAACCTCTCAGTTCTGGTATCATCCATGTAAAATTTTTTGCACCTTCTCCAGTGTCTCCATATCCTTTTTATAATATGGAGACCAGAACTGTTCACAGTACTCCAACTGTGGTCTACATGGTTCTATACAAGTTTAACATAACTTCTCTGCTTTTCAATTCTATCCCTTTAGAAATGAACCCAGTGCTTGGTTTGCTTTTTTTATGTCCTTATTAATCTGTGTCGCTACTCTTAGTGATTTGTGTATCTGTACCCCCAGATCCTTCTGCTCCTCTACTCCATTTTGACTTATTATCCAAGCAGTATTTGGCCCTCTTATTCTTCCTACCAAAATGTAATACCTCACACTTACCTATATTGAAATTCATTTGCCAATTACATGCCCATTCTGCAAATTTATTAATGTCGCCTTGTATTTTGTCGCAGTCCTCCTCGGTATTAACTATACCTCCCAATTTGGTATCATTCGCAAATTTTGAAATTGTGCTTCTGATTCCCGAATCTATGGTGAGCAACAGTGGTCCCAGCACCGATCCTTGTGGAACACCACTATCGACCTTTTGTCAGTCTGAGTAACTACCGTTAACCCCTTTCTGTTTTCTGTTTTGTAGCCAGCTTGCAATCCATTCTGCTACTTATCCCCTGATTCCACCTTAGTCATGAATCTACTATGCGGTACCTTCTCGAAGGCCTTTTGAAAATCCAAATATATTACATTTACTGCATTACTCTTGTCTACCCTTTCTGTTACTACTTCAAAGAATTCAATAAGGTTTGTCACGCATGACCTTCCCTTTTGAAATCCGTGCTGACTATTCTTTATCATATTTTTGGTTTCTAGATGTTTCTCTATTACATCTATGAGTAAAGATTCTGCTATCTTTCTTACCATCGATGCTACGCTAATTTGTCTGCAGTTCCCCGGACTGGTTATATCTCCCTTTTTAAATATAGGAATCACATTAGCTGTCCAACACTATTCCCTTTTCTAATGAATTTTTATATATATATATGTAATAGTGCCTCTGATATCTCTTCCCTAACTTTTAGTAGGCGTGGAATCAATCCATCCAGACCAGGGGTTTTATCCTCTATAAATTTAATTAGTTTATCAATTATCTCTTCCCTTTCTATCTTAAATGTCTTTATATCTTTTTTGATCGCTTCTTCTAATGTCCTGCCCTCCCAGTAAATACGGAGGCAAAGTAATTATCTAATATTTCTACCATTTTGCTGTCATTAACTGTGAGTTTACTATGTGTATTCCTTAGTGGCCCTATCTCTATCCTGATTTTCCTTTTGTTATTTATGTGTCCGTAGAATACTTTATTTCTTTTTATATTCTGTGATAATTTAATTTTGTAGTTTCTCTTTGCCTTCCTAATTGTTTTTTTTTATCTTCTTTCCTAATCTTTTCGTATTCCCTTTTGTCATCCTCTCTTGTCTATGTACTTAGTGTATGCCTTTTTCTTTAGTTTCAATTTTGCCCATATGTCTTTATTCATCCATGGTGTATCATTACTAGCTAGTTTGTTCTTGCTTTTTAGTGGGATGTAGTTCTCCTGAACTCTCTTGATCACTGTTTTAAATGTTTCCCACTGCTGTTCTATTTCTTTGTTTATCAGTGATTTTTTCCAGTTTATTTTCCCTAGTTCCATTCTAGATCTTGGTTGACTGGTCTGCCTGTTGAACCCATAGCTTCAGACTTCTATATTGGACTGTTTCAGATATCTTGCTTATGCTACTGTAAATAGCTGTCCTCATGAATAACACTGTTAATAGTTTAGCCTATTACAAAAAGTGTCTGGTGTGGCAGGTACTGTCCATCTTCTGAAGTGATGTACAATGTAGTGGAATTCTTGTGTATGACCCAGTAGCAATAAATAGGATTGTTTGCTTAGGGCATACTTTATCCCATATGGTAAACATATAAAAGTCAGAGTTCAGATCATAGTAAGCACAGGCTTGAAGTGCAAGCAAGAAAATAGTATTGTGAATAAGCCTGAAATCATAAAATTTAATTCAATTCAATAAATGTTACTTCAGAATGGTAAACACAAACAATGCTTTACAGACAAAATATTTACTATTAAATAAAAATATGAAGCACAAAAGTTTGACATACTAAAGGAACTATCTTTTAGTTATCTAATTGTACCAATAATGTGGTTCATGTCTGTAGTGTGTTTTCCTGCTGTATTTACTTCTGATGATTCTTGATGCCTTCTGCTGAAATTGCCTTGAGCCCATTGTTTTGAGGTGGAACATGCAGCTACTTGTGCAGGGCTATATATTGGGCCAAAACTGTTACTGATGTGGCTTGTCATTCGACTGTTCCTTTGCTGCTGCTTCCAGCCAGTGCTGGGGTTATATCCTTACAGTGCTCACTGATCTGCCTGAACTCAGCAGTAGGAGGTTTTTGAATCTCTTGTTTGCTAATTTTTGGAACCATTTCCTTTTCTGTGGTTTTCTCCAACAATTGTTCCACATTCATTTGTAATACATATATATTCTCAATTCCAAAATCATTTGTGAAAACCAATGCAAAATATTTATTTAATAACTTCGCCATATCTTCATCCTCCACAATTCGACACCATCCCCCATCCCTGACTGGTCCTACTCTCTTTTTAACTTTACTGTTAGATGCTTGTAAAAGTCCTTACTATTTCCCTTTACATTATCTGGCAACTTTTTTTTAACCCTTTTATTCTTCCTTTTCACCTCCCCACCACACTTTGCCTCATAATTTTCTTCAATATTGTTGGGCCTAATTTTATCATGCATCCCTTTGAAGTTTCAGTTTGGTATTAAATCTCTCAATTTATCCACAGAACTCTGTTCTCTGATGTAACCCCATTTCGCCTTATAGGGATATATTTATTTGGACTCTTAATCCATCTTTTTGAAGATTTCCCACTGCTGATCTATCAACCTGTTTGCTAACTTTTCTGCCCAGTTACCTTTTGCCTGATACCTCCTTATCTATGCATTTTTCCAGTCCAGCACCTGTATCTTTGACTCTTCATTATTCCTTTCTCTTTCGACAGTGAATCTAACTATGTTGAGATCACTATTTTTGAATTGTTCTCCTACTCTCACTGCATTTATTTGCTTCTCATCATTTCCCAGAACTAAATCAAGCAATGCTTCTTTCCTTGTTTGGACTAAAAACGTCCTGGATGCATTCCAAAAAGTGCTATTTTCCTTCAGATTTCTTAACTCTATCCATATGAATTCTGTCTTAACACAACTCTCCAGCCCATCCTTGCTCTCTAGTGCTGTGAAAGAATCCTTTTCTAACTCGGCTACCCCGCTCCCCCTTTTTTCTTACTCTGTCCCCCCTGAATCTTTTGTTAGCTGCGCCTCCAGCCAAACTGTTCCAGTACAGCTAAAACACTGGCATCTACCCGCCAATGTGGAAAATTGCCCAGGTATGTCCTGTCCACAAAACAGGACAAATCCAATCTGGCTAATTACCACCTCATCAGTCTACTCTCAATCATCATCAAAGTGATGGAAGATGTCGTCGACAATGCTATCAAGTGGCACTTACCAATAACTTGCTCACCGATGCTCAGTTTGGGTTCCACCAGGACCACTGAGCTCCAGACCTCATTACCGCCTTGGTCCAAACATGGACAAAAGAGCTGAATTCCAGAGGTGAGGTGAGAGTAACTGCCCTTGACATCAAGGCAGCATTAGACCGAGTGTGGCACCAAGGAGCCCTAGTAAAATTGAAGTCAATGGGAATTGGGGGAAAACTCTCCAGTGGCTGGAGTCATACCTAATGCAAAGGACAATGGCATTGGTTGTTGGAGGCCAATCATCTCAGCCCCAGGACATTGCTGCAGGAGTTCCTCAGGATAGAGTCCTAGGCCCAACCATCTTCAGCTGCTTCATCAATGACTTTCCCTCCATCATAAGGTCAGAAATGGGGATGTTCACTGATGATTGCTCAATGTTCATTTCCATTCGCAACCCCTCAGATAATGAAGCAGTCCATGCCGACATGCAGCAAGACATGGACAACATCCAGGCTGGGCTGATAAGTGGCAAGTAACATTCGCGCCAGACAAGTGCCAGGCAATGACCATCTCCAACAAGAGTGAGTCTAACCACCTCCCCTTGACATTCAACGGCATTACCATCGCCGAATCCCCCACCATCAACATCCTGGGGGTTACCATTGACCAGAAACTTAACTGGACCAGCCACATAAATACTGTGGCTACAAGAGCAGGTCGGAGGCTGGGTATTCTGCAGCGAGTGACTCACCTCCTGACTCCCCAAAGCCTTTCCACCATTTACAAGGCACAAGTCAGGAGTGTGATGGAATACGCTCCACTTGCCTGGATGAGTGCAGCTCCAACAACACTCAAGAAGCTCGACACCATCCAGGACAAAGCAGCCCGCTTGATTGGCACCCCATCCGCCACCCTAAACATTCACTCCCTTCACCACCGGCACACAGTGGCTGCAGTGTGTACCATCCACAGGATGCACTGCAGCAACTCGCCAAGGTTTCTTCGTCACCACCTCCCAGACCCGTGACCTCTACCACCTAGAAGCACAAGAGCAGCAGGGATGGGGACAACACCACCTGCACGTTCCCCTCCAAGTCACACACCATCCCGACTTGGAAATATATCTCTGTTCCTTCATCGTCGCTGGGTCAAAATCCTGGAACTCCCTTCCTAACAGCACTGTGGGAGAACCTTCATCACGCGGACTGCAGCGGTTCAAGAAGGCAGCTCACCACCACCTTCTCGAGGGCAATTAGGGATGGGCAATAAATGCTGGCTTTGCCAGCGACGCCCATATCCCATGAACAAATAAAAAAAAGTTCAGCTCCCAGTCCTGTCCTAGTGCCTAATTGCTGAAACTCCGTTTGCAGGACTGCAATTCCTTCTCTTCCTATGTCATTGGTTCCCCAATAAGAACCAAGACTTCCGCCTGTTTCCCTTCACACAAGTCTTTTGCACTTGCTCAATGTTATCTGTTACCCTGGCATCTGGGAGGTAATGCACCATTCGGGACTTGATTGCAACTGCAACAGGATCTGTCTAATCCCCTGAATATGGAACCTCCTATTACTACTGCATTTCTACACTTCAATTCCTCCCTCTTTGGCAACTTCTTGATCCATGGTGTTGTGGTTTTGCTTGGTTGCTATTCTATGAGATGTTGTCCTGGTCACTTACCTGATTGACAATTCAACACTCTCAGGCGATCCATGCACTGCCTCCTGACTTTCTTACTGTTCATTCATTCAGTAGTCTCAGTATTACCTCAATTGCATTGATATCTTTAATAATTCACATTTAAAAGCATACCATATATATTTCCTCCATCTTCATATTAAGACATAGTAATTACTTTGCTGTTATTTTCCAAGTTCTTTTTGTAGATCATCTTCCATGTTCTCATAGCAATGGACCCCAAGTTGACCAGTCAGTTACCAAGCTGTCACTCCCTTTGTGTCCGGTGCAAGTCCTGTCCCTGAGCTCAAAAAGTTCAGCACACATTTCAGGAGCACTGCTTATAAGGACCTCCACGTTCTGGTGAATGAAATGGCCTTTCCTACAACTTCATTGCAAACTTTACATGCTGCAAAGCTGAATGTGTATAGCACAACGGTCAAAAAATACTCTCACACTTTGCATTTCGTCTGACCGTTTTACTAACAAATGCACAAAAGGGTTAAAGTACACATGCACATGCCATACGAATACGAGTATTGCAATCACATGCCCCCTAACGATGGTGTCTATTACTCATTTTCTATTTAGTAATTAAAAATGCAATTAGCCACATGTGGCTAGTGGCTAATGTACTGGAGCACACTGAAATAGACCAATCAAAATACCTTGATAGAAGGAGCTGCTCAGGAGTCTAGTAGAAGTATAAAAAAGTGCTGTGAAATGGTAACCACTGGGCCCTATGATAATGGCAGCTACAAGAAGATCCAGCAGTCTTTGAGGTCATTCATTGTGGCAATCTCTTATTTGAGGTTAATTTTTGAAGAAATTTTAAAGCAGTGTTCTGTGCACTGGTTATTTTATTGATTCTAACACCTAGGTTTTTTTTGTTTTTCCATTTGCTATCGAATTGGTTCACTGAGGCACATGTACCGTTATGTTTTGTAGTGCTTCGTTAGTCAGTTACACCATTTTAAGTTGAAAATTTGTAATTTCTTAAATTGAGCTTTGCACATAAAGTTATGGTTTAATATTACTCCTGCATAGCTGATGAAAGGTTTGAAAATTGTGTGGTTTTCATGAGATGTGTCCCTAAATTGTTATAGGGAGGGAAAATTGGTCAGCGAGTCATTTAGGGCTGTGCTTGCACAGACACACACAAGATATTCCGTGGCATTGCTCGTGGTGGATCAGAGGATGTGCTGTCGTGAATGGGGAAGGAAGTGTAATGGTTACCGGAAGTGAGTGCTATACTTAAGACTTCTAATATAATAAATCCTTGCTAGGGGTATGTGAAACTTATCCTGAAGACTTCTTATTGACTTCTACACCACCAGATATTTAATTAGGAAATAAACCTGTGCTTTTTACATAAAATGTGTCTGTTCTCACCTTTCACTTGTACTTAGGAGTCTGATTACTTGTATTTGAATATGTGGTGCAAGACCATTAGACGTTCTTCCTGACTTACAGACTCACCCTTTTCTACTTTACAGGGACTGTTACAGAGCATAAAATATCAGACTCACACTCTCCTTTACTGGGGTTGTTACAGTGCATAACAAATATCAGACTCTCTCACTCCTACTTTACAGGAACTGTTAAAGAGCATAAAAAATATCAGACTCACACTCTCCTAATTTACAGGGATTGTTACAGTGCATAACACACATCAGATGTTTTGGAAGTATAAAGTCAGGCTCACCATGTGTTGTACAGCATAAGTGAGTGCCTAAAACTGCAAATCGCTGCACAAGAAATTCATGCCTCATGGTCAAATTGTGAAACCCCAGGGATTATTTTTCGGGTTTCAGTTTTTACTGTGTAAGCTGCAGATCATAATCTAATGGAATGTAAAGTCAATTGAGGTTGTAAAGCTTAAAAGGAATGTGTGCCCCCACCTTGTATGGCTGCGTAATAGAAAGCAGTCGCTTTAACATCAGTCTCTGAAAACTAAGTTTGTTCAACAAAAATAAACCATGCACCCTTAGTACTGATTGGATTGTTTGACTGGGAACCTGGAGTCCAAAGAAGCTTGACATATCTGAACGGCAGCCAATAAATGTACCTGGCAAACTTCCAAGCCAGCTATCATTGTGAAAGAAATCGCCGCTGAATGACTTGTTTCAGTCCCTTTAAAGTTCAGCTGTTGGCATTTGCAATTGAGTTTCTGTGAGAGAAAACTGGTTAAACAAATTTTGTGGTGATTTTGGGATTGTCTAGAAGTAACCTCTGGTTATAACTGCAGGCATCTTTAATGGTACTGAAAGACGTACTTCTATTGATGGAGATGTAGATAGATACTTAGTTCTTGACCTTCTCTAGTCTATATTGTTTTATGACCAGGACATTAATTTTCTGTAGAAAATGTGTCTGGGAGAGATTTCAGTTTCCTTTCGAATTTAAAATGTAAGAAACATTGTATTTGTGACATTTATAATTTAATTGTTTTATAACCAAGATTTGTTTTTGGAAACTGGAATTATTAAGATATCATACAAGGCACTTTTTCCCTCTCAATGCTGTAGGTAGCTATAATTTTCACGGGTAAGAAGAAAGTGCTGGAAGCCTGAAATAAAGGAATAAGACTTGCATTTATATATCGCCTTTCAGGACCTCAGTATGTGCCAAAACGCTTTACGGCAATTTAAGTACTTTTGAAGTGTAGTCACTGTTGTAATGTAGGGAGAAATCTGAAATTGCCAGTAGACCAGCTGTAAAATAGAAAGCTAGGAACCCGAAACGTTTGCACCATTTATGTGTTTTTCTAATTTAAATGCCACTTTTATTTCTCCCCCAATCATAGGGAAAAGTTTGAGTTGACAACCTGCTACCCAGGTATTTACCAGTGCACCTGGAAACATTCAGGAGTTGCCTGATATAAGCTATTTTTCTCTTTTCCCCCTTCCTAATTGCGAGAGTGTGTGGCCTCTGCTTGCTTCCCCCCCCCCCCCTTTTTTTATTCATCAAGGTGAGAGGTGTCAGTGTTGGAGAATGGAACTACAGTATTTTGATTTCAGGGGCCTGGTGTCAGCTTCAGTTACTCCCAGGTAAGGCACAGCCATATGTGGAGCGAAACTCCCTCGTTCTTCTCTATCAATGTGCCTCCAGTGTGAATTTCTTTTTCCATTTCCCTCACCAGCCGCCCTGAGTGACATTACCAGTTAGGGACAGGTTTTTTTTTTGCTGTATATCAATGCCCTTTAGGAACTGGGCTGAGAGTGCCAAAACTCATTTCACGCAAGGTCCTTTATAGCCAACGGCTTTTATCCAATCATTTTGAGCTGGTTTTGAACCCTGGTTCCACTGAGGCACTCAGTTCCCCAAGTTTCTCTGCAGATATCTAATTGAATTTCTACTTGTCAACTGTCCAGAGCTGTGCGTTATCAGCAAATTTAATAATGCCACTGCAGACACTCTTTTCATATCATTTTATTGTATTGTAAATAGCAGAGGTCCCACTGGTTACATTTACCCAGGCAGACGATTTTCCATTTGTTAAGAGTCCGATGACCCTCTCACCTGGAGTTAGCTGCAACATTAGTACAGTTCAAACAGCTCACAGAATATTGGACCAAGTCCTTAAGTTTATTGCTATCTAGATTAAGTTTCCAGTTTGTTCTGTTCTCAGCACTGCAGCAGTGAAGGGTTCAATTTTTTGAGCAGCACAGTGGAGTGAGCGTCTGATATTTTATACTCTAACAGTCCCTGTAAAGTACGATCTTGGTTTGGAAATAATCCCAGTAAAGAACTCTTGGTACAGAGAATAAGGGCCTCAAAATACCTGTGCCTGAGGGAGGGGAGTATGGAATTTTGTGGAAGACCCTGGATCTGCCAGGGCTTTGGTTCCTTTTGGTGCCATTTCAAATCCTGGCCCTTTTGGGAGCAGATGCATAATACACCTGCCTGGGAATGAGTGGCTGTGTTACATTGCCATGTCATACAACCTATTTACCTAATTTACGCCCTTAGCAATGCAGGATACCAGGGATGCCTGTTCCTTCCTGGCAGACAGCATTTCTAGGGTTGTATTGGGGTGGAGGAGGGCGAATTTTTAAAATTCGAATGCTGTTTTCGACTAAACAATCAATCGACTGCATTGCCGAAACCGGCGGAAAAAGCCAACATAAGATTTCAAAAATGTTTGCCGTTCTTCTCAGTGCCCTAAGGACCCACTAACATGGCAACGTGCCACAGTGAAATTAACCCCCCCCAAATATTTAAGTAATCCTGGGATATCGGCTGGGGTCAGTGAGTTGTGCAGTGGGTGGACAGACGCTCCACTCCACACACACATTTCCTCCCCCCCCCCCCCCCCCCCTGCTCCTCCTGCCCCAGGTCTCTCAGCAATGCCGAGCTCAAGTATTTTGAATCCTCTCGTCCACAGGGAATGTGCTCATAGTTTTCCAATGTGCACTCAGCAAATCACCCCCAGTAAGTTAAAGTAACTTGTGGTCTGGCCTGTTAGGTGCTGGAGAAAACTTCTGGTAATGATGAAGAAGTCCATCCCTAGATTCTTGCTATTTGTTCTATACTGAGTAATTCTTGGGCCATGTGATACTGGCAAAAATGTTTAAATGTTCAGAAAAATAGTGGAGATTAGATCATCATGAATTTCTAAGGTTGTCCTGTTTTTAAAAAAATTTGTTTCTCTTTGTTTAGGATCTCTTTAAATATCTTCTCTGGTTTGAAGGATTATGTAAATACAGACTTCTTTTATAAGCAGTATGCGTTTTTGCAGTACGTGAGAAAAGTGAAAGCACTGCCAATCCTCCCTTGGCATTTCAGTCCAGCCCCTGCTGTCGGGAATTGGTTGTCATTGGGTCTGAAATGTTTCGTATTGACGTAAAAAGCAAACACGTGCAAACTTGTGCATGTCACATTAGTCATTAGGTACTATTTATCAGTGGGGTTTTGTTTTCCTCACACGTGTGGATTAGAGTCTCGAGGCCATGCTGTCTGTAGCATGTGCCAAAATACAACAGCGGATGTTTAATGGACGAGCAGCACTCCAAGGCCTGCGAATTTTGAATGTTTTCAGCCGCATTGTTCGTCCATTCGTTTTTAACAAAAAACTGAAGTTAGTTTCTGGAATAGTTGTATAGAGTAATAGAATAAGTTTTAAAAGGCATTTTATATTCTGGTTGTCTGAAAACTAGCTTGTGATCACAATAATCTAAAATGTTTTGCTCGGTTCTAACCTAACTTCACCCCTCCCCTCACTAGGGATAACTCTTCTGCTCTTTTTTGAATAGTGCCATGGGATCTTTTACGTCCACCTGAGAGGGCAGAAGGGGCCTCGGTTTAACATCTCATCTGAAAGATGGCATCTCCGACAGTGCAGCACTCCCTCAGCACTGCACTGGAGTGTCCCCCTAGAATTTTCTGCTCAAGTCTCTGAAGTGGAACTTGGACCCACAACCTTCTGACTCAAGAGACGAGAGTGTGCGACCCACAGAGCCTGGTTTAACATTTAAACATTTTGGCCTGGTGGCATAGCGCACTCGTGCACTGTGTGGTTGGATATGACGTATGTCTCCATCACAGCCGCTCAACACAGCAGAGCAGTTGAATGGAGCTGAAGAAAAGTCCAAGGGCACGTGTTATCTTTAGCTGCTTTCATACGTGAGAGTGGGATATTGGTGTTGCTGGTGGACCCATCTCACGCAGCCGGTGCCACCCCAATGTGAACCAGCTGAATTTACCGAATTCGGCAGCAGGAAATACGCACTTTTTTTCCCCACCAGATTGCCCTGACGGCCGGATTTAGTGACTACAGGAAGTTTGCACTAGGACTACCGCTGACTTGCCTGTGCTTTTGGTACCAGCAGCACACATGTTCCACTGACAACTAAAACACAAGCAGCTGTTCTGCTCATGCCCACAGAGGAGAGGAGAATTGTCAGATGCCTGGAAATGGGATGGGGGGGCTGGGTGGTCCAAAGCTGAGAAGGAAAAGGTGTGTAATATTAATTTGCCATGCTCAGTAGCTGCAGTTTAGGACAATAAAGAATGCATTTCCTCACAATGTTGTAGTCTAACAAACAAATGTCTTTTAATTGTGAAATGAGTTTGTAGCATTGATACTTGCCACTTTTCTGAGAGCATAACAAGACTCCCACAGATGAGGAAATTTACAATAAAAGCCTTCACCTCTCCCAACAAAAAGTGGATTTGTCCTGAAAGTACATCTTCACTTCTGAGGTCAAAATGTATACACTTTGTATTGGGAGCTTTAACATAGTTAATTAACTGAACGGCAGGATCTGTTTGTAGAATCTGTAGTGAGTGGGAGAATCGGTGGTTTGGCATTTGCATGGTTACCTGGGTTATGAGTTGGATCACACACATTTCCTGTTGAGTGTGTAGGTTCTGGGCATCATTCAGTGGGTTGGGTGTTACTAGTGTTACTCATCGATCATATTATAAAAATATCTGTCAAAGTCCAGTTTTGCTGTCAATATTTGTAGCATCTTGTTGAAAGTTCTGGGCAGTAGCAGTGATGTTTCTTGTCTATGCAACTCCTTTTCCTAGGCTAACTGTGTAATTTATTTTTATGGAATGTATTTACATAAAGTTGAGTTTTCTACTAGTGTGGGAGAAAGGATTTCCTGAGCAGTTTTACATAAAAGTGCTATGTGAGTGAAATCTTCTCCCACCTTGTGGCGGGGTCTCCTGAGTGCAACTTCCAGGTCTACTGACAAAGCTGAAAACTATTCGATCTCCCTTGGAAAAGGAAGCAGTTTTTTTGGTAGTACTTTCAGGTGATATTTAAGATGTATCAACAACAACAACATGCATTTATATAGCACCTTCAACATAGTAAAATGTGCCAAGGCGCTTCACAGAAATGTTATCAGACAAAAATTTGACACCAAGCCAAATAAGTAGATAATAGGACAAAGCTTGGTCAAAGAGGTAGGTTTTAAGGAATGTCTTGAAGGAGGAGAGAGAGGTAGAAGGGCGGAGAGATTTAGGGAGGCAGTTCAAGAGCTTAGGGCCTAGACAGCTGAAGGCACGGCTGCCAATGGAGGGGTGAAGGAATTCAGGGATGCACAAGAGTCCAGAATTGGAGGACCACAGAGTTCTCGGAGGGTTGTAGGGCTGGGGAAGGGATGAGGCCATGGAGGCATTTGAAGACAAGGATGATGATTATAAATTGAGGCGTTCCCGGACCGGGAGCCAATGTAGGTCAGCAAGCACAGGGGTGATGGGTGAATGGCTTGGTGCGAGTTAGGAAATGGGCAGCAGAGTTTTGCAAGAGCTCAAGTTTACGGAGGGTGGAAGATGGGAGGCCAGGAGAGCATTGGAATAGTCGAATCTGGAGGTAATAAAAGCATGGGTAAGGGTTTCAGCAGCAGATGAGCTGAGGCAGGGGCGGAGACGGGCGATATTACCGAGGTGGAAGTAGGCGGTCTTGGTGATGGAGAGAATATGGGGTCAGCAGCTCAGCTCAGAGTCAAATAGGACACCATGGTTACGAACGGTCTGGTTCAGCCTCAGACAGTGGCCAAGGAGAGAGATGGAGTCGGTGGCTAGGGAATGGAGTTTGTGGCGGGGACCGAAGACAATGGCTTCTGTCTTCCCAATATTTAATTGGAGGAAATTTCTGATCATCCAATACTGGATGTCGGACAAGCAGCACGACAAATCATAGGCAGTGGCAGGAGAGAGGTGGTGGTGAGGTAGAGCTTGGTGTCGTCAGTGTACATGTTAAGTGAGTGGGCAGGGATAAAGACAGGTTAAGTGAGTGGGCAAGAAGGTGGCAGATGGAGTATAATGTGGGGAAATGTGAGGTTATTCACTTTGGTAGGAAGAATAGAAAAACAGAATATTTTTTAAATGGTGAGAAACTATTAAATGTTGGTGTTCAGAGGCATTTGGGTGTCCTCGTACACGAAACACAAAGTTATCATGCAGTTACAGCAAGTGATTAGGAAGACAAATGGCATGTTGGCCTTTATTGCAAGGGGGTTGGAGTACAAGAGTAAGGAAGTCTTACTACAATTGTACAGGGCTTTAGTGATATCTCACCTGGAGTACTGCGTACAGTTTTGGTCTCCTTATCTAAAGAAGGATATACTTGCCTTCGAGGCGGTGTAATGAAGGTTCACAAGATTGATCCCTGAGATGAGAGGGTTGACCTATGAGGAGAGATTGAGTACAATGGGCCTATACTCTCTGGAGTTTGGAAGAATGAGAGGTGATCTCATTGAAACATATAAGATCCTGAGAGGGCTTGACAGGGTAGATGCTGAGAGGTTGTTTCCCCTGGCTGGAGAGGCAAGAACTAGGGGACACAGTCTCAAGATAAGGGATCGGCCATTTAAGACTGAGATGAGGAGAAATTTCTTCACTCAGAGGGTTGTGAATCTTTGGAATTCTCTACCCCGGAGGGATGTGGATGCTGAGTCGTTGAGTATATTCAAGGGCTGAGATCGATAGATTTTTGGACTCTAGGGGAATCGATGAATATGGGGATTTGGCGGGAAAGTGGAGTTGAGGTCAAAGATCAGCCATGGTCTGATTGAATGGCGGAGCAGGCTCGAGGGGCCGTATGGCCTACTCCTGCTCCTAGTTCTTATGTTCTTATGTACATGTGGAATGTGATGTGTGTTTTCGGATGATGTCGCCGAGGGGCAGCATGCAGATGAGAAATACAACCTCCATGCCTTCCTAAGTGTGGGCAAAAAAGGGTGGCCTGTTTCCAAATCCGATTGCCACGTTTTCCCCAAGACAAAATAGGGTTCATAAACCCTAATGTTCAACTGACCTATGTGGATAGGCCAGTTAGGTTATAAAGCCTCATCTTTGCAGTTCACCCACCACAGGATCCCGGCAGTGACCTCCTACACCGTTTTAGATATAAACTGTCTGGACTCTCCAGACATTTTTCATTCCGCTGAATTAGGGAATTTTAACTCTTATGTATTGAAGGAATGTTTCTGCTGGTTATCAGCAAATAAGGTTAGTCAGCAGAGAGCTGCCAAGCTATTGCACTAAACAGTTATTCTCTGGGGAGGGAATATATCTTTATAAATTCCCTCCGTTACCACAGGCTCTGAAGAATTTGGCGGCAAAAGATACTAGCGCTAGCGTTGGAAACCTACTACTGACTGAGAAAGGAAGGGTCTCGGAACTGTTGGGGCTGAGCTTTGATCAGTCATTAGGTCCACCTCACAGGTCAGATCGGTTGTCTCAGATAAACGGAGATATTGGAATGGTCTGAGGCAGGAGCCCAAGATTCACAACTGATTAAAACCTTAGATGACACATTTCTAAGCAATGCATTGCTAAGTGGGTGCTGGTTTGTATCTTGTTATGTTAACACCTGGTAGGCTGTGAACCGTCACGGCAAAAGTGACTAACCCTATTTTCAATCAGTAAAACAGCCCATTACTGTTCAGATTATATTCTGGAAAAGAAGTGCAATTTGGTGCACCAGTCCTTAAAACAGTCCTTAAAACAAACCTTAACATCAAATCCTAAATTGGCCACCTAAGTTTGTTGCTCTACTTTATATTAATCTTGGAAGTATTGAAGCATAATCAAATAAGGAAGAAAGCTAAATTATTAGCCTAACTCCTGCCCTCCTACTCCACTATTTATTTGACTCCGAGTGCTGGGAGTTTATTTATGACAAAATTATTCCCACACTGTATAAGCATTATTCACTCTGCAGGCTTTTTGTATCGGGAGGGAGAAAGGACGTGCAGATTGACTGCAACGTGAGGGTCATTTGGTTCTTGCGGGTCTAGCAGGACCTTGATTGTTCCACTGTGAGGCGATTGACCCGCTGCAAGCTAAATGAGGGTTAAATTATAATCCATGAATGAGGTAGTAAACCAATTTTTCTAAACGTATGCAAAAGTAAATTTTATTCAATTACTATAATACTTTCATTGTCTTGCAGTGTCTTTAAAAGTGCAAAGCCTACTTGTCTGATTCGTTGTGGCTGCAATACCTCTTCAGTTGTCCTTTTATTATTATTAGAATGTGCTCTGCGTTATATGAGCTCAGCCGGGGCCGGGAGAGGGTCGGCGGCCGGGGCCAGGAGAGGGTCAGCGGTCAGAGTTGAGTCATCGCAGGCAGCAGCATCACAAAGGACAGAAGTTAGAAGCGTGGAATTCAGAGTGGGAACAGGATGCAAGCAGCAATGTTTTGGACAGGTTAGAGTTTTTAAGAATGGAGGATTACTGATTTGTTTGAACAAGCTGTCTGCCCTTGTGTGCCCAGGGTTATTTTATTGTTCTAACTCTGCTCTTCGGGCTTCCCCATTCTCCAAATTTCCAGGGTTCTCTAGATCACCCTTCTCCAAGCCTCCTAGGCAACATGACAGCCCAGGCTTCTTCCTCTCTTCAGGCCCTGCAGATGTGATTTGTCCAGTTGTAGTGGCCATCAGACTCACGAAACAAATTCAGTCTGCGCAGAAAGGTGCGCTTTAAGTAGGACGCAGTTATTCAAATTTATGCATTAATTTTTCAGTGACTGAAATGCCAGATCTTGAGAACTCTTTTCAAATGTCCTGCTGCCGCATCATTGTTGTGTCAGGAGTGTCTGCTGATGTTTTTATACTGCAGCCTGTCACGTGTGCGGGACAGCTTGTGTTAATTCATTCAAATGCTGCAGATAATATCAAACTATGAGAACAAAGCTTGACCAGTTTATGAACGTAAACACACCCCAGTGATTCAGTTATTGCCCTAAACACTCAGCAATTTGTTCTTTTATCATATGCAACAGTTTTTTTTTAAATTATGTTTTTACCTATCATTGTACACAGGAGGCTGAAAGCAGTAGAGCCAGTGCAACACAGGTGAAAGGAAATAAAGATCATGTTGACAAAGAATTGAAAGTTCGAAGCGATGTATGACTGGCACTGAAACGAGTTTGTTTTCTCTACCAGCATATGATTGGGGAAGGAGCTGAATTTTCTTATCTTGCCCTCCACTTCTGCAGGCGGTTACTCTTGCTGGGGTGTGGTTTCACAGTCGCTGATAGCTTTGTACTACTACAACAGAGTAGCTATTCTTCCTGCGCGAGTCTAGACAATGAGTGCTGGCAAACTATTCCGTCATGAGAACAATCACAGCTAAGCCTGAACCTGTCTTTACCCAGCATGCACCTGTGTAACTTTCCATCAGGGGTCACAATCAAGAACTGGAGCCCTGACTTTTATTTTTCCCCTCCCCCCATCTTAGTCCAAGGGTAGCTGAAATAAAGAACAAACATGCATATTTATACTGTGTCTTATCACCCTCCTCGGGACATTGCAAAATGCTTTACAACAACCAGATGACTTTCTGAAGTGTAATCAATATTGTTAGGTAGGCAAATGCTGCAACCAATTTGCTCACCGCAAGATTCCACAAGCAGCAAATGAATGTTAAACCGTTTTTGGTGGTAGATTGAGGGAGGAATGTTGTCTAGGACACTGAGGTCAAATTTAGTGCACCAGCTGGTGCTGCAACTGGGATCAGAAATCACAGCACAGATCAGGGGTTGAACCTCGCACTCTCTGGTTTGGTTCACCAGCCAGTGCTTTTACCCTCTCGGCTGTTGGAGAAATGAGGGTAAATTCCGCAGGTAACCGTCAAACCTGAATAAAAAGGATTGCAGAGTCCTGAGATCATCCTTAGACCTAGGTAAAAATGATTTTGTACAGTTGGCCATTGAGCATTCTATTTATTCTATGATATAGATATATAAAAAAAATCTTTTAAAAAAAAAAATGTTAGTGACTATTATTATAGTTACATGACCAGAATATAATTTGTCTTCAAAGGAATGTCTGTCATATTAAAAGTCCTTAAATGGTGACTCCAGTTTTATAGTATGACCCATGCAACCCATAGAGAATATAGCTTCATTGTGCACAATGCTGCTAAAGGCTTTAGATCATTGAGTATGTTTGTATATAAATGTGTGTGTGTGTGTATGTGTATCAGGTCAAAGTATAGAATTGTATGGTACAAACTACTCACCATTTATTCCATATGTGTACAGGTCCTGATTCTTGTTCATCATTTAAAGGTATGTTATCAGATGAGACACCATTGTGGCGTTACCTTGTGACTTTGTATGAAAAAGACAGCCCTGTGTGTAATTAAAACAAAATGTAGAGGATGCAAATGATTTCTTCAAACTCACCACAAGTTGGCTGGGCTTTTGATTTGAGCTGCCAGATCTGCAGCATTTCTGAGGCTAGATGTGGAAATGTGGCATATCTTTGTGTTGGCTGAAAGCCATGGGCAGTGGGGGTGGTGGGGGCTGGGCCTGGGTGAGAATACACATCACGTTTCAGTGTCTAGATTCCAAAATGGAGCTAAGGCATGACCCTAATCTGGAGGCCAGCCAGCAACTGGCAAGTTTATTTTTTTTAATTAACGAGTTTGTTTTCACTCAGGACTGTCTTTTTCCGATGAATGCCCACTGATGGGCCATTGTAGTATTTGATTCCTTAATGCACTGAATCCTGATCCAAACGCACAAAATTTTGTTAATTATCCATATAATGTGGTCGGTCCATTTGCGTATTTTTGCCTGGGGACAGCAGCATATTTTAGAAGTGCAGTTGATTTTGTACAAAATGCAGCAATGTTTAAGTATTTTCTATTTTTATTCCAGTTGAAGTGCTGAGTAAATGGGCTTTTAGTACAGAGGTCTGCGTGTTGGCTATTTTTAGCTGCAGTTTATAGAAATCCTAATCCAGCCATAATCCTGATTCAAGCATAGCCTTTCTTGGCAATCTAGGATCAGAATTCAACTGCACTCTGTCGCAGAGCTAATAATTTTAAATGGCACTGTGACCAACAACAGAAATAAATCTCTGCTGTATGGATTTTCAAGATGGAGACCAAAGAACTGCTTTTTAAGATGAGACTCTATATAGATCCCGTTGCGTTGTTACTCCAACCTATTGAACACTTTTAATAGTATACCAGTAAATTGCCTGTGGTGTTGCCGAAAGGTCAGTTGGTGAATATAAGGTTTTCTTTTAGTGCACAAGATGTTGACCAGAGTTGGGAGATGCAGGTCAGAAACTCACCCCCCAGAGCCATGTGATAGCCAGAGCCTGCAACTACATTGTGACAGTTGCTAAATTGAACAGGCAAAGTTGACATAACATTTTACAATGGCAAATGTTGACAGAAAAGCATGACCAAAAATTGTGATATCAGGAAATGAGGTTTGTGGACAGTAAGTGCGAACCCTTTGCAAGATTTTTAATTATATATAGAGAAGGTCCCAGGAGTAGTATAAGACATAATTTACATTTTTCTATCAAATTTCCTGTAACTTTGCCACAAACATTAAAAAATTTGGTCCAATGTAAATTATATTGTTTAACATTGTTAATCTGGAATTCCCGTTCTCTTCTCTTCTCCCTCTTTCCCACCCCCTTTTTCTCTTCTCCTCCCCCCCCCCCCCCCCTCCCAATCCCCTCCCCGGCCCCAATTCCTTGTGAATGGGAGAAGCTTTTAACTTTGACAGGCCTCAATAAGATAATAAGTTATTCAAGTATAAGGGTAACCTTGGCAACTCTGCACCCCAGCAAAGTGCCTTACTTGGTGGGAGCACAGGCTAGAAATAGTACAACACTGTCCCTCACTTCTCTGACCCATGCTCGTGTTGAACTAGGCTGCCCTGGATGAGTAGGATCACTGAATAAACCCTATAATGATGCCTGAAGAAGCAGACTATAAATGCTTGCTTCGCAACTTAAGTGTGTATAGCACGATGTAAGAATAGCAGTAAGATAGCCTTTATCTAGAATTTACTGCACCTCATTAGCAAGCCATCTACAAGACATGTAGAAGCTTGAGTGGCAGAAACGTTAAGTGGTTCAACAACTTGCATTAATATAGCACTTCTTGGAGTTAAAAATTATCTGAAGAGAAATAGACACCAAGCAATGGTAGAGTCAGGAGAAATGACCAAAGGCACGGTTGAAAAGAATTTGCAGAGGCTCTTAAAGGCAGGAAGAAAAGTACCAAGGCAGATGGATTTAGGGAGAGATTTCCAGAGACTAGGGCCAAGGTGGCTGAAGGCTTTGCAACCAGTGGTCTAGTGGGATGGGGGAGGGGGCAGGAGGGAAATATACAGGCGGACAGAAATCGAGGACCAAAGAGCACAGGCTAAAGCTGGAAGAGCCTGCACAACAGGGTGGTATAAGACCATGGAGGGAGTTGTAAATAAGCGTGGCCATTTTGAATTCAGTGCATTGGGATGGAGTTGACAGAGGTCTGCAAGAATGGGGTGAAAGGGCAGGTTGGACTGATCAGCTACAATATCATTAAAGAGAGCTGTGTTCAGGCTCCTTGCTGGG